>NC_092710.1:307289190-307965684 GCF_047496885.1 Scyliorhinus torazame
TGAGGATGGTGTCCATCGCTGCGCAGTCACAGCTGACTATGAGGATGGTGTCCATCGCTGGGCACTCACAGCTGACTATGAGGATGGTGTCCATCGCTGGGCACTCACAGCTGACTATGAGGATGGTGTCCATCGCTGGGCACTCACAGCTGACTATGAGAATGGTGTCCATCGCTGGGCACTCACAGCTGACTATGAGAATGGTGTCCATCGCTGCGCACTCACAGCTGACTATGAGGATGGTGTCCATCGCTGCGCAGTCACAGCTGACTATGAGGATGGTGTCCAACGCTGCGCAGTCACAGCTGACTATGAGGATGGTGTCCATCGCTGCGCACTCACAGGTGACTATGAGGATGGTGTCCATCGCTGCTCACTCACAGCTGACTATGAGGATGGTGACCATCGCTGCGCACTCACAGCTGACTATGAGGATGGTGTCCATCGCTGCTCACTCACAGCTGACTATGAGGATGGTGACCATCGCTGCACACTCACAGCTGACTATGAGGATGGTGTCCATCACTGCGCAGTCACAGCTGACTATGAGGATGGTGACCATCGCTGCTCACTCACAGCTGACTATGAGGATGGTGACCATCGCTGCGCACTCACAGCTGACTATGAGGATGGTGTCCATCGCTGCGCAGTCACAGCTGACTATGAGGATGGTGTCCATCGCTGCGCACTCACAGCTGACTATGAGAATGGTGTCCATCGCTGGGCACTCACAGCTGACTATGAGGATGGTGTCCATCGCTGGGCACTCACAGCTGACTATGAGGATGGTGTCCATCGCTGCGCACTCACAGCTGACTATGAGGATGGTGTCCATCGCTGCGCACTCACAGCTGACTATGAGGATGGTGTCCATCGCTGCGCAGTCACAGCTGACGATGAGGATGGTGTCCATCGCTGCGCAGTCACAGCTGACTATGAGGATGGTGTCCATCGCTGGGCACTCACAGCTGACTATGAGGATGGTGTCCATCGCTGCGCAGTCACAGCTGACTATGAGGATGGTGTCCATCGCTGGGCACTCACAGCTGACTATGAGGATGGTGTCCATCGCTGCGCCCTCACAGCTGACTATGAGGATGGTGTCCATCGCTGGGCACTCACAGCTGACTATGAGAATGGTGTCCATCGCTGGGCACTCACAGCTGACTATGAGAATGGTGTCCATCGCTGCGCACTCACAGCTGACTATGAGGATGGTGTCCATCGCTGCGCAGTCACAGCTGACTATGAGGATGGTGTCCAACGCTGCGCAGTCACAGCTGACTATGAGGATGGTGTCCATCGCTGCGCACTCACAGGTGACTATGAGGATGGTGTCCATCGCTCCTCACTCACAGCTGACTATGAGGATGGTGACCATCGCTGCGCACTCACAGCTGACTATGAGGATGGTGTCCATCGCTGCTCACTCACAGCTGACTATGAGGATGGTGACCATCGCTGCACACTCACAGCTGACTATGAGGATGGTGTCCATCACTGCGCAGTCACAGCTGACTATGAGGATGGTGACCATCGCTGCTCACTCACAGCTGACTATGAGGATGGTGACCATCGCTGCGCACTCACAGCTGACTATGAGGATGGTGTCCATCGCTGCGCAGTCACAGCTGACTATGAGGATGGTGTCCATCGCTGCGCACTCACATCTGACTATGAGGATGGTGTCCATCGCTGCGCACTCACAGCTGACTATGAGGATGGTGTCCATCGCTGCGCACTCACAGCTGACTATGAGGATGGTGTCCATCGCTGCGCACTCACATCTGACTATGAGGATGGTGTCCATCGCTGGGCACTCTCAGCTGACTATGAGGATGGTGTCCATCGCTGCGCAGTCACAGCTGACTATGAGGATGGTGTCCATCGCTGCGCAGTCACAGCTGACTATGAGGATGGTGTCCATCGCTGCGCACTCACATCTGACTATGAGGATGGTGTCCATCGCTGGGCACTCACAGCTGACTATGAGGATGGTGTCCATCGCTGGGCACTCACAGCTGACTATGAGGATGGTGTCCATCGCTGCGCACTCACATCTGACTATGAGAATGGTGTCCATCGCTGGGCACTCACAGCTGACTATGAGGATGGTGTCCATCACTGCGCAGTCACAGCTGACTATGAGGATGGTGTCCATCGCTGCGCAGTCACAGCTGACTATGAGGATGGTGTCCATCGCTGCGCAGTCACAGCTGACTATGAGGATGGTGTCCATCGCTGGGCACTCACAGCTGACTATGAGGATGGTGTCCATCGCTGGGCACTCACAGCTGACTATGAGGATGGTGTCCATCACTGCGCACTCACAGCTGACTATGAGGATGGTGTCCATCGCTGGGCACTCACAGCTGACTATGAGGATGGTGTCCATCACTGCGCACTCACAGCTGACTATGAGGATGGTGTCCATCGCTGCGCACTCACAGCTGACTATGAGGATGGTGTCCATCGCTGCGCACTCACAGCTGACTATGAGAATGGTGTCCATCGCTGCGCACTCACAGCTGACTATGAGGATGGTGTCCATCGCTGCGCAGTCACAGCTGACTATGAGGATGGTGTCCATCGCTGCGCACTCACAGCTGACTATGAGGATGGTGTCCATCGCTGCGCACTCACAGCTGACTATGAGGATGGTGTCCATCGCTGGGCACTCACAGCTGACTATGAGGATGGTGTCCATCGCTGCGCACTCACAGCTGGGTCCAGTTTTAGCAGCGCCCACTGCTCCAATTGGCTGAATGCTCTTGGAGATGAGTTCCTATTAAAGCCACAGGAGCCCTGGGCAACTAATCTGTTGCTTAATGGGCCGAAAGAGCGGTGAGGTGTCCCCCAAATGGTCATTGCAGGGTTGGACCTTGCTTTCTGACCCATTATCAGGACCGCTGTCATCCTGACTAAACCCAGATGGCAATCCATTTATGCACATGTAAACTTTCAGATTCTGCTTTCGCTGGATTGTGGAATTCCACTCTCCACGTGTTGGAAGCATCTGCAATCAACATGAAACTTAACTTCTTTCGCCACTTTAAAACCAGTACTTCCAATCCTTGGCTTATCCTCGGGACTGTCTGTTCATTCGTCAACTCTTTGCTTCTCCTGTGATGATTCATGGGGTAAAAGCACCAAATGGTATGTTGGCTGAAAGTGTTGCTGGAAGAAGATTCAACAGTAACTCTCGAAAGGGAATTAGGTAAGTACTTGGAAAGGGAAAATGTACACCATTTTGAAGGAAAGGGGGAATGGGTTTAATTGGATTGAAGAGACAGCATGGACGTGATGCACAGAATGGCCTCTTTATCTGCTATTTGATTCAATGGTAGGTTGAAGAGAGTCGGGGGTGGGAGTCTGGAGTCACATGTAGGCCAGGCCAGGTAAGGACGGCAGAATTCCTCCCCTAAAGGGACACTGGTGAGCCAGATGGGTTTTTAGGCCTATCAATGAGAGCTACTGAGACTAACTTTCTAATTCTAGATTTATTAATTGGATTTAAATTCCACCAGCTGCCAAGATGAGATTCAAACACATCTCCCCAGAACGTTAGCCTGGGCCTCTGGCTTTAGGCCCGTCACTTAATTTGTGACCTCGAGCTGCCACTGCCTCCCTCTTGGGGGAGCAGAGGAGATTGACCAGAATGGTTCCAGAGGTTTTAGTTAGAATGTTCGGTTGGAGAAGCTAGGTTTGTCCTCCTTGGAGTAAAGAGGTTGAGGGCAGATTTGATTGTGGCGCACCAGATTGACAGCTTCAAACAAGGAAGACAGGGAAAAGCTGTTCCTATTAGCTGATTGTACAAGGATAAGGGCAGGTTTTGTAATCTTTGGGTAGCGGCCGGGTGTCCGGAGGGCTGCGTTCCCGATCGTGGGAGATGCGCCCACAGCCGCGACCGGCTTCTAAATTGAGAATGCTGGCCGCGACTGGCTTTTAAACGCAATCGATACAACCTTCTCGCGGTGACAGGGAGCAGGTCATGGGCCTAGCACGTACACTAATGCCCTGTATGTCCGTGCTTTTGGCTCAAAATCACAGAGGAGAGATTCCTCCATTTTCAGTGACCCCGATTCTATTTGAGGACCACTTTCACTCTTGTTGCCATAATCACGGCACCATTGCCTTCCCCCCCACCCCCCTCCCCCGCTAGGTTTTCTTCAAACCCAGTGGCGGTCTCTTCTATTAAGATTTGGAAACAGTTTCAACAGCATTTTAAGCTCCTCTCCCTGCCTTCATTAGCCCCTATTTGCAGCAATCACCTTTTCTTACCTTCCGGGATGGACCCAACATTTAAATCTTGGGAAGTGAAGGGTCTGGAGTGTTTTGAGGGCCAGTTCGTGGACGGGAGGTTGGCCAGTTTTAGGCAGTCAGCTGATAAATTCCAGTTGCCCAACACCAGCCTTTCCCAATATTTTCAAATTCGCGTCATCTTTTCTTTTCTTTGATACCACCTTTTTCCTTGATTCTGTCCCTAGCTCAGCCTGGCGAGGGGCCTATTTCGGACTTATATGGATTCTAGAGTTCGGGCGAAATGGGGAAGTGAATTGGCTCCCATTCTTACTAGTGAGGTTTGGCGTGAGGCCTTTCACAGGGTCAATTGCATGTCCTCATGTGCTCGGTTGAGCCTAATTCAGTTTAAGACGTTACACAGGACGTACTTGATCACTGAAAGGTTGAGTGGGTTTCCCCCAAATGTTGAGGATAGATGTGATCACTGTTCTCTTGGCCCGGCCAGCCCATTGAACATGTTCTGGTCCTGCCCCAAGCTTGTAGGCTTCTGGGCTTCCTTCTTTAATATCATGTCAGAGATACTCCATGTGGATTTAAACCCATGTCTGCTGGTGGCCTTATTTGGAGGGGCAGATTTGCCGGTGATTCAGTCTGGGGTAGAGGTGAATGTTGTCGCGATTAAGGATGCACACCTGTGAATCAATTGAATTCAGTACATTCACCTTGAATTGTGGTCATGGGGTGACAGGACGAATCAAGTTGATCAAAGAGAAATTGGTGAGTCTGTTCGGAGACTACGTTCTTGGACTATGTGTCATACTTTAGGGAGAGATTAAGTGGGCTGGTGAGTTGGCTAGGAAGCATTTAAAATTATCACAAGTAATAAAAAAAGAGAAGGATAAGAAATCAAAAATTCATAGTTTTGTAAGTGGGGAGAAGGTATTAGTATTGTTAGTAACGGTAGGTGAGCCATTAAAAGCAAGATTTAGTGAGCCGTATCAAATTGAAAGGAAATTGAGTGAGGGGAATTGTTTGACAAGAATGCCAGACAGAGTGTGCCATGTCAATATGTTCAAAAGATACTTTAAAAGAGGAGGATTTGTTAGTCAGTGTAGCTCAGGGGGAAGAGAGAAATCCAGACCATTTGAATTTGACAGTCCTCAAATTAAATTGAATAATGAGGAAGTATTTAAAAATTGGGATACATTATTGAGTTACCTTCCGGAGGAAAATCAAAATGACCTAAAAGAGTTATTCGAGTCACACAGAGCTACATGTGGGAATAAATTGGGAACTACAAAAGTAATTCTGCATGATGTAGATATAGGAAATGCTATTCCCATTAAACACCATCCATACTGGCTCAATCCCCTAAAGTTAGCACAGGTACAAACGGAGATGGCTCATTTATGTAAAGGCCAAACAGAAAACTCCTTGATGGAGTTAATGAAGAGCTGAAGACTAGGGAGTGGCTGGTACTGGAGCTTCATCAAGCAGAAGGTATCAGTTATGGTGACACAGAGGAGAAAGCTGGCTTGAAAAGGGAGATTCTGGAGAAAACTGAGATCCAGCAACAAATTGCACACTCCAGCTCACCAGCAGTCGTCTGCATGAGCTAGGAGAGGAGCGACCACAACTTCAACAAGGGAGGGAATTAATCACAAGACAACAGGTTGCAATGAAAGAAAATGCAGGAACTGTGGAGTTCCTAGAGCAGCCAAATTCCTATCATGGTAGAGACACAGGAGGTGTCGTATTTGGTCAGGAGGGACAAATGAAGAACTGGAGCTATCTCACCGTTTCACAGAGAGCATCATCACTGGTGGATACTAGATCCAGAGGCTGAAAAGCTGGTACAAATGTCGCCAGAATATTCAGCAAACTTTCAGCATCCAATGACTATTGTCTTGAACTGTCTGAATGCACCAACTTTAACCAATTATGTTTGGCTATTCGCAACAGACCTCAAAGGAAGCAAAATACAAAACAATTTATAAATGTGAAGAACTGATGATGAATGCTGCGGCATCGATCAATAACCTGTCTTACTATCAAATTAAACCGTCTGCTGTCGGGGCCAGGCAATTACATATAACTGAATTGTTGATGAAGCTTTTGTCGTGTAACAATATGGATGCAATCTTGGAAGCTGCAGAGACAATGGGGCGAATTCTCCATTTGAGAAGCTACGCGTTGACACTTCCAGGTGCGGCTATGCAGAGCTAGGTCGCATATTCGGCAGCTCCCGCTTGGAACAGACTTTTGGGCTCTTTTACAGGGCCCCCACGGCATTTGTTTGACATTTCCCGGTGTGGGAAGAAGACTGCAGCATTCCCCTGACGGTGTCCCCCAGGAATGTTGTGTCTTTTGGCTGCCAGACCCGGCAGAAACAGTGAAGGATTTGGCTTGATCTGCAGCAATAGACAGAGGCCTCTTCCAGCATGCAGGCGGGGGAAGGGCAAGCTTAAAGCTGCAATCTGACTTGACTCTATCAAAGGTGAATTCTAGCAGCAGAGGGAACAACTGTGAAAGGATCTACCAAGGCCATTGAAGAGGCGGGGACGAGGCTTCTGGTGGCGGCCATGGAGGAGTAGTTCGCGCATTCGGCAGCTCCCATCTGGAACCGACTCTCAGACCTTTTTCAGGAGTTTCCATAGACTTTTTGGGGCAGACTGGTGAAGCAAACAGTGCCAACTTCTATGAAACGGACCAGAAGTGTAACGGCCAAAGGAGCGGCACTGGAGCAACGGGAGAAGCGAGGGAAAGAAAACAAAATGGCGGTGGCCAGGGACAAAGGGGAGCTGCAGGAGTTCATCAAGCGCTGCTTCGAGGAGCAGCGCGAGGAGATGAGCGAAGAGATGTTGGCGCCTATGCTTTCGGCAATTGAAGGACTTGGGATCACGCAGAAGGCACACGAAGCTAAGATCCAGGAGGTACAGAAAAGAGTCAGTCAGAACGAGGACGAGCTCGTGGGCCTGGCGGTGAGAGTGGAGCAGAACGAGGCGCTACACAAGAGGTGGGCAGGAAGACTCGAAGACCTGGAGAACAGGTCGAGGAGAAAGAATCTGTGAATCCTGGGTCTCCCTGAGGGAGTGGAGGGGGCTGATGCCGGGGCATACGCGAGCACGATGCTCGAGGCGATGATGGGCATGAAGGCCCCTTCGAGGCCGCTGGAGTTGGACGGGGCACATCGGGTGCTGGCGAAGAAGCCCCAGGCAAATGAGCCGCCAAGGGCGATGGTGGTGAGGTTCCACCGGTTCACGGACAGAGAGTGGGTCCTGAGATGGGCCAAGAAGGAGCAGAGCAGTAAGTGGGACAATGCAGAGATCCGAATATACCCGGACTGGAGCACGGAGGTTGCAAAGCGGAGAGCGGGTTTCAACCGGGCCAAAGTGGCGGTGTACCGGAAAGAAGTGAAATTCGGAATGCTGCAGCCAGCGCGACTGTGGGTCACATACAAGGGCCAACACTATTACTTTGAAACGCCTGAGGGGGCGTGGACCTTTGTACAAGCTGAAAAGTTGGACTCTAACTGAGGGTTTGTGAGGGTGGGGGGGATGTTTGAGGTTTGATGTGTGATGGTTGCTGTATATAGGGGGTCAATCACGCGCAGGAAATGTTACATGGGCTGGGGGAGAGAGACAAGAGCTGCGCCAGGAGCTGCGCCAGAGGGGGCGGAGCGGGCTTTGAAAAGCGCAGGGTTTTTTCCCGCGCGCGGGAAGAAAGGCGGGAAGGGGAACGAAGGAATGCATATGAATTGGGAGACTCCCACGCGGGGAGGTCAATGGGACGGCGGGGGAAGCCGGGGTCAGCAGGCGTCAGCTGACTTACGGGAGTGACATAGGATGAGCAAAAAAGCTAGACAGGGGTCTAGCGGGGGGGAGGGGAGGGGGGGGAAGGGGGGGACAAAGGGTTGCTGCTGCACTGGCCGAAAGGGAATGGGACACAGAAGAGGTTGTCGGGACGGGGGTCCCCCCTCTGGGGGACTGGAGGGTGAGGGAGGCGTGGACACGGGACTGGCCCAGAAAAGGAGATGGCTAGTCGGCGGGGCGTGGGGGGGGGGGGGTGAGAGCCCCTCCAATCCGGCTGATAACGTGGAATGTGAGGGGCCTGAATGGGCCGGTGAAGAGGGCTCGAGTGTTCGCGCACTTAAAGGGACTGAAGGCGGACGTGGCCATGCTCCAAGAGACACATCTGAAGGTGGCGGACCAGGTCAGGTTAAGAAAGGGATGGGTAGGACAGGTATTCCACTCGGGACTGGACGCGAAGAATAGAGGGGTGGCAATATTGGTGGGAAAGCAGGTGTCATTTGAGGCCAAGACTATTGTAGCGGATAATGGAAGGCGATATGTAATGGTGAGCGGTAGGCTGCAAGGGACGTGGGTGGTGTTGGTAAACGTATACGCCCCGAACTGGGATGATGCAGGATTCATGAAGCGCATGTTGGGGCGCATTCCGGACCTGGAGATCGGAGGCCTGATAATGGGAGGGGACTTCAATACAGTGTTGGATCCAGCACTGGACCGCTCCAAATCAAGGACTGGAAAGAGACCGGGGGCGGCCAAGGTACTTAGGGGGTTTATGGATCAGATGGGGGGTTGTGGACCCATGGTGGTTTGCAAGGCCGCAGGCCAGGGAATTTTCTTTCTTCTCCCATGTACACAAAGCCTACTCCCGGATAGATTTCTTTGTTCTGGGTAGGGCGCTCATCCCGAGGGTGGAGGGGACGGAGTATTCGGCTATAGCCGTTTCGGACCATGCCCCGCACTGGGTGGAACTGGAGCTGGGAGAGGAAAGGGACCAACGCCCGTTGTGGCGACTGGTTGTGGGACTGCTGGCGGACGAGGTGGTGTGTGGGAAGGTGAGGTGGTGTATCGAAAGGTACTTGGAGGCCAACGACAACGGGGAGGTGCAGGTGGGGGTGGTATGGGAGGCGTTGAAGGCGGTGATCAGGGGAGAGCTAATTTCCATTAGGGCTCATAGGGAGAAGACAGAGGGTATGGAAAGGGAGAGGTTAGTGGGGGAGATTTTGAGAGTGGACAGGAGATACGCAGAGGCCCCGGAGGAAAGATTACTTGGGGAAAGACGACGGCTCCAGACGGAGTTTGACCTGTTGACCACAGGGATGGCGGAGGCACAGTGGAGGAAAGCGCAGGGGGCGATCTACGAGTATTTGGAAAAGGCTAGTCGGATGCTGGCACACCAGCTCCGTAAGAGGATGGCAGCGAGGGAAATAGGGGGAGTCAAAGATGGAAGGGGAGCAACGGTTCGGAGTGCGACGAAAATAAACGAGGTATTCAAAGCCTTTTATGAAGAGCTGTACAGATCCCAGCCCCCAGCGGGGGAAGAGGGGATGAGACGATTCCTAGACCAGCTGAGATTCCCGAGGGTGGAGGAGCAAGAGGTGGCTGGTTTGGGGGCACCAATTGGGTTGGAGGAGCTGAGCAAGGGTTTGGGGAGCATGCAGGCGGGGAAGGCCCCGGAACCGGACGGATTCCCGGTGGAGTTCTACAGGAAGTACGCAGACCTGTTGGCCCCGCTACTGGTGAGGACCTTGAATGAGGCAAGAGAGGAGGGGACCCTGCCCCCGACAATGTCAGAAGCGACAATTTCTTTGATCCTAAAGCGGGACAAGGACCCACTGCAATGTGGATCGTACAGGCCGATCTCGCTCCTCAATGTGGATGCAAAGTTGCTGGCAAAAGTGCTGGCCACGAGGATCGAGGACTGTGTCCCGGGGGTAATCCACGAGGACCAGACGGGATTTGTAAAGGGCAGGCAACTAAACACCAATGTGCGGCGGCTCTTAAACGTGATAATGATGCCATCGGAGGAGGGAGAGGCAGAGATAGTGGCAGCTATGGACGCGGAGAAGGCCTTTGACCGAGTAGAGTGGGAGTACCTCTGGGAGGTGCTGCGTAGGTTTGGGTTCGCGGTAGGGTTTATCAATTGGGTTAAGCTCCTTTACAGAGCCCCGATGATGAGGTTGGAGTACTTTCGACTACCGAGGGACGAGGCAGGGGTGCCCCCTGTCCCCCCTGTTGTTCGCATTGGCGATCGAACCATTGGCCATGTCATTGAGGGAGTCTAATAAATGGAGGGGGGTGGTCCGAGGGGGAGAAGAGCATCGGGTGTCGCTATATGCGGATGACCTGTTGCTGTACGTGGCGGATTCAATGGAGGGGATGGTGGAGGTCATGCAGACTCTTAGGAAGTTTGGGGAGTTTTCGGGCTATAAGCCCAATGTAGGGAATAGTGAGCCCTTTGTATTACAGGCGGGGGACCAAGAAAGAGGGATAGGGGACCTACCGCTGAGGAGGGCGGAGGGGAGCTTTCGGTATCTGGGGATCCAGAAAGCCAGGAGTTGGGGGACCCTACATAAACTGAATCTGACGAGGTTGGTGGAGCAAATGGATGAGGATTTCAAAAGATGAGACATGTTACCGCTCTCGCTGGCGGGTAGAGTGCAGTCGGTCAAAATGGTGGTCCTTCCGAGGTTTCTGTTTGTGTTTCAGTGCCTTCCCATCGTGATCACTAAGGCCTTTTTTAAGAGAGTAGGCAGGAGTATTATGGGGTTTGTGTGGGCGAATAAGACCCTGAGAGTAAGGAAAGGGTTCCTGGAACGCAGTAGGGACCGAGGAGGGTTGGCGCTGCCAAACCTGGGGAGCTACTACTGGGCAGCAAATGTGGCGATGATCCGCAAGTGGGTTATGGAGGGAGTGGGGGCGGCATGGAAGAGGATGGAGATGGCGTCCTGTAAAGGAACGAGCCTGGGGGCGTTGGTGACGGCACCGCTGCCGCTCTCGCCGACAAAGTATACCACGAGCCCGGTGGTGGCCGCAACGCTAAGGATCTGGGGCCAGTAGAGACGGCACCGGGGTGCACTGGGAGCATCGGTGTGGTCCCCGATCAGGGGTAACCACCGGTTTGTCCCGGGGAAGATGGACGGGGGGTTCCAGAGCTGGCATCGGGCGGGGATTGGAAGAATGGGGGACCTGTTCATCGACGGGACGTTTGCGAGCCTAGGGGCACTGGAGGAGAAGTTCGAGTTACCCCCGGGAAATGCCTTTAGATATATGCAGGTGAGGGCTTTTGTGAGGCGACAGGTGAGGGAATTCCCGTTGCTCCCGGCACAAGAAGTTCAAGATAGGGTGATCTCGGGTGTATGGGTCGGGGAGGGCAAGGTGTCGGAAATACACCAGGAGTTGAAAGAAGAGGGGGAAGCGCTGGTAGAAGAGTTGAAGGGTAAATGGGAGGAGGAGCTGGGGGAGGAGATCGAGGGAGGTCTGTGGGCTGATGCCCTAGGTAGGGTTAATTCCTCCTCCTCGTGTGCCAGGCTCAGCCTGATACAATTTAAGGTGGTCCACGGAGCGCACTTGACGGGGGTGAGGTTGAGTAGGTTCTTTGGGATAGAGGGCAGATGTGGAAGGTGCTCAGGGAGCCCGGTGAACCATGTCCATATGTTTTGGTCATGCCCGGCACTGGAGGGGTTCTGGAGAGGAGTGGCGGGAGCAATATCTCAGGCGGTGAAAGTCCGGGTCAAGCCAAGCTGGGGGCTAGCAATAATTGGAGTAGTGGACGAACCGGGAGTGCAGGAGGCGAAAGAGGCCAGTCTTCTGGCCTTTGCGTCCCTAGTAGCCCGGCGAAGGATCTTGCTAATGTGGAAGGAGGCGAAGCCCCCCAGCCTGGAGGCCTGGATAAATGATATGGCTGGGTTCATAAAGTTGGAGAGGATTAAGTTGGCCTCGAGAGGGTCTGCGCTGGGGTTTTACAGGCGGTGGCAACCGTTCCTAGACTATCTCGCGGAGCGTTAGAGGAAGGTCGGTCAGCAGCAGCAACCTTGGGGGGGGGATGTCCTGGGAGGGGGGGGGGGGAGAGGGGGGACTGCCTGGGAGGGCGGATGAGCAAGAGATAACATGAAGGGTTGGGGAAACCGGCACGTACGGGTGAGGGCCAGTGTACAAAGCTGTGTAAATATATCATTTTGCCATGTATATATCTTGCTCTGCGCGATTTCCCGTTTTTTTTGTTACGAGGGGGGGGTTATTGTTTGTAAGGGAGAAAAATTGTGTTTAAAAACTTTAATAAATATATTTTTGAAAAAAAGAGAAGCTACGCGTTGACGCTTGGGCTGAATTGCAAATGTTCGATGTGGACGAAAGCGGTGCCAGTCACGGAGCAATTTGCGTCCCGTTAATGGGCTAGCACTCTCGCGCCACGTAGAACTGCAATTCCAATGCATGCTGACACTCATCCCAGACAAGATGATGGTACTGGTTGCGCTGGAGCAGGCCCAATCCATTGACGGGTCGGCTGGAGCCAGAGACTACTTGGGAGGTGGCCTGGGGGGGTCATCCATACGACCCATGGTGCTAGGTTCCCAATGGCCAGTCAGCAGCACGCACAGTCACATGGTTGCCTTTCAGGCTGTGGCAATGGCGGTACATGCCTGTTCGCCCTGACCCCAAGGCCCACCTCCTAGCCGCCCCTCCACTATACCCCTTGGCCCTTGCAGATGCCCCCCTTGATCAGCGGCACAACTGCCAGCACATTATAGCGATATTAGACATTGTTTGTACCCCCTCCCGCACCCTCAACAGCCACAGTACGCGTGTCCCAATTTGAAATACCACAAGAGAACCTCGCTGTCGGTAATTCTTCTTGCCGGAGGCATTGCATCACAGAAGGCCTGGAAAATGCCGGGTCGGGCCCGTTAATGATATGCCAATGGCCTATACTGTACAATTTACATGCCCATGTTGGCAGGTGGCGAAGAAAGCATTCGCACCACTGTTGTGGGACGGGAGCATGGGATCCCGTTTGGCGCCCGGCGCCAACCTCAATTTTTGGTTGACGTCAAATTTCCCGCCCAATCGTGTATCCGATTCCAGCGTTGGACGACGGAGAATCCCACCCAATGTATTGTCAGCTTGGGGATATGAGGTAATTGCTGGGTGGAGCTCCGAAAGGCAGAGAGGCAGTGAGTTTGGAGAAGCTTTGAGAGAGAGAGCGAGGGGCTGAGTGCTGATCTGCCTGACTCTGAGTCCACAATTCTTTTAGATACATACAGAAGCAGGTCGTCTCGCTCTATGCAGATGACCTGCTTCGTACGTATCAAACCCATTAGGGGGGATGGAGGAAATTATGAGGATTCTAGGGGAATTTGGCCGGTTTTCGGGGTATAAGCTAAATATGTGAGATGTTTGCGGTCCAGGCGAGGGACAGGAGAGGCGATTGGGGGAGCTGACGTTTAGATTAGTAGGGGGAAGCTTTAGGTACCTAGGCATTCAAGTGGCGCGGGAATGGGACCGGCTGCATAATTAAATCTGGCCCGACTAGTAGACCAAATGAAGGATGATTTTCGGAGATGGGACGCGCTCCCATTGTCTCTAGCTGGGAGAGTCCAAACGGTGAAAATGACGGTCCTCCCGAGATTCCGGTTCGTGTTTCAATGTCTCCCCATCTTTATTCTGCGGTCCTTTTTTAAACGGGTCAACAAAGTGATCTCTGGCTTTGTTTGGGCGGGCAAGACCCCGCGGGTAAGGAAGGTAATGCTTGAGCGGAGTCGGGGAGAGGGCGGGCTGGCGCTGCCAAATTTTAGTAACTATTACTGGGCGGCGAATATAGCCATGATCAGGAAGTGGGTGGTGGGGGAGGGGTCTGCATGGGAGCGTATGGAGGCGGCTTCATGCAAGGGCACCAGTTTGGGGGCGTTGGTAACTGTGCCTCTGCTGTTCCCGCCGGCACGGTACTCCACCAGGCCCCTGGTGGTGGCGGCCCTGAGAGTCGGGCAATGGAGGAGACATGTGGGAGCAAATGGAGCATCGGTCTGGGCCCCAATCTGTAATAATCACCGGTTTGCCCCGGGGAGTATGGATGGCGGGTTCCGGATATGGCAGAGAGCGGGGATTGAGAGGATGGGGGATATGTTTATAGAGGGGAGCTTTCCGAGTATGAGGGCACTGGAGGAGAAATCTGGGTTGGTGAGGGGAAACAAATTCAGGTATCTGCAGGTGCGGGACTCCCTACGTAAACAGGTGTCAACCTTCCCGCTCCTAAGGGGGATTCAGGACAGGGTAGTTTCCAGAGGGTGGGTATGAGAAGGGAGCGTCTCTGACATTTACAAGGAACTTATGGGGTCAGAGGAAACGCAGACCGAGGAGCTGAAGCGCAAGTGGGAGGAGGAGCTGGGAGGTGAGATAGAGGATGGTCTATGGGCGGACACATTGAGTAGAGTCAAGGCGTCCGCAACATGTGCCAGGCTCAGTCTGATACAATTCAAGGTCGTTCACCGGGCTCACATGACAGCGGCCCGGATGAGCAGATTCTTTGGGGTGGAAGACAGGTGCACGAAATGTGCGGGAGGACCAGCGAACCATGTCCACATGTTCTGGACATGTCCGAAGATTAGGGGATTTTAGCAGGGGTTTACAGATGTCATGTCCACAGTGTTAAAAACAAGGGTGGCACTAAGTCCAGAGGTGGCGATTTTCAGGGTGTCGGAAGATCCAGGAATCCAGGAGGAGAAAGAGGCAGACGTCCTGGCCTTTGCTTCCCTGGTAGCCCGGAGAAGGATACTATTGGCTTGGAGGGACTCAAAGCTCCCGAAGTCGGAGACCTGGTTATCAGACATGGCTAGCTTTCTCTGTTTGGATAAAATCAAGTTCGCCTTGAGAGGGTCACTGTTGGGGTTCGCCCGGAGGTGGCAACCGTCCGACGACTTCTTCGCGGAAAATTAATCGTCAGCAGAAGGGGGGGTTAGTTTAGCAGAGTAGGGGTTAATAAAGGTGGGACCTGTAAGGGAGGGAGACAGCTTTTGCACTATGTTTATAGTTTCATGTACATTGTTTATTGTGTTGTTGTTATAATACCAAAAAATATCTCAATAAAATGTTTATTAAAAAAAAGAGGGGTTGCACAAGAGTCAGAATTAGAGGAGTACAGATATCTCGGAGGGTTGGGGGACAGCAGAAGAGTTGGGAGGGGTGAGGTGATGGAGGGATTTGAATTCAAGATGAGGATGACCCTCAAGACATTGCTTGACCATGGGTTGCTGTTCGTCAGTGAGCTCAGGGGTGACTGGAAAACGGGACATCCTGTGAGTTAAGACATGGGCACGAGATTCTTGGATAACCTCGAATTACCCTATGTAGGGTAGAATGCGGGAGACCAGCCTGGAACCTTTGGAATAGTCAAGTCTAGAAGTAACAGTCAGGTGATGTTTCAGAAAGATGGTGAAGAAGAAGAACGTCCTCAGTCAAGAGGGGGGATTATATGATTGTTCTGACCAGTGCCCTGTGCAGACCCCGAGACCACAAGTTGAAATTTGGGAAAAGATTAAGGTTTGTTTCTTCAAGCATGGTCAGGCCGTCTCCCCCCTCTCTCTGCGTTGGAGATCCTCCTGGTATCGTTTCTGGTCCTGATTTGGAATGATGCCCCTGTGAAGCTGAGGGAGCTCCCTCCCAGCTTGCCAATGACCCAGGTGCTGGAAAGATTCGCAGGGTCGGGAGACCACCTCTGTTGGTCTGGTCTGATCTTCATTCGAACCAGACACTTGAACTTGGCACAGCAGGGTCCAACCGTCAGCGCTGGTGTGCCAACATTCAAGCAGAGTTCAAAACTTTGATTCAATTGGCAAAGCTCCATCCCATATGTGGGGGAAGTGCATGGTCCAGTCTCTGGAATGTGGGTTGGGAAGAATCAAGCACAACATCAGACACATTTCCAACTGTAAGAAGTCAGGAGTGTAATGGAATACTCTCCAATTGCCCGGATGAGTGCACATCCAACAATACTCAACTTCACACCATCCAGGACAAAGCAGCCCACTTGATTGGCACCACACCAGTAAACATTCACACCCTCCGCCACCGACGCATGGTGGCAGCAGTGTGTACCATTTATTTTTGAGTACCCAATTAATTTTTTCCAATTAAGGGGCAATTTAGCGTGGCCAATCCACCTAACCTGCACATCTTTTGGGTTGTGGGGACGAAACCCACGCAGACACGGGTAGAATTTGCAAACTCCACACGGACAGTGACCCAGAGCCGGGATCGAACCTGGGACCTCGGCGCCGTGAGGCAGCAGGGCTAACCCACTGCGCCACCCTGCTGCCCTAGTGTGTACCATTTATAAGATGCACTGCAGGAACTCACCAAGGCTCCTTCAGCAGCATCTTTCAAACCCGTGACCTCTACCATCTAGAAGGACAAGGGCAGCAGATGCCTGGGAACATCACCATCTGAAAGATCCCCTCCAAACTACACCACCCTGATTTGGAATTATGTAGTCATTCCTTCCCATGAAGGGATGAAAACAGGTTTGGTTGCTAAGCCTGGCTGGATATATTTCTGACGGTTTCACCACTTGAGCTGCTGCCTCGGGAAGCCCCTCCCCTGGTTCCAGGCATCTGACATTCCCACTGTGGTAGCATGGCCCCTTTAAGGGAGTGGGCCTGGCAGATCACGTGACCGGCTGAAGGGCCAATCGCAAGGGAATGCGCAAACCTCGCCAATAGCGGGTTTGTGCAGGGCCCTGGAGCAGATCCTGAACAGTGTGGACCCCAGAGCCAAAGAGACAAAACTCATCCAATTGTGTTCTGTATCTGTATAATCACCAGCCGTTGCCATTCGTTAATAAACCCCTTTGTTCCTACACAAAGCCTCTTTCTCGAGTCACAACTAAATTTCTAACGTTAGAGGATAATCGAGAACCTTGGATTCTTTGACCAACTTGACTATCCTCCAGGACGTGAGGCTCCTTATTAGATTAGAAATGTGGGGCCCGCAAGCTGTCAGAAGGTATTATCTTCTGCTTGTCTTCCCTTGTGATCTTGTTCACGGTGAAGAAATAGCAGAACTGTTCGATGTACTGGCTCCAATCTTCAGCCCCTCGGTCAAACTGGTCCAGTTTACCGATAATAGGCTCTTTTACTCACCTTTTAATGGTTCCTGACTCTTGTTGGTTTTTCTTCCTTTTTCCAGTTGCTCCTTCCTTCCCCCCTTAAATCACGAGCACAGAAATCTGTGGTCGCTATCGCTTCTGCGGTAAGGGACCCTTAAGAGACCATCTCAGCCTTCATAGCCAGGCTTTCTCGCTTCATTGAGAACTGCGAGTTTGGGACCATGCTGAACGACCGGAATTTTCTCCAGGTTTGCTCTGTGCAACGTTTGCACTGTCCAATCCCGGAATGCTGCAGGGGAGAATTCTGGAGAATTGGCAAACCTACAGTAGCTCCAGACCCAGCTGAGATCCAACAGAATAGAGCAAGCAAACCCAGGCTTGCGTACAGACCCCTTCTTTTGCCAAGCAGGTTGATTTACTACAGGATGGGTTTTCTAAAGCGTATTGAAATTGGGACTGAATTAGAGGAAACAGGCAATAGTCAGATTGCAGTTACGTCAGCGTGAAAGGAAAAGAAGAGTCAGGGGGGTCAGTCTGCGGGAAAACTGTACACAAATGGGCAAGCAGATGTTAAATAACAGTGAATAGAGTATTACATAAGAACATGTGAACTACACCATTCAATATGTTCATGGCTGATTTCATCCTGGCCTCAACTCCACTTTCATAGAATCATAGAATCCCTACAGTGCAGAATGAGGCCATTCGGCCCATCGAGTCTGCACTGACCCTCTGAAAGAACACCCTGCCTAGGACCAATTCCCCGCCCTATTCCCGTAATCCCACCTCGGAGCAATTTAGCATAGCCAATCCACCTAACCTGCAGATCTTTGGACTGCTCATTCTTCATAACCCTTCATCCCATTACTAATTAAAAATCTGTCTAACTCCTCTTTAAAGTTACTCAATGTCCCGGCATCCACCGTACTCTGGGGTAGTGCATTCCACCGGTTCACGACCCTTCGGAAGAAGTAATTTCTCCTCATCTCGGTTTTAAATCTGCTTACCCCCTTATCCTGAAACTCCACCTGCCACATTTTGGCCCACTCACCTAATCCATTTGCAAATTTATTCTTTCCTCATTGCAATTTACAATCCCACCTATTTTAGCATCACTTGTAAATTTGGCCATCGAACCTTCTATCCCTACATCCAAGTCATTAATGCATATTGTAAATAGCTGGGGCCCAAGGACCGGCACCCCACTAGTTACATCATGCCAACCAGAAAAAGACCCATTTATCTCGACTCTCTGCCTTCTGTGCCTCAGCCAGTCTTCTATCCAAGCTAATAAATTACCCCATATCCCATGTGGTCTTACCTTGTGTCTTAACCTTTTGTGCGGCTTCTTATCAAACGTCTTCTGGAAGTCCAGATACGCTAAATATTCTGGCCTCAGGTGACAAGAGTTTGCACTTGTCTCCCCGTGTCTGCGTGGGTTTTCTCCGGGTGCTCCGGTTTCCTCCCACAGTCCAAAGATGTGCAGGTTAGGTGGGGTTATGGGGATAAGGCGGTGAGTGGGCCAGGTAGGGTGCCCTTTCGGAGGGCTGGTGCAGACTCGATGGGCTGTAGGGATTCTATGGGACTACACCTACAGGATCCCCATTATCCACTTGGCTTGTTACATCTTGAATAACTCAAGAAAATTAGTCAATCACCATTTACCCGTCATAAAACCATGCTGACTCCGTTGGATTAGGGTTTTGACTTTCCAAATGTCCTGTTGCTTCCTTAATAATGGATTCGAACAATATCCCGACGACAGGTGTTAAACTAACTGGTTTATTGTTTCCTACTTTCTGCCTCCCTCCCTTTTTGAGTAAGGGCTTTACATTGGCATTTTTCCAATCCACTGGAACCTTTCCCGCATTCAGGGAATTTTGGAATATTATAACCAAGGGATCCACCATCTCCATTGCCACTTCCTTTAAGACCCTGGGTTGTAGGCCACCAGGCCCTGGGGACCCACCTGCCTGCAATCCAAATAGACTGTTTTCCTTACTGTTCTAGGTTCCTCCCTTTCTAATAACTCTGCATTACCTGTTACCAAAGGAATGGTACTAGCCTCCTCCACGGTGAAAACTGAGGCAAAATCTTGTTTTAGCTTCTCCACCATTTCTGTGTTCCCCACCATTAATTCTCCGGTCCTATCCATCAAGGAACCAACTTTAGCTGCTCTCTTCCCTTTTCTATATTTATATAAGTTTTTGCTATCCTTTTTAAATATTTTACATTAGTTTTCTTTCATAATTTACCTTTGGTCTTTTTATTACTTTTTTAGTAACTCTCTGGAATATATTTAAGTTGGGAGGAATTGACCATCTCTTTAAACAACTGCCACTGCTCATCACCTGTCCTGCCTTTTAGTCCACCTGCCCAGTCCACTCGGGCCAAATCCGTCTTCATGCCATTGTCTAACACAAAGGTGGGCTATTCAGCCTCTCTAGCCTGTTCCACCATTCAGTTCGATCATAGCTGGTTTCTCACCTTTTGATTCTTATACTCTTATTGGAGAAATAAACCTTGGGCACGATCTAGCTAAAAAAGAGTCTGTTCTGAGTGAGATTAGTGGAGTCATTCCTGGCGCTTGTAACACTGGGAACGGCCCCGCTATCTAACGGCACTTTTGTTTCAGTGCCAGGTGGGGAATGCGCCCCCCCGCCCGCCATTTATAAATGGCGGCCCGATCTCTCGACCCCTTGACTCAAACCTCGGACCCCCCCTAACGACCCAATTCACCTACAAGGGGGTCAGCGAGGTCCTCGCTTAGATCACGAGACAGCTGTCAGGAATCCCTGGGGGGCCTCTCCCTGGATCTACCGGCCGCGTCGCACCCCGGTTCGAGCAGGGCGCGGCCAGTAGATCGCACCCCTTGTCTTGAAACGTTCACATGATTCAGCAGCCTTTTCGAGGGGAGAGTTCCCAATATTCACCACCCTGTGTGTGAAAAACTGCTTCCTGATCTCACCCCCAGGAGGCCAATCTCTCATTTCACAGTTATGCCCCCTTGTTCTGGGATTCGACTTTAAGAACCTTGATTCGATTTGTTTAGAAGAACGAGGGATGGTCTGACTGAAATAGGATCCGGAGGAGACTTGACAAGGTAGAGAGCAGGATGTCGTTTCCACTTGTTGGGGGCGACCAGAACCAGGGGACAAAGTTGAAGAACGAGAAAGCTTCCTTCCAAGACTGAGATGGTGGTGGGGGGATTGTTGGGGGTGTGTGGTAGAAGGGGGATGGATCCTTCATCCCTTCCTGCCAGTGCGATCTTCCATTCCCATCAACGGCCGCACCCCCCGCCATGGGTTTCCTGGGGGCGGAGGGTGCAAACAATTCGAGACCCCGTTGACTGCGGTGGGGCGGCCAATGGCAGGCCAACCTCCTTCGCAGCGAAACACGGAAAAGCCCTCCCGAGGAGAAACCTTTCCCCGGAGATGATTGTTAGTTTATGGGATCCTCTTCTCCAGAGAGCACTGGCGGTTGGGTCATTGAATTGAGCACTGGCTGAGCTGGACAGATTTTCCATTGATAAGGGGGGGGGTCAAGGGTTATGCGGTAACAGGCAGGAAAGTAGAATTAAGACCATGATCGGATCAGCCATGATCTTATTGAATGGCGGAGCGGGCTCGAAGGGCCGAATGGCCCACTCCTGCTCCTAAGTCCCGTGTTCCCTGTAATATTCTCAACCCAAGGGAAATCGAGCCTCTGAAACCTGTCCTCACACTGCAGGCCCTCCGAGGTCAGTCTACAAATGGAACTTTACAAAACGGCTTGAATACATCAGGGCTTCAGGCCAACAAGCAGGCAGATGTTTTTAATGTTGTGGAATAATGTAAATGATCAGATGGGGATGGGATATTTCCACTGCGTTTTATGTGTAATAAAGCTTATAAACATTTTATTTTATAAAGAATAATTGTTAACTTGGCTGTGCAGGGGCCACAGGGCAGGTCTCACCCCCCCCCCTCCCCCACACCCATTTCTCCCACCATCTTGATGTCCCATTGCTCCCGTTGCCTCCATGTTATTCTTGCCATTGTGTGTGTCTTCATTCACAAACCAGTGAGCTTACCTGGAATGCCGATAGCGCACAGTGACGGGTAGTAGATTTTCTGTACAGTGATAAATGCGCTGTCAAACATGGGAGCCATATCCAGCAGGTAATTTTCGTGCAGGGCAACTATAAGGAGTGGCTCATGCTCCTGCTCAGATCCTGTGAACAAACATGAGCCAGTGTTAATGACAGGTATTTACAGCTTAATCCCACTGCCCACTAGATGTGAGCCTCGCACACATAGGAAAATCAGAACCGTGCCTTTTTTCTGAAGGTGTGCGGGACCAAACGACAGTAACAACTTGCATTCACACAGCCAGCTGAACAGTCAGAACATCCCAAACATTGGACACCGAGTCACGCGAAGGAGACATTACAGCAGCTGGCCAACCTCCCAAGGTGGACACACTTTCCCATTCTGGCTCCGGCTTCGAACAATCCGGGAGGGCGGGATGACGTGCCCATTCTGTCAACGGAAGGATTTCTAATTAAAGGGACCAGGCCCTGGGCTACAAGGGCTCACCAGGAATTGGCCTTTTGAGATTGCGGGAACCACAGGGATTGAGGGGGGATGCCTGGGTCGGGAGTTCTCACCCTCTCCCCTATTGCAGAAGAGAGTGCCCAACTCAGTGAGAGACGGAGACCTGGGGCTGGGGGTTATGGGGGAGGCTGCTCTCCCACTCCACAGGGACCTTGTTGGCTATTAACCCAGCTGCTGTGCTGGAAAAGAGGTCTTTCTCGCACAGGCTACAGGTGTCATCTATGACCTATCATGAGAGGTGGAGCCTTCTGATGCCCTGACGATCAGAGTCGCTGGAACCGAGAGACATCCTGAACTTGGGGCCGCCCCTCCTTTGAGCTCGGTCTCCATGTTTTTTTATCCTTTATTCTGTCATGGGATGTGGGCGTCACTTGTAAGTCTGGTATTAGCTGCCCACCACCAATTCCCCTCGAGAAGGTGAGAAGTCAAATTGTTTCTTCACGCGGGCTAAGATGGTAGTGAAGCAGAAAAAAGTAATAGATTTGTTCCATTGGACAGTTGATGCAATAAGACAATCACAAAATGAAATAAAATGGGCGTGTTCAGTGACGGGACAGAAAATCTCGCGAGAACTTCCAGATCGCATTTCACGCTGTGTAAGCGTTTAACCCAATTGCCCCCCCCCCCCCCCCCCCCGCCCCCCTCCCCCGGTGGGGGGCTTCCAGGTGAATTCCCTTGGGGAGGCCTTGAGAAATGGTGCCCCGGTCTTCGCGGGACTACATTGCTGGCGGGGAGGGCGAATCAGAGGCCGGCATCGCCAACTGTCGTCGGTGGTTTTGACATGTTTCCCGCCCGACTTCTGCCTTTGCCGATTTCCGGGAGGATTCCTCCCATTATCAGGTCACACACGGCGGGGAAGTGGAATTGTGAAGAACAAAAAGTACATAAACTCTTTCAGAAGGAAGAACATTGCTCAAAAGAATGATTAGATCTGTCAACCTAGGGGCAGCACGGTGGCGCAGTGGTTAGCACTGCTGCCTCACGGCGCCCGAGGTCCCAGTTCGATCCCGGCCCTGGGTCACTGTCCGTGTGGAGTTTGCACATTCTCCCCGTGTTTGCGTGGGTTTCGCCCCCACAACCCAAAGATGTGAGGGTAGGTGGCTTGACCACGCTAAATTGCCCCTTTATTGGAAAAAATGAATTGGGCACTCTAAATCTTTTTTTAAAATCTGTAAATCTACTGTGGTGTTGCACACTGAGAGTGAAAACTATGTTGGATGTTCAGGCACACTGGGATAGGTGCAGTAGGCTGGGGCCAGCACAGTGATGGTGAAAACCATGGGGGAGAGGGGACGAATGGAGCACGTAAGAAGGCTTGAGTGGAGGGAAGTATGCTCGTTTTAGCCTTAGTTTACTTATTCTTATTCTGTCACCTTTGCTCATGAGTCGCCAGGTATCTTTCTGATACCGCCACGTGGTTCAAGTCCAAGTAATGATTAATAATGCAACACACCGCTTAGTAAGAGTTAAATCAACGCTCATTTATTATATACAGCAATTAATACTTATACGATAATCCTACTTCTAGACTACTACCTACCACTAAAGGCCAATACTTAACTTTGGAAATGGCCCACCAGGTCAGTGAAACAAATGGTCTTTCGAATTGGTTCTGAGCCTGCGGGATTCAAAAGCTGGTACAAGTCGATAGTCAGGAGCGCCTCTCTGGTAGCGATCGCTGGAGTAAGACTTACAATTTTCTTGTAGAAGGGTCTCGAAGGTTGCGAGCAGGAAGAGAAGGGTCGAGTTGAACTTGGCCCCTATTCTTATAGTCCCCAGGGGCTTCCCGCCTCTCGGGGCGGACCTTGTACCTGGTTCCAAGTGATTGGACTTGGTCCCAATCACTTGGTTCGATATGCTCCAATATGGAGCGATTCCTTGATCGGGGGGTGGTTGTTTACCTTTCTTTGTGTCAGCCCCTGCTGGCGCCGAAAGGTCTGGGTCGGCTTTATGTTGCTAATTTGTAGCAATTGTTCCCGGGGATGGCTGATTAATATGCAGATTGCTGGGTTGTTGTGATGTTGATGGCTGCAGGTATCGGTCTGGGCTGACTTCCCCAGAGGCGAATACACTGTTTTACCTGCAGCTGTCCGTTTGAGTCCTGTTGGCTGATTTTCCCATCAGCCTCTTCCGTTCGCCATTTTAAATCGGGGTTTGACCAGTCTAATCGGGAATCAGCCATTTTACGTGGCTACAGAAGGTTAGAGATTAGAGTTTAGGGGGTTGGAGGCAGGTGGTGGCAATGGGGAAGGGAAGGGGAAAGTTAAGGCTTAGCCAGATTCTAGGGTTGGGGAAGGAGACACGAGGCCCAAGGAGAGTTAATGCCTCGGGGAACGGAATGGAAGGATGCTGGGAGGCACAGGGGGCCAGTGCACTAGAGGGACTAGTGGAACAATCCAGTCAGCTGCTTTATAGAGGAACGGGCATTGAGGTCGGCGGGAGGTTTAATTGGAAGAGCAAAGGAATGAGTGGAATTGGGAGGAGGGTGGGGAAGAGTAGGGCAAGGAGTGGGACATGAAGTGGGAAAGTGGGAGAGAACGGGACTGGTGGATTTTTCTGTCATTTTTAGTGAATTACATTGGTGATATAGCTGACCACACAGATACACACATGCATATCATGTCTGTGATGTACATCACACACAGACACACACATACAGACAGACACATGCACAAAGACACACACACAAAGACACACACACAAAGACACACACACAAAGACACACACACAAAGACACACTCACAAAGACACACTCACAAAGACACACACACAAAGACACACTCACAAAGACACACTCACAAAGACACACTCACAAAGACACACTCACAAAGACACACAGAAGCACACCACACATAGGCAGACACACTCAGGCACACAGAAACCAGACATCGACAGACACACACATACACAAATCAACAGACACACACCATACACACAGCCACACACACCATACACACGGACAGACCCACCACACACAGACAGACCCACCACACACAGACAGATGCACCACACAGACAGACCCACCACACACAGACAGATGCACCACACACAGACAGGCGCACCACATACAGACAGATGCACCACACAGACAGACCCACCACACACAGACAGACCCACCACACACAGACAGACCCACCACACACAGACAGACCCACCACACACAGACAGACCCACCACACACAGACAGACCCACCACACAGACAGACCCACCACACACAGACAGGCGCACCACATACAGACAGATGCACCACATACAGACAGATGCACCACACAGACAGACCCACCACACACAGACAGACCCACCACACACAGACAGGCGCACCACACACAGACAGGCGCACCGCACACAGACAGATGCACCACATACAGACAGATGCACCACACAGACAGACCCACCACACACAGACAGACCCACCACACACAGACAGGCGCACCACATACAGACAGATGCACCACACACAGACAGGCGCACCACATACAGACAGATGCACCACATACAGACAGATGCACCACACAGACAGACCCACCACACACAGACAGACCCACCACACACAGACAGACCCACCACACACAGACAGGCGCACCACATACAGACAGATGCACCACACACAGACAGATGCACCACATACAGACAGACCCACCACACACAGACAGGCGCACCACATACAGACAGATGCACCACACACAGACAGGCGCACCACATACAGACAGATGCACCACATACAGACAGATGCACCACACAGACAGACCCACCACACACAGACAGACCCACCACACACAGACAGACCCACCACACAGACAGACCCACCACACACAGACAGGCGCACCACATACAGACAGATGCACCACACACAGACAGATGCACCACATACAGACAGACCCACCACACACAGACAGGCGCACCACATACAGACAGATGCACCACATACAGACAGATGCACCACACAGACAGACCCACCACACACAGACAGACCCACCACACACAGACAGGCGCACCACATACAGACAGATGCACCACACAGACAGACCCACCACACACAGACAGACCCACCACACACAGACAGACCCACCACACACAGACAGACCCACTACACACAGACAGACCCACCACACACAGACAGGCGCAACACATACAGACAGGCGCAACACATACAGACAGACCCACCACACACAGACAGGCGCACCACATACAGACAGATGCACCCCACACACAGACAGATGCACCACACACAGACAGACCCACCACACACAGACAGGCGCACCACACACAGACAGGCGCACCACATACAGACAGATGCACCCCACACACAGACAGATGCACCACACAGACAGATGCACCCCACACACAGACAGACTCGACACACACAGACAGACCCACCACACACAGACAGGCGCACCACACACAGACAGGCGCACCACATACAGACAGATGCACCACACAGACAGACCCACCACACACAGCCAGACGCACCACACACAGACAGGTGCACCACATACAGACAGATGCACCACATACAGACAGACTCGCCACACACAGCCAGACGCACCACACACAGACAGACTCGCCACACACAGCCAGACGCACCACACACAGACAGAGACACCACACACAGTCAGACATACCACACCCATTCAGACACATACACCACTCACCGACACACCACACACACACACATACAAACACACGCACGTCTGGGAAACTTCAATCCGTGGACAGTCCAATCAATTGGAAATGATCTCATTGTTTATGAAATTATGGCACAGTTGCAGACGGCAAACGCCTCCATCCTGATCAAGCTTACAAACATACGCACTTGAAGAAATAAGAAGTTTTGTAAATCACACTGACATGAAGTTGAGGCTCATCTGTTCAACAATAACTTTGGGGGAGCTTCCATTTCCGGCTGGATCTCCGCGGACTCTGCAGCGTGTCAGGAGCAACAACCTGACATTTGTCAGGATTTTCTAGTCTGCCGCAACAGGTCACTTCCTGGCGGATATGGCAAAACAGCCAAAAATCTACTGATAATAATAATAATCTTTATCGTCACATGTAGGCTTATATTAGATCATGTTGGTGGGATGGACTGGAAAATCCTGCCTGCGCTGCATCAGCTGGAGGCCGAAATCACGGTCCAATTAAAGATGGTGAGTGTTTGGGTTCTCGAAGCTGGAAGGTTATTGGAGGCTCTCCAGGCGACTGGGAGCCGCAGCCTTAGGGGAGTTACCCGTACTCTCGGTCAGAGGAGAGAGAGGGAGAACGAGAGAGGGAGAGCGAGCGAGAGAGAGAGAGAGAGTGAGAACGAGTGAGGGAGAGCGAGCGAGAGAGAGTGAGAACGAGTGAGGGAGAGCGAGCGAGCGAGGGAGAGAGAGAGAGAGGGAGTGTAAGAGAGGGAGAGCGAGCGAGGGAGAGTGAGAGAGCGAGCGAGGTAGGGGGAGCGAGCGAGGGAGAGCATAAGAGGGAGAACGAGAGCAAGACAAGGCCTCCATCTCGAGACACCCCCTCAGCATTCTCCAAAATAAAAAAAGAGCCACAGCTGCTGAGCCGCCTTTGTGGAGGGAGAGGGTCAAGTGGGCGGGAGGGGATTCCTCAAAGTTCGCCTGCAGTGTCGTCTCCGGGTCTGACGCCATGGGGCAGCCTCCAGGCAGCTACCATGACCTTAATACCACGAGGGGACCCATTGGATGACTGAATGACCATAACAAACCTGTTAATGAACTTAACATCACTATTGGGCAGGTAGTGATTTCATCACCAGCACACACAGAGTTAACAGCAGGTTAACACCATGATAGCGACGGAGAACTTTCAATCCAATCACAAATCCCCTGATCCTATAGTGACAACCCCAGGTTTACTGTGTGAGGGCCCGTTTTAGCTCAGATGGCTGGACAGCTGGTTCGTGATGCAGAGCGGAGACCAATAGCCAAGGTTCAATTCCTGTGCCGGCTGAGGTTATTGAAGGCCCCGCCATCTCAACCTTGCCCCTCACCTGAGGTGTGGTGAACCTCAGGTTAAATCACCATCAGCCAGCTCTCTGAAAGCAGCCTACGGTCATCTAGGGCTATGCCGACTTTATTTACTTACTAGGAGAAACGACACCATGACTTAGAAAAACCTTTAGACTAAATTTCACACAGGAGGCTATTAATTAACCTCAAGCCTGTTGAGGGTTCGGGTCAAACTCTGGGAATGGATGAGGAACTGATGGAAAGGCATGAAACAAGGAGTACTCATTAGAGGAGCTATAAAAAATGGAGGGGGGTTGGGGGGGGGAAGGGTCAGTACTGAGTGCAAGCGCCCCAGGGGCTCAGGACTGAGACGAAACTCTGAAGCTCAACAAACGTAGTCAGGCTTGCAGTGGAGACAAAGCTGCAAGGAGCAGTGAGCTTGACTAAACAGTGAATTGGAGAAAATCAGACGTTGGCCGATCAGAATTGGCTCAAAGTACAACAGCGAGAAGGCAGAATAGATTTCAGGCGAATTAAGTGCAATCAATGCAGAGCAGAAACCAATAAAACCATCAGAATGCTGTTTGCAGTGTTTAGCAGTGCTGCCTCACAGTGCCAAGGACCCGAGTTCAATTCCGGTCCTGGGTCACTGTCTGTGTGGAGTTTGCACGTTCTCCCCGTGTCTGCGTGGGTTTCCTCCCACAGTCCAAAGATGTGCAGGTTAGGTGGATTGGCCATGCCAAATTGTCCCTTAGTGGCCAAAGATAATAATAATAATCTTTATTGTCACAAGTAGGCTTACATAGAACATAGAACATAGAACAATACAGCGCAGTACAGGCCCTTCGGCCCACGATGTTGCACCGAAACAAAAGCCATCTAACCTACACTATACCATTATCATCCATATGTTTATCCAATAAACTTTTAAATGCCCTCAATGTTGGCGAGTTCACTACTGTAGCAGGTAGGGCATTCCACGGCCTCACTACTCTTTGCGTAAAGAACCTACCCCTGACCTCTGTCCTATATCTATTACCCCTCAGTTTAAGGCTATGTCCCCTCGTGCTAGCCATTTCCATCCGCGGGAGAAGGCTCTCACTGTCCACCCTATCTAACCCTCTAATCATTTTGTATGCCTCTATTAAGTCTCCTCTTAACCTTCGTCTCTCTAACGAAAATAACCTCAAGTCCATCAGCCTTTCCTCATAAGATTTTCCCTCCATACCAGGCAACATCCTGGTAAATCTCCTCTGCACCCGTTCCAAAGCCTCCACGTCCTTCCTATAATGCGGTGACCAGAACTGTACGCAATACTCCAAATGTGGCCGTACCAGAGTTCTGTACAGCTGCAACATGACCTCCTGACTCCGGAACTCAATCCCTCTACCAATAAAGGCCAACACTCCATAGGCCTTCTTCACCACCCTATCAACCTGGGTGGCAACTTTCAGGGATCTATGTACATGGACACCTAGATCCCTCTGCTCATCCACACTTTCAAGAACTTTTCCATTAGCCAAATATTCCACATTCCTGTTATTCCTTCCAAAGTGAATCACCTCACACTTCTCTACATTAAACTCCATTTGCCACCTCTCAGCCCAGCTCTGCATCTTATCTATATCCCTCTGTAACCTGCTACATCCTTCCACACTATCGACAACACCACCGACTTTAGTATCGTCTGCAAATTTACTCACCCACCCTTCTGCGCCTTCCTCTAGGTCATTGATAAAAATGACAAACAGCAACGGCCCCAGAACAGATCCTTGTGGTACTCCACTTGTGACAGAACTCCATTCTGAACATTTCCCATCAACCACCACCCTCTGTCTTCTTTCAGCTAGCCAATTTCTGATCCACATCTCTAAATCACCCTCAATCCCCAGCCTCCGTATTTTTTGCAATAGCCTACCGTGGGGAACCTTATCAAACGCTTTGCTGAAATCCATATACACCACATCAACTGCTCTACCCTCGTCTACCTGTTCAGTCACCTTCTCAAAGAACTCAATAAGGTTTGTGAGGCATGACCTACCCTTCACAAAGCCATGCTGACTATCCCTGATCAAATTATTCCTATCTAGATGATTATAAATCTTGTCTCTTATAATCCCCTCCAAGACTTTACCCACTACAGACGTGAGGCTCACCGGTCTATAGTTGCCGGGATTGTCTCTGCTCCCCTTTTTGAACAAAGGGACCACATTTGCTATCCTCCAGTCCTCTGGCACTATTCCTGTAGCCAATGATGACATAAAAATCAAAGCCAATGGTCCAGCAATCTCTTCCCTGGCCTCCCAGAGAATCCTAGGATAAATCCCATCAGGTCCCGGGGACTTATCTATTTTCAGCCTGTCCAGAATTGCCAACACCTCTTCCCTACGTACCTCAATGCCATCTAATCTATTTACCTGGAGCTCAGCATTCTCCTCCACAACATTATCTTTTTCCTGAGTGAATACTGACGGAAAATATTCATTTAGTATCTCGCCTATCTCTTCAGACTCTACACACAACTTCCCATCCCTGTCCTTGACTGGTCCTACTCTTTCCCTAGTCATTCGCTTATTCCTGACATACATTACATTAGCACTGCAATGACGTTACTGTGAAAAGCCCCTAGTCACCACATTCCGGCGCCTGTTCGGGTACACAGAGGGAGAATTCAGATTGTCCAATTCACCAAACAAGCACGTCTTTCGGGACTTGTGGGAGGAAACCGGAGCACCCGGAGGAAACCCACGCACACACGGGGAGAACGTACAGACTCCACGCAGACAGTGATCCAAGCCGGGAATCGAACCTGGGACCCTGGCGCTGCCCTTTGTGCAGGTTCGGTAAGGTTACAGTGATAGGACGGGCAGTGGGCCTAGGTAGGGTTCTCTTTCAGAGCTTTGAGAAATAGTCTGCTCCCTTCTCTCTCTCTCTCTGCAGATGCTGTCAGACCTGCTGAGAGTGTCCAGCATTTTCGTTTTTTGTTGCTCTTGCGGAGGGTCGGTTCAGACTCGATGGGCTGAATGGCCTCCTCTTGCACTGTAGAAATTCTATGGCAAGCAGAGAGACCGTGGAGAGGAGCTACGAGGTGGACACAAGTGTCAAAGGTCCACAATGTGAGGAAGGAGGCGTCTAAAATTCATTCATCCATTGATGTGATGTGGACGTCGCTGGCGAGGCCTGTGTTTATTGTCCATCCCTAACTGCCCTCGACAAGGTGGTGGGGATGAGCTGCCTTCTTGAAAAACTGCAGTCCTTGTGGGTGTAGGTACACCCATAGTGCTGTTAGGGAGGGAGTTCCAGGATATCGATCCAATGACAGCGAAGGAACGGCGATATATTTCCAAGTCAGGGTGGTGAACCTGGTAACCCTTAAGAGATATATTGGACTATTCACAATATGGAAAATGCAGAACCGGAATATTACTTTTAATTAAAATGAATTAAAAAATGCAAAAAAGCTTTAAATATGTAGCAGCAGTTGGAAATGTATACTTCCTCCAAATATTCAATAGACTGACATGAGTTACATGCTCTCTGAACAAAGCTACATCAAGTATAATGATGGCCCTATGTGCTCATTAACTAATACATTGCCAGGGGATAGATGGAGTGCTAAGAGAAAGCAAGGAGGAGATTTGTGGGACACCAGTGAATTAAGATGGGCTGTGCAGCCTTTGTGATTACGTGACCGCACTTCCTCCTTCTGAAGTAAGAAGCCGAGGAGTTTTTTTCCATGAAGGCAGTGTCCCTTTAATTGACATCAACCCATACGTTCTTGGCTCGGGAATGTGTGCAAATGCTTATCCCCAGCAGGCTCTCAGATCCTGTTCGGCGGAAGGCGGCTGCCAATTTTCCAGCAGAAGAAAACACGAATGTTCAAGTGTTTACTTTAAGGGAGATTTGTAATGGATACTTTATTGGTTGAGTAATGAACGGAGGCCCATTCGGCCTGGCAACGATGCAGCATTGTCCAACAGGCTTAAAACGCCTCAAATTGGGAAGTCCGACCAACTCCTGTCAGCTTTAATCTGTTTTGCTCGCTTCAGAGATTAGCTAGGAGTTTGGTGGAGTCCGATTACAAATGATCCGTGAGACAGACCGCAGATTTGTAGAATTTCCTGTTCATTTCTGAGCTGCGTGTGTGGTGTTCCTGGCAGTTGCGGGGAGGGGGGGGGGGGGGGGGGGGGGTGGACATGCTCGGATTAGGACCCCGCTGCCTTCCTGTACCATCCTACCTCAGTCTCACTCACTGCCCACCATGCTACCAATTTCACCCTGGCACTATTCACCCCACCCACGGAATCACAGAAGTGTTACGACGCAGAAGGAGGCCATTCGGCCCATCATGCCTGCACCAGCTCTCCAAGCGAGCATCATGACTTAATGCCATTCCCCTGCCCTTTCCCCATACCCCTGCACGCCCTCTTGAAGTCCCCGATTGAGCCTGTCTACACCACACTTCCAGGCCGTGCAGTCCAGACCCCCAAACACTCGCTTTGTGAACAAGCTGTCTCTCGCATCACATTTGCACATCACTCGGGGTGGCGCAGTGGTTAGCACTGCTGCCTCACAGCACTGAGGACCCGGGTTCGATCCCGGCCCCGGGTCACTGTCCGTGTGGAGTTTGCACATTCTCCCCGTGTCTGCGCGTGTCTCACACCACAACCCAAAAAGATGTGCAGTGTAGGTGGATTGGCCACGCTAAATTGCTCCTTAATTGGATAAGAAAAAGAATTGGGTTCTCGAAATTTTTTCAAAAGAAATTTGCACATCACCCTTGCTCATGCACATCAATTCCCAATTTCAATAGTTTTAAACTGCTGTCATGTGTAAATAACTCTTATGACCCACAGATGACGAGCATCGTCGAGTGGATTCTTAATGCTTTTCACTACTTTTCTCGAGGATCAGCTCAAGGTGTGGACTTTTCCCGCTTTGTCTGGATACAGCTCATCTTCAAAGCTCCCTGTTCCACAGGACAGAGGAAAAGCAGAATGGGCACGTCACTGGACTAACACTCTAGAGGCCTAGATCAATAACTCAACAGACACAAGTTCAAATCCCACTTTGGTATCTGAGTGAATTTAAAATTCCGTTCATTAAATAAATCTGGAATAAAAAGTAATGGTGATTGTCGTGAAAGCCCATCTTGTTCACGAATGCTCTTCTGGGAAGGAAATCAGCCATCCGTATTGGGTCCAGCAAACATGTGACTCCAGACCCAATGTGGTCGACTCTGGGAAATGGGCTGGCAAGCCACTCAGTTGTATCCAAATGAAAAGCCAGGTGTCTGCAGGCTGTAACAGCTCAAAGTGGTGGCTTATGACCACATTCTCAAATGCAATAAAAGTCGGTCTTCCCAGAAACGCTCACCACAGAAACGTCACGGAGCAGAAAGAGGCCATTCTTTCCATCGTGTCAGCGTTGGCCAAAAAAGAAAAGAAATCAGCCATTTATGCTCACCCCATTTTGCAGCACCTGCCCCTGAGGCCTTGCAGGTTGTAGCGCGTCAGGTACACATCCAGGTACATTTTCATTGAGGTGAGCGTTTCCACCTCAACCACAAACTCAGGCAGTGAATTTCAGACACCCACCGCCCTCTGGGGTGAAAAGGGTTTTCCTCACATTTCCTCTGATCCTTCACTCAATCACCTTAAATCCATGCCCACTGGGGAGTAAACTTCTCAGCTCGGGGAAACCGATCTTTCCTGCCTGCCCTCTCTAGGCCCGCCCATCATTTTGTAGATCATTATGCCACCCCTTTAGCCTCCTCTGTGGAAGAAAAACAATCCTATCCTATCCAATCTCTCCTCATAGGCATAATTTTCAAGCCCAGGCAACATCCTTGTAAATCCCGGCACGGCGTCATCCACAGCAATTCATTCCAATCCACACCAGCGTGCGATATATCCTGCTTATTAATTCCCTGCAGCAACTCACTCTGTAAGCTTCCTTTGACAGCACCGCTCAGGTCCATGGCCCCTACCACTGAGCAAGACCAGCACCATCCCCGGCAATCCACACTCTGTGGTGATGTGCATCAATGTAAATGTATGTAGGCTAGCTAGACAATAGAGGGAGCACCAGAAACATCACACACACACACACACACACTCAACCAATAGATCAGTTAGATAGGACGCGACCAATGGACATTCACGATACACAAGGAGGTGACACGACCACAGGGGGGCATTACACCAACCCATATATAAAGGACACCACACACATGATCTGCCTCTTTCCAGTGGAGACAGTCAGTGAGTAGAGACACAGGGTTGATGCAGTATACCACCCACCACGTGGATTGCAGCAACTGGTTAGTCAGTCTGGGTAGCTATAGTAGGATTAGCAGTAGTGTCGAACCCAAGAAATAGAAGTGTGACTTCCGGGTGCGGTGATGACCAGCTAAGTCGCACGTTTCGGCAGCTCCCGTTGGAACGGACTTTTGGGCTCTTGATAAGAGCCCCAACGGCAATTTTAAACGGCCAAAATCACTGTGCGGTGAAATAGAAGGGAATCCCCCCCGGATACTGATGGAAAAAGGAGAGGATAGCGGCAGGATTGCAGTGCATCCTTCGGAGCAGCGGCAAGGAAGGGAAGCTCGAAGCAAGATGGCGTCGGAAGGTGGCCGTTCGATATGGGGCCCGGAGCAACAAGAGTTCTTGCGGCGCTGTGTGGAAGAGTTGAAGAAGGAGGTGTTGGCCCCGATGCTACAGGCGATTGAGGGGCTAAAGGAGGAGCAGAGGACCCAGGAGCTGGAGCTTCAGGTCATGAAGGCAAAGGCTGCTGAAAATGAAGATGAAATTCAGGGCCTGGTGGTGAAGACAGAGACGCACGAGGCACAGCACAAGAGGTGTGTGGAGAGGTTGGAAGTCCTGGAGAATAATTCGAGGAGGAAGAATCTAAGAGTCTTAGGTCTTCCCGAGGGCGCAGAGGGGGCGGACGTCGGGGCATATGTAAGCACGATGCTCCACTCGCTAATGGGATCGGAGGCCCCGACGGGCTCTTTGGAGGTGGAGGGAGCTTATCGAGTTATGGCGCGAAGACCAAGGGCAGGAGAAATACCTCGAGCCATAGTGGTGAGGTTCCACCGCTACAACGACAGAGAGATGGTCCTAAGATGGGCGAAGAAAACTCGGAGCTGCAGGTGGGAGAACGCGGTGATCCGCGTATACCAGGATTGGAGTGCGGAGGTGGCGAGAAGGAGGGCAAGTTTCAATCGGGCTAAGGCAGTGCTTCACAAAAAGAAGGTGAAATTTGGAATGCTGCAACCGGCAAGACTGTGGGTCACATACCAAGGGAAGCACCACTACTTTGAGACGGCAGAAGAGGCGTGGACATTCATAGTGGACGAGAAGCTGGAATAGTCTGGCGAGAGAAAGAACTTCTGGGACAAAGTGGTGGGGTGACTATGTGGGACGAGGAAGGGGGGGGGGGTGATATTTCAATTGTTAACTCTTTAATCCTGTAAATTTTCTCTCTTCCCCTCGTTTGGGGGGGGCGGGGGGAGTACGAGGAACTGTGGGCGCCGGTGGGTAGGAAAGCGGGGCTGAGTGGGAAACGCGGGCCTCGTTCCCGCGCTATGGTAATTATGGCGGGAACAGGGACGCAGGAAGGTGGGGGCCTCGCACAGTGAGAGGCCGAGGGCAAACGGGGAAGCCGAGATCAGCCAGAGTTCACTGACTTCTGGGAGCAACATGGGGGGTGTAATTACTCTAGAGGGGGATCTAGCGGAGGGGGGGGAGGGAGCTAACTGGGTTGCTGCTGCTAAGGGGAAGGGGGAGCTGTTATGGGGCGGGGTGGTCGAGGCGGGAGGGCACCGTCGGTGGGATATACGGATATACGGGTACGTGGGAACCGGGTGAGGAGCTGGGGTAAAAAAGGGGATGGCTAGTCGACAAGGGGGGGGGGGGGGGGTAAAGAGCCCCCCAACCCGGTTGATCACGTGGAACGTGAGAGGGCTGAATGGGCCGATTAAAGAAATTAAAGGCAGATGTGGTTATGTTGCAGGAGACGCACCTGAAATTGACAGATCAGGTCAGACTACGTAAAGGATGGGTGGGACAGGTGTTTCATTCGGGTTTGGATGCGAAGAATAGGGGGGTGGCTATTTTAGTGGGGAAACGGGTAGTGTTTGAGGCAAAGACCATAGTGGCGGATAGTGGGGGTAGATATGTGATGGTGAGTGGCAGACTGCAAGGGGAGGCGGTGGTTCTGGTGAACGTATACGCCCCGAACTGGGATGGTGCAAACTTCATGAGGCGTATGTTGGGGCGTATCCCAGACCTGGAGGCGGGAAAGTTGGTAATGGGGGGAGATTTCAATACAGTGCTTGATCCAGGGCTGGACCGGTTGAGGTCCAGGACCGGGAGGAGGCCGGCAGCGGCCAAGGTGCTTAAGGACTTCATGGAGCAGATGTGAGGAGTAGACCCTTGGAGATTTATCAGACCTAGGAGTAAGGAGTTCTCATTCTTCTCCCATGTTCACAAAGTATATTCACGGATAGACTTTTTTGTCCTGGGAAGGGCACTGATTCCAAAGGTGACAGGGACGGAGTACACGGCCATAGCCATCTCGGACCACGCTCCACACTGGGTAGATCTGGAGGTAGGAGAGGAAAAAGAACAGCACCCATTCTGGAGAATGGATATGGGCTTATTGGCGGATGAGGGGGTATGTCTAAGGGTGAGGGGGTGTATCGAAAGGTACTTGGAGTTTAATGACAATGGAGAGGTTCAGGTGGGAGTGGTCTGGGAGGCGTTGAAGGCGGTGGTCAGAGGGGAACTGATATCCATAAGGGCACATAAAGGGAAGCAAGAGGGTAAAGAAAGGGAGCGATTGTTGAAAGAACTTTTGAGGGTGGACAGGCAATATGCAGAGGCACCGGAGGAGGGACTGTACAGGGAAAGGCAAAGGTTACATGTGGAATTTGACCTGCTGACCACAGGTAAGGCAGAGGCACAGTGGAGGAGGGCACAGGGAGTGCAGTATGAATATGGAGAGAAGCCGAGTCGGTTACTGGCCCAACAATTGAGGAAGAGTGGAGCGGCGAGGGAGATAGGTGGGGTGAGGGATGAGGAGGGAGAGATGGAACGGGGAGCAGAGAGAGTGAATGGGGTGTTTAAGACATTCTATGAGAGGTTGTATAAGGCTCAGCCCCCGGAAGGGAAGGAGGGAATGATGCATTTCCTGGATCAGCTGTAATTCCCGAAGGTGGAGGAGCAGGAGAGGGCAGGACTGGGAGCACAGATTGATGTGGAGGAGGTGGTAAAGGGGATTGGAAGCATGCAGGCGAGGAAGGCCCCGGGACCGGATGGGTTCCCGGTGGAATTTTATAGGAAATATATGGACCTACTGGCCCCGCTTTTGACGAGAACCTTTAATGAGGCCAGGGAAAGGGGGAATTTGCTCCCGACTATGTCGGAGGCGACAATATCGTTACTTTTGAAGAAGGATAAAGACCCGATGCAGTGTGGGTCCTACAGGCCCATTTCCCTTTTGAATGTAGATGCTAAGCTCCTGGCCAAGGTAATGGCGATGAGGATAGAGGATTGTGTCCCGGGGGTGGTCCATGAGGATCAAACTGGGTTCGTTAAGGGGAGACAACTGAACACGAACATACGAGGCTGCTAGGGGTGATGATGATGCCCCCACCAGAGGGGGAGGCGGAGATAGTGGTGGCGATGGTGCCACGTGATAGCGAGGCTAGGAATAGGGAGAGAGTGCAGTTGAACACGTGGCTGCAGGAATGGTGTAGGAGGGAGGGCTTCAGGTATTTGGATAAATGACTGAAGTCAGGCTAACCGGCCTATAACTACCCATCTTCCACCTTCCTCCCTTCTTAAACAGTGGTGTTACATTAGCCACTTTCCAGTCCTCTGGGACCCTTCCTGCCTCCAGTGATTCCTGGAAGATCACCACCAATGCCTCCACAATCTCCTCAGCTATCTCTTTTAGACCCCTGGGGTGTAGTCCATCCAGTCCAGGTGATTTATCCACCTTCAGACATTTCAGTTTTCCCATCACCTTCTCTTTAGTGATGGCCACTGCACTCACCTCTGCCCCCTGGTTCTCCTGGAGCTCTGGCATCCCACTGGTGTCTTCCACCGTGAAGACTGATGCAAAGTAACTATTCAGTTCCTCTGCCATTTCTTGTTTCCTATTATTACTTCTCCAGCCACATTTTCCAGTGGTCCAATTACTATTTTTTACCTCTCGCTTACCTTTTGTATATTGAAAAAAACTCTTCCTATCTTCCTTCATATTACTAGCTAGCTTGCACTCATATTTCACCTTCTCCCCCCTTATTGCTTTTTTAGTTGTCCTCTGTTCGCTTTTAAAGGCTTCCCAATCCTCTGGCTTCCCATTAATCCTCGCCATTTTGTCTGCTTTTTCTTTAGCTTATATGCTGTCCTTGACTTCCCTCATCAGCCATGGATGCCTTGTCCTCCCCTTCGCATGTTTCTTCCTCCTTGGGATGAATTTCTGTTGTGCTTCCCGAATAACCCCCAAAAATCCTGCCATTGCTGTTCCACTGTCTTTCCTGCCCGGCTCCTTTTCCAATCAACTCTGGCCAACTCCTCCCTCATGTCTTTGTAGTTACCCTTATTTAATTGTAATACCGTTACATCTGATTGCAGCTTCTCCCTCTCAAACTGCAGGGTAAATGCTATCATATTGTGGTCACTGCTCCTTAAGGGTTCCTTCACCTTAAGTTCCCTAATCAAATCTGCCTCATTACACATCACCAAATCCAGAATTGCCTGTTCCCTAGTCGGCTCTGTCACAAGCTGCTCTGAAAAAGATACATAGATACATAGAATATACAGTGCAGAAGGAGGCCATTCGGCCCATCGAGTCTGTACCGTCCCACTGAAGAATTTAACCATTCGGTTACCAGCAGTACTTTGCGATTACTGCAACGCAGTAGAAATTGAAGTTAAAACTTCTCAGGTGCCGATAGGAATTGTTTTATTTGTCTTCTATTGATTACAATTTGAAAGTCATTTACAAGGCAATTCGTAGACAATTTGAAGCTTTTAAAAGAATCACAGACATTATCTTCTTGCTTAGACAAACAGCTCGACGATAACTTTTAAAAGGTCAAAGTCTGAAAATGAAATATGAAAAAGAGAGAGAGAGGGAGAGAGAACTAATCTAAAACTAATCTAAAACTAAACTCCAACTAAACTAAAACACCAAAAAACACACTAAATGGCGGGCTGAAACTTCTTCAATTATACCCTTTCATATCTGTCTTAAGTCATCTAATCACACCCCAATATAATCCTAATTGGTTTGGGTTAGACTCAAAAACATCTGATTTGACGGCAAGCCGTCCATCTTCAATGTGCAACATTAGTTTTAATTGTTTCATGTCTGAATACTAGTGCATGTTATGGAATACGATTCTGTGCTACTATCTTGACCAGCAAAAACTGGTCTTCTGCTGACTTAGCCGTTATCTGCATTGTGAACAATGGTGCCTTCATATTACTGTGGCGTTGCTATGGTGTAGCTCTGTCCTTGATCTGACAGCACAAGTATAGTGTCAAACTGTCTTGCAACTGTGCTGTTTTAATCTCTGATGGAATTATGCTGTTTCATGCTGTTTTTGTGTCTCTGTATGTTCAGAGATGACCTGAGGTTATAAGTGAATTTAAAATGGGTATTTAAAACTGGGGCTTAATATTTATGCTTAAACAGCTATCTTTTACCTATATTAGGTGTATTAGAAATACTTGGCTTCTACAGTTGGCCCTTTAATAAATCGAAAGATTAAGTGAGATATATCAGAATAAGATAAAAGACATCATTAATGCGATAGGATAGGTAATACACCCACTTAAGCCCTCACTTCCACCCTATCTCCATAACCCCTCCTAACCTTTTTTTTGGACACTAAGAGCAATTTATCATGACCAATCCACCTAACTGGAGGAAACCGGAGCACCCGGAGGAAACCCACGCAGACACAGGGAGAACGTGCAGACTCCGCACAGACAGTGACCCAGCGGGAAATCGAACCTGGGACCCTGGTGCTGTGAAGCCACAGTGCTATCCACGTGTGCTACCGTGCTGCCCCAAACACATCTTAGACATTCCACAAATTCCTTTTCTTGGGATCCACTACCAACCTGATTTTCCCAGTCCACCTGCATATTGAAGTCCCCCAAGATTATTGTGATAATGTCGTTTTTACATGCCTTTTCTATCTCCTGATTTATTTTCTGCTCCACATCCTACTGCTAGGGGGCCTGTACATAACTCCCAACAGGGTCTTTTTACCTTTGCGATTCCTCAATTCTACCCACAGAGATTCTATGCTTTTTGATTCTATATCGCTCCTTGCTATCGATTTAACTTCATTCCTTACCAACAATGCAACCCCGCCCCCTTTGCCCATCTGCCTGTCAACAAAGAACAAAGAAATGTACAGCACAGGAACAGGCCCTTCGGCCCTCCAAGCCCGTGCCGACCATGCTGCCCGACTAAACTACAATCTTCTACACTTCCTGGGTCCGTATCCCTCTATTCCCATCCTGTCCTTTCGATAGGACACATAACCTTGGATATTTACATCCCAGTCCTGATCCCCTTGCAGCCACGTATCTGTGATGCCCACAACATCGTACCGGCCAATTCCAATGTGCGCAACAAGCTCATTTACCTTGTTCCGTATATTGCGTGCACTTAGGTACAACATTGATCACTGTTTGCTGTGCATTGCGCAAACTCATAAATCGGCCTAAGACCATCACTTTTGCTCCTGAGACGAGCCCGGTCTACCTCAGATTACCGTGGAAGGGTGAGGTGTGCCAAAATTTGAAGAACAGCTGAAGCACATGTTTCATGCTGCTACCGTGCCTTAACAACACCAGTCCCAAACAGGATGCTACTATCAATCCAGAAAGATGTTCTGCTTATCAGTAATGTGGCGTGTGAAATTCAGTGCGGACATGGTGCCAGGTATGTAGACTGTAGGCCCCAGTGACTGGCTGATCATCTTAAACAACACATCCCTTTAGCTGTTTGTAACTGGCAAAGTACTAACTGTACCCAACCCAACAAAGTACTAACTGTACCCAACCAACCCGTGCTAGCAAATGGGGTGGGATTCTCCGTTGGCTGATGCCGAGATTGGGAAGCGCGACTGGGCGGAGAATCGGTTCCGACGCCAAACTCACAGGCACCGATTTGACACCGAATCGCAATTCTCCGTCACCTCGACAGCAGCGTCAATGCGGTCCGGAACGCACGTACCGGACAACACCATTTGCATATCATTAGCGGGCCTGACCCGATATTCTCCGCGGCCTCCGCAATTCTCCAGCTCCGATAGGCAGAGTTCCCGGTAGCGCAGTACACTTGTACACAATCATGAAACCGGCATCGTGGCTGCTGAGGGGGGTGGGGGTGGGGGGGGGGGGGGGGTGGTGTCCAACATCACTATAGTTTGCTGACAGTTGTGCCGCTGTGATGCAGCCGCATAGGATGCTTTCTATGGTGCATCTGTAAAAGTTGGTAAGAGTCAATGTGGACATGCCGAATTTCCTTAGTTTCCTGAGGAAGTATAGACGCTGTTGTGCTTTCTTGGTGGTAGCGTCGATGTGGGTGGACCAAGACAGATTTTTGGAGATGTGCACCCCTAGGAATTTGAAACTGCTAACCATCTCCACCTCGGCCCCATTGATGCTGACAGGGGTGTGTACAGTACTTTGCTTCCTGAAGTCAATGACCAGCTCTTTAGTTTTGCTGGCACTGAGGGAGAGATTGTTGTCGCTACACCACTCCACTAGGTTCTCTGGGCGGAATTCGCCCCCTCCATGCCGGGTGGGAGAATCGTCCGGGCACCGTGCGAGTCCCACCACGCCGCCCCGGCACCCGCACGCGATTCTCCCACCCCTCCCAAACCGGCGCGGCGCGAATCACGGCTGGCCGCTGGGAGAATCGCCGCTTGCCGTTGGTAATGGGCGAGCGGCAATTCGTCGGCCCGGATGGGCCGAGCGACCTGCCCAACACGACAGGTTCCCGCTGGTGCCATCCACACCTGGGGCGAAATTCTCCGGAAACGGCGTGATGTCCGCCGACTGGCGCCCAAAACGGCGCAAATCAGTCGGGCATCGCGCCGCCCCAAAGGTGCGGAATGCTCCGCATCTTTGGGGGCCGAGCCCCAACCTTAAGGGGCTAGGTCGGCGCCGGACGAATTTCCGCCCCGCCAGCTGGCGGGAAAGGCCTTTGTTGCCCCGCCAGCTGGCGCGGAAATGACATCTCCGGGCAGCGCATGCGCGGGAGCGTTAGCGGCCGCTGACGGCATTCCCGCGCTTGCGCATTGGAGGGAGTCCCTTCTGCCTCCGCCATGGTGGAGACCGTGGCGGAGGCGGAAGGGAAAGAGTGCCCCATGGCACAGGCCCGCCTGCGGATCGGTGGGCCCCGATCGCGAGCCAGGCCACCGTGGGGGCACCCCCCGGGGCCAGATCGCCCCGCGCCCCCCCCAGGACCCCGGAGCCCGCCCGCGCCGCCTTGTCCCGCCGGTAAGGTAGGTGGTTTAATTTACACCGGCGGGACAGGCATTTTAGCGGCGGTGGGGGGGGGGCGCCAACCGGCGCGGCGCGATTCCCACCCCCGCCGAATATCCGGTGGTGGAGAATTCGGCAACCGGCGGGGGCGGGATTCACGCCAGGCCACGGCGATTCTCCGACCCGGCGGGTGGTCGGAGAATCTCGCCCATGGTCCCCCGATGGGAGAATTGCGCCCCATGTCACCCGCCTGTATTCTGACTCATCGTTTTTCGAGATCCGGCCCACAATGGTCGTATCGTCAGCAAACTTGTAGATGGAGTTGGAACCAAGTTTTGCCACGCAGTCGTGTGTGTACAGGGAGTAGAGTAGGGGGCTAAGTACGAGCCTTGTGGGGCCCCGGTGTTGAAGACTATTGTGGAGGAGGTGTTGTTGTTCATTCTTACTGATTGTGGTCTGTTGGTCAGAAAATCGAGGATCCAGTTGCAGAGTGGGGAGCCAAGTCCTAGGTTTTGGAGCTTTGATATGAGTCTGGCTGGGATTCTGGTGTTGAAGGCGGAGCTGTAGTCAATCAATAGGAATCTGGGGCGTCATTCTACGACCCCCCGCCGGGTCGGAGATTCGGCGGGGGCGGGAATCTCGCCGCGCCGGTTGGCGGGCCCCCCCGCTCGATTCTCCGGCCCGGATGGGCCGAAGTCCCGCCGATAAATTGCCTGTCCCGCCGGTGTAAATTAAAGCACCTATTTACCGGCGGGACAAGGCGGCGTGGGCAGGCTCCGGGGTCCTGGGGGGGGGAGGGCGCGGGGCGATCTGACCCCGGGGGGTGCCCCCACGGTGGCCTGGCCCACGATCGGAGCCCACCGATCCGCGGGCGGGCCTGTGCCGTGGGGGCACTCTTTCCCTTCCGCCTTCGCCACGGTCTCCACCATGGTGGAGGCGGAAGAGACTCCCTCCACTGCGCATGCGCGGGAAACTGTCAGCGGCCGCTGACGCTCCCGTGCATGCGCCGCCCCGACATGTCATTTCTACGCCAGCTCGCGGGGCAACAAAGGCCGTTTCCGCCAGCTGGCGGGGCTGAAATTCCTCCGGCGTCGGCCTAGCCCCTCAATGTTGGGGCTCGGCCCCCAAAGATGCAGAGCATTCCGCACCTTTGGGGCGGCGCGATGCCCGTCTGATTGGCGCTGTTTTGGGCGCCAGTCGGCGAACATCGCGCCGTTTCGGGAGAATTTCGCCCCTGATGTAGGAATCCTTGTTTTCGAGATACTTCTTCCTTAGGAATATTCAATGACCTGCCTCCGACATTCTGGAGAAGTGAGTCCCAGAGTACCAACCCTCAGAGAAAAAGAGATATCCTCATCTCCATCTGAAATGAGAGACAGTCCTAGTTTCTACCACAAGGGAAACATGCTTTGAGCATTCACTCTGTCAAATACTCTCAGGATCTTGCATGTTTCAATCAGATCGCTTCTCAATATTCTAAAATCCAATGAACACAGTCCAATCCCGTACAAACAGATGGGATAAGCACCTCATCCCAGGGATCAGCTGAGTGAACCTGCTCTGAACTGCCTTGAATGCAATTACGTCCTTTCTTAAATAAGATCAAAACTATCCACAGTATTCCAGATGTGGTCTCACCAACGCCTTGCACAGCTGTAGCAAAACCTCCCTATTTTTATACTCCATTTCCCTAGCAATAAATTACAACGTATCATTTGCCTTTCTGATCATTTGCTGTACCTGTATCTTATTTGTGATCCATGTACCAGGACACCCAGATCCCCGTGTTTCAGAGTTTTATAGTCTTTCCCTATTTAGATGTGCAGATCCAAAGATGTGCAGGTTAGGTGGATTGGCCATGCTAAATTGCCCTTCGTGTCCAAAATTGCCCTTAGTGTTGGGTGGGGTTACTGGGTTATGGGGATAGGGTGGAGGTGTGGGCTTGGGTAGGGTGCTCTTTCCAAGAGCCGGTGCAGACTCGATGGGCCGAATGGCCTCCTTCTGCACTGTAAATTCTATGAAATCTATGGAATTTAAATAATATTTTGCTTTTCTATTCTTCCTGCCAAAGTGGACAAGTTTACATTCTCCCACAATATACTCCATCTGCCAATTTTATTTTCCCATTCACTTAACCTATCTATGGCCCTTGGCAGATTCCTTATCATCTCTTCACAATTTATCTCCCTGCCTGTCTTTGTGCTATCAGCACATTTAGCGACCATACATCTGGGCCACGATCAAACGGCCTCGTCACGCCCAACCCAGTTAACTCACGCGAGAGGCATCTCGCGGGATTTGCAATGCTCGGAACACCTCGCGAGATCTGGCGAGACGTCGCAATCTGGATCCCGCAGGATCCAGATTTGCATATTTAAGTGAGCAATTAGGGTCACTTAACTATTAGGCCCAATCAGCAATTGGGGTTACTGGGTGACGGGGATCGTGTGGAGGTCTGGGCTTAAGCAGGGTGCTCTTTCCAAGAGCCGGTGCAGACTCGATGGGCCGAATTGCTTCCTTCTGCACTGTAAATTCTATGATGTTGTGACAAATTTTCCCAAGAATCTGTGCCTGGGAGAACTTGCCATGGCATTGTTTAGTACCGGTCCACACAAGCGGCCCCTGGGGGGGGGGGGGGTCTCGCAGGCCATCCCACTACCACCCGGGCACCTTGGCACTGCCAGCCTGGCACCATGGTGGTGCCACCTGGGAACCCTGGCAGCGCCACTCAGGAACCCTGGCACAGGCAGGGTGCCAGGCTGGCAGTGCCAAGGTGCCAGGCCACCCATGCCAGGGATTGGACCCCGGGGTGCCCTGTCCTAATGAGGTGGGGTGAGGGGAGACTTGAGGATCTCCCAACAGTTAAGTTAGGGGATGCTCTAACGGAGGCCTCAGCAATTGATTCCTGTGGTGTTCTGCTTGTAACAGCTTGCCGCACCACAAATGACCCATTTATGTCTACTCCCTGATTCCTGTCAGCATAGACAGAGGGTTGGTTCGCCATGTGTGAAAGCAATTACAATGGGGAGGATTCAGAGGCTATAGCTGTAGCTACCTGAACTTAGCAATTACAGGACCATTTGAAGCCTGTGGTTAGAGTATACAAATGACTTCTGGGGCCTCCATATTCTCCACGTCTCCACTTGGCCGTCAGCCAATCAAGTGGCCAGTGTTTCTCGAGCTAATAGTGCCACTTGGAATGATGGCCACTGCTGGAACAGCAGCCGGTCCCCGATAGCGATCCTTGCTGGAGTGCGCCAATCAGTGGGGAAGTTTTCCCAGGGCCAGACTGGCAGATCCTGGCATGGGGCTGGAGGCAGGACCAGGTATAATACCAAAGGCAGTGGGTAACTGGCAATGGGCATGCGACACGCACCACGCCACCTGATTTTTATGCCACCACTGTCCCCTAGTTTGCGTCCTCCTGTAAAACTACATTAAAGGTGCTATATGAAGGCAGGCTGGAGCTGTTGTTGAATAAGATTATGCTGCCACGCGTTCTCAAGGGTGCCATAACCAGCTCTTACACTTGAAATGCATACGTACGGTAGTGGGGTGTCACCGTGGCCCAGCCTGTTGTCCGCCCAGTTCTAAGTCACATGCTTGACAATCCACTGCAGGACTTGAATCCACAACTTAGGGTGATATAACTGAAATAGTGAACTAGTGAAAAAGAAGCTCAAGAACGACGAAAACAAGCCTGCGCTTCCCAGAGTCGCCAGCTGCCAACACAGGGATTAGCCAAGGACGCACTGTGTGGGTTGACCTTCTAAATACTTGTGGTTGTTGTTGGTTATGTCGTATGCCTGATTGAATTATACGACTGTACCACCCAAGGGAACGTACACACCCAGATCAGTGCAAATCAGAAAGTCCTTTGGCAGTTGACTCGGTATTTAGTTATAGTTGCTTACCCTGGTTACATTTGTACCGTACGCCTGGTCGAATTAAGCATCGGTGCCACTCGTAGCAATGGAGAAATTCCAAATATTTGCGTTTTCTGAAGACTGTTTAGGAAGGTGGAGGGGCTGTGGCACAGTGGGCAGCATCGTTACCTCTGAGCCAGACACAATCCCACTCCAGGAGTTGATGGCCAGGTAAGGCGCGTTCATAACTCGGCCAAACAAGTTGATTATCAGCCTGAAAATCTTTCCAATATAAGAACATAAGAACTAGGAGCAGGAGTAGGCCATCTGGCCCCTCGAGCCTGCTCCACCATTCAATGAGATCATCTTTTGCGGACTCAGCTCCACTTTCCGGCCCGAACACCATAACCCTTAATCCCTTTATTCTTCAAAAAACTATCTATCTTTATCTTAAAAACATTTAATGAATATGCCTACTTGCAGGCAGTAAAAACAGGAGGATATCCTGGTCAGTTATATCGGGGCGGCATGTGGCACAGTGGTGAGCACGGCGGCCTACAACGCTGAGGACCCAGGTTCGAATCCCAGCCCTGGGTCACTGTCCACGTGGAGTTTGCACATTCTCCCTGTCTCTCCTTCCCGCAAGCACACTTTTGAGCTCTGAAATCTATGCAGAGTAAAAACCTGTAACAGAAGGGTGTATTTATTGTAATATTTGATATTTGACAAAACATTGTAGAGTCATAGATTTTACAGCTCATGAAGAGGCCCTTGGCCCATTAAGCACCCACCTACTCTAACTCCATTACTCAGCGCTTGGTCCTTAGCCTTTTATGCTGTGGTATTCCCGCCTCTACCACCCTTTCAGGCAGTGAGTCCCAGATTCCCATCACCCTCTGGGTGAAAAGGTTTTTCCTTAAATCTCCTCTAATCCTTTGCCCCCTGGTAATTGACCACTATACTAAGAAGAAACATTTCTTCCTATTTACATCCCTCATAATTTTGTTCACCTCAGTCAGGTCCCCCTTCTTTGCTGTCAGCCTAACCAGCCTCTCTGCTTAGCTGAAACTTCCAACGGGACAGTAATCCCTGCACATCTGTCAATTATTTGCAGCAAAGTTGGGTGGAATTGATTCAAAACATTTCCAAGTGTCACTTTGGGCATGTTTGGCGCAATGCTTCCCGCCGGCTTTCTGGATGAGGTCCACACCGGATTCACCCACACTTTTAGTCATTTTTTTGGGCCTTGGGGAGTTTCTCTCCGGTCCGGGCCACACCGAGGAATTTATTTCAACACTGGGAAGCTGAACTTGCCGGCGAGACGGGCAGGGATCAGGACGCCATTTTGAAAGTTTGCCCCAATCTCTAAGTGTGATTGAGGGTCCCCCACACCCCCCAGCCATGGCCAATGTCACCCCTCCTCACACACACATATAGGCGGTACCCCACACGCCCCCAAACGAGGACATCCTGCTATGGCCCCCCCCCCCCACTTTTCAGGCCTATCCACCCCACCCCTTTTGGGCCCCTCCCCTTTCATAACCGCCATTCTTCACCTACTGCCACCTTTATGAGGCCCCTCCATACCCTCCATTCAACCCGCCACCCTTCATAGCCCCTTCATCCCCTCTTTCATGTGCATGGCCCCACCCTCAGGCCCCGACCTTAGGCAGCACCACCCTGACTTCGAGGCACTGCAACCCTGGCAATGCCCCTGTCAGCCTGACAGTGCCAGTGTGGGAGTGCCAAGGTGCCAGGCTGGCAGAGCCTAGGTGCCCGGGTGTCAGAGGGAGAACCCGGGTGTCAGAGGGAGAACCCGGCTGCCACGCTGCCCTATCCCCGAAAACCCAGGGGTCTCCAATGGCCTGGGAGAGGCCCCATTTGCTGTTACGCCTGGTCCACGTTTGTGTGGACCAGTACTAAATCAAGCCCGTTGTTTCTGTCAAAATGTTAGAGGGAAAACAAGGTATCACACCATAAATTAATGTAAGGCTGATTTTTTGGGGTGTGTGTGTGGGTTATCCTGGATGCAGGGCAGACAACATGACTCACGCTTGTTCATTGAGCTGCTCATAATAAACTGGGAAGCGGATCCAATCGCAGGGATTGCTCCAATCACAACACCAGCTCTACTCAATGAAGGCCACACAGGGAAAGGAAGAGCCCAGCAACATCCCAAAATACTCACCATCAGCCAGAATAAGTGCAAAAGTGTGATAGCAGGATTGGCTGGAGGGTGTGTCTGATCCTAAGTATTGACAGTCAGAGAGATCTAGGTGTACAGGTCCACAGGTCACTGAAAGGGGCAACACAGGTGGAGAAGGTAGTCAAGAAGGCATACGGCATGCTTGCCTCCATTGGCAGGGGCACTGAGTATAAGAATTGGCAAGTCATGTTGCAGCTGTATAGAACCTTAGTTAGGCCATACTTGGAGTATAGTGTTCAATTCTGGTCGCCACACTACCAGAAGGATGTGGAGGCTTTAGAGAGGGTGCAGAAGAGATTTACCAGAATGTTGCCTGGTATGGAGGGCATTAGCTATGAGGAGCGGTTGAATAAACTCGGTTTGTTCTCACTGGAACGAAGGAGGTTGAGGGGCGACCTGATAGAGGTCTACAAAATTATGAGGGGCATAGACAGGGTGGATAGTCAGAGGCTTTTTCCCAGGGTAGAGGGGTCAATTACTAGGGGGCATAGGTTTAAGGTGGGAGGGGCAAGGTTTAGAGTAGATGTACGAGGCAAGTTTTTTACGCAGAGGGTAGTGGGTGCCTGGAACTCGCTGCCGGAGGAGGTGGTGGAAGCAGGGACGATAGTGACATTTAAGGGGCATCTTGACAAATACATGAATAGGATGGGAATAGAGGGATACGGACCCAGGAAGAGTAGAAGATTGTAGTTTAGTCGGGCAGCATGGTCGGCACGGGCTTGGAGGGCCGAAGGGCCTGTTCCTGTGCTGTACTTTTCTTTGTTCTCTGTTCTATTGTCTGGAGGGTGGGGCTGCAATCAGCCTTGATTGTATTGGTGAGCGAGCCCCTGCCCCACCATGACTGCTGGGCGTTTCAATTAAAAAGTAGCTGGAGAGTCAAAGAGGCTCGAAAAGTTAACTCGGGTACTCTCTCCACAAATGCCGCCAGACCTGCGGAGTCTTTCAAACATTTTCTGCTTTTCCTTCTGATTTTCAGCATCCGCTTTAATTTCTTTTTATTGTTCCACAGTACCTATGGAAAAAGCTGCTCAAATTCAAAGAGAATATTGTTTTGAATTATTTGCACTTGATGTTCAAGAAATGAGGGAGAGAGGAAGCAGGAATTTGGTGGCCCTGTAGCACAGTGGTTAGCACCATTGCTTCACAGCTCCAGGGCCCCAGGTTCGATTCCCGGCTTGGGTCACTGTTTGTGCTGAGTCTGCACGTTCTCTCCGTGTCTGCGCGGGTTTTCTCCGGGTGCTCCGGTTTCCTCCCGCAAGTCCCGAAAGACGTGCTGTTAGGTGAATTGGACATTCTGAATTCTCCCTCTGTGTACCCGAACAGGTGCCGGAATGTGGCGACTAGGAGCTTTTCACAGTAACTTCACTGCAGCGTTAATCATAGATATCATAGAATTTACGGTGCAGAAGGAGGCCATTCGGCCCATCGAGTCTGCACCGGCTCTTGGAAAGAGCACCCCACCCAAACTCAACACCTCCACCCTATCCCCATAACCCAGTAACCCCACCCAACACTAAGGGCAATTTTGGACACTAAGGGCAATTTATCATGGCCAATCCACCTAACCTGCACATCTTTGGACTGTGGGAGGAAACCGGAGCACCCGGAGGAAACCCACGCACCCACGGGGAGGATGTGCAGACTCCGCACAGACAGTGACCCAAGCCGGAATCGAACCTGGGACCCAGGAGCTCTGAAGCAATTGTGCTATCCACAATGCTACCGTGTAAGCCAACTTGTGACACAATAAAGATTATTATTAGTAACCGCCTGACATCAGCAGTGGGCAAAATTCCAGAATTGATCATTAGGGACTCGGTAACAGTGTTGAATAATGATTAAGTAGTCAACATGGTTTCATGAAAGGGACATGTTATTGAACAAACCTGCCTGAGGTTTTTGTGAGGATGTAAGTGTCAGGGTAGATGGAGTATATCTGGATTTTCAAAAGCCATTTGGAAAGGTACCACACAAAAGGTTGTTAACAAAAGATTAGGACTCCTGAGTTTTGGGATGTAATACATTAGCAAGGATTGACAATTAATCTCAGAGACTTTGTCAGGTGGGCTGGTTCTAACTAGTGGGGCAATCGCAAGGATCAGTGCTTGGGGGCCTCAACGAATCAAAATCCAATGAATGATTTCTCGCTGGGGCACCGGGGATTACGCATGTCACAGTTTGCTGATGGCACAAGTCGAGGTATGAAAGTAAGCTGCTAGAATGTGTGAAATTAGACTGAAAAGGGTTGTGGACAGGTTTAATGGTCAGGTAAAAATTGGCAATTGGAGGAGGATGTGGAAAATGAGAAATTATTCGCTTTTGTAGCAAGAAAAGTGGATATAATACAAAAACAAGCGAGAGATGGGAAATAATGATACGCAGCGGGATTTGCATGTCCTTGGATAGATATGGCAGAAAATTAACATGCAAGTAGAGCAAGTAATTAATGCAAATGTAATGTGAGCTGGAGCATCAGAATAAGGACATTGTGCTGCATTTCTACAGAGCTTCTTTGGCGAGACCAGTCTAGGGTGTGGGGCATAGTTTTGGTTGCCTTACCCAAGGAAGGATATATTTGACCAGGAGGAATGAAACAAAGTTTCACTCTCCTGATCCATTTGATGAGTTAAAATGGGCCTAGATTCTCTAACCTTTAAAAAGGATGAGAGGTGATCGCATTGAAAAGTATAAATTTCTTGAAAGACTTTACAGGGTAGATAGTGAGAAGCTATTACTCCTGGAATTCTACTAATATTGTTTGTACAATGTTTCCATGACGGTTTCTTGGAGCAATACGTTGGGGAACTGTCTTGGGGTAAAGTTGTCTTAGACCTAGAATTGTGGAATGAAGCAGGGTTGATTATTAATGGGCGTGGTTTAACCAAAATGTTTCTAAGTGTGGTATTGAGCGTGAACTACTGCGAGCTTCCCGGCGCTCGGACTGGCGAGGCCGTCACCGCTACAAAACGTTAATGGGTCCACTTAACGATGCACCGCAGGATTCATGCTACAAATGATGGTCTCACCGGCTGATTCGCCGGGACCACGCTCGCCAGCCCCCTGCTAATGAGGGAGAGCAGCAACGATCCTGCACAGACAGCCCCACTCAGCTTAATAATAATAATCTTTATTAAGAACATAAGACATATGAGCAGAGTTAGACCACTCTGCCCATCGAGTCTGCTCCACCATTCAATCATATTTTCGCATCCCCATTCTCCTGCCTTCTCCCCATAACCCCTGATCCCCTTATTAATTAAGAACCTCGATCTTTGTCTTAAAGACACTCAGTGATTTGGCCTCCACAGCCTTCTGTGGCAGAGAGTTCCACAGATTCACCACCCGCTGGCTGAAGAAATTCCTCCTCATTTCTGCTTTAAAGATCATGGGCGGGATTCTCCGCAATCGGCGTGATGTCCGCCGACCGGCGCCAAAAACGGCGTGAATCAGTCCGGCATTGCGCCGCCCCGAAGGTGCGGAATTCTCCGCATCTTGAGGGGCCGAGCCCTCAACTTGATGGGCTAGGCCCGCGCCGGAATGTTTTCCGCCACGCCAGCTGGCGGGAAAGGCCTTTGGTGCCCCGCCAGCTGGCGCGGAAATGACTATGCCGTCAGCGGCCGCTCACGGCATCCCCGCACATGCACAGTGGAGGGGGTCTCTTCCGCCTCCGCCATAGTGAAGACCATGGCGAAGATGGAAGGAAAAGAGTGCCCCACGGCACAGGCCCGCCCGCGGATCGGTGGGCCCCGATCGCGGGCCACGCCACCGTGGGGGCACCCCCCGGGGCCAGTTTTCCCCGCGGCCCCCCCAGGACCCCGGAGCCCGCCCGCGCCGCCTTGTCCCGCCATTCGAAAGGTGGTTCAATCCACGCCGGCTGCCGTGGGTTGACAGCAGCGGGACTTCGGCCCATCGCGGACCGGAGAATCGCCGGGGGATTTCCGCTGACTGGCGCGGCGCGATTCCCGCCCCCGTCGAATCTCCGGTGGCGGAGAATTCGGGACACCGCGGGGGCGGGATTCACGCCTGCCCCCGGCGATTCTCCGACCTCGCGCCCCCATGGGTGGGATTCTCTCCTTCCCGGCGGGGCGGGCCATACCAACGCCGCAGAGTGGTGTGAACCACTCCAGTGTCGGGCCGCCCGGAAGGTGCGGAATCCTCTGCACCTTCAGGAGCTGGGCTGGCGCCGACGGGGTTGGCGCTGCGCCAACCGGCGCCGAAGAGCTTGGCGCGAGGTGGCGGCTGGCGCGAGGTGGCGTATGCGCGGGAGCGCCAGCGTGTGCTGGCGTCATCCCAGCGCATGCGCAGGGGGGGTTCTTCTCCGCGCCGGCCATGGCGGACTGTTACACTGACCGGCGGGGAAGAAAAGAGTGCCCCCACGGCACAGGCCCGCCTGCAGATCGCGCCCCCCCCCCCCCCCCGAGGACTCCGTAGGCCGCCCACAGAGCCAGGTCCCGCCGGTACGGACCTGGGGCGGGATAGTCCGACTCCCCGCCGGGTCGGAGAATTGCCGGGGGCTGGCGTGAATCCCGCCCCCGCTGGTTGCCGAATTCTCCGGCACCGCGCCGGTTGGCGCCCACCCCCGGCAATTCTCCGGCCCGAATGGGCCAAAGTCCCACTGCTGGAATGCCTGTCCCGCCGGCGTGGATTAAACCACCTCTCTTACCGGCAGGAGAAGACGGCGTGGGCGGGCTCTGGGGTCCTGGGGGGGCGCGGGGCGATCTGGCCCTGGGGGGGTGCCCACCGATCGGGGCCCACCGATCCGCGGGCGGGCCTGTCCCGTGGGGGCACTCTTTTCCTTCGGCCTTCGCCATGGTCTCCACCATGGCGGAGGCGGAAGAGACCCCCTCCACTGCGCATGCGCGGGGATGCCGTGAGCGGCCGCTGACGCTCCCGCGCATGCGCCGCCCGGCATTGTCAGTTCCGCGCCAGCTGGTGGGGCACCAAAGGACTTTTCCGCCAGCTGGCGGGGCGGAAATCAGTCCGGCGTGGGCCCAGCCCCTCAAGGTTTGGGCTCGGCTGCTCACGATGCAGAGGATTCCGCGCCTTTGGGGCGGCGCGATGCCGGACTGATTTGCGCTGTTTTTGGCGCCGGTCGGCGGACATCACGCCGATAACGGAGAATTTTGCCCCAGGTGTATTGTACACCGGCGGGATCCGCTGATACCGGCGGCCACTCGGCCCATCATGGGCCGGAGATTTGCCAGGGGGGGTTCGCTGCCGACTGCCCCTGACCGGCACGGCGCAATTCCCGCTCCGCTGCAAAACTGGCGCTGGACAATTGGGAAGCCGCTGTCGGGGCGGGATTCACGCCACCCCGGGGATTCTCCGGCCCGGGCGGGGGGGTCGGAGGATCCCGCCCCATCCCTTTAGTCTGAAATGCTGCCCTCTGGTTCTAGTTTTTCCTACAAGTGGAAACATCCTCTCCACGTCCACTCTATCCAGGCCTCTCAGCATCCTGTAAGTTTCAATAAGATCCCCCCCTCATCCATCTAAACGCCAACGAGTCCAGACCCAGAATCCTCAACCGTTCCTCATACGACAAGTTCTTCATTCCAAGGATCATTCTTGTGAACCTCCTCTGGACCCTTTCCAAGGCCAGCACATCCTTCCTTAGATACGGGGCCCAAAACTGCTCACAATTCTCCAAATGGGGTCTGACCAGAGCCTTGTACAGCCTCAGACGTACATCCCTGGTTTTGTATTCTAGCCCTCTCGACATGAATGCTAACATTGCATTTGTTTTAAGTTTGAAAGTGCCATACTCCAATTGTTATCAAGAATCTTAAGTTTCAATAAATGAAAACGAACAGCAAAGTATATAATTTTGAAAATGCCAATAAAAAGTTTTTAAAAAATAAAAGAATGAAGAATCTTGGGCGCGGCTCTCCGCTCCGACGGCAGAGTGACGGCAGCGGGAGTGTTTCACTCCGCGGTCAGCGCCCGTTCCGGGACCCCTTTCTGTGCCGTACAAGGGGACCAGCAGGGGCACTGCGTGAAGTGCGGCCTCGGAGCAGCGTCGGAGATGCGGCGCCACGCAATCGACACGGCGCCGTGCCACACATAAGGCGACGCGAGCACACAGGCTGCCGATGGAGCAACATGGCACCACGCCGGACGGCGCCCCGGTTCACCGACCATGACCTGGAGACGCTCCGGGACGCCCTCGAGGAGTGGAAAGGGCGCCTGTACCCTGGACCCGGCCAGAGGGTCCCACCCAACGTGGCCCGGCGTCTGTGGAGGGAGGTGGGCACGGCCGTCAGTGCCATCGCGCTGACACCCAGGACTGGCGAGCAGTGCCGCAAAAAGCTCAATGACCTACTGAGGGCAGCCAGGGTGAGCACCCAGCAATGTGCCCATGGCACCAACCCCCCTACCCCCACATGGGTAACACCCACCCCCTCCCCAGGGGGACAGTACAACCACAGCCGTGACCCGCATGGCTGCAGCCACCCATGCAAGCCGCGTTGGCCGTGTGCCCTGTGCACTGATGCCACCATAGATCCAACCATGCATCGGACCGCCTAACAATGCCGCCCCCCCCCACCACCAGGAGAAGAGCGCCCATAACCAGCGAGAGCGTGCCCAAACCGGAGGGGGTGAACCTGACTTGCGGCCCCTCACCTGGCACGATCAGAGGGCATTGGACATAGATGGTGTACCCGAGGACTGGGAGATTGCCAATGCCGAGATCGGGGGGGCGCCTCCAAATGAGATCCCCCCACCTGGCCCCTCTCCCCTCAGCACACTGCTCCCAGCACACTCCCCTCAGCCCTCTCCCCCCAGCGGCCTCTCCCCTCAGCCCTCTCCCCTCAGTCCTCTCCCCTCAGCCCTCTCCCCCAGCACCCTCTCCCCTCAGCCCTCTTCCCCCAGCCCTCTCCCCCAGCACCCTCTCCCCTCAGCTCTCTCCCCCCAGCGCCCTATCCCCCCAGCGCCCTCTCCCCTCAGTCCTCTCCCCCCAGCACCCTCTCCCCTCAGCCCTCTCCCCAGCACCCTCTCCCCTCAGCCCTCTCCCCCAGCCCTCTCCCCCCATCACCCTCTCCCCCCAGCGCCCTCTCCCCTCAGCCCTCTCTCCCCTCAGCCCTCTCTCCCCTCAGCCCTCTCCCCTCAGCGCCCTCTCCCCTCAGCCCTCTCCCCCCAGCGCCCTCTCCCCTCAGCCCTCTCCCCTCAGCCCTCTCCCCTCAGCCCTCTCCCCCCAGCCCTCTCCCCTCAGCCCTCTCTCCCCTCAGCCCTCTCCCCCAGCGCCCTCTCCCCTCAGCGCCCTCTCCCCTCAGCCCTCTCTCCCCTCAGCCCTCTCCCCCAGCGCCCTCTCCCCTCAGCCCTCTCCCCCCAGCCCTCTCCCCCCATCACCCTCTCCCCTCAGCCCTCTCCCCCCAGCCCTCTCCCCCCATCACCCTCTCCCCTCAGCCCTCTCCCCCCAGCACCCTCTCCCCTCAGCCCTCTCCCCCAGCGCCCTCTCCCCTCAGCCCTCTCCCCTCAGCCCTCTCCCCTCAGTCCTCTCCCCCCAGCACCCTCTCCCCTCAGCCCTCTCCCCCAGCGCCCTCTCCCCTCAGCCCTCTCCCCTCAGCCCTCTCCCCCAGCGCCCTCTCCCCTCAGTCCTTTCCCCTCAGCCCTTTCCCCTCAGCCCTCTCCTCTCAGCCCTCGGCCCTTCTCCCTCAGCCCTTCTCCCTCAGCACTCTCCCCTCAGCCCTCTCCCCCAGCGCACTCTCCCCCAGCGCACTCTCCCCTCAGTCCTTTCCCCTCAGCACCCTCCCCTCAGCCCTCTCCCCTCAGCCCTCTCCTCTCAGCCCTCGGCCCTTCTCCCTCAGCCCTTCTCCCTCAGCACTCTCCCCTCAGCCCTCTCCCCTCAGCCCTCTCCCCTCAGCCCTCAGCCCTCTCCCCTCAGCCCTCTCCCCTCAGCCCTCTCCCGTTCCGGGACCCCTTTCTGTGCCGTACAAGGGGACCAGCAGGGGCACTGCGTGAAGTGCGGCCTCGGAGCAGCGTCGGAGATGCGGCGCCACGCAATCGACACGGCGCCGTGCCACACATAAGGCGACGCGAGCACACAGGCTGCCGATGGAGCAACATGGCACCACGCCGGACGGCGCCCCGGTTCACCGACCATGACCTGGAGACGCTCCGGGACGCCCTCGAGGAGTGGAAAGGGCGCCTGTACCCTGGACCCGGCCAGAGGGTCCCACCCAACGTGGCCCGGCGTCTGTGGAGGGAGGTGGGCACGGCCGTCAGTGCCATCGCGCTGACACCCAGGACTGGCGAGCAGTGCCGCAAAAAGCTCAATGACCTACTGAGGGCAGCCAGGGTGAGCACCCAGCAATGTGCCCATGGCACCAACCCCCCTACCCCCACATGGGTAACACCCACCCCCTCCCCAGGGGGACAGTACAACCACAGCCGTGACCCGCATGGCTGCAGCCACCCATGCAAGCCGCGTTGGCCGTGTGCCCTGTGCACTGATGCCACCATAGATCCAACCATGCATCGGACCGCCTAACAATGCCGCCCCCCCCCACCACCAGGAGAAGAGCGCCCATAACCAGCGAGAGCGTGCCCAAACCGGAGGGGGTGAACCTGACTTGCGGCCCCTCACCTGGCACGATCAGAGGGCATTGGACATAGATGGTGTACCCGAGGACTGGGAGATTGCCAATGCCGAGATCGGGGGGGCGCCTCCAAATGAGATCCCCCCACCTGGCCCCTCTCCCCTCAGCACACTGCTCCCAGCACACTCCCCTCAGCCCTCTCCCCCCAGCGGCCTCTCCCCTCAGCCCTCTCCCCTCAGTCCTCTCCCCTCAGCCCTCTCCCCCAGCACCCTCTCCCCTCAGCCCTCTTCCCCCAGCCCTCTCCCCCAGCACCCTCTCCCCTCAGCTCTCTCCCCCCAGCGCCCTATCCCCCCAGCGCCCTCTCCCCTCAGTCCTCTCCCCCCAGCACCCTCTCCCCTCAGCCCTCTCCCCAGCACCCTCTCCCCTCAGCCCTCTCCCCCAGCCCTCTCCCCCCATCACCCTCTCCCCCCAGCGCCCTCTCCCCTCAGCCCTCTCTCCCCTCAGCCCTCTCTCCCCTCAGCCCTCTCCCCTCAGCGCCCTCTCCCCTCAGCCCTCTCCCCCCAGCGCCCTCTCCCCTCAGCCCTCTCCCCTCAGCCCTCTCCCCTCAGCCCTCTCCCCCCAGCCCTCTCCCCTCAGCCCTCTCTCCCCTCAGCCCTCTCCCCCAGCGCCCTCTCCCCTCAGCGCCCTCTCCCCTCAGCCCTCTCTCCCCTCAGCCCTCTCCCCCAGCGCCCTCTCCCCTCAGCCCTCTCCCCCCAGCCCTCTCCCCCCATCACCCTCTCCCCTCAGCCCTCTCCCCCCAGCCCTCTCCCCCCATCACCCTCTCCCCTCAGCCCTCTCCCCCCAGCACCCTCTCCCCTCAGCCCTCTCCCCCAGCGCCCTCTCCCCTCAGCCCTCTCCCCTCAGCCCTCTCCCCTCAGTCCTCTCCCCCCAGCACCCTCTCCCCTCAGCCCTCTCCCCCAGCGCCCTCTCCCCTCAGCCCTCTCCCCTCAGCCCTCTCCCCCAGCGCCCTCTCCCCTCAGTCCTTTCCCCTCAGCCCTTTCCCCTCAGCCCTCTCCTCTCAGCCCTCGGCCCTTCTCCCTCAGCCCTTCTCCCTCAGCACTCTCCCCTCAGCCCTCTCCCCCAGCGCACTCTCCCCCAGCGCACTCTCCCCTCAGTCCTTTCCCCTCAGCACCCTCCCCTCAGCCCTCTCCCCTCAGCCCTCTCCCCTCAGCCCTCTCCTCTCAGCCCTCGGCCCTTCTCCCTCAGCCCTTCTCCCTCAGCACTCTCCCCTCAGCCCTCTCCCCTCAGCCCTCTCCCCTCAGCCCTCTCCCCTCAGCCCTCAGCCCTCTCCCCTCAGCCCTCTCCCCTCAGCCCTCTCCCCTCTCCCCTCAAGCCCTCTCCCCTCAAGCCCTCTCCCCTCAGCCCTCAGCCCTCTCCCCTCAGCCCTCTCCCCTCAGCCCTCTCCCCTCAGCCCTCTCCCCTCAGCCCTCTCCCCTCAGCCCTCAGCCCTCTCCCCTCAGCCCTCTCCCCTCAGCCCTCTCCCCCCAAGCCCTCTCCCCTCAAGCCCTCTCCCCTCAAGCCCTCTCCCCTCAGCCCTCTCCCCTCAGCCCTCTCCCCCCAGCCCTCTCCCCTCAGCCCTCTCCCCTCAGCCCTCTCCCCTCAGCACATTACCCCCAGCACTCTCCCCTCAGCAGCCGGCCCGCAAGGACTCTAGCCAGCTGCCATGGGCAACATGGCCAGCTCGGTTGCCAGCACCCGCCCCACCTCTGCCCCCTTGGTGCCCGGAGACCTGTCGGCCGTGCCGTCTGCCAGGGCCACCATCTCGTGGCAGTGCCCACACCGGAGGGCTCCTGTGTATGCCACCCTGGACTTATCCGCTGGTGGGTGCTGCCAGTTTGGTTGGGGGGGGGGGGGTGGCTGGCACACGTCAGGACGGCCATGCCGACTGCGCCGCGACTGCGAACGGGTTGGGTGGACAGCCGTGTGTCTGCCGTCACGGGGTCTGGCCGTTTGATCCGTCCTGCCATGGCAGGCCGTGGCTGCCCGCAGCCTTTGTTGCCCCCACCGCTCCTTCCTGCACCACCCCTGGATGTGTGCCCCCCCCCCCAACACCTCCAGATGTGTGGCACCCCCCCTGTCCCGCACCCCCATCCCCGGCAGGCTCCCCCACACCGCCCGCAGACACGGCCGCGCCGCTCCCCCTCCCAGGCTCCCCACCCCCAACGCTGTCAACGACCACCCCCCCCCCCCACCCCCGGGGCCCGCTCCACGCCGTCACCCACCTCCTCCCGGCATGACATCCGGTCACGCCGGCGGGACTTCGGCCCGTCCGGCCCGGAGAATCCCTGCTCCAGCGGAGAATCGCCGCTGCGACCGTTTTTGGCGATTCTCCAAGCGGCCGGGCGTGCGCCCGTGTTGCCACGGAGAATTCCGCCCGATAAGTTTAAAGTAAGAAGTCTCACAACACCAGGTTAAAGTTTAACAGGTTTATTCGGAATCACAAACTTTCGGAGCGCAGCTCCTTAATAGCGTTCCAAAAGCTTGTGATTTCAAATAAACCAGTTGGACTTTAACCTGGTGCTGTGAGACCTCTTTCTGTGCCCACCCCAGTACAGGGCCAGCATCTCCACATCTTAAATTTAAAAAAATAAATTCCACAGTTATGAGAGGAGAACTGACTACAGTTAAGTGGCGAATAAACGCAAGGTATGGAGATCAATGAGAGTGGGAAACATTTAAATGAGCAATTCAAAACCTCCAACAAAAATAAATCCCATTGAGAAACAAAACCCCTGTGAAAAACACCCATGTGTGGCTCACTTGGAAGTAAAGGATAGAATCAGATTAAAAGAATCAGAGGCTTACAATTGGGTACGCTAAATTTATTTCAAAAAACACTTCGCCAGGATTTACGCTGGCGTCAATGCTGAGGCGGGATTTCGGAGAATCCCAGCCGGGCTAAATTATCCTGAGGAATGAGGAAATTACAGAGGCTTTGAACAAATATTTTGTGCCTGTCTTCGCGGTAGAAAACACGGGTATCGTACCAGAAATAGACAGTAAAGGAAGGGCAAAAAAGCGAGGGAATTAATATCAGTAGAGAAAAAGAATTGGCAAAACTTAATTGGCTTAAATCCGACAAATCTCGAGGGCGGCACGTGGCGCAGTGGTTAGCACTGGGACTACTCCGCCGAGGACCCGACTTCGAATCCTGGCCTGGGTCACTGTCCCTGTAGAGTTTGCACATTCTTCCCGTGTCTGCGTGGGTTTCACCCCCACAACCCAAAGATGTGCAGGGTAGGTGGATTGAACACCCTAAATTGCCCCTTAATTGGGAAAAAAAATTGGGTACTCTAAATTTACTTTGGAGGTGATACAGCCCAAATTGGTTCTTGGGATGGGATTAGAGGCTGATTAAATTGGGTTTTGTATTCAATGGGAATCAGGGGGGAAACTCTCCGCTGGCTGGAGTCATACCCGGCACAAAGGAAGATGGTTGTGGTTATTGGAGGTCAAACATCTCAGCTCCAGGACATCGCTGCAGGAGTTCCTCAGAGTAGCATCCTAGACCCAACCATCTTCAGCTGCTCCATCAATGGCCTTCCTTTCCATCATAAGGTCAGAAGTGGGGGTATTTGCAGGTGACTGCACAATGTTCAGCACCATTCGCGACTCCTCAGATAATGAAGCAGTCCATGTCCAAATGCAGCAAGACCTGGACATTATCCAGGCTTGGGCTGACAAGTGGCAAGTTACATTTGCGTTACACGAGTGCCAGCCAAAGACCAACTCCTACAAAAGAGGACCCAACCATCACTCCTTGACACCCCATCCCACACTATCAACATCCTGGGCTTTACCATTCACCAGAAACTGATTTGGACTAATCATTTAAATACAAGTGCAGATCAGAGGCTAGCAATCCTACAGCAAGCACCTCATTTCCTGACTACCCAAAGCCTGACTACCATCTACAAGGCACAAGTCAGGAGTGTGAGCGAATACTCGCCACTTGCCTGGATGAGTACAGCTCTAACATTTGAGAAGCTTGGCACCATCGAGAAAAAAACAGCCCGCTTGATTACCATCCTTTCCACAAACATTCACTCCGTCTACCACCAATGCCCAGTGCCAGCAAGTGCAGCATCTAATAGATTCACTACATTGAACTCACCAAGGTTCCTTAGACAACACCTTCCAAACCCACGACTACAACCATCTAGAAGGACAAGGACAAGCGGGAGGCGATGGTGTTGTGGTGTTGTCGCTGGACTAGTAAGCCAGAGTCCCAGAATAATGCTCTGGAATAATGCACTGCAGATGGTGAAATTTCAATTAAATAAAAGTCTGGAATTAAAAGCCTAATGATGGCCCTGAAACCATTGTCGATTATTGGAAAAACCCATCTGGTTCACTAATGTCCTTCAGGGAAGGAAATCTGCCATCCTTAATGTGACTCTTTATTCTGACTCTTAACTGCCCCCTCAAAGATGTGCTTGTTAGGTGAATTGGACATTCTGAATTCACCGTCTGTGTACCCGAACAGGCGCCAGAGTGTGGCACCTAGGGGATTTTCACAGTAAATGAATTGAAGTGTTAATTTAAGTGACACTAATAAAGATGATTGAAAAAACTAAATGCTGGCACAGCCTGCGGTCCTTCACATCCCATGAACAAATAAAAAAAAATACCTGGGAGCCCCACGACCTGGAAATTACCCTCCAAGTCACCGACCATCCTTACTTGGAATTACATCACTTCCTTCACGGTCACTGGGTCAAAATCCTGGAATTATCTGCCTAACAGCACTGTGGGTGTACCAACACCACATGGACTGCAACGGTTTAAGAAGGCAGCTCACCACCACCTTCTCAAGGGCTACTAGGGATGGGCAATAAGTGTTGGTCTAACCAGTGAAACCCAAAATGAGTTTAAAACTAATTTTAAAAAGTATTTACCTGGAGTTTAAAAGAATGAGATGAGGAGAAATTAAAAGGGTTATGAAACTTTGAAATTATCTACTCGAAAGCATGGTAGCATTGTGGGTAGCACAATTGTTTCACATCTCCAGGGTCCCAGGTTCGATTCCGGCTTGGGTCACTGACTGTGTGGAGTCTGCACGTTCTCCCCGTGTCTGCGTGGGTTTCCTCCGGGTGCTCCGGTTTCCTCCCACAGTCCAAAGATGTGCAGGTTGGGTGGATTGGCCATGATAAATTGCCCTTAGTGTCCAAAATTGCCCTTAGTGTTGGGTGGGGTTACTGGGTTATGGGGATAGGGTGGAGGTATTGACCTTGGGTAGGGTGCTCTTTCCAAGAGCCGGTGCAGACTCGATGGGCCTAATGGCCTCCTTCTGCACTGTAAATTCTATGAAAGCGTTATGGATGCTCCAGTGATGATTATATTTAAGGCTGGGATAGACAAATGTTTGGTGTCTCAGGGAGTCAAGAGATGTGGGGACCAGGTGGGAAAATGGAGTTGTATCCCAAGATCAGCCATGATCATATCGAGTGGCGGAGCAGCCTGGATGGGCCACATGGTCTACTCCATCTCCTATATGTTGTGTCATGGCTGGAGAATCTAGCATGAGTGGTCATCCTCTCTCAGATAAGGCATCGGCCATTTATGAAGGAAATGAGGAGAAATGCCTTCTATCAGAAGGTTCTGGACCTTCACAGAGCTGTCCATGCTCAGTTGTTGCGTAAAAGACTAAGAGTTCTGAACTCAAAACTCAAGGGAATCAAGGGATAGGTGGCAAGTTGTGAGGTATCAAAGATCGGCCGTGATATAATTGAATGGTGGAGCAGGCTTGAGGGCTGGATTGCCTATTACTCCTCCAATCTCTTATATGTTTCGCAAGTAATACTTGGCTGATAGATTTATTTGCCGTTGGAATATTCAAATCATCTTCAACCAATTACTTAGTGGCTGTTGAAGCTGATGAATAGAGCTATGGAAAACTGACGATGTGCAGGGGTACAGGGAAAAAGCAAGGAACAGCACCAAGTCACGATGCTCGTCTGGAGGGCCGATGCATACACGACAGGTCAAATGGCTTCCTTCAGCACCGTAACAATTCCCTGATTCTGTGAAGGCTCCCTTCAGGAAATTTCCAGTAAAATCTCTTCCATATGGCCAATAATGAAGAAAAGCATCAATCTCCTTGGTAAGCTTGATTGTAACCAGCCGTTTAATAAAGATTGAAACAGCATTAATGATCCTCTAATTCACTTTGAACAAGTGGGTGATTAAGTCCAGATAACTTTTCCTTCAACAATAATAATCCGTAACTAAAGGAAATAATTAGTCAGGTGTTATTTGAATGGCTATAAACAACAGCAGCAGATGTACCTCGTCGAGATTTTATTTCAGCAGTTTCAGCAGTAATGCGCTTACTTAACTTCCAACTAATGTAATCATGCTCATTGAATCTGAAGATTGTGATTGGAAATTAGCTGCACGGAAATGGCGATCTCAGGAAATGCCTTTGCCTTGTGCTGGAGGAAAATTAGCTCACTTCGTCAAATGCACCGAGCACTTCCCAGCTGCAATGTTACATCACTTCTTGCCCATTCGACTGAGATCAAGCCAAACCCAAGGTAAGGTGCGAGGCCTTTTCTCGTCAGCTTGGATCTTGTGCCTCTCTCTTGTGGAGACCATGGGCGTCATTCTCCGACCCCCCGCCGGGTCGGAGAATGGCCGTTGGCCGCCGTGAATCCCGTCCCCGCCGAAGTCTCCGGTACCGGAGATTGGGCGGGGTCGAGAATCGGGCAGCGCCGGTTGGCGGGACCCCCCGCTCAATTCTGCGGCCCGGATGGGCCGAAGTCCCGCGCAGAAATTGCCTGTCCTGCAGGCGTAAATCAAAGCTGGTATTTACCGGCGTGGGCGGGCTCCGGGGTCCTGGGGGGGGCGCGGGGCGATCTGACCCCGGGGGGTGCCCCCACGGTGGCCTGGCCCGCGATCGGGGCCCACCGATCCGCGGGCGGGCCTGTGCCGTGGGGGCACTCTTTCCCTTCCGCCTCCGCCATGGCCTCCACCATGGCGGAGGCGGAAGAGACTCTCCCCACTGCGCATGCACGGGAAACTGTCGGTGGCCGCTGACGCTCCCGCGCATGTGCCGCATTTCCGCGCCAGCTGGCGGGGCAACAAACGCCATTTCCGCCAGCTGGCGGGGCGGAAATCCCTCCGGCGCCGGCCTAGCCCCTCAATGTTGGGGCTCGGCCCCCAAAGATGCGGAGCATTCCGCACCTTTGGGCCGGCGCAATGCCCGTCTGATTGGCGCCGTTTTTGGCGCCAGTCGGCGGACATCGCGCCATTGGGGGAGAATTTCGCCCCATGAATTGGATTCAATTTGAATTTGAATTGTTTTTTGGAGCAAGCAATGAAATGCCCTGTCCACTCTGTCCATCGGCTTTGCAACTTTAAGAACAAAATAAATATTAAACAAAAACCAATGGGTGAGATTCCCTGGCACTCCCAGCCACATGTTTCTTGCCAGCAGGAGGCGGCCTGCCTTTGGCTGGGGGCAGGATTCTCTGCTGTCAATGGGAATTCACATTAAAGCCACCCCACAACACCGGGAAACCCACTGGCGGGGGTGTGCTGCCGGCGGGACCAGAGATTCCCAGAGATTCCCACTGCCAGCAAACGGCCAGGGAATTCCAGCCAATGTTACATCACATCTACAGCTCTGTATTTTCCATTATTAATCATTTTTTTTACTGACATGATCCCACTCTCTTTTGTTCTCCTTCTTCTCTTTTTCCCTCTCCCTTCCCTCCGTCCTCCACCCTCACCTTTCCTGTCTCCCGTCCGCCCTCCTCTCTCTTTCCCCATCTCTCACTCCCCTTCTCTCTCACTCTCTTCCCCTTCCTCCTGTCTCCTCCTCCCTAACCCTCATCCTTCCCTCACCTCTTTCCCTATCCACCTTCTTCCTCCAACCTTCCTTTCTCTTCCCTTCTTCTCCCTCCCTCCTTCCCACTCTTTTCCCACACACCACTCCCCATCTTTTCCATGCCTTCCATCTCTCTATCACTACTCCCACCAAGAGTTTGTAGCCTTAACCATTCCTGTTGTAAATTAATTATCTCACCATGCGTTTCTATAGCCACTGGCCCAGCATGTCTGCTATTTAGTCAAGGCTCAGTCACAGCTCTATATAGAGCCCTGGGCCACGAGAGTTTATTCTGCTGTGAAAAGATTTGATTTGGGTGATAAAGATTGCCTCACCAACATTCAATTATTCAGGCTTTTGTTGTACGCAATCGCGCCAACTGTTCCTCATCCAAGGTGATCTTGGGACGGAGTAATTAGATAAATGTGAAAAATTCTGGAACTCGCTATTAAAACAATACGTTCTTAATACTTGACACAGTTGATGGATTTTTAATTTTTTTTTTAGATTGCAAATTTATGTGGGAACATTTGTTACAATAACTGGAATCAGGCACATTAGGAAGGCACTTGGTCAACAGGCAAGAGCGACACAGACATTAACTGCTGGGGGCACCATGAATGTAAAATTAAAGTTACAGTTTCAATAAGAAACTGTGTGCAATAATAGTTTTAGCGTTTGATTTCACAAGGACTACCTTATTACTAAAATTCATCACTTTATTCTGATTTATCGCTGGTTCATAACAAAACAAGATTATTCCTCTGCATTTGATCACAGATGCAGTCAACAGAGAAATAGTGGGCAGCATGGTGGCGCAGTGGATAGCTCTGATGCCTCACGGCGCCGAGGTCCCAGGTTCGATCCCTGCTCTGGGTCACTGTGTCCGTGTGGGGTTTGTACATTCTCCCCATGTTTGCGTGGGTTTCGCCCCACAACCCAAAGATGTGCAGGGTAGGTGGATTGGCCCTAAATTGCACCTTAATTGAAAAAAATGAATTGGGTACTTCAAATTTTTTAAAAAACAGAGTATTAGGGCTTGGTGGCTGTAAAGAAAATAATCACCTCATGAACCAAGCATTTAGTCAGAAACATTTGAGTTTAATTATTGTCACTTGTGAAATCTAGGCAGAACATCAATCAAATGTTTGAGAAATGTTTTGGCTAATAATCCCTGATCTAGCCTTTGCAACTGACAGGCAATTATCCATTTGGGTGTATTTTTAAAGTACCCAATTATTCTTTTTCCAATTAAAGGGGCAATTTAGCGTGGCCAATCCACCTACCCTGCACATTTTTGGGTTGTGGGGGTGAGACCCACAGAAACACGGGGAGAATGTGCAAACTCCACACAGACAGTGACCGACAGACAGTGACCCGGGGCCGGGATTGAACCCCGGTCGTCGGCGCTGTGAGGCCGCGGTGCTAACCACTTGCGGTTTTTAAATGATTTCCAAATAAGAGCATTGGAATGAAACATCAATCGGAAGTAGCCTAACACATTATGGACACAACATTGTTCAGTAAGATTCAATTTGATTATCAGAGTGACAAACACTCGCCAGACCTCAGAATAAATAGCTTCTATGACAGGGCAGTACCATTACAGTAAATTCAATTCTTCACAACTTAATGCTTTTGCTCCTGAAGAACCAGCTAAGGACGTCAAACCCTGCATAATAATCATTGTCTATTATTAGCAACCAAACCTACTCAGTGTCAAATAGAATTTGTTGCTGTTGTTTTAAATGTTGATATGCATGCATAACGTGAGAAGATTGATCAAGTTAGCCATTTAAGTGTCATTGCCATTTATTTACTGGAAATTAGGGGACAGTGACCGCGTTTGTGTGAGCTCTGGCTCCATTTATTTTTAAAGCTCAGCTTTGACAAAGGGTCATCTGGACTCGAAATGTTAGCTCTTTTCTCTCCCGACAGATGCTGCCAGACCTGCTGAGATTTTCCAGCATTTTCTTTTTGGTTTGGGACATCCTACAAGGCTGAGTTTTTGGATGTGTGTGAATATCCTTGGTTTATATATTCCTGGGTGCACAAGGGCGTGGGGTTGAGCCAGGTCATGTATTGTGGTTGATATCCTGTTGCCTCCCCCCCCACCCCTTGCAGTTGGAACATTCCCTTATCTGAACGGCAGCCTTTCCTCTTCTTCACCCTTGAGGGTGGGTGTGCACCAGAGGAAGACTGACTTACGGTTGTAGCTTGGTCTTCTTTTACCCATAGACCTTTTGCTCCTGGTAGCTCTCCCTTTTTTTATCCTTTCTCGTTTCATGTGTTAGGAAGCTCTGACTAACTGACCATAATCCAAAATTATAGCTGCTGATCCTCCCTGTGTAAATGAGTGGAACGATGATGGTTCTGTACTGTTCCTGAGGTTGGGATGATGTGGCGTTGAGTGGTGTATGTAAAACATCCTTCTCGAACTGGAGTTCTATGTCTTATGGTCTTATAGATAGGTTCATAAGGGGATCAGGGGTTATGGGGAGAAGGCAGGAGAATGGGGATGAGAAAATACCAGCCATGATTGAATGGCGGAGCAGACTCGATGGGCCGAGTGGCCTAATTCTGCTCCTATGTCTTATGGAGTTCTTGTGCATTTTCTTTGTATTTTTCTATTTTTGTTAAGTTGGGGTTTGAGAATTCATGATTGGCTCCTGTAGGAGTACAGACAGGCCTGTTATCCAAGGGGAGGGGGTTACAGTACGTCAGTGGTGCCTTTGGTGTTGCTGGAGTTGAGGGAGAGATTTTCTAGGGTGCGGCCGAGCAAGCACAAAAAATTTATCCTGAATTCTCGTAGTCATTGCAAGAAATTGCAGTGTGGGACGGTGTGCACCATTTGACCGTGTTTTCATGGCCTTATCCTCCTCTCCCTTAATCTCTGGTGGTGCCTATAGAGACACCAAGTCGAGTCTCATGATTGTACTGAGCCAATTGGATTACTGTTCTCCTCTGTGGAGACTTTTGTTTTGTGCTGAGCTGTACTATTCCTGTGGTTTTGCCGCGTTAATAAAAATACTTTTAAAAAGACACCTGAAATTAGAAAATATCAACCATCTGGAATAAATTGGATCAATAAAGAGTTGTGCTGCAAACAAAATATAAATGCTTGGCATGAACGTATTTTAGAAAGCACCCAATATATATTCGAGGTTATAATTAAATACATCACAGCTCCAGTTATATCCAGAATTACTGACAGAAAACATGGCCAAATGAGGTTGATGGAAATTACTTTCTCAGTTCAAAATTCCGATTAAACCCTGCTCCCCCAGATTCACAACACTGGTGTCTAATCAGATTGCAAATAGTTAGGAAGCATGTTTTTTTAATTCGTTCATGGGATGGGGGCGTCATTGGCTGGGGCAACATTTGTTGTCCATCCCTGAGGACATTTAAGAGTCAGCCACATTGCTGTGGGCCTGGAGTCACGTGTAGGCCAGACCAGGTAAGGATGGCAGATTTCCTTCCCTGAAGGACATTAGTGAACCAGATGGGTTTTTGCGACAGTCAACAATGGTTTCATGGTCACCTTTAGACATTTGATTCCAGATTTTTATTGAATTCAAATTCCACCTTGGTGGGATTCGAACCTGGGTCCCCAGAGCATTACCCTGGGTGTCTGGATTACTAGTCTAATGACAATACCATGTCACTGCCTCCCCAAATCGATATTTGGATCAATATCCTCAAAATGCAGCTGGCAGCCTGGATATCTAAATGCAATGAAGGCTTTCTAAATGCAATGCAATGTGCCAAAGGAGTAAAGTCAAGAGGTTCTTAATCACATAAAGGTGAGTGGGAATTTGAAACCTTCTCCCCGAAAACAGTGAATTTGGGGTAAATTGAAGCCTTCAAGACCAGGATGATCGATTTTGATGAAGTAAAAATAGCTGGTAGATGGAGGTACAGGTCAGCCGTGATCTAATCGAATAGGCTGGACGGACTCCTGTATACATTGGTCATGATTCCTGACAGACCCTCTCTGCACACACTGCTACAACGCTACCCAACCCATCTCTCAAGGAGTAAACTAAATTCACATCTGAAGATAGTATACATGCCTGCCTAATCTTGTAGGTGGTGTCTGGGCTGAATGAGTGCTGTAAGGTGCAGAGTGCACTAACCTCCGTACAGACTTCAACCATTCAACTTTCAAACTCAGAACAATGTTAACTTCTGTCAAAAAACTGTGTGTCAATCTGAATAACATCTTTGAATGCCAGAGTCCGAATCAAAAGCTTTGGGTCAATCTGAATAAAAACAATATGCCCCAGACGTTTGCTCTCTCGTGACTGCGTGGTGACTGAAGCAACTGTTTTGGTGATTGTAATGTCCATTAATGAAAATATGTTGTGAGTATAACATTTCCGATGGCAGTTATAGGTGCCAGCACTGCCCAATGCACCAATGAGAGTAACAACCGGTATTGTGATGTTGGCTACATATTTGTCAAGAAGCTAAAAGAGATTTGGAGTGTGTTGGAGTCAGTTCAAAAAAATGTAAATCCGCTTGTTGACTAAGTCTCCTGCATAGCTAGCTAAATATTACCGAAACAAAGCTTCCAGCAACTGATACCACATTGCAAGATCTAATTTTCTCAACAGAGCCAAAGACTACCGCCAGCCCTGACCAATTCTGCGAGACGTAACTATCTGGTTGACCTGATCACCCCTATTATAAGGTCCGGAAAGGAGTCCACACCAAGCCGAACAGATTGAATCAAAGGAAAATTCCCTCCGTGTACCCGAACAGGCGCCGGAATGTGGCGACTAGGGGCTTTTCACAGTAACTTCATTGCAGTGTTAATGTAAGCCTACTTGTGACACCAATAAAGATTATTATTATTAGGGAGAGAGTTTCAAGATTTTGACCCAGTGACAGTGAAGGAACGACAATATATTTCCAAGTCAGGATGGTGAGTGGCTTGGAGGGGAACTTTTAGATGGTGGTGTTCCCATGTATCTGTTGCTCTTGTCCTTCTAGGTGGTAGGGGTCGTGGGTTAGGAATTAAAGGAGCCTCAGTGAATTCCTCGATGGTACACACTGCTGCCACTGTGGGTCGGTGGTGGAGGGAGGGAATGTTTGTGGATGGGGTGCCAGTCAAGCGGGCTGCTGTGCCTTGGAATGGTATCCAGCTTCTTGAGTGTTGTTGGGGTATTAAGACAATAATCTACTGGTTTGTTGGTTCACCAAAGACTACCTCAAGTTACCCATCTATAGGAGAGTCAGATCAACTCTTTAAAACCTTGTGAGATAAGGGAGCTTAAAATATTCAAGAAATAAACAAGAATTCCTAACCGTTACAAGGAAAACCATTGGTGTGGGGCATAAAATGGGATCACATAAGTGTGTTGGTTTGACTACATAGTAATTGGATGCAGGTTGACACTGCAGATCCCCACAGTGACTGGTGTTGTGTGAGGCAACAAGTGGATACCAAGGATTACAACACTGAAAGAAACTTGGAAAAGATTCCAGAATCTATTCAAAATATTTAGTTCTCTGCGTTTACTTAGGTTATAACCAAATGAATGCCCAAAATCATTCAGATGCAATGGATAGATTGGCTCTTTTATCTGTATTTATACAGTTCCTGGTTGATACTCAAGTATCTTAGAATAATCATGGTATTTGTATTAGCAGTCACAGTAAGCAAACGGTATGTTAGTCTTTGTTGTGAAGGGGTCAGAATATAAGAGTAAAAATGTTTTGCTACTATTATATCGGGTGTGGACGAGACCTCATCAGAAATTCTGTATGTGGTCTTACATTAGGAAAGAAATATATCGGAGAGGTGCAACTTAGTTTTACTAGATCGGTTCCTGGGTGAAGGAGATGCCCTATGAGGTGGGTTTCACTTGAAAGGGCCTCTATTGTCTGGAATTTGGAAGAATGACAGATGATCTGAATAAAACAAATAAAAGTGCTCGACAGAATGGATGCTGAGAAGTTGTTTCCCTTGCCTGGAGGGAGATCGAATAGAAACTTACAAGATAACGAATGGCTAAGATAGGGTGGACGTAGGGAAGTTGTTTCATTAGCAGGGGAGACTAGGACCCGGGGGCACAGCCTTAGAATAAAAGGGAGTCACTTTAGAACAAAGATGAGGAGAAATTTCTTCAGCCAGAGAGTGGTGGGTCTGTGGAATTCATTGCCACAGAGGGCGGTGGAGGCCGGGATGTTGAGTGTCTTTGAGACAGAAGTTGATAAATTCTTGATTTCTCGAGGAATTAAAGGCTATGGAGAGAGAGCGGGTAAATGGAGTTGAAATCAGCCATGATTGAATGGTGGGAGTGGACTTGATGGGCCGAATGGCCTTACTTCCGCTCCTATGTCTTATGGTCTAATAGAATTAGGTGTCAATAAGGAATCAGCCAATTAGGACTGAGATGAGGAGAAATTTCTTCACTGAGGAGGATTATGAATCGTTGGAATTCTCTATCCCAAAGGGTTGTGGATACTCAGTTGATGAGCACATTCAAGTTGGAAATGGGTAATTTTGGGGGCATTTAAGGGGACCAAGGGATATGTGAATTGCCAGGAAAGAGGGGTTGATGCAAATGTTCAGCTGTGGTCTTAGTGAAAGGCAGAGCAAGCTTGTTGGGCTGCATGGCCTAATCCTAATAATAATAATCATCTTTATTATTGTCACAAGTAGGCTTACATTAACACCGCAATACATTTACTGTGAAAATCCCCTAGTCGCCACACTCCGCCGCCTGTTCAGGTACACTGAGGGAGAATTTGGAATGTCCAATTCACCTAACAGCACGTCCTTTGGGATTTGTGGGAGGAAACCGGGGCACACGGAGGAAACCCACGCAGACACGGGGAGGACGTGCAGACTCCGCACAGACAGTGACCCAAGCAGGAATCGAACCCAGGATCCTGGTGCTGTGAAGCAACAGTGCTAATCACTGTGCTACCGTGCTGCCCTACTTCTGGTATTTTTCTGGTTAACTATTCACACCACATTGTTGTGAGGAATCATTCATTCAGCACAACTTCCATTTCCTCATTGTTTCTCCATCGGCATCTATGGTACTGGTATCTCCCCAGATTTAAACAATGTGTTTTACAATACATTCCTTTCAAATGCTTTGGCTGACAGAGGTGGTTGGGTCCAAAGTTCAGGGAGCAAGTTCTTTCCCATTCCCCAAAACGCTTCGTGAATTTACACTGGCCCAATTTTCAAAAATATACGCATTCCACTCCTTCTGAAGTGTCACTTATTGGTTATAACTGCGAGGCCTATCCAACTCACTCACCTTCATCAAACTCCTGACTTCCTGTCGGGAGAGGGAAAGCAAAAGAGACGATGAGGCAAAGGGGAGAAAGGAGGAGTGAGAAAGACATGAGAGTGAAGTTGGAAGTAGCGGAATGGGAGGAGGGGGAAAGAGTGAGAGAAATAACGTAAGTGAAGAGAAGGTGGAGGAAATAAAACAGAAGAGTGGCCGAATGGCCTACTTTGTGCTGTAACTTCTCTATGGTTCTATCAAGGAAGAGAGAGCAAAACGGAGAGAAAATCTAAGTGAAATTGGAGCTGGAGGCAGAAGAGAGCAAAGGAGGTGAGTGAGGCATTTCCTTTGCAGTATCAATATCCTTAGTAAGTGTGGTGGGATTGGGGGGGCAGAGGGAGAGGGGGTGTGGGAAGAAGAGATTTCTTTTGGTGGGGTCCAGGTCAAAGGAAAAGGCAAGAAACCGGAGTCTTCATGGCTTTATGAAAGAGAAATCATGTTTGACAAATCTATCGGTGATTTCCTTTGATGGTATTTGCTCGTAGGATACCCAGCTTTTGGATTTTCAATCACAAATAAAGGTTGATTGAGTTGGTAACATCTTAGCACGGATAGAGGATAGCTTAAAGGACAGGACACAGAGTAAGAATCAACGGATCATTATCAGGTTGGTATGATGCCACTAGTCGGGTGTCACAAGGATGAGTGCAGGCTCTCCACTAAGTAGAGACAATATTAATGAGTTCAGACGAGTGAGAGATAATTGAATGAAACTTATGAGATTCTGAGGGGTGTTGACAGGGTAGACACCTGGAGGCTGCAGCCCCTGGCTGGTAGGTTAGAAATAGGCATCATACACTTAGGATAAAGGGTCAGGCATTTAAGACCGAGATGTTCCCTCATTCAATGATCGAGAGTCCTTGGAATTCTTTACCCCAGGGAGCTGTTGAACGTATCCAAGATGGATATCAACAGATTCTTGATACCTCAGGAAATTAAGGGATCTGGAAATGGGCAGAGAAATGGAGTTTGGGGCAAAAATTACCTACGGAATGGTGGAGCAGGCTTTACTACTGCTCCTATTTCATATGAAGAAGTTTAACAAGCATCGAATCGGGGGGGGGGGGGAAATTGGCTCGGGGGAAACCCAGAGTGTCCCTACCACTAAATTGTATCCATGGCAACGCTGTGCGCTTGTTATCACAAAGACAAGCGGCCACGAGGAGGGGAATGATAATTCCATGGTGTTTTGTTTGACTGGGGGAGGAATTATCACCAGTACCACTCTCTACCTTGAACATTGCCACGGGACCTTTAAATGTCTCTGAATCATCCGACTAGACAGACAAGTTTAGAGATAACATTTAAATAGAGAGTACCATACACCATCAGTGCTGGGTTATAGTGTCTGCCTGCATTATGAGCTGAAACGGGAGTATGCAGCTCAAACTCCTTTGTTCATGGCTGATTACACCTCACTTCACTTAGCCATCGTTGCTCTCTGGGGGCAGTGATTTCCAGATTTCTGCAACTCTTTGTAGAAAGGATGTTTCCCGACTTCACTCCTGGCTCAAATTTTAGGATTTTGTCCCCCCGAACTTGATTCTCCCCACCACACGCCCCCCCCCCCAATCAGAAGAAATAATTTTTCCATATCTGTCACTTCGACCAAAGCTCATTTTTCACCAATTATTATTCCATCCCCTCTTTTGCATCCCAGCCCCATTGAGACAAAGGTCAACATCCATTAGCCGTTTGATTGCTTTTCTTATCTGCCTACTGACTTCAAGTTATTTATGAACTTAAGTCTTACACATCTCTCCACTCCTCCAAGTTCCTAGTTTCTCACCATTTAGAAAATACTCTGACTGATCTTCCCAAGCTGATAATCTGGCATTTGCCCACATTGGAATCTGTTTTGAGCACTCCCCGAACATTTCCACGTCTCTTTGTAGTTACGCTCTCCCAATTGCACTCTCTCTCACAGTTCTCCCTAACTTAATCTCCTCCGCAAACTAGATTAGCTCCATTCTTTGTGAAAGTTTATCCTAGAAAACACCAATTCAGTTCATAGATCATAGAATCCCTACAGTGCAGAAGGAGGCTATTTGGCCCATCGAGTCTGTACCGACCGCTGGAAAGACCACCCTACCTGGGCCCAATCCACCAGCCCTATTCCTGCAACCCCACCCCGAGGGGTAATTTTGTGTGGCCAATTCACTTGCCCTGCTCCTCCTTGGACTGTGGGAGGAAACCAGAGCAACTGGAGGAAACCCACGCAGACAGGGGGAGAATGTACAAACTCCACACAGACAGTCACAGACAGGGGCTGGTTTAGCACAGGGGTAAATCGCTGGCTTTGAAAGCAGACCAAGGCAGGCCAGCAGCACGGTTCAATTCCTGTACCAGCCTCCCCGAGCAGGTGCCAGAATGTGGCGACTAGGGGCTTTTCACAGTAACTTCATTTGGAGCCTACTTGTGACAATAAGCGATTTTCATTTTCACCAGAGGCTGGAAATGAACCCGGGTCCCTGGCGCTGTAAGGCAGCAGTGCTAACCACTGAGCCACCCATGTTGAGTTATGTTCAGTGAAAGAAGAACTCTCATTTATTTAGTGTGGTTGGCATGCCTCAGTTGTCCCAAAGTGCTTTACTTCCAACACAAGTTGGTAAACACCCAAAACCAACTTGTACCCAACAGGATTCCACATACAGCATTGGATACATGATCAATAATCTGTTTTTGATGCCTGAACGATCAACATCAGCCAGGACGAACAGGTCAAATTTCCCATTTTTCTGCGAACCAGATGCACGGGATTTCTACATCCACCAGACAGCACAGGGGGCATTTTGGTTTATTGTTTTATCTGAAAGCACTTGAGGGTGTCATATTCCTGCAGCGATGTGATTAAGAGTTCTTAAAAGAATGGGGTCATTTTAGCAGCAGCAAAATTGGATTAAATAATATATTGAAGAGAAATAGTTCGAACAATTATTTTATAATACTCGCTAGATGGGATCTGAACGCTCCAGATAGCCAACATGTGTATAATGGGATTGAAATGAACCATAGTTAAAATCTCAGTATTACCGGTCTGCCCTTGTAAGGAGCACCCGCATGCAGTTTAAATAGATTTGTATAAAGGTAACAGAACAACAAATGACAGTCGCTATAACCTAGGAGAACCGAGTGACAAAGACCTCCTGAGAACTGAACTTATTAAGGACGACTATCTTTGACAAATCAGTATCTATTGGAGGGAGGTGTATGTACTTTTAGTTCAATCACTGATAGACCATTTTCATGTTATATTTATTACATTAAGCTAACAAGGTGAAGATGCCATTTTGTATTAATATATTGTCAAAAAAATAGCCATTTTGTGGCTCACACAGTTCTACATATGGACAAGGAACAGGAGTAGGCCACTCGGCCCCTCGAGCCTGCTCCGCTATTTCATAAGACCATGACTGATCTGATAGCAACCTCAAATTTGCATCCCGCTTAATCCCGATAACCTATCGCCTCTTTGCTTACGAAGAATCTATCCACCTCCGTCTTAAAAATATTCAAAGATTTTGCTTCCACTGCCTCCTCAGGATGAGAGTTCCAAAGACTCATGGAATCCCTACAGTGCAGAAGGAGGCCATTCAGCCCATCGGGTCTGCACCGACCCTCTGAAAGAGCACCCCACCTTGGCTCAACCCCCCACCCTATACCCTACACCTATACCCTATACCATACCCTATACCCTGCACCTAACCTTTGGACACTAAAAGGAAATTTAGCATCGCCAATCCACCTAATCTGCACATCTTTGGACTGTGATAGGAAATCGGAGCACCCGGAGGAAACCCAATCAGACACAGGGATATTCTACAGACAAACACCCAAGGCCGGAATCGAACCTGGGTCCCTGGTGTTGTGAGTCAGCAGTGCTACCCACTGTGCCACTCCATTTAAATGGGAGACGCACTTACTTTTAAACAGGGACCCTAGTTCTTGATTCTCCCAGAATCCTCTCCACATCCACCCTGTCAAAACCCCTCAGGATCTTGTAGGTTTCAATCAAGTCACCTCTTGCTCTTCTGAACTCCAATGGATACAACCTCTCCAGCCTTTCCTCATAAGACAATCCTCTTATTCCAGTCTGGTAAATCTTCTCTGAACGGCTTCCAGTGAATTTACGTCTTTTCTTAAATAAGGAGACCAGTACTGTACATAATCCTCCAGATGTGGCCGCACTAATGCCCTGTACAACTGAAGCATAACCTCCCTATTTTTGTATTCAATTCCTCTCGCAATAAATGATATTATATTAGTTTTCCTAATTACTTACTGTCCCTGCATACAAGCAAACTATTTCATGAAGCATACTAACCTATATTAACCTAGACCATTAGTAACCTACTAAGTAGTGAACTTCAATTACATTGTAATTGGACAATAAGTAAGTAATAATTAAGCAGTTGCTGAAGGCTGGATCTTTCCTAACATTCCTACCCGAGAATTACAAGTGTATCTATAGGAGGTGAGTGTCCAATCTATCCAAAATACACCATATCACCCTGACCTGTCCAAATGCAACATTAGAAAATGAAGCTTGCATAACTTCAGATAAGTGGAACATCTTGAAATACCCCCATTGTCACCAAGTTTAGGGCAATGTGTACAAGTGGTCACATTAACTAGAGGTTAAAAGTGTGGTTTTGAGGGAAGCACGGTGGTGCAGTGGTTAGCACAGTTGCTTCACAGCTCCAGGATCCCAGGTTCGATTCCCAGCTTCGGTCACTGTCTGTGCGGAGTCTGCACGTTCTCCCCGTGTGTGCGTGGGTTTCCTCCGGGTGCTCCGGTTTCCTCCCACAGTCGAAAGACGTGCAGGTTAGGTGGATTGGCCTTGCTAAATTGCCCTTAGTGACCAAAAACAGGGTGGAGGTAGGGTGCTCTTTCCAAGGGCTGGTGCAGACTCGATGGGCCGAATGGCCTCCTTCTGCACTGTAAATTCTATGATTCTATGTGCAGGGTAGATGGATTGGACACGCTACGTTGCCCCTTAATTGGAAAAAAACGAATTGGGTACTCTAAATTAATGTTTTTAAAAGTGTGGTTTTGCGAATTATCTTTGTGTCTAGAGCAAGGGGGGGAGAAATTGTACAGTTCAGGCTTGAGGGAGAGGGAGAGAGTAGACATTTTTGGGTGGGTGGGAAATGGAGGAGATGGGGGGGAAATATGGGGGAATGGTTGGAAAATGGGGGAGATGGGGGGGGGGGGAGTAGGATTTTGGAGAGTCTCAGTGGGTGTGACAACCTCAGGCTGATCACCCAATTGAAGTTATAAAGTTGGTCATATATTTTCAATAAGTATATATGCTTCCTTTTAAAACAAACTCTGATATTATTTGCTATTTCCCCGCGCCCAGCTCTGATGGTTGAGACTCTCTCGAATCTAAATTAAACGCAACTTAAATTTTAAAACCCCAAACCCAAGTGGTGGGGTTGAAAATGTCCAGGTTGGGAACGGCCAGGGACTAACTCAAACTCGATTGGTGCCTGATCAGGTTTCTTTTTCGTTAAGGGACGCTGTCCAAACCCCTGGGTCGACTCGGAGGGAGCAACAGAAGCAACCTGTCGGGTGGCCAAACCACGGTGCCGCTCAACAAGTGTCACTTACAATGAAGCACCAGTGTGCGTGTGAGGCAGCGAGGGACGCACAGTGCAACCCAGCTCCAAGTCAGCCCCGCTTCAACATGGTCAAAATCACCTCCCCCCGGCAAGTCCAGGCACCCAACTCCTGGGGACATCTTTCTGACGGTATCCACCCATATTTGTCAGAGAGTGCAGGATGGAGTGGAATATAATGGGGACGGTAGAGAGTGCATGTCGAAGTGCATTCATTCATTGGGCTTAGTTCACGCACAGGGATGTGGCCAGCAAACAAACACACACAATGGGTAAAATCGGAAAATAGACTAAAAGGGATTCCAGGCGGGTTGGGACCCGCCACAATACAATACCCACTGGGACTCAGCATTGCCCAGCCCTGAGTTGGCAAAGCCGCATGGTGTAAAAGATAAGCCGCCTCTCGCCTGCATACAGATATACAGGATAGATCGTGGGTTCAAATCTCACTCCCAGATATAGGTATTGAAATAAAACAATCCCAGAGCCGAGCAGGAATATAGAAATAGAGCCACTCTCTGAAAGTGATACCTCTTGCTCAGTGCAAGGGGGTCTCGGAAAAAACCCTTTCCCCCCTCATTCAAATCGCAGATTTATTTTTTAAGGTTTAATTTATTAACAGCCAGGGCTCACTAGGCGTTTCAACTCAATTACAATGCCATTGAAACCACGAAATCAACTTTTAATCATGGTGATTCGGTAGCTGGTCTCTTACCTCCTGTCCGTGAGATTTCCGGCAGGGTGCAATTGCTTCCTTAGCTCCTTCCCCTCCTCTACCTTGCCTTCTCTCTCTCTCTGGTGGCTGAGAGTTGTGACAGCCCCTGTGCTGTTCCCTGAACCTCCCTCCTATCGGCGAACACTCCCCCCTCCAGTCACAATGTGGATAACTCAGGGGATTCTGCCTTTGATGCTGGCAGACACTGAAGGCGGGGAAGCTGGCATCGTCGCCTGCAAAAATAGTCTCTTTTACTGAAGTCCACAAAACCCTGGTCTGAAATTTGCAGTTTATCCTGAGCTTAAATTGGAGGTGTGCGCAACTGATCAAACTTCAGCAGTGCACAGGAACAGGATCCTCATCGGAAACAGTTTTTTAGAAATTGGTGAAGGGAAATGTGAAGGTATTCCAACAGTCTCCCATCACGTTCCCAAGGTTTTCCAGCATGTTATGATTTTGCAATTCATACAAAGACAAGGGGGATCGTTTTAACACCGGGGCAATGGTGTAAAATGGTGTTACTTGCCCATTCAATGCCCGTTTGTTCCTTTCTGATGATTTGGAAAAGGAAATCAGACTTATATAAGAGCTGAAATTGGATAGTGCCCATTGTACACCATTGCCACAAAGTTGATTTTTGATTTTAGATCCAGTATTGAGGTCTTTGGGTGGAGTCGGTGTGCCTCTGGGATAGTGAGTGGGACTGATCTTTGAGGAGAGATTGTATCATATTGGCTGGAGTTAAGAATTAGGGTGTGGGTGGGGAGTCTCATAGAAACATAAAAATTCTAACAGGACTGGACAGGGTAGATGTAGGAAGGATGTTGCCGATGGTGGGTGTGTCCAGAACCAGGGGCACGATTCTCCGACCCCCCACCGGAGGGGAATCGCCGGGGGCCGGCGTGAATCCCACCCCCGCCGTGTCCCGAATTCTCCGCCACCGGAGCGGGAATCGCGCCAGTTGGCGGGCCCACCCCCGGCCATTCTCCGGTCTGCGATGGGCCGAAGTCCCGCCGCTGTCAACCCACGGCAGCTGGCGTGGATTGAAACACCTTTCGAACGGCGGGACAAGGCGGCGCGGGTGGGCTCCGGGGTCCTGGGGGGGGGGCGCGTGGGGGATCGGGCCCCGGGGGGTGCCCCCACGGTGGCCTGGGCCGTGATCGGGGCCCACCGATCCACGGGCGGGCCTGTGCCATGGGGCACTCTTTTCCTTCCGCCTTCGCCATGGTCTTCACTGTGGCGGAGGCGGAAGAGACCCCATCCACTGCGCATGCGCGCCAGCTGGCGGGGCGGAAATCAGTCCGGCTCGGGCCTAGCCCCTCAAGGTGAGGGCTCGGCCCCTCAAGATGCGGAGAATTCAGCACCGTTGGGGCGGCGCGATGCCGGACTGATTTGCGCCGTTTTTGGCGCCGGTCGGCGGACATCGCGCCGATTGTGGAGAATCCCTCCCCTGGTGTCACAGTCTAAGGATACGGGGTAGACCATTTAGGACAGAGATGAGGGGTTATTTCTTCACCCAGAGAGTGGTGAGCCTGTGGAATGCGTTACCACAGGAAGCAGTTGAAGCCAAAACATTGTGGGCGGGATTCTTCATCCAGCAATGCCGGACCAAAGATGGAGGGTGGCGCCGGGCACCCAACAGAATGTCATGCCCTGAAGCGTTGACAGCGGTGTGAATGCGTTCCTCGCTGCCCACGGTGTGGACATGGAAATTGTACAGTAAAGGCCATTGGCATATCATTAACGTGCCTGACCCAGTATTCTCCGGGCCTCCCGCGATGCCCCGCCTCCGCCAGGCGGAATTGCCAATGGGGAGGTCCACTTGTGGTACTTAAAATCGGGAAACACGCGTGGCTGTTGGGAGGGTGGGGTGGAGAAGGTCTGACCGGTTCCCAAAGGCTGCCACATGGTTCCCACGTGGTCTGCCAGTCCTGCCGCTGGCTTGGTGAGGGGGGGGGGCATCTGCCAGGAGGAGTAGCGGGGGGGGGGGCGACCAGGGGATGGGCCGGGGGGTTCCCATGGGACCGGAATCACAGAATTTACAGTGCAGGAGATCATTTTGCCCGTCGAGTCTGCACCGGCCCTTGGAAAGAGCACCCTACTAAAGCGCATGTCTCCACCCTATCCCTGTAACCCAGTAACCCCACCTTTTTGGACACTAAGGGTAATTTATCATGGCCAATCCACCTAACCTGCACATCTTTGGATTGTGGGAGGAAACCGGAGCACCCGGAGGAAACCCACGCACACACGGGGAGAACATGCAGACTCCACACAGACAGTGACACAAGCCGGAATCGAACCTGGGACCCTGGAGCTGTAAAGCAACTGTGCTATCCACAAGGCTACCGTGCTGCATAGGGCATCCATGCACGGACAGCATAGGTCGTTGGCAGCTTGCTTCCCACCCCTGGGAACAGGGTGTGCCGCTCCTCCTCCATGGTATCCAGTAGCATCTCCAGCTCTGCAGCAGCAAACCTCGGAGCCGCTCTTTGGGGTGTCATCGTCTTGGATGCACTGAGCGTGTGTGGGGAGTGGTGTGTTTATGTGGAGCTGCAGCTTGTCAAGTTCTCGAATGCCAATCCCAACCACGGCGAATCACACGCCAGTGTTTGTTGGAATTGCATTAGTTCCATGTGGTGCTGGTGCCAGCATATTAGGATGTCCTGAATCATCCTGGGACCACCGTCACTTTTGGCGATGCTCCGCCCCCTCAAAAACAGCCTAATCGCCGTTGGGACGGCCTCAGGACGTCACCGGAGACCCTCCCCTGATGCTCCTCCCCCCGATGGGCTGACTTCCATGGGTTGATCCCAGAGTTGAGGGGATTAGATTATGACGAGAGGTTGAGTAGACTGGGACTGTACTCAGTGGAGTTTAGAAGGATTAGGGGGGAGTTTTATAGAAACATATAAAATTATGAAGGGAATAGATAGGATAGATGCGGGCAGGTTGTTTCCACTGGTCGGGGAAAGCAGAACTAGGGGGCATAGCCTTAAAATAAGGGGAGGTAGATTTAGGACCGAGTGTAGGAGGAACTTCTTCACCCAAAGGGTTGTGAATATCTGGAATTCCTTGCCCAGTGAAGCAGTTGAGGCTCCTTCTTTAACCGTTTTTAAGAAAAAGATAGATGCCTTTCTAAAGAATAAAGGGATTCGGGGATATGGTGTACGGGCCGGAAAGTGGAGCTGAGTCCACAAAGATCAGCCATGATCTCATTAAATGGCGGCGCAGGCTCGAGGGGCCAGATGGCCTACTCCTGTTCCTAGTTTTTATGTTCTTATGTTCCTGACGGCGTCGGTCGTGTGACGGCTGAGGACTGTGTCCAGCACCGCCACAGTCGGGGTGTGGGGGTGGGGGGTGGAGCCGTTCTGCTGGCTGGTATGGCTTCGGCGGGGGCTGGGGGGACTGGTTCGGGGGTGGCGAAGGGGGGGCACTATCTGGCAAGCCGGGTCCACACGCAGCTAGTGTCATGTTGTCGGGCGCGGCCGCCGCAGGGCACCACCACGCCCGGCCACGGACCCAGCAATTCTCCATCCGTATCTGCAGGTAAATCTGAGGGATTTACGTGCACGGCTGCTAGCCCCCCACTGGGTGGAACATCGGTGTGGGGGCGCCGCAGACTTTTTCATTGTAAAACTAGACACTTCCTTGGACATAACCTCAAAATCAGAGAATCCAACCCTCAGTCTCTGAAACAGAGAATTCTGCCCTGTATGTTTCCAAGAAGGAGTTGGCTATAGCTCCTGGGGCTAAAGGGATCAATGGATACAGGGGGGAAGGCAGGAACAGACTATTGAGGCTCGAAGAGCCGAATTGCCTACTCCTGCTCTTATTTTCTATGTTTCTATGTCGCTAAACCAAAAGCTCCAGGTTCAGCCCCTACAGGACTGGTTTAGCACAGGGCTAAATCGCTGGCTTTGAAAGCAGACCAAGGCAGGCCAGCAGCACGGTTCAATTCCCGTAACAGCCTCCCCGAACAGGCGCCGGAATGTGGCGACTAGGGGCTTTTCACAGTAACTTCATTTGAAGCCTACTTGTGACAATATGCGATTTTCATTTCATTTCAAGTCCCAGCCCCATCCCCAGTCCCAGTCCCAGCCCAGGACTTAATAGCCAAGGAAAGTGCACTCATGGCAGAGCTCAATATGGTTGATTATCAACCTTCGAATCCTTCCAACAGGCACCAATGTGGGGAAGAGTGAGCTAGATTCCTGGTAAGCCACGTATGGGGGAAAAAATGTTGAATCCTCTACCTACCAGCCATCGCTATCCTAACCTCCAGGCTGCAGCATGCAAAACAGCATTTGGCCAGAGTAACTTGGCTTTCCCGAGTGAACTGTAATACACTCATGGTGGAGCGAGGCAGAATTAATTGATAATCTTGTAGTGATGGAGTATTTGGGAAAGAGTGATCATAATATGTTACATTGAGAGTCATTTAATTACGACCAAGACTAGGGTCTTAAATCTCAATATGGGAAACTATGTTTACAGGGGGTGATTTGACTGAGGGAAAACAGGAATCTATATTAAAATATATGATCAATAAGCAATGGTTAACATTTTAAATAATTAATTCATGATATTACTCAACTTGATAAATAAGACCTCATGGGGAAAATTACCTAATCTGGCTAAAGAGACGAGTTAAAGTGCGTATTAGATTAAAGCCTATTTGGCTTACAATGTCGCCAAAAGCAGTAGTAAACTTGAGGATTGGGAGAACTCTAGCAGTCGAAGGATTTTATAATTGTGGAATCATAGAGTTTTACAGGACAGAAAGAGGCCCTTCGGCCCATTGTGTCTGTGCTGGCCATCAAGCACCTATCTATTCTCATTCTGTTTTCCAGTACTTGGTTTATAGCCTTGCACACTGTGGCGTTTCAAGTGCTCATCTAAATGATTCTAAAGTATTGTGAGTGTTCCCGCCTCAACCACCCTTTCAGGAAGTGAGTCCCAGATTCCCACCATTGTCTGGGTGAAAACATTTTTCCTCAATTCCCCTCTAATTCTCCTGCCCCTTACCTTAAATCTATTCCCCCGGGTTATTGATCCCTCTACTAAGGGGAAAAGGCTTCCTACCTACCCAACTATATCCCTCATAATTTTGAACACTTCGATGAGGTCCCTCCTCAGCCTTCTCTGTTCCAAGAAAAACAATCCCAGCCTAACCAGCCTCTCTTCATGGGGCAGCACGGTAGCATTGTGGATAGCACAATTGCGTCACACCTCCAGGGTCTCAGGTTCGATTCCGGCTTGGGTCACTGTCTGTGCGGAGTCTGCACATCCTCCCCGTGTGTGTGTGGGTCTCCTCCGGGTGCTCCGGTTTCCTCCCACAGTCCAAAGATGTGCAGGTTAGGTGGATTGGCCATGATAAATTGCCCTTAGTGTCCAAAATTGCCCTTGGGTGGGGTTACTGGGTTATGGGGATAGGGTGGAGGTGTTGACCTTGGGTAGGGTGCTCTTTCCAAGAGCCGGTGCAGACTCGATGGGCCGAATGGCCTCCTTCTGCACTGTAGATTCTATGATTCTATGAAAAGCTCCAGCCCAGGCAACTTGCTGGTGAATCTTCTCTGCACCCACTCCAGTACAATCCTTCCTGTAGTGTGGTGACCAGAACTGCACACAGTACTCACACTTTGGCGTAACAAGTGTTTTATACAGCTCCATCATAACCTCCCTGCTCTTATATTCTATGCCTCATTTAATAAAGGCAAGTATCCCATATGCCTTTTTAAACAGCTTATCTACCTGCTGCCTTCAGGGACCTATGAACCCAGGCACCCCAAGGTCCCTCTGGTCCTCCATACTGTCTCACATCGTACCGTTCATTATGTATTCTCTTGTCTTATTAGTCCTCCCAAAATGCACCGCCTCACACTTTTCAGGGTTAAGTTCCATTCACAATTGTTCTGCCCACCTAACCAGCCCATCTATAGCACCCTGTGATCTCAGACTTTCCTCCTTGTTATGTTCCACACCACCATCTTTCATGTCATCGGTCCACTTAACGATGCACCGCAGGATTCATGCTACAAATGATGGTCTCACCGGCTGATTCGCCGGGACCACGCTCGCCAGCCCCCCGCTAATGAGGGAGAGCAGCAACGATCCTGCACAGACAGCCCCACTCAGCTTAATAATAATAATCTTTATTAAGAACATAAGACATATGAGCAGAGTTAGACCACTCTGCCCATCGAGTCTGCTCCACCATTCAATCATATTTTCTCATCCCCATTCTCCTGCCTTCTCCCCATAACCCCTGATCCCCTTATTAATTAAGAACCTCGATCTTTGTCTGAAAGACACTCAGTGATTTGGCCTCCACAGCCTTCTGTGGCAGAGAGTTCCACAGATTCACCACCCTCTGGCTGAAGAAATTCCTCCTCATCTCTGCTTTAAAGATCATGGGATGTTAAAAACTTCTACAGGTGCACAAGAAGAAAGGTGTCTACAAAAGTAAATGAGGGTCCCTTAGAGACAGGAGACATTGTAGTGGGGATCCCCACTATGTTCTGATGTTTAGTAGAAGATGCAAAAACATTTCAGGATAGTGGGGAACCAAGGAGCCGGCGAGAATAAGGAACTTAATAACTGCGAGTCAATAAATAGTCCTGGAGAAATTAGTGTGACTACAAGTCAGCAATCCTGGTGCACTAGGGGTTTAAAAGAGGTGGCTACAGAGAAAGTGGATGCAATAGTTTTGATCTTCCAGAATGCTTCAATTTTAGTGTGGTTTCCCTGGATTGAAAACGAGCAAATCTAACCCCACTTTTCAAGAAAGGAGGGAGAGAGGACATCAGTGGTAGTGAACTTGCTGGATTCTATTACAAACATAGACAATAGGAGCAAGATTAGGCCATTCAGCCCATCAAACCTGCTCCACCATTCAATATGATCATTGCTGATCCTTTATCTCAACACCATTCTCAAGGGCTCTCCCCATACTTTTGACACCTTTACAGGCTAGAAATCTATCTATTTCCTTCTTAAATACATTCAGTGACTTGACCTCCACAGCCTTCTGTGGTAGAGAACTTTGTGAGTCCAGACTGTATGCGTTTGATCAGGTGGATTGATCCTTTGGCCTGTCGTTGAGGTGGCAGTGTTGATGTCGCCATGTCGTTGTGACCGTCAGTGTTTATGTGTGTCCGTGAGGACATCATGAGACATCGGAATGGTCGAAGTAAGTTGACGTTAGTAGCGGACTTTCATTTGTGCTTGCAGTGTTGACCCCGTATGTCATCTTTTTTGCAAGCTGGGTTGGGTGATTTCATGAGCAGAACATAGTTGTGTAGCCATTTCAAGATCAAGATTTTTGTGCTTAAGGAGAGATTTTCTGAGTCCCTCACCAGAAATGCCACTGACAATCTGGTCTCTGATGAGGGAGCCACGGAGGGTCTCATAATTACAGGATTGGGCCAGCAGCTTTAAGTCAGTGAGAAAGCTGCTGAATGATTCTCCTGGTCTTTGTATACGCCTGGTGAACTTGAAGCATTCAAATGTTTCAATCACCTCCGATTTGCAGTGCGTATCGACTTTTTTTATAATTGTGTCCCACTTACTCTTGTCCTCCCCTTCGGCATAGGTAAATGAGTTATATATCTCCATGGCCGGTTTCCCTGCCGCAGCTAAGAGGTATGCAATTTGTTTTTATCTGGCGCAGTGGTCATGTCCTTAATTTCCAGAAACAAATTAAATTGTTGCAGGAAAATCTTCCAATTATACTGGAGATTACCAGAGGTTCTGAGGTGTTCTGGAAGTGATTCCATCTTACCGGTTTGTGCCCGAGAGATCCGAGTGTAGCGATGCCTTCCTTGGCCGAATATCTTACCCAGGTTTTTTTTTCTTTTTTTTTTTTCTCTTGTCTGTCGAACCTAAGCTAGCTAGTTTCTATTTTTGTTGTTAAGGCCAACACACTCCGTGGTACCATGTAGTGTTACCTGCGTGGTCGATAACACGTGTTACTCAATCCTTGGCTGATGGTGAGGTCCTCTGAATCTTGTTGAAGAAGACTCAAACTCATCCAGTAACAACAAAGGTTTATTGAGTAACTATAACTATTAATGCGGGAGTTCTTTACCTTAACATGGGAACTAGGAATTGGATAACAAGATTTAACAATTGTAACTAAATGTAACTCCACTAACTATCTATGTGATTGTGATGTTTCCCTGTTCACAGCACACCCGAGAGAGAGACAGAGACCCCGTGTGGCTGCCCTTTATACCCTTGTTGGTCCAGCCCTCTGGTGATCATGTGGTGCTGCTATCTACCCATTAACCCCTTGTGTGCATGCACCTACAGAGATCACCACAATAATAATAATCTTTATTGTCACATGTAGGCTTACATTAACACTGCAATGAAGTTACTGTGAAAAGCCCCTAGTCGCCACATTCCGGCACCTGTTCGGGTACACTGAGGGAGAATTCAGAATGCCCAATTCACCCAACAGCACGTCTTTCGGGACCCGTGGGAGGAAACCGGAGCACCCGGAAACCCACACAGACACAGGGAGAACGTGCAGACTCAGCCGGGAAACGAACCTAGGACCCTGGAGCTGTGGAGCAACAGTGCTAACTACTATGCTACCCTGCTGTCCAGAATCTTTGGAATGCCCAATCTCAGAGGGATGTGGATGTTCAGCTAATAAATGTCCTGAATACAGGGACCAATAGGTGCTTGGATACTAAATAGGTGGTAGCCTGGTCCCTTTAAGGGAGGAGGGCTCCACAGATCACGTGACCAGCTCAGGATCAATTGCGTGGGAGGCCGTGAACCCTAGCCAATGGGGAGATTGTGTGGGCCCCTGGGAGCAGGACTCCGGATGGTGCGGACCTGGGAGCTGAAGTGCAAAGACTGAAGCCGGATTCTCCATTCCCGAGACTTAAGGGGCAAGATTCGTGGAGTTCGACGACAGCAAAACTGGCGCCGCTTCTGGACCAATTCAATGACCATTATGGGGCTAACAGCGGCATCAGGTGGGACACAGTCGATTCCAATGAGAAATGGTGCGGGACTCGCCAGGTCCGGGATTGACACCCGGGAGGCTGACAAGCTGCAGCCACATTTACACATGACACTCCCCACACACACCATCCCAGCAAGCTGGCAGCAAAATGCACGGCCCCGAGGTTCTCCGACTCGGAACTGGAGACCCTGCTGTATGCTGTGGAGGAGAGGTGGGCGATTCTGCACCCGGGGTGCCGGGCCTCGACGTAGGTGGCAGAGGCGGTCAGCACCGTAGGCAACACCGTTAGGACCAGCCACCAGTGCCAGAAAAACCACATGACTTCATCAAGGCGGCCAGGGTGAGTCGGCAACACCTGTGCCCCGAGCATCAACACCCGTCCCACACACCCATAACCCCACTCGACCCAACCCGGAGGGCCCCCCACCCTGCCCCACATGCCGGCACCCATACCGGCCGCCAGGGCCGGGTGTCCTGGCCACTGAAGCCACCAGCTACCCTCCCCCTGGGCTGCATGCATCACACTGTCTAGCACTGTGTCTTCTGTCCCCCCCCCCCCCCCCTTCAGCAGAACAGTGGGCACTGGACGTGGTCAGCAGGCAAGAGGAAAGGGCAGTTTCTGGGGTGGAGGTCGGCATCAGGCAAGGAAGTGAGACCCCTTGTGGTTCCCTATGGCACTTGTGTCATCCAGAGCCAGGGACTACATGAGGGGTTGGCAGCGAGCATCCAGCAGCTGGAGGAGTCCAACCACCTGCAGAGACAGGAAGTGGTGCCAACCATGCGTGCCACCCAGGCCAACACCACACAGGTGGCATCTGCAATGGAGGCCTTGGTGCTGAAGGTTTTGGCCATGTCCAAGGCCTGGTGCCCTCTCGGCAGTCGGTGGCCAAGACCCAGGAAGGCAGCCATGTCCCAGAGCCACCTGGACATTGCAGCGGCACTCCAGAGGGTGGCCCAGTCACAGTGGGCCACGGCTGAGAGCGTCCCAGACGGAGGCGGTCCACTCTCTGTGCTCCGTGACCGTGAACACGCAGACCCAGGTCACGACGCCAGCGGGCCACCGGGACTGGCATCACTATGCCCCATTCCACTACCCTTCTGACACCCACTGGCAGTCAGAGAAACTAGTTTGTCCCGGACGCTCGTTCAGAGGAACTAGTTTGTCCCGGACGCTCGTTCAGAGGAACTAGTTTGTCCGCAGAGACTTGTTAATGTCCCAGACGCCAGTTCAGAGGAACGCGTCTGTCGACAGAAACATAGACCCCCGATCGTAACTGTCCTTCTGGTTCGAAGGAAGAACCAATACGGCAACCCCCCCCCACGATGACTACATTTCTTGCCCGTTCTTGTCGGTTGCTCAGGCAGTGGAGAAACGGCATTGGGACCCGCCCTGCCTGGGAACCCCCCTCTGGTCAGCTACGCTCGGGTAGAGCACACACAGCATTGGTCGCCGTCCTACCCGGGGATTCCATCCAAATCTTACCCGTCGCGGCTCATACGCACCTCATTTCGGCAATTTTGGTTTGTTTCAGGTGACCCTTAGGTTGCCATCCCTATGCTATTTACATCCTCACACATTTGGATGGTAAATCGCACAGCCTGCGAGACGGCTCGCACTGTCTCAGTATTTGTTAAATGTGTCTTGTCCGGAATATTCAGTTAAAAAAAACCGAGGGAGTCACACATGGTGACAAATTGTAACGGGATAATTGGCACTGAAGGACAGACATACTAACAGACGAGATATTAAACCAAGATAGTAACAGACACTGCTTGATCCCACAGAACTCCAGAAGCTCCAGCGAAGAGAAGAGAAAGAAGAAGAACCATGAGGACATCCGCCGTGTTGCTCATCACCCTAATGAACATTTGGTTGCGCGCGAACGCGAACCCCCTGACCCCAACCCCCCCCCCCCCCCCCCCCCAGCCGTTAATGATTCACTTCCCCATAGTACCCAGAGCCCAGTCACAAGCGACACCACACCATCTTGGTGTGACAGGTTTATAACCTGGTACTCCCTGTGCTACTTAATAGAATCCCTACTAGTATTGGCGATACTCTGCTGCATCGTGCAGACTATTCGCCTAAGGAAATGGCGAAGGAGAGACTACCGCGCTCGCACCCCGGTATATAGGATAAGATCCCCTATTTTCGGTTATGACCAGACCCCCGCGATCTATAATAAAGAACATTTGTTTGCGTTCTTTTGTTTTGTGAATAAAGAAATGTGTTTCATGAGCGATTGTACAATCCTGAGCTTGACTGCCAAGCCAGGAAAAATGTGAATAATGCTGCCATGATTTTGTGTGTATTGTTTAAGACGTTAGTACGATTGAATGTTTGAGTGAGTGGAGTTTATTAAGGACAGTTAGAGGTACCGTGTTTCTTACTTTGTAATGCATGTCCCTGTTTTGACATAGCACCACTTAGAATTGTTAGTTAAAAATTTTCTTGCATAGTTATGGTCAGTGTAGAGGCCATAGAAGAGTGCTCGCTGGGTCAGGGAATGAAGACAACGCAGCTATGTGATCCTTCACACTTCGCGTTAGGATCACAAGGAGGAGTGTAGCCACCTGAGTTGGCCACTTCCCGACTTAAAATGGAGAACTGCAAAGGCTGAAGGGAAATTCAGCCAACACAGGCAAAAACTAGCAGGTGCAAGTTTACTGTGTGTTAGACTCTGCAAAAGCCCAGACAGCATCGATACAAGCAGCCATCTGCATAGTAATGTAGCAGCCATCTACATAGTAATGAGCGATCCCCAGGATCAATCAAAACATTTGAGGTAAACAAGGCCAAGCCAGACTCCTCAGCGCCAGCAGGAGCCAACACAAAAGAGGTTAATGGACACTTAAAGACCGCCCAACGATCAGGGAACAGCTCCAGTATTGGAGAAATCGAACCAAGCGATTGGAACAAAATCCAATCACTTGAAACCAGGTATGGGGTCCGCCCCGAAAGGCGGGAAGCCCCTGGGGACTATAAAGTAAAGCCCCCAAGTTCAAATCGTCCTTCTTGACAGGGTCACTCAGCAACGCGAAGCAACCCTTGACAGTGACCTGTCCAGCTGCCTCCAAGAACCTAAGTCTCAAGTCAACGCTCGCTATGAGATAGGTGCTCCTAGCTACCAATCCGTACCAACTTCGAATCCCGCAGACTCAGAACCCAAACAAAAGGCCATTTGTTCCCCTGACCTGGTGGGCCAGTCCGAAGCTAAGTATAGGCCTGTTAGTTATAGAAATAGCCTAGAAAGTAGAGTTTATGCATGAGTAGTGATTTACGGTGTTTAATAAATGTGCTTTGATTTGAATCTTACTAATTGGTGTATTGAGTTATTGATCATTACTTGAACTTGAACCTCGTGGCGGTATCATAAAGATACCTGGCGACTCTAGAGCAAAGGTTATAAAACAGAGCCAATTGAACCAACCAAAAGTTAGCAACAGCCTGTTGGCCAGCCAGCTCTTCATTCTCAGCGGCTGCCTCCTGTTCCTCTGGACATGCTCCGCTGCTGCAGCTTCCTCCTCCTCGAGCAACTCCAGCTCGTACAACCACAGTGCATCACCCAGGGCTGCGGCGACTAGGATTATTCCAATATCCATTGTCTGCAAGGGGCGAAAGGCCACCATTTCAGCATGGTGCGTACCCTCGTGCCCAACCAGGTCCAACAGGCTACACGGTGGCCTCAGTTTGCACTGCAGACCCTGCCCCCGCATGTCCCTGCTATGTGCCAGGGTTTAGAAAACTCCAAAGTATATCATGGAGTTCACCTGACCTATAACTGGTTATTGATTTGGGTTATGATGAGCACAAGGGCCTGCCTTTCAGGTATTAGTCAACAGAGGCCTGAGGCACTTTTAATAAAAAAACAAGCTTTATTCTACAAATGTAGTTAACATTTTTAGAAACACACACAGTAAGCATTTTTATCAACTACCAACATAAATGCCTCACACAGCTACAGTACTCTATGTATAACCCTTAATAAATTCCCACGTTAGCTGTTCCAATTTAATAACAAGATCCCATAAACCAGAAAACCCTTTTCAAAGAGAGCACACAGCACTCGAGGCCTGGTTTGGATGCACTTGTGTCCTTTTCAAAACAGCAGGTTTGAACTCCTTCCAGCAGTTATTTCTTTTCAAGTTATCAAGCAGTCTGGAAACAGCTTGTAAAATGCAAATGAAGGAAAAAAATCTTCTTCCAACCTAAGCAGAGCAAAACCAGCTCAAACTCAAAGCGAAAGTAAAACTCAGAGCCACAGCCCAGCTCCCAACTCAGAAACGAAAGTAAAAACCCAGAGCCACAGCCCAGCTCCACCTACACAATGATATCACTGAAGCCACGTGATAAGACAAAAACGCTTCTTAAAAGGGACAGTCCCATGACACTACAAATTGGCCTACGTCACACATCAGAGTATTTCATGGTCATAAAATCCTAAATATGGAAATGTTGTTTTGTTTTTACATGAGGTAAAGTTTACAGCCACTCTAAGCTGACAAGTCCAGCTGCTACGAACCTCAGAGATAATTTTTTTTTAAAAATGGCAAATGCTAAAAGGTCTGAAAGGGAATTGTAAACGTTGTCTTCAAACCGAGCAGGTTAGTGGAATTCGGAAGTAATTCATTGTGGGGAACTTTCTGATGGCTTGTGGATGTGTTTTAGGAGGGACATACATCGATGCGACATCTTTCTTTCAGCACTTACTAATTTTCTTTTAGGAATTCGAGAAAAGAGGGAGTCATTTGGCTGAGGGTCATCCTCCCGCATGGTGTTGACATGCTACAGCGCTCACAGTAAGGAGTCAAATCGACTTGATGAATTTCCAACATTTACTGTTACGTTTTGGATTTCCAATATCCGCGATATTTCACTATTCTTCTCTCTGTGATTCTTTTGTTAAAAATATTTTTTATTCAACTTTTTACATATTTTCAACAAACCCCCCCGCCCCCCCATTACAGAAATAAGAAAAAACAAAGAACACATAAATAAACATCTTACAGCTCAGTCACGTATTCCCCTAATATACAAGCCCCTCATTAAACGATAATAAACACAGTAGTAAACACAAAGTACCCCCCTTGCCCCCCCCCCCCCCTCTGGGTTGCTGCTGCTACTGTCCACCTCCTAACGCTCTGCTAGAAAGTCTAGGAACGGTTGCCACCGCCTGAAGAACCCTTGAACAGATCCTCTAAAGGCAAATTTTACCCTCTCCAATTTAGTAAACCCTGCCATGTCGCTAATCCAGGCTTCCACGCTTGGTGGCCTCGCATTCGTCCACTGTAGCAGAATCCTCCGCCGGGCTACCAGGGACGCAAAGGCCAGAATACCGGCCTCTTTCGCCTCCTGCACTCCCGGCTCGTCCGATACCCCAAATAGTGCGAGCCCCCAACTCAGTTTAACCCGGGTGTTTACCACCTTAGACACCGTTCTCGCCACGCCCCTCCAGAACCCATCCAGCACTGGGCACACCCAGAACATGTGGACATGATTTGCTGGGCTCCCCTCACACCTCACACACCTGTCCTCTACTCCAAAAAAACGACTCAGCCTTGCCTCAGTCATGTGCGCCCTGTGCAAAACCTTAAATTGTATCAGGCTAAGCCTGGCACAAGAGGAGGAAGAATTTACCGTAACCAGCGCGTCCGCCCATGTACCCTCGTCTATCTCCTCCCCCAGCTCCTCCACCGAGGCCTCCTCCTCCTGCATCTCCTGGTAGATCGCCGAGATCTTGCCTTCTCCAACCCACACCCCGAGAGCTGGCAGCAGCGGGAATTCCCTCACCTGCCGTCTTACAAACGCCCTTACCTGCATGTACCTGAAGGCATTTCCAGGGGGGAGACCAAATTTTTCCTCCAACGCCCCAAGGCTCGCAAACGTCCCATCTATAAACAGGTCCCCCATCCTTCTAATACCTGCCCTGTGCCAGCTCAGGAACCCCCCATCCATTGTCCCCGGGACAAACCGATGGTTCTCTCGGAACGGGGACCACACCGAAGTCTCTGCCTCCCCCTGTGGCGTCTCCACTGCCCCCAAATTTTGAGGGTCGCCGCCACCACTGGACTCGTGGTGTACCTTGTCGGCGGGAGAGGCAGCAGTGCCATCACCGGCGCTCTCAGGCTCGTGCCCACACAGGACGCCATCTCCAGACTCTTTCACATCACCCCCTCCCTCTCCATTACCCACTTGCATATCATCGCCATATTGGCAGCCCAGTAGTACCCACACAGATTAGGCAACGCTAGCCCTCCTCTTCCTGCTCCGTTCCAGAAACACCCTTCTCACCCTCGGGGTCTTTTTCGCCCATACAAACCCCATGATGCTCCTGCTGACCTGCTTAAAAAAGGCCTTAGGGATCAGGATGGGGAGGCGCTGGAATATAAAAAGGAACCTCGGGAGCACCGCCATCTTCACCGATTGTACCCTACCCGCCTGGGAGAGTGGCAGCATATCCCACCTTTTAAGCTCCTCCTCCATCTGCTCCACCAGCCTCGTCAAGTTGAGCTTGTGTAGGGCCCCCCAGCTCCTGGCCACCTGGATCCCTAGGTACCGAAAACTCCTTTCCGCCCTCTTCAGTGGAAGCTCGTCTATCCCTCGTCCCTGGTCCCCTGGGTGTACCACGAAGAACTCACTCTTCCCCATGTTGAGCTTATACCGGGAAAAGTCTCCAAACTCCCTGAGGATCCGCATCACCTCTGGCAACCCCCCCACCGGGTCCGCCACATACAGTAACAGGTCGTCTGCATGCAGCGATACCCGGTGTTCCTCCCCCCCCCCCCCCCTCACCAGCCCCCTCCAGTTCCTGGACTCCCTCAAAGCCATCGCCAAAGGCTCAATTGCCAACGCAAATAGCAGGGGGGATAGGGGGCACCCCTGCCTCCTCCCCCGGTACAGCCGAAAGTATTCCGACCTCCTCCGATTTGTGGCCACACTCGCCACCGGGGCTTCGCACAGTAACCTAACCCAACTAACGAACCCCTTCCCGAACCCGAACCTCCTCAACACTTCCCACATGTACCCCCACTCCACCCTATCGAAGGCCTTCTCCGCATCCATAGCCGCCACTATCTCCGCTTCCCCCTCCACTGCAGGCATCATGATTACATTTAGGAGCCTCCGCACATTGGTGTTTAGCTGCCTTCCCTTCACGAAACACGTCTGGTCCTCTTGAATCACCCCCAGGACACAGTCCTCAATTCTGGTAGCCAACACCTCCACTAACAGCTTCGCATCCACATTGAGGAGCGAGATTGGCCTATATGACCCACACTGTAAAGGGTCCTTGTCCCGCTTCAAGATCAGCGAGATCAGCGCCCTGGACATCGTTGGGGGTAGGCCCCCCCCCTCCCTCGCCTCATTGAAAGTCTTCACTAGTAGTGGGCCCAACAGGTCCATATACTTCCTGTAAAATTCTACCAGGAACCCATCTGGCCCCGGTGTCTTCCCCACCTGCATACTCCCCAGCCCTTTAGTCAGCTCCTCCAGCCCTACCGGTGCCCCAAGCCCCGCCACCTGCCCCTCCTCTACCCTCGGGAACCTCAGCCGGTGCAAAAATCGATGCATCCCCCCCTCCTCTGTCAGGGGCTCTGACCTATACAGCCCCTCATAGAAGTCTCTAAATATCCCATTTATTCCCACCGCACTCCACACCGTGATCCCCCCTTTATCCCTAACTCCCCCAATCTCCCTTGCCGCCTCCCGCTTCCACAACTGGTGTGCCAGCATCCGGCTAGCCTTCACCCCGTATTCATACACCGCCCCTTGCGCCTTCCTCCACTGCACCTCCGCCTCCTTGGTAGTCAACAGGTCGAACTCGGCCTGGAGGCTTCATCGCTCCTTGAGTAGTCCCTCCTCGGGGACCTCTGCATACCTCCTATCTACCCTTAAAATCTCCCCCACCAACCTCTCCCTCTCTCTCCTCTCCTTCCCCTCCTTGTGGACCCTAATGGAGATTAGCTCTCCCCTAATCACCGCCTTCAGCGCCTCCCAGTCACCCCTACCTGCACCTCTCCATTATCGTTAACCTCTAGGTATCTTTAAATGCATCCCCGGATCCGCCCACTCACCTCCTCATCTGCCAGCAAACCCACCTCCAGGCGCCACAGCAGGCGTTGGTCCCTCTCCTCCCCTAGCTCGAGCTCCACCCAGTGTGGGGCATGGTCTGAGATGGCTATGGCTCCATGTCATGATATTCAGATAAACATCATGGTGCAAACACACATACACACTGATGGACAGATCAACGGACCAATCAACACACACGCAACATCACAGCCAATCACAAGCAAGGGCACATGCACTATAAAACGGGGAACACCACAGTTCCCTCTCATTCCAGCAGGAGACAGCTCAGGGCACAGAGCTCACAGCAGGCCACTCAGACATACACCATGTGCTGAGTGCCTCTCTAAGATAGTGTTAGGGCTGGGCCCACAGGTTAAAGGGTAATGAACGAACCACAGTAACAAGTTTACAGATGTTGTTATTGATAGTAATAAAACAGTGTTGCACCATCTGCAACCGTGTTGGTTCGTCTGTGTAGCAGAGCACCCAACACGACACTCCACCCTCGGGATCAGCGCCCTGCTCAAAACGAAGTCAATCCTGGAGTAGGCTTTATGGACGTGGGAAAAGAAAGAGAATTCCCTGGCCCCCGGCCTAACAAACCTCCATGGGTCCACTCCTCCCATCTGGTCCAGAAACCTCCTCTCCAGCACCACCCCTCCCCTCCGACCTCGCCCCCTTCCTTCCCTAGCGTGGGAGAAAGCTCGCGCTTTCCACCAAGCCGGCCCCGCCTCCTCTGGCGCAGCTCCCTTTCGCGGCCTACCCCAGCTCCCCCACCTCGGGCCTCCCCTCTCCCCTTCCCCCCCCCCCCCCCCAATGGGGCGCCCTCTTCCAACCACCGACGCCCTCACTCTCATCAAACCCCTACTACGAACCATTTCACCCTACCCCACCCAGCACCCAAACAAAAACAGTACCAAACAGAACAGAACATCCCCCCCAAAACACAACAATCACATCAATCCCCTCTCGACATCCCCTCGCAACCGACCCTCAATCCGAGCCCAACTTTCCGGCCTGGATAAATGTCCACGCCTCCTCCGGCGTCTCGAAGTAATGGTGGTGGTCCTTGAAAGTGACCCACAGTCACACCGGCTGCAACATTCCAAATTTCACCCCCTTCCGATGCAAAGCCCCCTTAGCCCGATTGTACCCGGCCCTCTTCTTGGCCACCTCCGCGCTCCAGTCCTGGTATATCTGGACCTCTGCATTCTCCCACCTGCTGCTCCGCTCCTTCTTTGCCCACCTTAGGACACAGTACCTGTCCACGAAGCGGTGGACCCGCACCAGCACCGCCCGAGGCGGCTCGTTGGGCTTGGGCCTCTTCGCCGGGACTCGGTGGGCCCCCTCCAGCTCCAGGGGCCTCGGGAAGGCCCCCGGCGCCCATCAATGTGTTCAGCAGCGTGACCACGTATGCTCCAACATCCGACCCCTCCACGGCCTCCGGGAGACCCAGAATCCGCAGGTTCTTCCTCCTCGACCGATTCTCCATGTCCTCGAACTTCTCCTGCCATTTCTTATGCATTTCCTCGTGCGCCTCTACCTTCACCGCCAGGCCCAAGACCCTGTCCTTGTTCTCTGAGGCCTTTTGCCGCACCTCCCGGATCGCCGCCGCTTGGGCCTTCTGGGTCTCGAGCAGCTTGTCTATCGAAGCCTTCATCGGCTCCAGCAGCTCTGCCTTCAGCTCCGTGAAGCAGCGCTGGAGAAACTCCTGCTGTTCCTGCGACCACTGCGCCCACGCTGCCTGGTCTCCACCCGCCACCATCTTGGTTTTCCTCCCTCACATTTTTCGCTGCTCCAAAACTACTTTTTTCACCGCTCCACTCCTGGTCCAATCCATACAGTGCCGGGGAAATGTTACTGTCACCTTACCACACTGGGAACCTTCGAACAAATGCCACCAAAAAGAGCCCAAAAGTCCGTTTCTGGCGGGAGCTACTGAACGTGTGACTTAGCTTCGCATAGCCGCAACCGGAAGCCCCCTCTGTGATTCTCCTTTTGAGTGAGTGAGAGACAGAATTATTTATTGTGTACAGATTTCAGAGGGTCGGAGCAGACTCAATCAGATCTCACAATACATGTGTCGCATTGGTTTCCTCATTCTCCAGATACAAAACTAGCTCCTTGAAACCCATCATGTGTCTTCAAGAGTATATTTCACAGATACCTCCTGTTATGCTTAAATCTTTTTAAAACATTTTCCCAATTAAGGGGAAATTTAGCGTGGCCAATCGACCTACCCTGCACATCTTTGAGTTGTGGGGGTGAGACCCACGCAGACATGGGGAGAATGTGCAAACTCCACACGGACAGTGACCCGGGGCCGGGATCGAACCTGTGGCCTCAGCGCCGTACGGCAGCAGTGCTAACCACTGTGCCACCGCGCTGTCTGTTGTTACTCTTTTGAGTCTTGGTAACTTCCAAGATCAATCAGATTGGGGGGGGGGGGGGGGGGGGAGGTGGGGGGGGGGGGGGAAAGGGTGATCAACATTGCAACAGTCCTTTGTTGCTGTCTCAGTTGAATTATGAGAAAACATGGATCCTGCAATCCCACAATGCACTGGCTTGCAAAGTACGGTAAGCCAGACAAAACACACAATACACGACATATTCTGCCCCACTTATTGGAAATATTGGTTTAACAAACCATTTTTGGAATTAGCAAAAGAGGATAGATTGCCTCCAAAACTAATACATGTGTTTGCCTTAAGTATAATTCAGACACTCAGGAAGTCTTCTCTGCAAATGTGGGTTACAGCGGACTTCTGGTCCATTTACACGGTAATGTTCCTCGGAGATGAATAACAATTTGGGTCTTGTAGCTTGTCATGTGAGGGTACCTTTAAGAAATGGGTGTTTATAAAATAGCTGTACTGGGCGTACCTTTGAGAAATGTGTGTTTATTAGAGAGCTGCAGTGATGTCAGAGAGTGGGTGGAGCTGGGCTGTCTGTCTGCTTTACTTTCGTTTTAGGCTGTTTGCTACAGGGTGTGGTTAGTTTTGTTTTGAGCTGGATAGCTGCAGGCAAAGCAAGGAGCTGCATAAGGATCTCTCTCTGCAAACTAAGGACTGTCTCCAAATCAATTGGGTGATTTCAAAGTGCTGACTGCTCTCAATAGAGAATTTAAACCTGATCTTTGTGTTTAAAAAGGGTCTTTTGTCTTCCGGATGTTGTTTGGGAATTTATTAAGGGTTATCTGTCGAGTACTGTATTATTTGGGGATTTATTGGTGTTGATAGTTGTTAAGATGTTTACTGTGGGTTTATAAAGTGTTAACTGGTTACACAAATTAACATTGTTTTAATTTAAAAGTACTGTAGATTTCTGTTTGCATCAACCTGCAGAGTAAGCCCGTAGGCTCCCCATAACCATAATCTATTTAAAGTTGTGGGTCCATGATACACTTTGGGGTTCTCTAAATCCTGGCCCATAACAAATTGGGGGCTTGAGGGGGATAAAAGTCTATCTATTGGATTGGCTCAGTGAACTTAAAGACAGTGAGGGGTGAGCATATTGTGGTTGCTTTTCAGGTGTGGTGTTCTAGTTTAAGTAGGGAGTGTGTTGTGGACAATGGCTCTTTCAGAGGCTCTGACGTTTTTGGGGGTGGAGATGGTCACACGCAGTTCCTTAAAGACAGAGACTAAAAACAGACTTTTAGATTTGGCAAAAACATTGCAGTTAACATTACCTGACAAAATGCGAAAAGATGAGGTACTTATGGCGGTAGCTGAGCATTTAAAATTGCCTGAGATACAGTCTGACTCATTGGAAATGACAAAGATCCAGTTGCCGATTAAGCAACTTGAACATGAAAAAGAATTAAAGCAGCTTGAATACGCAATGAGGGGAAAAAAAAGAATAGCCCTGGCAGAACAAAAAGAAAGAGAAAGGGAGATACAGATCATGGAAAAAGAAAAAGAGAGAGAGGAAAGGGAAAAAGAGAGAGAGGACAGGGAAAAAAAGAGGACAGGGGGAAAAAAAGAGAGTTTGAACTTCAGACAATAGCCCTGAAACATGTCAGTCAGTTAAGATTGGCGAAAGAAAAACATACAGTTGGAGGATAGTGAAGAGGATGAAGTGAAAGAGTTTCATAGTCGAAGGCCTGGTGGGGATCTATTTAAATATGTCCAAGGTTTGATGAGAAGGAGGTAGAAGCCTTTTTCATTTCATTTGAGAAGGGGGCTAAACAAATGAAATGGCCACCGGACATGTGGGTATTACTGATTCAAAAAAAGCTGGTAGGTAGGGCTAGTGAAGTGTTTGCATCACTAGCGGAGGAGGTATCTGAGTCGTAAGAGGAGGTGAAAAAATCCATCTTAGGTGCATATGAACTAGTGCCTGAAGCCTACAGGCAAAGGTTTAGAAATTTAAGGAAAGAATTTGGTCAAACATACATGGAGTTTGAAAGGATCAATCAGGGTAATTTTGATAGGTAGATAAGGGCTTTGAAAATAGACCAAACGTATGAAGCTCTCAGAGAAACTATACTTTTGGCGGAGTTTAAAAATTCAATTCCTGATGTAGTGAGAACTCATGTGGAAGAACAGAGGGTTAAAACTGAGAGATTAGCAGCGGAAATGGCAGATGATTATGAATTAGTTCATAAATCAAAGTTTGGTTTACAACATCAGTTTCAGCCTGTGAGGGATAGAAACTGGGGACATGAGAAATACTCAAGTGGTAAAGGTGATCGGATGGGAGATAATAAGGAGAGTATACCTCAGATTAAAAAGGAAATCCAGGAGGATGGAAGAGACATTAAAAGTTTAAAATGTTTTCACTGTAATAAACTAGGACATGTAAAGTCACAGTGTTGGTGGTTGAAGAAAAGCACTGGGAAGGCTGATATGGTAAAACACGATAAAACAGTGGGGTTTGTTAAAGTGGTGAAGGAAAGCCCAAGTGAGGCAAAAGAGGTGCAAAAGGTTGTACAGCCTGATCAAGAGGTGATTGATAAGAAGGTGCCAGATCTCTTTAAAGAATTTACTTGTGTGGGTAAAGTTTACTCATGCGTATCAGGAGGAGCAGGTAAAGAAGTCACAATTTTAAGAGATACGGGAGCTAGTCAATCTTTGATGGTAAGAGATGAGGAGTCATGTAGTTTTGGAAGAATGTTGCCAGAAAAGGTGATAATATGTGGAATTCAGGGTGAGAGGAGTAGTGTTCCATTATATAAGGTAAGGTTGGCAAGTCCAGTGAAGAGTGGTGAAGTGGCAGTAGGAGTAATAGAGAAACTATCTTGTCCAGGAATACAGTTTATCTCGGGTAACGATAGAGCTGGATCGCAAGTGGGAGTGATGCCTACTGTGGTTGATAAGCCTGTGAAAAATCAGACAACTAAAGTGTTGAAGGACGAGTATCCTGGTATTTTCCGGATTGTGTAGTAACAAGGTCGCAAAGTCACAGGTTAAGACAAGAGGAGAAATCAGAGAGTGAAGATAAAGGTAAAGTGCAATTATCAGAAACGATATTTGATCAGATGGTTGGGAAAGAACAGGTGGAGGTTAAGGCGGATATTTTTAGTTCAGGAAAATTGATGGAGTTACAACAGAAAGATGTAGAAATAAACTGGATGTATCAGAAAGCATACACGGAAGAGGAATCTGAGTGTATACCAGAGTGTTATTACCGTAAAAATGATGTCTTGATGAGAAAATGGAGACCTTTACATCTGCAGGCGGATGAAAAGTGGGCAGAAGTTCATCAAGTAGTATTGCCGGTAGGGTATAGAAAGAGGTGTTGCGAGTAGCACATGAGGTACTAGTGGGAGGTCATTTGGGAATAAGGAAAACTCAAGCTAAAATCCAAAATCATTTTTATTGGACTGGACTACATAAAGATGTAGTTAAATTTTGTTGATCATGTCACACATGTCAAGTGATAGGGAAACCTCAAGCAGTGATAAAACCAGTGCCCTTAATACCCATTCCAGCATTTGAGGAACCTTTTACAAGGGTCCTAATTGATTGCGTGGGACTGATTCCTGAAACAAAAAGTGGGAATCAAAATTGACTATAATAGATGTGTCTACTAGGTTTCCAGAGGCCATTCCAGTACCTAATATTACAGCTAAAATGATTGTGGAGGAATTACTTAAATTCTTTACTAGATATGGACTACCCACAGAAATACAATTGGATCAAGGATCAAATTTTACCTCAAGGTTATTCAAAGAAGTTATGGATAGCTTAGGAATAAACAATTTAATTCAACTGCGTACCATCCAGAATCGCAGGGAGCGTTAGAAAGGTGGCATCAGATATTAAAGACAATGTTGAGGGTTTATTGTCAAGATTATCCAGAGGATTGGGATAAAGGAATTCCATTCGTATTGTTTGCAATTAGGGATGTACCTAATGAGTCAACCAAATTCAGTCCTTTTGAACTAATTTTTGGTCATGGGGTAAGAGGACCACTTAAATTGATTAAGGAAAAATTGGTGAGTGAGAAATCGGAAATTACATTATTGGATTATGTGTCAAATTTTAGGGAACGATTAAATAGAGCAGGTGAATTGGCTGGACAACATTTAAAAGGTGCACAACATATGATGAAACGGGTAGCGGACAAGAAATCCAAAGTTCGTAGTTTTGCCAGTGGAGATAAAGTTTTAGTATTGTTACCAGTGGTAGGTGAACCTTTAACAGCAAGATTTTGTGGACCTTATCAGATTGAAAGGAAATTAAGTGAGGTGAATTCTGTGGTACGGACGCCAGATAGAAGGAAAACTCACCGAGTGTGTCATGTGAATATGCTTAAAAGGTACTTTGAAAGGGAAGGAGAGAGAAAGGAGGAGGTTTTAATGATTTTAATGCAAAGTGATGAACCAAATCCAGATGACTTGGAATTTGACATACCTCAAATTAAATTGGAAAACGAGGATCTTCTTAAAAATTGGGATAAATTGTTTGTTTTTAAAAAAATTTAGAGTGCCCAATAATTTTTTCGAATTAAGGGGCAATTTATCATGGCCAATCCACCTATCCTGCACATTTTTGGGTTGTGGGGGTGAAACCCACGCAAACACAGGGAGAACGTGCAAGTTCCACACAGACAGTGACCCAGAGCCAGGATCGAACCCGGGTCCTCAGCGCCATAGGCAGCAATGCTAGCTACTGTGCCACCGTGCTGCCCTAAAAATTGGGATAAATTGTTGAGTTACCTTCCAGAGGAAAAACAAACTGACCTGAAAGAGTTATTGATATCACATGGGCAAGTTTGTGGAGATAAGGTGGGAAGCACTAAAATGGCTATCCATGATGTAGATGTGGGAAATGCTGTTCCAAAACAACATCCATATAGACTTAACCCTTTAAAATAGGCACAGGTTAACAAAGAGATTGAGAGTATGCTTAAAAATGGCATAATTGAAAGGGGTTGCAGCCAATGGAGCTCACCCATAGTGATGGTACCAAAACCGGATGGTACCCAATGGTTGTGTGTGGACTATAAAAAAGTTAATGCAGTTACAAGAACGGACTCTTATCCTATTCCACGTTTGGAGGATTGCATTGAGAATGTGGGACAATCAGCTTTTATTTCGAAACTGGATTTACTTGAAGGTTTCTGGCAGGTACCTTTATCTGAAAGGGCGAAGGAAATTTCAGCTTGTGTGACTCCAGATGGTATGTACCAATTCAAAGTTAGGCCATTTGGCATGAAAAACGCCGCAGCCACATTTCAATGGTTAACTAATTGTTAACCCAATTGTGCGGTATACATCGACGATCTTAAAGGTGCCCTCACATGACACCTCCCCCTAAGAAAAAAAAATAAACCATCAACTTCAAGATGGTTTCATTTTTCACCTTTTCACTTTCCTTTAAGAAATATGGACAATGAATATACGTTTTTTTTTAACAAAACAAAACACGCAAACATTTAATAATAACAGTCCATTTCTGTTCTCTAAAATAGCTGTACTGGGTGTACCTTTTAAGAAATGGGGGTTTATAAAATCACTGTACTGGGTGTATCTTTAAGAAATGGGTGTTTATTAGATAGCTGCAGTTATGTCAGAGAGTGGGTGGAGCTGGGCTGTCTGTCTGCTTTACTTTCGTTTTAGGCTGTTTGCTACAGGTGTGGTTATTTCATTTTGAGAGCTGGATAGCTTCAGGCAAAGCAAGGAGCTGCATAAGGATCTCTCTCTGCAAACTAAGGACTGTCTCCAAATCAATTGGGTGATTTTAAAGTGCTGACTGCTCTCAATAGTGAATTTCAACCTGATCTTGGTGTTAAAAAGGATCTTTTGTCTTCCGGATGTTGTTTGGGAATTTATTAAGGGTTATCTGTCGAGTACTGCATTCTTTGGGGATTTATTTGTGTTGATAGTTGTTAAGATGTTTACTGTGGGTTTATAAAGTGTTAACTGGTTTCACAAATAAACATTGTTTTAATTTAAAAGTACTGTAGATTTCTGTTTGCATCAACCTGCAGAGCAAGCCCGTAGGCTCCCCATAACCATAACCTATTTAAAGTTGTGGGTCCATGATACACTTTGGGGTTCTCTAAATCCTGGCCCATAACAACCTGAACTTGAAGTCTTATCTAATGCTGGTGAAGGTTGTCATGATATCCATATTAACATATCATGGTGCAGTCACAATGTTGGGGGTTTACTACAGGCCTCCCAACAGCCAGCGGGAGATAGAGGAGCAGAAAGGTAGACAGATTTTGGAAAAGAGTAAAAACAACAGGGTTGTGGTGATGGGAGACTTCAACTTCCCCAATATTGACTGGGACTCACTTAGTGCCAGGGGCTTAGACGGGGCGGAGTTTGTAAGGAGCATCCAGGAGGGCTTCTTAAAACAATATGTAGACAGTCCAACTAGGGAAGGGGCGGTACTGGACCTGGTATTGGGGAATGAGCCCGGCCAGGTGGTAGATGTTTCAGTAGGGGAGCATTTCGGTAACAGTGACCACAATTCAGTAAGTTTTAAAGTACTGGTGGACAAGGATAAGAGTGGTCCTAGGATGAATGTGCTAAACTGGGGGAAGGCTAATTATAACAATATTAGGCGGGAACTGAAGAACATAGATTGGGGGCGGATGTTTGAGGGCAAATCAACAGCTGACATGTGGGAGGCTGTCAAGTGTCAGTTGAAAGGAATTCAGGACCGGCATGGTCCTGTGCGGAAGAAGGATAAATACGGCAATTTTCAGGAACCTTGGATAACGAGAGATATTGGAGGCCTCGTCAAAAAGAAAAAGGAGGCATTTATCAGGGCTAAAAGGCTGGGAACAGACGAAGCCTGCATGGAATATAAGGAAAGTAGGAAGGAACTTAAGCAAGGAGTCAGGAGGGCTAGAAGGGGTCATGAAAAGTCATTGGCAAATAGGGTTAAGGAAAATCCCAAGGCTTTTTACACGTACATAAAAAGCAAGAGGGTAGCCAGGGAAAGGGTTGGCCCACTGAAGGATAGGCAAGGGAATCTATGTGTGGAGCCAGAGGAAATGGGCGAGGTACTAAATGAATACTTTGCATCAGTATTCACCAAAGAGAAGAAATTGGTAGATGTTGAGTCTGGAGAAGGGTGTGTAGATAGCCTGGGTCACATTGAGATCCAAAAAGACGAGGTGTTGGGTGTCTTAAAAAATATTAAGGTAGATAAGTCCCCAGGGCCTGATGGGATCTACCCCAGAATACTGAAGGAGGCTGGAGAGGAAATTGCTGAGGCCTTGATAGAAATCTTTGGATCCTCACTGTCTTCAGGGGATGTCCCGGAGGACTGGAGAATAGCCAATGTTGTTCCTCTGTTTAAGAAGGGTAGCAAGGATAATCCAGGGAACTACAGGCCGGTGAGCCTTACTTCAGTGGTAGGGAAATTACTGGAGAGAATTCTTCGAGACAGGATCTACTCCCATTTGGAAGCAAATGGATGTATTAGTGAGAGGCAGCATGGTTTTGTGAAGGGGAGGTCGTGTCTCACTAACTTGATAGAGTTTTTCGAGGAGGTCACTAAGTTGATTGATGCAGGTAGGGCAGTGGATGTTGTCTATATGGACTTCAGTAAGGCCTTTGACAAGGTCCCTCATGGTAGACTAGTACAAAAGGTGAAGTCACACGGGATCAGGGGTGAGCTGGCAAGGTGGATACAGAACTGGCTAGGTCATAGAAGGCAGAGAGTAGCAATGGAAGGATGCTTTTCTAATTGGAGGGCTGTGACCAGTGGTGTTCCACAGGGATCAGTGCTGGGACCTTTGCTCTTTGTAGTATATATAAATGATTTGGAGGAAAATGTAACTGGTCTGATTAGTAAGTTTGCAGACGACACAAAGGTTGGTGGAATTGCGGATAGTGATGAGGACTGTCAGAGGATACAGCAGGATTTAGATTGTTTGGAGACGTGGGCGGAGAGATGGCAGATGGAGTTTAATCCGGACAAATGTGAGGTAATGCATTTTGGAAGGTCTAATGCAGGTAGGGAATATACAGTGAATGGTAGAACCCTCAAGAGTATTGAAAGTCAAAGAGATCTAGGAGTACAGGTCCACAGGTCATTGAAAGGGGCAACACAGGTGGAGAAGGTAGTCAAGAAGGCATACGGCATGCTTGCCTTCATTGGCCGGGGCATTGAGTATAAGAATTGGCAAGTCATGTTGCAGCTGTATAGAACCTTAGTTAGGCCACACTTGGAGTATAGTGTTCAATTCTGGTCGCCACACTACCAGAAGGATGTGGAGGCTTTAGAGAGGGTGCAGAAGAGATTTACCAGAATGTTGCCTGGTATGGAGGGCATTAGCTATGAGGAGCGGTTGAATAAACTCGGTTTGTTCTCACAGGAACGAAGGAGGTTGAGGGGAGACTGATAGAGGTGTACAAAATTATGAGGGGCATAGACAGAGTGGATAGTCAGAGGCTTTTCCCCAGGGTAGAGGGGTCAATTACTAGGGGGCAAAGGTTTAAGGTGAGAGGGGCAAGGTTTAGAGTAGATGTACGAGGCAAGTTTTTTACGCAGAGGGTAGTGGGTGCCTGGAACTCGCTACCGGAGGAGGTGGTGGAAGCAGGGACGATAGTGACATTTAAGGGGCATCTTGACAAATACATGAATAGGATGGGAATAGAGGGATACGGACCCAGGAAGTGTAGAAGATTGTAGTTTAGTCGGGCAGCATGGTCGGCACGGGCTTGGAGGGCCGAAGGGCCTGTTCCTGTGCTGTACATTTCTTTGTTCTTTGTATGGTGCAATCACACACACACACTGATGGACAGGTAGACGGACCAACCAACACACACAACATCACAGCCAATCACCAGTGAGAGCACACGCACTATAAAACAGGGAACACCACAGTTCCTGCTCATTCTACCAGGAGATAGCTCAGAGCACAGAGCTCACAGCGTGCCACTCAGACAAACACCATGTGCTGAGTGCCTCACTAAGACGGTGCTAGGGCTGGGTCCACAGGTTAGCTGGTGAAGTACGAACCACAGCCAGAAGTTAATAGTTATTATTGTACAGAATAATAAAACAGAGTTGTACCATCTACAACCGTGTTGGTTCGTTTGTGTATCGGAACACCCAACATGACAAAGGTGAAACGACTTAAACTTCAGTCGAGTTAGACGGAGGAGGTGAGACTGGAGTTGGCATTCCTTGTTTTAGAGCCGAAAGTGGTGAAATCAGGATCTTCCATGAAGGGGTGTGTCCAGAGATCGAGTTGGACTTGGCAAAACTTGTCAACAGTTGGTCAACATGTCTCTGCCATGTGAGATCATTCACTGTTTGGACTGTGTACGAAACAGGTCCAGTCTGAGCAATCCCAGTAGCAGGAACCCATTTAGCTCCAGTAGCATCATTACAAGCTAAAAAGTCTTGTCCAGAACAGAAAGTTTATGGCTTTGACCTTTGTATCCTTATCTTAACTCGGTTGTGCTGTTGATCTTGCAAAGCCTGTTGTGTTTTCGTTAGTTTCAGCATATCCTAGCAAATGCGCAATTGCCGTCCCATTCGTAGGAGTGCTGGAGATATTTTAGTTTTAGTGTGTGGAATGTTTCCGCGTGTCAGCTGAAATGTATCCAGACATTGTCGAATAGAGGAATGTCCTTGTGACGACCGAAAGCATGTTTCATGGTTTGAACAAATCTCTCTGCTAATCTGTTAGTGGATGGATGATTTGGTGCAGAGATGATGCATCTAATTCTATTACATCTCAAAGTTATCAAGCTCCTGTGAGACAAACTACGGCCCATTCTGTGTCATATGTTGCTCTGGTAACCCGTAACGACTAAACATTTTTTCTTATCCTTTGAATTGTACACTCAACAAAGAACAAAGAACAATACAGCACAGGAACAGGCCCTTCGGCCCTCCAAGCCTATACCAGTCATGATACCAACCTTTGCCAAATCCGTCAGCATTTCCTTGTGCCCTATCCGTCTATACCCATCCTATCCATGTATTTGTCGAGATGCCGTTTGAACGCCGTTAATGTATCTGCTTCCACAACCCCCCCCCTGACAACGCGTTCCAGGTACTCACCACCCTCTGTGTAAAAAAAACCTGCCTCGCACATCTCCTCTAAACTTTACCCCACGGACCTTAAACCTATGCCTCTGGTGACTGACCCCTCCACCCTGGGAAAGAGTGCCTGTCCATCCACTCTTTCCATGCCCCTCACAATCTTGTAGACCTCTATCAGGTCACCCCTCAACCTCCGTCTTTCTAATGAAAACAGTCCGAGTTTATTCAGCCTTTCCACATAGCTAACACCCTCCAGACCAGGCAACATCCTGGTAAACCTGCTCCAGTATCCTAAAGATATTGGGACTGGTCCATTATCCTGACAGATATTGGGGTCTGGTCCATTATCCTAAAATATATTGGGGTCTGGTCCAGTATCCTAACAGATATTGGGGTCTGGTCCAGTATCCTAAAGATATTGGGGTCTGGTCCAGTATCCTAACAGATATTGGGGTCTGGTCCAGTATCCTAATAGATATTCGGGTTTGGTCCTGTATTCTAACAGATATTGGGGTCTGGTCCTGTATTCTAACAGATATTGGGGTCTGGTCCAGTATTCTAACAGATATTGGGGTTTGGTCCTGTATTCTAACAGATATTGGGGTCTGGTCCTGTATCCTAACAGATATTGGGGTCTGGTCCAGTATCCTAACAAATATTGGGGTCTGGTCCAGTATTCTAACAGATATTGGGGTCTGGTCCTGTATCCTAACAGATATTGGGGTCTGGTCCTGTATTCTAACAGATACTGGGGTCTGGTCCTGTATTCTAACAGATATTGGGGTCTGGTCCATTATCCTAACAGATATTGGGGTCTGGTCCGGTATCCTAACAGATATTGGGGTCTGGTCCTGTATTCTAATAGATATCGGGGTCTGGTTCAGTATTCTAACAAATATTGGGGTCTGGTCCTGTATCCTAACAGATATTGGGGTCTGGTCCCGTATTCTAACAGATATTGGGGTCTGGTCCAGTATTCAAACAGATATTGGGGTCTGGTCCAGTATCCGAACAGATATTGGGGTCTGGTCCTGTATCCCAACAGATATTAGGGTCTGGTCCAGTATTCTAAAGATATTGGGGTCTGGCCCAGTATTCTAACAGATATTCGGGTCTGGTCCAGTATTCTAACAGATATTGGGGTCTGGTCCTGTATTCTAACAGATATTGGGGTCTGGTTCAGTATTCTAACAAATATTGGGGTCTGGTCCTGTATCCTAACAGATATTGGGGTCTGGTCCAGTATTCAAACAGATATTGGGGTCTGGTCCTGTATCCTAACAGATATTGGCGTCTGGTCCAGTATCCTAACAGATATTGGGGTCTGGTCCCGTATTCTAACAGATATTGGGGTCTGGTCCCGTATTCTAACAGATATTGGGGTCTGGTCCAGTATTCAAACAGATATTGGGGTCTGGTCTTGTATTCTAACAGATATTGGGGTCTGGTCCAATATCCTAACAGATATTGGGGTCTGGTCCAGTATTCTAACAGATATTGGGGTCTGGTCCATTATCCTAACAGATATTGGGGTCTGGTCCTGTATCCTAACAGATATTGGGGTCTGGTCCCGTATTCTAACAGATATTGGGGTCTGGTCCAGTATCCTAACAGATATTGGGGTCTGGTCCATTATCCTAACAGATATTGGGGTCTGGTCCAGTGTCCTAAAGATATTGGGGTCTGGTCCAGTATTCTAACAGATATTGGGGTCTGGTCCTGTATTCTAACAGATATTGGGGTCTGGTCCAGTATCCTAACAGATATTGGGGTCTGGTCCAGTATTCTAACAGATATTGGGGTCTGGTCCAGTATCCTAAAGATATTGGGGTCTGGTCCAGTATTCTAACAGATATTGGGGTCTGGTCCTGTCTCCTAACAAATATTGGGGTCTGGTCCAGTATCCTAACAGATATTGGGGTCTGGTCCTGTCTCCTAACAAATATTGGGGTCTGGTCCAGTATCCTAACAGATATTGGGGTCTGGTCCTGTATTCTAACAGATATTGGGGTCTGGTCCAGTATTCAAACAGATATTGGGGTCTGGTCTTGTATTCTAACAGATATTGGGGTCTGGTCCTGTATCCTATCAGATATTGGGGTCTGGTCCAGTATTCTAACAGATATTGGGGTCTGGTCCATTATCCTAACAGATATTGGGGTCTGGTCCCGTATTCTAACAGATATTGGGGTCTGGTCCAGTATCCTAACAGATATTGGGGTCTGGTCCATTATCCTAACAGATATTGGGGTCTGGTCCCGTATTCTAACAGATATTGGGGTCTGGTCCAATATCCTAACAGATATTGGGGTCTGGTCCAGTATTCTAACAGATATTGGGGTCTGGTCCATTATCCTAACAGATATTGGGGTCTGGTCCCGTATTCTAACAGATATTGGGGTCTGGTCCAGTATCCTAACAGATATTGGGGTCTGGTCCATTATCCTAACAGATATTGGGGTCTGGTCCAGTGTCCTAAAGATATTGGGGTCTGGTCCAGTATTCTAACAGATATTGGGGTCTGGTCCTGTATTCTAACAGATATTGGGGTCTGGTCCAGTATCCTAACAGATATTGGGGTCTGGTCCAGTATTCTAACAGATATTGGGGTCTGGTCCAGTATCCTAACAGATATTGGGGTCTGGTTCAGTATTCTAACAGATATTGGGGTCTGGTCCAGTATCCTAAAGATATTGGGGTCTGGTCCAGTATTCTAACAGATATTGGGGTCTGGTCCTGTCTCCTAACAAATATTGGGGTCTGGTCCAGTATCCTAACAGATATTGGGGTCTGGTCCTGTCTCCTAACAAATATTGGGGTCTGGTCCAGTATCCTAACAGATATTGGGGTCTGGTCCTGTATTCTAACAGATATTGGGGTCTGGTCCAGTATTCAAACAGATATTGGGGTCTGGTCTTGTATTCTAACAGATATTGGGGTCTGGTCCAATATCCTAACAGATATTGGGGTCTGGTCCAGTATTCTAACAGATATTGGGGTCTGGTCCATTATCCTAACAGATATTGGGGTCTGGTCCCGTATTCTAACAGATATTGGGGTCTGGTCCAGTATCCTAACAGATATTGGGGTCTGGTCCATTATCCTAACAGATATTGGGGTCTGGTCCAGTGTCCTAAAGATATTGGGGTCTGGTCCAGTATTCTAACAGATATTGGGGTCTGGTCCTGTATTCTAACAGATATTGGGGTCTGGTCCAGTATCCTAACAGATATTGGGGTCTGGTCCAGTATTCTAACAGATATTGGGGTCTGGTCCAGTATCCTAACAGATATTGGGGTCTGGTCCTGTCTCCTAACAAATATTGGGGTCTGGTCCTGTATTCTAACAGATATTGGGGTCTGGTCCTGTATCGTAATTAGTTAGGCCACACTTGGAGTATAGTGTTCAATTCTGGTCGCCACACTACCAGAAGGATGTGGAGGCTTTAGAGAGGGTGCAGAAGAGATTTACCAGAATGTTGCCTGGTATGGAGGGCATTAGCTATGAGGAGCGGTTGAATAAACTTGGTTTGTTCTCACTGGAACAAAGGAGGTTGAGTGGCGACCTGATAGAGGTCTACAAAACTATGAGGGGCATAGACAGAGTGGATAGTCAGAGGCTTTTCCCCGGGGTAGAGGGGTCAATTACTAGGGGGCATAGGTTTAAGGTGAGAGGGGCAAGGTTTAGAGTAGATGTACGAGGCACGTTTTTTACGCAGAGGGTAGTGGGTGCCTGGAACGCGCTACCGGAGGAGGTGGTGGAAGCAGGGACGATAGTGACATTTAAGGGGCATCTTGACAAATACATGAATAGGATGGGAATAGAGGGATACAGACCCAGGAAGTGTAGAATATTGTAGTTTAGTCGGGCAGCATGGTCGGCACGGGCTTGGAGGGCCGAAGGGCCTGTTCCAGTGCTGTACATTTCTTTGTTCTTTGTTAACAGATATTGGGGTCTGATCCAGTATTCTAACAGATATTGGGGTCTGATCCAGTATCCTAACAGATATTGGGGTCTGGTCCTGTATCCTAACAGATATAGGGGTCTGGTCCATTATCCTAACAGATATTGGGGACTGGTCCAGTATTCTAACAGATATTGGGGTCTGGTCCATTATCCTAACAGATATTGGGGTCTGGTCCAGTATCCTAACCGATATTGGGGACTGGTCCAGTATTCTAACAGATATTGGGGTCTGGTCCATTATCCTAACAGATATTGGGGTCTGGTCCAGTATCCTAACAGATATCGGGGTCTAGTCCTGTATTCCAACAGATATTGGGGTCTGGTCCAGTATTCTAACAGATATTGGGGTCTGGTCCATTATCCTAACAGATATTGGGGTCAGGTCCAGTATCCTAACAGATATCGGGGTCTGGTCCTGTATTCTAACAGATATTGGGGTCTGGTCCAGTATTCTAACAGATATTGGGGTCTGGTCCAGTATCCTAACAGATATTGGGGTCTGGTCCTGTATCCTAACAGATATTGGGGTCTGGTCCAGTATCCTAACAGATATTGGGGTCTGGTCCAGTATCCTAACAGATATTGGGGTCTGGTCCAGTATTCTAACAGATATTGGGGTCTGGTCCTGCATCCTAACAGATATTGGGGTCTGGTCCAGTACCCTAACAGATATTGGGGTCTGGTCCAGTATTCTAACAGATATTGGGGTCTGGTCCTGCATCCTAACAGATATTGGGGTCTGGTCCAGTACCCTAACAGATATTGGGGTCTGGTCCAGTATTCTAACAGATATTGGGGTCTGGTCCTGTATTCTAATAGATATTGGGGTCTGGTCCATTATCCTAACAGATATTGGGGTCTGGTCCAGTATCCTAACAGATATTGGGGTCTGGTCCAGTATCCTAACAGATATTGGGGTCTGGTCCAGTATTCTAACAGATATTGGGGTCTGGTCCTGCATCCTAACAGATATTGGGGTCTGGTCCAGTACCTAACAGATATTGGGGTCTGGTCCAGTATTCTAACAGATATTGGGGTCTGGTCCTGCATCCTAACAGATATTGGGGTCTGGTCCAGTACCCTAACAGATATTGGGGTCTGGTCCAGTATTCTAACAGATATTGGGGTCTGGTCCTGTATTCTAATAGATATTGGGGTCTGGTCCATTATCCTAACAGATATTGGGGTCTGGTCCATTATCCTAACAGATATTGGGGACTGGTCCAGTATTCTAACAGATATTGGGGTCTGGTCCATTATCCTAACAGATATTGGGGTCTGGTCCAGTATCCTAACCGATATTGGGGACTGGTCCAGTATTCTAACAGATATTGGGGTCTGGTCCATTATCCTAACAGATATTGGGGTCTGGTCCAGTATCCTAACAGATATCGGGGTCTGGTACTGTATTCTAACAGATATTGGGGTCTGGTCCAGTATTCTAACAGATATTGGGGTCTGGTCCATTATCCTAACAGATATTGGGGTCAGGTCCAGTATCCTAACAGATATCGGGGTCTGGTCCTGTATTCTAACAGATATTGGGGTCTGGTCCAGTATTCTAACAGATATTGGGGTCTGGTCCAGTATCCTAACAGATATTGGGGTCTGGTCCTGTATCCTAACAGATATTGGGGTCTGGTCCAGTATCCTAACAGATATCGGGGTCTGGTCCAGTATCCTAACAGATATTGGGGTCTGGTCCTGTATTCTAATAGATATTGGGGTCTGGTCCATTATCCTAACAGATATTGGGGTCTGGTCCAGTATCCTAACAGATATTGGGGTCTGGTCCAGTATCCTAACAGATATTGGGGTCTGGTCCAGTATTCTAACAGATATTGGGGTCTGGTCCTGCATCCTAACAGATATTGGGGTCTGGTCCAGTACCCTAACAGATATTGGGGTCTGGTCCAGTATTCTAACAGATATTGGGGTCTGGTCCTGCATCCTAACAGATATTGGGGTCTGGTCCAGTACCCTAACAGATTTTGGGGTCTGGTCCAGTATTCTAACAGATATTGGGGTCTGGTCCTGTATTCTAATAGATATTGGGGTCTGGTCCATTATCCTAACAGATATTGGGGTCTGGTCCAGTTTCCTAACAGATATTGGGGTCTGGTCCTGTATCCTAACAGATATTGGGGTCTGGTCCTGTATCCTAACAGATATTGGGGTCTGGTCCATTATCCTAACAGATATTGGGGACTGGTCCAGTATTCTAACAGATATTGGGGTCTGGTCCATTATCCTAAAGATATTGGGGTCTGGTCCAGTATCCTAACAGATATTGGGGACTGGTCCAGTATTCTAACAGATATTGGGGTCTGGTCCATTATCCTAACAGATATTGGGGTCTGGTCCAGTATCCTAACAGATATCGGGGTCTGGTCCTGTATTCTAACAGATATTGGGGTCTGGTCCAGTATTCTAACAGATATTGGGGTCTGGTCCATTATCCTAACAGATATTGGGGTCTGGTCCAGTATCCTAATAGATATCGGGGTCTGGTCCTGTATTCTAACAGATATTGGGGTCTGGTCCAGTATTCTAACAGATATTGGGGTCTGGTCCAGTATCCAAACAGATATTGGGGTCTGGTCCTGTATCCTAACAGATATTGGGGTCTGGTCCAGTATCCTAACAGATATTGGGGTCTGGTCCAGTATCCTAACAGATATTGGGGTCTGGTCCAGTATTCTAACAGATATTGGGGTCTGGTCCTGCATCCTAACAGATATTGGGGTCTGGTCCAGTACCCTAACAGATATTGGGGTCTGGTCCAGTATTCTAACAGATATTGGGGTCTGGTCCAGTATTCTAACAGATATTGGGGTCTGGTCCTGCATCCTAACAGATATTGGGTTCTGGTCCATTACCCTAACAGATATTGGGGTCTGGTCCAGTACCCAAACAGATATTGGCGTCTGGTCCAGTATTCTAACAGATATTGGGGTCTGGTCCTGTATTCTAATAGATATTGGGGTCTGGTCCATTATCCTAACAGATATTGGGGTCTGGTCCAGTATCCTAACAGATATTGGGGTCTGGTCCAGTATCCTAACAGATATTGGGGTCTGGTCCAGTATCCTAACAGATATTGGGGTCTGGTCCATTATCCTAACAGATATTGGGGTCTGGTCCAGTATCCTAACAGATATTGGGGTCTGGTCCAGTATCCTTACAGATATTGGGGTCTGGTCCAGTATCCTAACAGATATTGGGGTCTGGTCCAGTACCTAACAGATATTGGGATCTGGTCCAGTATTCTAATAGATATTGGGGTCTGGTCCTGCATCCTAACAGATATTGGGGTCTGTTCCAGTATCCTAACAGATATTGGGGTCTGGTCCCGTATTCTAACAGATATTGGGGTGTTATCCTGTATCCTAACAGATATTGGGGTCTGGTCCATTATCCTAACAGATATTGGGGCCTGGTCCAGTATCCTAACAGATATTGGGGTCTGGTCCAGTATTCTAACAGATATTGGGGTCTGGTCCAGTATTCTAATAGATATTGGGGTCTGATCCAGTATTCTAACAGATATTGGGGTCTGGTCCAGTATCCTAACAGATATTGGGGTGTGGTCCAGTATCCGAACAGATATTGGGGTCTGGTCCAGTATTCTAACAGATATTGGGGTCTGGTCCAGTATCCTAACAGATATTGGTGTCTGGTCCAGTATCCTAACAGATATTGGGGTCTGGTCCTGTATCCTAACTGATATTGGGGTCTGGTCCTGTATCCTAACAGATATTGGGGTCTGGTCCTGTATCCTAACTGATATTGGGGTCTGGTCCTGTATCCTAACAGATATTGGGGTCTGGTCCTGTATCCTAACTGATATTGGGGTCTGGTCCTGTATCCTAACAGATATTGGGGTCCGGTCCTGTATTCTAACAGATATTGGAGTCTGGTCCTGTATCCTAACTGATATTGGGGTCTGGTCCTGTATCCTAACAGATATTGGGGTCTGGTCCTGTATCCTAACAGATATTGGGGTCCGGTCCTGTATTCTAACAGATATTGGAGTCTGGTCCTGCATCCTAACTGATATTGGGGTCTGGTCCTGTATCCTAACAGATATTGGGGTCCGGTCCTGTATTCTAACAGATATTGGGGTCTGGTCCAGTATTCTAATAGATATTGGGGTCTGGTCCTGCATCCTAACAGATATTGGGGTCTGGTCCAGTATTCTAACAGATATTGGGGTGTTATCATGTATCCTAACAGATATTGGGGTGTTATCCTGTATCCGAACAGATATTGGGGTCTGGTCCAGTATCCTAACAGATATTGGGGTCTGGTCCAGTATCCTAACAGATATTGGGGTCTGGTCCTGTATCCTAACAGATATTGGGGTCTGGTCCAGTATTCTAACAGATATTTGGGTGTTATCCTGTATCCTAACAGATATTGGGGTCTGGTCCATTGTCCTAACAGATATTGGGGTCTGGTCCAGTATCCTAACAGATATTGGGGTCTGGTCCAGTATTCTAATAGATATTGGGGTCTGGTCCTGCATCCTAACAGATATTGGGGTCTGGTCCAGTATCCTAACAGATATTGGTGTCTGGTCGAGTATTCTAACAGATATTGGGGTCTGGTCCAGTATTCTACCAGATATTGGGGTCTGGTCCAGTATTCTAATAGATATTGGGGTCTAGTCCTGCATCCTAACAGATATTGGGGTCTGGTCCTGCATCCTAACAGATATTGGGGTCTGGTCCTGCATCCTAACAAATAGTGGGGATCTGGTCCAGTATTCTAACAGATATTGGGGTCTGTTCCAGTACCCTAACAGATATTGGGGTCTGGTCCAGTATTCTAACAGATATTGGGGTCTGGGCCAGTATTCGAACAGATATTGGGGTCTGGTCCTGTATCCTAACTGATATTGGGGTCTGGTCCTGTATCCTAACAGATATTGGGGTCTGGTCCTGTATCCTAACAGATATTGGGGTCTGGTCCAGTATCCTAATAGATATTGGGGTCTGGTCCTGTATTCTAACAGATATTGGGGTCTGGTCCTGTATCCTAACTGATATTGGGGTCTGGTCCAGTATTCTAACAGATATTGGGGTCTGGTCCTGTATTCTAACATATATTGGGGTCAGGTCCAGTATTCTAACAGATACTGGGGTCTGGTCCAGTATACTAACAGATATTGAGGTCTGGTCCTGTATTCTAACAGATACTGGGGTCTGGTCCAGTATTCTAACAGATATTGGGGTCTGGTCCATTATCCTAACAGATACTGGGGTCTGGTCCAGTATTCTAACAGATATTGGGGTCTGGTCCAGTATACTAACAGATATTGGGGTCTGGTCCAGTACCCTAACAGATATTGGGGTCTGGTTCCTTATCCTAACAGATATTGGGGTCTGGTCCAGTATCCTAACAGATATTGGGGTCTGGTCCAGTATCCTAACAGATATTGGGGTCTGGTCCAGAACCTAACAGATATTGGGGTCTGGTCCAGTATCCTAACAGATATTGGGATCTGGTCCAGTATTCTAATAGATATTGGGGTCTGGTCCAGTATCCTAATAGATATTGGGGTCTGGTCCAGTATCCTAACAAATATTGGGGTCTGGTCCAGTATTCTAATAGATATTGGGGTCTGGTCCAGTATTCTGACAGATATTGGGGTCTGGTCCAGTATCCTAACAGATATTGGGGTCTGGTCCAGTATCCGAACAGATATTGGGGTCTGGTCCAGTATTCTAACAGATATTGGGGTCTGGTCCTGTATTCTAATAGATATTGGGGTCTGGTCCATTATCCTAACAGATATTGGGGTCTGGTCCAGTATCCTAACAGATATTGGGGTCTGGTCCAGTATCCTAACAGATATTGGGGTCTGGTCGAGTATTCTAACAGATATTGGGGTCTGGTCCTGCATCCTAACAGATATTGGGGTCTGGTCCAGTACCCTAACAGATATTGGGGTCTGGTCCAGTATTCTAACAGATATTGGGGTCTGGTCCTGCATCCTAACAGATATTGGGGTCTTGTCCAGTACCCTAACAGATATTGGGGTCTGGTCCAGTATTCTAACAGATATTGTGGTCTGGTCCTGTATTCTAATAGATATTGGGGTCTGGTCCATTTTCCTAACAGATATTGGGGTCTGGTCCAGTTTCCTAACAGATATTGGGGTCTGGTCCTGTATCCCAACAGATATTGGGGTCTGGTCCTGTATCCTAACAGATATTGGGGTCTGGTCCATTATCCTAACAGATATTGGGGACTGGTCCAGTATTCTAACAGATATTGGGGTCTGGTCCATTATCCTAAAGATATTGGGGTCTGGTCCAGTATCCTAACAGATATTGGGGACTGGTCCAGTATTCTAACAGATATTGGGGTCTGGTCCATTATCCTAACAGATATTGGGGTCTGGTCCAGTATCCTAACAGGTATCGGGGTCTGGTCCTGTATTCTAACAGATATTGGGGTCTGGTCCAGTATTCTAACAGATATTGGGGTCTGGTCCATTATCCTAAGAGATATTGGGGTCTGGTCCAGTATCCTAATAGATATCGGGGTCTGGTCCTGTATTCTAACAGATATTGGGGTCTGGTCCAGTATTCTAACAGATATTGGGGTCTGGTCCAGTATCCTAACAGATATTGGGGTCTGGTCCTGTATCCTAACAGATATTGGGGTCTGGTCCAGTATCCTAACAGATATTGGGGTCTGGTCCAGTATCCTAACAGATATTGGGGTCTGGTCCAGTATTCTAACAGATATTGGGGTCTGGTCCTGCATCCTAACAGATATTGGGGTCTGGTCCAGTACCCTAACAGATATTGGGGTCTGGTCCAGTATTCTAACAGATATTGGGGTCTGGTCCAGTATTCTAACAGATATTGGGGTCCGGTCCTGTATCCTAACAGATATTGGGTTCTGGTCCATTACCCTAACAGATATTGGGGTCTGGTCCAGTACCCAAACAGATATTGGGGTCTGGTCCAGTATTCTAACAGATATTGGGGTCTGGTCCTGTATTCTAATAGATATTGGGGTCTGGTCCATTATCCTAACAGATATTGGGGTCTGGTCCAGTATCCTAACAGATATTGGGGTCTGGTCCAGTATCCTAACAGATATTGGGGTCTGGTCCATTATCCTAACAGATATTGGGGTCTGGTCCAGTATCCTAACAGATATTGGGGTCTGGTCCAGTATCCTTACAGATATTGGGGTCTGGTCCAGTATCCTAACAGATATTGGGGTCTGGTCCAGTACCTAACAGATATTGGGATCTGGTCCAGTATTCTAATAGATATTGGGGTCTGGTCCTGCATCCTAACAGATATTGGGGTCTGTTCCAGTATCCTAACAGATATTGGGGTCTGGTCCAGTATTCTAACAGATATTGGGGTGTTATCCTGTATCCTAACAGATATTGGGGTCTGGTCCATTATCCTAACAGATATTGGGGCCTGGTCCAGTATCCTAACAGATATTGGGGTCTGGTCCAGTATTCTAACAGATATTGGGGTCTGGTCCAGTATCCTAACAGATATTGGGGTGTGGTCCAGTATCCGAACAGATATTGGGGTCTGGTCCTGCATCCTAACAGATATTGGGGTCTGGTCCTGCATCCTAACAAATAGTGGGGATCTGGTCCAGTATTCTAACAGATATTGGTGTCTGGTCCAGTATTCTAACAGATATTGGGGTCTGGTCCTGTATCCTAACAGATATTGGGGTCCGGTCCTGTATTTTAACAGATATTGGGGTCTGGTCCAGTATTCTAATAGATATTGGGGTCTGGTCCTGCATCCTAACAGATATTGGGGTCTGGTCCAGTATTCTAACAGATATTGGGGTGTTATCCTGTATCCTAACAGATATTGGGGTGTTATCCTGTATCCTAACAGATATTGGGGTCTGGTCCAGTATCCGAACAGATATTGGGGTCTGGTCCAGTATCCTATCAGATATTGGGGTCTGGTCCAGTATTCTAATAGATATTGGGGTCTGGTCCTGCATCCTAACAGATATTGGGGTCTGGTCCAGTATTCTAACAGATATTGGGGTGTTATCCTGTATCCTAACAGATATTGGGGTGTTATCCTGTATCCTAACAGATATTGGGGTCTGGTCCAGTATTCTAACAGATATTGGGGTCTGGTCCAGTATCCTAACAGATATTGGGGTGTTATCCTGTATCCTAACAGATATTGGGGTCTGGTCCAGTATTCTAACAGATATTGGGGTGTTATCCTGTATCCTAACAGATATTGGGGTCTGGTCCATTGTCCTAACAGATATTGGGGTCTGGTCCAGTATCCTATCAGATATTGGGGTCTGGTCCAGTATTCTAATAGATATTGGGGTCTGGTCCTGCATCCTAACAGATATTGGGGTCTGGTCCAGTATCCTAACAGATATTGGGGTCTGGTCCAGTATTCTAACAGATATTGGGGTCTGGTCCAGTATTCTACCAGATATTGGGGTCTGGTCCAGTATTCTAATAGATATTGGGGTCTGGTCCTGCATCCTAACAGATTTTGGGGTCTGGTCCAGTATCCTAACAGATATTGGGCTCTGGTCCAGTATTCTAACAGACATTGGGGTTTGGTCCAGTATCCTAACAGATATTGGGGTCTGGTCCTGCATCCTAACAGATATTGGGGTCTGGTCCTGCATCCTAACAAATAGTGGGGATCTGGTCCAGTATTCTAACAGATATTGGGGTCTGTTCCAGTACCCTAACAGATATTGGGGTCTGGTCCAGTATTCTAACAGATATTGGGGTCTGGGCCAGTATTCTAACAGATATTGGGGTCTGGTCCTGTATCCTAACTGATATTGGGGTCTGGTCCTGTTTCCTAACAGATATTGGGGTCTGGTCCTGTATCCTAACAGATATTGGGGTCTGGTCCAGTATCCTAATAGATATTGGGGTCTGGTCCTGTATTCTAACAGATATTGGGGTCTGGTCCTGTATCCTAACAGATATTGGGGTCTGGTCCAGTATTCTAACAGATATTGGGGTCTGGTCCTGTATTCTAACAGATATTGGGGTCAGGTCCAGTATTCTAACAGATACTGGGGTCTGGTCCAGTATACTAACAGATATTGAGGTCTGGTCCATTATTCTGACAGACATTGGGGTCTGGTCCAGTATTCTAACAGATATTGGGGTCTGGTCCATTATCCTAACAGATACTGGGGTCTGGTCCAGTATAGTAACAGATATTGGGGTCTGGTCCATTATCCTAACAGATACTGGGGTCTGGTCCAGTATTCTAACAGATATTGGGGTCTGGTCCATTATCCTAACAGATACTGGGGTGTGGTCCAGTATTCTAACAGATATTGGGGTCTGGTCCAGTATACTAACAGATATTGGGGTCTGGTCCAGTACCCTAACAGATATTGGGGTCTGGTGCCTTATCCTAACAGATATTGGGGTCTGGTCCAGTATCCTAACAGATATTGGGGTCTGGTCCAGTATCCTAACAGATATTGGGGTCTGGTCCAGAACCTAACAGATATTGGGGTCTGGTCCAGTATCCTAACAGATATTGGGATCTGGTCCAGTATTCTAATAGATATTGGGGTCTGGTCCTGCATCCTAACAGATATTGAGGTCTGGTCCAGTATTCTAACAGATATTGGGGTCTGGTCCAGTATTCTAACAGATATTGGGGTGTTATCCTGTATCCTAAAAGATATTGAGGTCTGGTCCAGTATCCTAACAGATATTGGGATCTGGTCCAGTATTCTAATAGATATTGGGGTCTGGTCCAGTATCCTTATAGATATTGGGGTCTGGTCCAGTATCCTAACAGATATTGGGGTCTGGTCCAGTATTCTAATAGATATTGGGGTCTGGTCCAGTATTCTGACAGATATTGGGGTCTGGTCCAGTATCCTAACAGATATTGGGGTCTGGTCCAGTATCCGAACAGATATTGGGGTCTGGTCCAGTATTCTAACAGATATTGGGGTCTGGTCCTGCATCCTAACAGATATTGGGGTCTGGTCCTGCATCCTAACAAATAGTGGGGATCTGGTCCAGTATTCTAACAGATATTGGGGTCTGGTCCAGTACCCTAACAGATATTGGGGTCTGGTCCAGTATCCTAACAGATATTGGGGTCTGGTCCAGTATCCTAACAGATATTGGGGTCTGGTCCTGTATCCTAACAGATATTGGGGTCTGGTCCAGTATTCTAATAGATATTGGGGTCTGGTCCTGCATCCTAACAGATATTGGGGTCTGTTCCAGTATTCTAACAGATATTGGGGTGTTATCCTGTATCCTAACAGATATTGGGGTCTGGTCCATTATCCTAACAGATATTGGGGTCTGGTCCAGTATCCTAACAGATATTGGGGCCTGGTCCAGTATCCTAACAGATATTGGGGTCTGGTCCAGTATTCCAACAGATATTGGGGTGTTATCCTGTATCCTAACCGATATTGGGGTATGGTCCATTATCCTAACAGATATTGGGATCTGGTCCAGTATCCAAACAGATATTGGGGTCTGGTCCAGTATCCTAACAGATATTGGGGTCCGGTCCTGTATTCTAACAGATATTGGGGTCTGGTCCAGTATTCTAATAGATATTGGGGTCTGGTCCTGCATCCTAACAGATATTGGGGTCTGGTCCAGTATTCTAACAGATATTGGGGTGTTATCCTGTATCCTAACAGATATTGGGGTGTTATCCTGTATCCTAACAGATATTGGGGTCTGGTCCAGTATCCGAACAGATATTGGGGTCTGGTCCAGTATCCTAACAGATATTGGGGTCTGGTCCTGTATCCTAACAGATATTGGGGTCTGGTCCAGTATTCTAACAGATATTGGGGTGTTATCCTGTATCCTAACAGATATTGGGGTCTGGTCCATTGTCCTAACAGATATTGGGGTCTGGTCCAGTATCCTATCAGATATTGGGGTCTGGTCCAGTATTCTAATAGATATTGGGGTCTGGTCCTGCATCCTAACAGATATTGGGGTCTGGTCCAGTATCCTAACAGATATTGGGGTCTGGTCCAGTATTCTAACAGATATTGGGGTCTGGTCCAGTATTCTACCAGATATTGGGGTCTGGTCCAGTATTCTAATAGATATTGGGGTCTGGTCCTGCATCCTAACAGATATTGGGGTCTGGTCCAGTATCCTAACAGATATTGGGCTCTGGTCCAGTATTCTAACAGACATTGGGGTTTGGTCCAGTATCCTAACAGATATTGGGGTCTGGTCCTGCATCCTAACAGATATTGGGGTCTGGTCCTGCATCCTAACAAATAGTGGGGATCTGGTCCAGTATTCTAACAGATATTGGGGTCTGTTCCAGTACCCTAACAGATATTGGGGTCTGGTCCAGTATTCTAACAGATATTGGGGTCTGGGCCTGTATTCTAACAGATATTGGGGTCTGGTCCTGTATCCTAACTGATATTGGGGTCTGGTCCTGTTTCCTAACAGATATTGGGGTCTGGTCCTGTATCCTAACAGATATTGGGGTCTGGTCCAGTATCCTAATAGATATTGGGGTCTGGTCCTGTATTCTAACAGATATTGGGGTCTGGTCCTGTATCCTAACAGATATTGGGGTCTGGTCCAGTATTCTAACAGATATTGGGGTCTGGTCCTGTATTCTAACAGATATTGGGGTCAGGTCCAGTATTCTAACAGATACTGGGGTCTGGTCCAGTATACTAACAGATATTGAGGTCTGGTCCTGTATTCTGACAGACATTGGGGTCTGGTCCAGTATTCTAACAGATATTGGGGTCTGGTCCATTATCCTAACAGATACTGGGGTCTGGTCCAGTATAGTAACAGATATTGTGGTCTGGTCCATTATCCTAACAGATACTGGGGTCTGGTCCAGTATTCTAACAGATATTGGGGTCTGGTCCATTATCCTAACAGATACTGGGGTCTGGTCCAGTATTCTAACAGATATTGGGGTCTGGTCCAGTATACTAACAGATATTGGGGTCTGGTCCAGTACCCTAACAGATATTGGGGTCTGGTGCCTTATCCTAACAGATATTGGGGTCTGGTCCAGTATCCTAACAGATATTGGGGTCTGGTCCAGTATCCTAACAGATATTGGGGTCTGGTCCAGAACCTAACAGATATTGGGGTCTGGTCCAGTATCCTAACAGATATTGGGATCTGGTCCAGTATTCTAATAGATATTGGGGTCTGGTCCTGCATCCTAACAGATATTGAGGTCTGGTCCAGTATCCTAACAGATATTGGGGTCTGGTCCAGTATTCTAACAGATATTGTGGTGTTATCCTGTATCCTAAAAGATATTGAGGTCTGGTCCAGTATCCTAACAGATATTGGGATCTGGTCCAGTATTCTAATAGATATTGGGGTCTGGTCCAGTATCCTAATAGATATTGGGGTCTGGTCCAGTATCCTAACAGATATTGGGGTCTGGTCCAGTATTCTAATAGATATTGGGGTCTGGTCCAGTATTCTGACAGATATTGGGGTCTGGTCCAGTATCCTAACAGATATTGGGGTCTGGTCCAGTATCCGAACAGATATTGGGGTCTGGTCCAGTATTCTAACAGATATTGGGGTCTGGTCCTGCATCCTAACAGATATTGGGGTCTGGTCCTGCATCCTAACAAATAGTGGGGATCTGGTCCAGTATTCTAACAGATATTGGGGTCTGGTCCAGTACCCTAACAGATATTGGGGTCTGGTCCAGTATCCTAACAGATATTGGGGTCTGGTCCAGTATCCTAACAGATATTGGGGTCTGGTCCTGTATCCTAACAGATATTGGGGTCTGGTCCTGTATCCTAACAGATATTGGGGTCTGGTCCAGTATTCTAATAGATATTGGGGTCTGGTCCTGCATCCTAACAGATATTGGGGTCTGGTCCAGTATTCTAACAGATATTGGGGTGTTATCCTGTATCCTAACAGATATTGGGGTCTGGTCCATTATCCTAACAGATATTGGGGTCTGGTCCAGTATCCTAACAGATATTGGGGCCTGGTCCAGTATCCTAACAGATATTGGGGTCTGGGCCTGTATTCCAACAGATATTGGGGTGTTATCCTGTATCCTAACCGATATTGGGGTATGGTCCATTATCCTAACAGATATTGGGATCTGGTCCAGTATCCAAACAGATATTGGGGTCTGGTCCAGTATCCTAACAGATATTGGGGTCTGGTCCAGTATTCTAATAGGTATTGGGGTCTGGTCCTGCATCCTAACAGATATTGGGGTCTGGTCCAGTATCCTAACAGATATTGGGGTCTGGTCCAGTATTCTAACAGATATTGGGGTCTGGTCCAGTATTCTAACAGATATTGGGGTCTGGTCCAGTATTCTAATAGATATTAGGGTCTGGTCCAGTATTCTAACAGATATTGGGGTCTGGTCCTGTATTCTAATAGATATTGGGGTCTGGTCCATTATCCTAACAGATATTGGGGTCTGGTCCAGTATCCTAACAGATATTGGGGTCTGGTCCAGTATCCTAACAGATATTGGGGTCTGGTCCAGTATCCTAACAGATATTGTGGTCTGGTCCAGTATCCTAACAGATATTGGGGTCTGGTCCAGTATCCTAACAGATATTGGGGTCTGGTCCAGTATCCTAACAGATATTGGGGTCTGGTCCAGTATTGTAATAGATATTGGGGTCTGGTCCTGCATCCTAACAGATATTGGGGTCTGGTCCAGTATCCTAACAGATATTGGGGTCTGGTCCAGTATTCTAACAGATATTGGGGTGTTATCCTGTATCCTAACAGATATTGGGGTCTGGTCCATTATCCTAACAGACATTGGGGTCTGGTCCAGTATTCTAATAGATATTGGGGTCTGGTCCAGTATTCTAACAGATATTGGGGTCTGGTCCAGTATCCTAACAGATATTGGGGTCTGGTCCTGCATCCTAACAGATATTGGGGTCTGGTCCTGCATCCTAACAAATAGTGGGGATCTGGTCCAGTATTCTAACAGATTTTGGGGTCTTGTCCAGTACCATAACAGATATTGGGGTCTGGTCCAGTATCCTAACAGATGTTGGGGTCTGGTCCTGTATCCTAACTGATATTGGGGTCTGGTCCTGTATCCTAACAGATATTGGGGTCTGGTCCTGTATTCTAACAGATATTGGGGTCTGGTCCAGTATCCTAACAGATATTGGGGTCTGGTCCAGTATCCTAACAGATATTGGCGTCAGGACCTGTATCCTCTGATATTGGGGTCTGGTCCTGTATCCTAACAGATATTGGGGTCTGGTCCTGTATTCTAACAGATATTGGGGTCTGGTCCAGTATTCTAACAGATATTGGGGTCTGGTCCAGTATCCTAACAGATATTGGGGTCTGGTCCTGTATCCTAACAGATATTGGGGTCTGGTCCTGTATCCTAACAGATATTGGGGTCTGGTCCTGTATTCTAACAGATATTGGGGTGTGGTCCTGTATCCTAACAGATATTGGGGTCTGGTCCTGTATCCTAACAGATATTGGGGCCTGGTCCTGTATCCTAACAGATATTGGGGTCTGGTCCGGTACCCCAACAGATATTGGGGTCTGGTCCAGTATTCTAACAGATATTGGGGTCTGGTCCTGTATTCTAACAGATATTGGGGTCTGGTCCAGTATCCTAACAGATATTGGGGTCTAGTCCTGTATCGTAATTTGTTAGGCCACACTTGGAGTACAGTGTTCAATTCTGGTCGCCACACTACCAGATGGATGTGGAGGCTTTAGAGAGGGTGCAGAAGAGATTTACCAGAATGTTGCCTGGTATGGAGGGCATTAGCTATGAGGAGCGGTTGAATAAACTTGGTTTGTTCTCACTGGAACAAAGGAGGTTGAGTGGCGACCTGATAGAGGTGTACAAAACTATGAGGGGCATAGACAGAGTGGATAGTCAGAGGCTTTTCCCCGGGGTAGAGGGGTCAATTACTAGGGGGCATAGGTTTACGGTGAGAGGGGCAAGGTTTAGAGTAGATGTACGAGGCAAGTTTTTTACGCAGAGGGTAGTGGGTGCCTGGAACGCGCTACCGGAGGTGGTGGTGGAAGCAGGGACGATAGTGACATTTAAGGGGCATCTTGACAAATACATGAATAGGATGGGAATAGAGGGATGCAGACCCAGGAAGTGTAGAATATTGTAGTTTAGTCGGGCAGCATGGTCGGCACGGGCTTGGAGGGCCGAAGGGCCTGTTCCTGTGCTGTACATTTCTTTGTTCTTTGTTAACAGATATTGGGGTCTGATCCAGTATTCTAACAGATATTGGGGTTTGGTCCTGTATCCTAACAGATATTGGGGTCTGGTCCATTATCCTAACAGATATTGGGGTCTGGTCCAGTATCCTAACCGATATTGGGGTCTGGTCCTGTAGCCCAACAGATATCGGGGTCTGGTCCATTATCCTAACAGATATTGGGGTGTTATCCTGTATCCTAACAGATATTGGGGTCTGGTCCAGTATCCTAACAGATATTGGGGTGTTATCCTGTATCCTAACAGATATTGGGGTCTGGTCCAGTATCCTAACAAATATTGGGGTCTGGTCCAGTATCGTAACAGATATCGGGGTCTGGTCCTGTATTGTAACAGATATCGGGGTCTGGTACTGTATTGTAACAGATATTGGGGTCTGGTCCTGCATCCTAACAGATATTGGGGTCTGGTCCTTCATCCTAACAGATATTGGGGTCTGGTCCAGTATCCTAACAGATATTGGGGTCTGGTCCAGTATCCGAACAGATATTGGGGTCTGGTCCAGTATTCTAACAGATATTGGGGTCTGGTCCTGCATCCTAACAGATATTGGGGTCTGGTCCTGCATCCTAACAAATAGTGGGGATCTGGTCCAGTATTCTAACAGATATTGGGGTCTGGTCCAGTACCCTAACAGATATTGGGGTCTGGTCCAGTATCCTAACAGATATTGGGGTCTGGTCCAGTATCCTAACAGATATTGGGGTCTGGTCCTGTATCCTAACAGATATTGGGGTCTGGTCCTGTATCCTAACAGATATTGGGGTCTGGTCCAGTATTCTAATAGATATTGGGGTCTGGTCCTGCATCCTAACAGATATTGGGGTCTGGTCCAGTATTCTAACAGATATTGGGGTGTTATCCTGTATCCTAACAGATAATGGGGTCTGGTCCATTATCCTAACAGATATTGGGGTCTGGTCCAGTATCCTAACAGATATTGGGGCCTGGTCCAGTATCCTAACAGATATTGGGGTCTGGTCCAGTATTCCAACAGATATTGGGGTGTTATCCTGTATCCTAACCGATATTGGGGTATGGTCCATTATCCTAACAGATATTGGGATCTGGTCCAGTATCCTAACAGATATTGGGGTCTGGTCCAGTATCCTAACAGATATTGGGGTCTGGTCCAGTATTCTAATAGGTATTGGGGTCTGGTCCTGCATCCTAACAGATATTGGGGTCTGGTCCAGTATCCTAACAGATATTGGGGTCTGGTCCAGTATTCTAACAGATATTGGGGTCTGGTCCAGTATTCTAACAGATATTGGGGTCTGGTCCAGTATTCTAATAGATATTGGGGTCTGGTCCAGTATTCTAACAGATATTGGGGTCTGGTCCTGTATTCCAATAGATATTGGGGTCTGGTCCATTATCCTAACAGATATTGGGGTCTGGTCCAGTATCCTAACAGATATTGGGGTCTGGTCCAGTATCCTAACAGATATTGGGGTCTGGTCCAGTATCCTAACAGATATTGTGGTCTGGTCCAGTATCCTAACAGATATTGGGGTCTGGTCCAGTATCCTAACAGATATTGGGGTCTGGTCCAGTATCCTAACAGATATTGGGGTCTGGTCCAGTATTGTAATAGATATTGGGGTCTGGTCCTGCATCCTAACAGATATTGGGGTCTGGTCCAGTATCCTAACAGATATTGGGGTCTGGTCCAGTATTCTAACAGATATTGGGGTGTTATCCTGTATCCTAACAGATATTGGGGTCTGGTCCATTATCCTAACAGACATTGGGGTCTGGTCCAGTATCCTAACAGATATTGGGGTCTGGTCCAGTATCCTAACAGATATTGGGTTCTGGTCCAGTATTCTAATAGATATTGGGGTCTGGTCCAGTATTTTAACATATTGGGGTCTGGTCCAGTATCCTAACAGATATTGGGGTCTGGTCCAGTATCCGAACAGATATTGGGGTCTGGTCCAGTATTCTAACAGATATTGGGGTCTGGTCCTGCATCCTAACAGATATTGGGGTCTGGTCCTGCATCCTAACAAATAGTGGGGATCTGGTCCAGTATTCTAACAGATTTTGGGGTCTTGTCCAGTACCATAACAGATATTGGGGTCTGGTCCAGTATCCTAACAGATATTGGGGTCTGGTCCTGTATCCTAACTGATATTGGGGTCTGGTCCTGTATCCTAACAGATATTGGGGTCTGGTCCTGTATTCTAACAGATATTGGGGTCTGGTCCAGTACCCTAACAGATATTGGGGTCTGGTCCAGTATCCTAACAGATATTGGGGTCTGGACCTGTATCCTCTGATATTGGGGTCTGGTCCTGTATCCTAACAGATATTGGGGTCTGGTCCTGTATTCTAACAGATATTGGGGTCTGGTCCAGTCTTCTAACAGATATTGGGGTCTGGTCCTGTATCCTAACAGATATTGGGGTCTGGTCCTGTATCCTAACAGATATTGGGGTCTGGTCCTGTATCCTAACAGATATTGGGGTCTGGTCCAGTATTCTAACAGATATTGGGGTCTGGTCCTGTATCCTAACAGATATTGGGGTCTGGTCCAGTATCCTAACAGATATTGGGGTCTGGTCCAGTATTCGAACAGATATTAGGGTCTGGTCCAGTATCCTAACAGATATTGGGGTCTGGTCCTGTCTCCTAACAAATATTGGGGTCTGGTCCTGTATTCTAACAGATATTGGGGCCTGGTCCTGTATCGTAATTAGTTAGGCCACACTTGGAGTATAGTGTTCAATTCTGGTCGCCACACTACCAGAAGGATGTGGAGGCTTCAGAGAGGGTGCAGAAGAGATTTACCAGAATGTTGCCTGGTATGGAGGGCATTAGCTATGAGGAGCGGTTGAATAAACTTGGTTTGTTCTCACTGGAACAAAGGAGGTTGAGTGGCGACCTGATAGAGGTGTACAAAACTATGAGGGGCATAGACAGAGTGGATAGTCAGAGGCTTTTCCCCAGGGTAGAGGGGTCAATTACTAGGGGGCATAGGTTTAAGGTGAGAGGGGCAAGGTTTAGAGTAGATGTACGAGGCACGTTTTTTACGCAGAGGGTAGTGGGTGCCTGGAACGCGCTACCGGAGGAGGTGGTGGAAGCAGGGACGATAGTGACATTTAAGGGGCATCTTGACAAATACATGAATAGGATGGGAATAGAGGGATACAGACCCAGGAAGTGTAGAATATTGTAGTTTAGTCGGGCAGCATGGTCGGCACGGGCTTGGAGGGCCGAAGGGCCTGTTCCTGTGCTGTACATTTCTTTGTCCTTTGTTAACAGATATTGGGGTCTGATCCAGTATTCTAACAGATATTGGGGTCTGATCCAGTATCCTAACAGATATTGGGGTCTGGTCCTGTATCCTAACAGATATTGGGGTCTGGTCCATTATCCTAACAGATATTGGGGACTGGTCCAGTATTCTAACAGATATTGGGGTCTGGTCCATTATCCTAACAGATATTGGGGTCTGCTCCAGTATCCTGACAGATATTGGGGACTGGTCCAGTATTCTAACAGATATTGGGGTCTGGTCCATTATCCTAACAGATATTGGGGTCTGGTCCAGTATCCTAACAGATATCGGGGTCTGGTCCTGTATCCTAACAGATATTGGGGTCTGGTCCAGTATTCTAACAGATATTGGGGTCTGGTCCATTATCCTAACAGATATTGGGGTCTGGTCCAGTATTCTAACAGATATTGGGGTCTGGTCCTGCATCCTAACAGATATTGGGGTCTGGTCCAGTACCCTAACAGATATTGGGGTCTGGTCCAGTATTCTAACAGATATTGGGGTCTGGTCCTGCATCCTAACAGATATTGGGGTCTGGTCCTGCATCCTAACAAATAGTGGGGATCTGGTCCAGTATTCTAACAGATTTTGGGGTCTTCTCCAGTACCATAACAGATATTGGGGTCTGGTCCAGTATCCTAACAGATATTGGGGTCTGGTCCTGTATCCTAACTGATATTGGAGTCTGGTCCTGTATCCTAACAGATATTGGGGTCTGGTCCTGTATTCTAACAGATATTGGGGTCTGGTCCAGTACCCTAACAGATATTGGGGTCTGGTCCAGTATCCTAACAGATATTGGGGTCTGGACCTGTATCCTCTGATATTGGGGTCTGGTCCTGTATCCTAACAGATATTGGGGTCTGGTCCTGTATTCTAACAGATATTGGGGTCTGGTCCAGTATTCTAACAGATATTGGGGTCTGGTCCTGTATCCTAACAGATATTGGGGTCTGGTCCTGTATCCTAACAGATATTGGGGTCTGGTCCTGTATCCTAACAGATATTGGGGTCTGGTCCTGTATTCTAACAGATATTGGGGTGTGGTCCTGTATCCTAACAGATATTGGGGTCTGGTCCAGTATCCTAACAGATATTGGGGTCTGGTCCAGTATTCTAATTGATATTGGGGTCTGGTGCTGTATCCTAACAGATATTGGGGCCTGGTCCTGTATCCTAACAGATATTGGGGTCTGGTCCTGTACCCCAACAGATATTGGGGTCTGGTCCAGTATTCTAACAGATATTGGGGTCTGGTCCTGTATTCTAACAGATATTGGGGTCTGGTCCAGTATCCTAACAGATATTGGGGTCTAGTCCTGTATCGTAATTTGTTAGGCCACACTTGGAGTACAGTGTTCAATTCTGGTCGCCACACTACCAGAAGGATGTGGAGGCTTTAGAGAGGGTGCAGAAGAGATTTACCAGAATGTTGCCTGGTATGGAGGGCATTAGCTATGAGGAGCGGTTGAATAAACTTGGTTTGTTCTCACTGGAACAAAGGAGGTTGAGTGGCGACCTGATAGAGGTGTACAAAACTATGAGGGGCATAGACAGAGTGGATAGTCAGAGGCTTTTCCCCGGGGTAGAGGGGTCAATTACTAGGGGGCATAGGTTTAAGGTGAGAGGGGCAAGGTTTAGAGTAGATGTACGAGGCAAGTTTTTTACGCAGAGGGTAGTGGGTGCCTGGAACGCGCTACCGGAGGTGGTGGTGGAAGCAGGGACGATAGTGACATTTAAGGGGCATCTTGACAAATACATGAATAGGATGGGAATAGAGGGATGCAGACCCAGGAAGTGTAGAATATTGTAGTTTAGTCGGGCAGCATGGTCGGCACGGGCTTGGAGGGCCGAAGGGCCTGTTCCTGTGCTGTACATTTCTTTGTTCTTTGTTAACAGATATTGGGGTCTGATCCAGTATTCTAACAGATATTGGGGTTTGGTCCTGTATCCTAACAGATATTGGGGTCTGGTCCATTATCCTAACAGATATTGGGGTCTGGTCCAGTATCCTAACCGATATTGGGGTCTGGTCCTGTAGCCCAACAGATATCGGGGTCTGGTCCATTATCCTAACAGATATTGGGGTGTTATCCTGTATCCTAACAGATATTGGGGTCTGGTCCAGTATCCTAACAGATATTGGGGTGTTATCCTGTATCCTAACAGATATTGGGGTCTGGTCCAGTATCCTAACAGATATTGGGGTCTGGTCCAGTATCGTAACAGATATCGGGGTCTGGTCCTGTATTGTAACAGATATCGGGGTCTGGTACTGTATTGTAACAGATATTGGGGTCTGGTCCTGCATCCTAACAGATATTGGGGTCTGGTCCTTCATCCTAACAGATATTGGGGTCTGGTCCAGTATCCTAACAGATATTGGGGTCTGATCCAGTATTGTAACAGATATTGGGGTCTGGTCCTGTATCCTAACAGATATTGGGGTCTGGTCCTGTATCCTAACAGATATTGGGGTCTGGTCCTTCATCCTAACAGATATTGGGGTCTGGTCCAGTATCCTAACAGATATTGGGGTCTGGTCCTGTATTCTAACAGATATTGGGGTCTGGTCCTGTATCCTAACAGATATTGGGGTCTGGTCTTGCATCCTAACAGATATTGGGGTCTGGTCCTGCACCCCAACAGATATCGGGGTCTGGTCCATTATCCTAACAGATATTGGGGATCTGGTCCAGTATTCTAACAGATATTGGGGTCTGGTCCAGTACCCTAACAGATATTGGGGTCTGGTCCAGTGTTCTAACAGATATTGGGGTCTGGTCCTGTATCCTAACTGATATTGGGGTCTGGTCCTGTATCCTAACAGATATTGTGGTCTGGTCCTGTATCCTAACAGATATTGGGGTCTGCCCCAGTATCCGAATAGATATTGGGGTCTGGTCCTGTATCCTAACAGATATTGGGGTCTGGTCCTGTATCCTAACAGATATTGGGGTCTGGTCCAGTATTCTAACAGATATTGGGGTCTGGTCCTGTATTCTAACAGATATTGGGGTCTGGTCCAGTATCCTAACAGATATTGGGGTCTGGTCCAGTATTCGAACAGATATTGGGGTCTGGTCCAGTATCCTAACAAATATTGGGGTCTGGTCCTGTATTCTAACAGATATTGGGGCCTGGTCCTGTATCGTAATTAGTTAGGCCACACTTGGAGTATAGTGTTCAATTCTGGTCGCCACACTACCAGAAGGATGTGGAGGCTTCAGAGAGGGTGCAGAAGAGATTTACCAGAATGTTGCCTGGTATGGAGGGCATTAGCTATGAGGAGCGGTTGAATAAACTTGGTTTGTTCTCACTGGAACAAAGGAGGTTGAGTGGCGACCTGATAGAGGTCTACAAAACTATGAGGGGCATAGACAGAGTGGATAGTCAGAGGCTTTTCCCCAGGGTAGAGGGGTCAATTACTAGGGGGCATAGGTTTAAGGTGAGAGGGGCAAGGTTTAGAGTAGATGTACGAGGCACGTTTTTTACGCAGAGGGTAGTGGGTGCCTGGAACGCGCTACCGGAGGAGGTGGTGGAAGCAGGGACGATAGTGACATTTAAGGGGCATCTTGACAAATACATGAATAGGATGGGAATAGAGGGATACAGACCCAGGAAGTGTAGAATATTGTAGTTTAGTCGGGCAGCATGGTCGGCACGGGCTTGGAGGGCCGAAGGGCCTGTTCCTGTGCTGTACATTTCTTTGTCCTTTGTTAACAGATATTGGGGTCTGATCCAGTATTCTAACAGATATTGGGGTCTGATCCAGTATCCTAACAGATATTGGGGTCTGGTCCTGTATCCTAACAGATATTGGGGTCTGGTCCATTATCCTAACAGATATTGGGGACTGGTCCAGTATTCTAACAGATATTGGGGTCTGGTCCATTATCCTAACAGATATTGGGGTCTGCTCCAGTATCCTGACAGATATTGGGGACTGGTCCAGTATTCTAACAGATATTGGGGTCTGGTCCATTATCCTAACAGATATTGGGGTCTGGTCCAGTATCCTAACAGATATCGGGGTCTGGTCCTGTATCCTAACAGATATTGGGGTCTGGTCCAGTGTTCTAACAGATATTGGGGTCTGGTCCATTATCCTAACAGATATTGGGGTCTGGTCCAGTATTCTAACAGATATTGGGGTCTGGTCCTGCATCCTAACAGATATTGGGGTCTGGTCCAGTACCCTAACAGATATTGGGGTCTGGTCCAGTATTCTAACAGATATTGGGGTCTGGTCCTGTATTCTAATAGATATTGGGGTCTGGTCCATTATCCTAACAGATATTGTGGTCTGGTCCAGTATCCTAACAGATATTGGGGCCTGGTCCAGTATCCTAACAGATATTGGGGTCTGGTCCTGTACCCTAACAGATATTGGGGTCTGGTCCAGTATTCTAACAGATATTGGGGTCTGGTCCTGTATTCTAATAGATATTGGGGTCTGGTCCATTATCCTAACAGATATTGTGGTCTGGTCCAGTATCCTAACAGATATTGGGGCCTGGTCCAGTATCCTAACAGATATTGGGGTCTGGTCCAGTATCCTAACAGATATTGGGGTCTGGTCCAGTACCCTAACAGATATTGGGGTCTGGTCCAGTATTCTAACAGATATTGGGGTCTGGTCCTGTATTCTAATAGATATTGGGGTCTGGTCCATTATCCTAACAGATATTGTGGTCTGGTCCAGTATCCTAACAGATATTGGGGCCTGGTCCAGTATCCTAACAGATATTGGGGTCTGGTCCAGTATCCTAACAGATATTGGGGTCTGGTCCAGTATCCTAACAGATATTGGGGTCTGGTCCAGTATCCTAACAGATATTGGGGTCTGGACTAGTATCCTAACAGATATTGGGGTCTGGTCCAGTATTCTAATAGATATTGGGGTCTGGTCCTGCATCCTAACAGATATTGGGGTCTGGTCCAGTATCCTAACAGATATTGGGGTCTGGTCCAGTATTCTAACAGATATTGGGGTGTTATCCTGTATCCTAACAGATATTGGGGTCTGGTCCATTATCCTAATAGACATTGGGGTCTGGTCCAGTATCCTAACAGATATTGGGGTGTGGTCCAGTATCCTAACAGATATTGGGTCTGGTCCAGTATTCTAATAGATATTGGGGTCTGGTCCAGTATTCTAACAGATATTGGGGTCTGGTCCAGTATCCTAACAGATATTGGGGTCTGGTCCAGTATCCGAACAGATATTGGGGTCTGGTCCAGTATTCTAACAGATATTGGGGTCTGGTCCTGCATCCTAACAGATATTGGGGCCTGGTCCTGCATCCTAACAAATAGTGGGGATCTGGTCCAGTATTCTAACAGATATTGGGGTCTGGTCCAGTACCCTAACAGATATTGGGGTCTGGTCCAGTATCCTAACAGATATTGGGGTCTGGTCCTGTATCCTAACTGATATTGGGGTCTGGTCCTGTATCCTAACAGATATTGGGGTCTGGTCCTGTATTCTAACAGATATTGGGGTCTGGTCCAGTACCCGAACAGATATTGGGGTCTGGTCCAGTATCCTAACAGATATTGGGGTCTGGTCCTGTATCCTAACTGATATTGGGGTCTGGTCCTGTATCCTAACAGATATTGGGGTCTGGTCCTGTATCGTAATTAGTTAGGCCACACTTGGAGTATAGTGTTCAATTCTGGTCGCCACACTACCAGAAGGATGTGGAGGCTTCAGAGAGGGTGCAGAAGAGATTTACCAGAATGTTGCCTGGTATGGAGGGCATTAGCTATGAGGAGCGGTTGAATAAACTTGGTTTGTTCTCACTGGAACAAAGGAGGTTGAGTGGCGACCTGATAGAGGTCTACAAAACTATGAGGGGCATAGACAGAGTGGATAGTCAGAGGCTTTTCCCCAGGGTAGAGGGGTCAATTACTAGGGGGCATAGGTTTAAGGTGAGAGGGGCAAGGTTTAGAGTAGATGTACGAGGCACGTTTTTTACGCAGAGGGTAGTGGGTGCCTGGAACGCGCTACCGGAGGAGGTGGTGGAAGCAGGGACGATAGTGACATTTAAGGGGCATCTTGACAAATACATGAATAGGATGGGAATAGAGGGATACAGACCCAGGAAGTGTAGAATATTGTAGTTTAGTCGGGCAGCATGGTCGGCACGGGCTTGGAGGGCCGAAGGGCCTGTTCCTGTGCTGTACATTTCTTTGTCCTTTGTTAACAGATATTGGGGTCTGATCCAGTATTCTAACAGATATTGGGGTCTGATCCAGTATCCTAACAGATATTGGGGTCTGGTCCTGTATCCTAACAGATATTGGGGTCTGGTCCATTATCCTAACAGATATTGGGGACTGGTCCAGTATTCTAACAGATATTGGGGTCTGGTCCATTATCCTAACAGATATTGGGGTCTGCTCCAGTATCCTGACAGATATTGGGGACTGGTCCAGTATTCTAACAGATATTGGGGCTGGTCCATTATCCTAACAGATATTGGGGTCTGGTCCAGTATCCTAACAGATATCGGGGTCTGGTCCTGTATCCTAACAGATATTGGGGTCTGGTCCAGTGTTCTAACAGATATTGGGGTCTGGTCCATTATCCTAACAGATATTGGGGTCTCGTCCAGTATTCTAACAGATATTGGGGTCTGGTCCTGCATCCTAACAGATATTGGGGTCTGGTCCTGTACCCTAACAGATATTGGGGTCTGGTCCAGTATTCTAACAGATATTGGGGTCTGGTCCTGTATTCTAATAGATATTGGGGTCTGGTCCATTATCCTAACAGATATTGTGGTCTGGTCCAGTATCCTAACAGATATTGGGGCCTGGTCCAGTATCCTAACAGATATTGGGGTCTGGTCCAGTATCCTAACAGATATTGGGGTCTGGTCCAGTATCCTAACAGATATTGGGGTCTGGTCCAGTATCCTAACAGATATTGGGGTCTGGTCCAGTATCCTAACAGATATTGGGGTCTGGTCCAGTATTCTAATAGATATTGGGGTCTGGTCCTGCATCCTAACAGATATTGGGGTCTGGTCCAGTATCCTAACAGATATTGGGGTCTGGTCCAGTATCCGAACAGATATTGGGGTCTGGTCCAGTATTCTAACAGATATTGGGGTCTGGTCCTGCATCCTAACAGATATTGGGGCCTGGTCCTGCATCCTAACAAATAGTGGGGATCTGGTCCAGTATTCTAACAGATATTGGGGTCTGGTCCAGTACCCTAACAGATATTGGGGTCTGGTCCAGTATCCTAACAGATATTGGGGTCTGGTCCTGTATCCTAACTGATATTGGGGTCTGGTCCTGTATCCTAACAGATATTGGGGTCTGGTCCTGTATTCTAACAGATATTGGGGTCTGGTCCAGTACCCGAACAGATATTGGGGTCTGGTCCAGTATCCTAACAGATATTGGGGTCTGGTCCTGTATCCTAACTGATATTGGGGTCTGGTCCTGTATCCTAACAGATATTGGGGTCTGGTCCTGTATTCTAACAGATATTGGGGTCTGGTCCAGTATTCTAACAGATATTGGGGTCTGGTCCTGTATCCTAACAGATATTGGGGTCTGGTCCAATATTCTAACAGATATTGGGGTCTGGTCCAGTATCCTAACAGATATTGGGGTTTGGTCCTGTATTCCAACAGATATTGGGGTCTGGTCCAGTATCCTAACAGATATTGGGGTCTGGTCCTGTCTCCTAACAAATATTGGGGTCTTGTCCTGTATTCTAACAGATATTGGGGTCTGGTCCTGTATCGTAATTTGTTAGGCCACACTTGGAGTACAGTGTTCAATTCTGGTCGCCACACTACCAGAAGGATGTGGAGGCTTTAGAGAGGATGCAGAAGAGATTTACCAGAATGTTGCCTGGTATGGAGGGCATTAGCTATGAGGAGCGGTTGAATAAACTTGGTTTGTTCTCACTGGAACAAAGGAGGTTGAGTGGCGACCTGATAGAGGTCTACAAAACTATGAGGGGCATAGACAGAGTGGATAGTCAGAGGCTTTTCCCCGGGGTAGAGGGGTCAATTACTAGGGGGCTTAGGTTTAAGGTGAGAGGGGCAAGGTTTAGAGTAGATGTACGAGGCAAGTTTTTTACGCAGAGGGTAGTGGGTGCCTGGAACGCGCTACCGGAGGTGGTGGTGGAAGCAGGGACGATAGTGACATTTAAGGGGCATCTTGACAAATACATGAATAGGATGGGAATAGAGGGATACAGACCCAGGAAGTGTAGAATATTGTAGTTTAGTCGGGCAGCATGGTCGGCACGGGCTTGGAGGGCCGAAGGGCCTGTTCCTGTGCTGTACATTTCTTTGTTCTTTGTTCTTTGTTAACAGATATTGGGGTCTGATCCAGTATTCTAACAGATATGGAGGTCTGGTCCTGTATCCTAACAGATATTGGGGTCTGGTCCTGTATCCTAACAGATATTGGGGTCTGGTCCAGTATCCTAACAGATATTGGGGTCTGGTCCATTATCCTAACAGATATTGGGGTCTGGTCCAGTATCCTAACCAATATTGGGGTCTGGTCCTGTACCCCAACAGATATCGGGGTCTGGTCCATTATCCTAACAGATATTGGGGTGTTATCCTGTATCCTAACAGATATTGGGGTCTGGTCCAGTATCCTAACAGATATTGGGGTGTTATCCTGTATCCTAACAGATATTGGGGTCTGGTCCAATTATCCTAACAGATATTGGGGTCTGGTCCAGTATCCTAACAGATATTGGGGTCTGGTCCAGTATCGTAACAGATATCGGGGTCTGGTCCAGTATCGTAACAGATATCGGGGTCTGGTCCTGTATTGTAACAGATATTGGGGTCTGGTCCTGCATCCTAACAGATATTGGGGTCTGGTCCTTCATCCTAACAGATATTGGGGTCTGGTCCAGTATCCTAACAGATATTGGGGTCTGATCCAGTATTCTAACAGATATTGGGGTCTGGTCCTGTATCCTATCAGATATTGGGGTCTGGTCCTGTATCCTAACAGATATTGGGGTCTGGTCCATTATCCTAACAGATATTGGGGTCTGGTCCAGTATCCTAACAGATATTGGGGTCTGGTCCAGTATCCTAACCAATATTGGGGTCTGGTCCTGCATCCTAACAGATATTGGGGTCTGGTCCATTATCCTAACAGATATTGGGGTCTGGTCCAGTATCCTAACAGATATTGGGGTCTGGTCCAGTATCCTAACAGATATTGGGGTCTGGTCCTGCATCCTAACCGATATTGGGGTCTGGTCCTGCATCCTAACAGATATTGGGGTCTGGTCCAGTATCCTAACAGATATTGGGGTCTGGTCCAGTATCCTAACAGATATTGGGGTCTGGTCCAGTATCCTAAACAGATATTGGGGTGTTATCCTGTATCCTAACAGATATTGGGGTCTGGTCCATTATCCTAACAGATATTGGGGTCTGGTCCAGTATCCTAACAGATATTGGGGTCTGGTCCTGCATCCTAACCGATATTGGGGTCTGGTCCTGCATACTAACAGATATTGGGGATCTGGTCCAGTATTCTAACAGATATTGGGGTCTGGTCCAGTACCCTAACAGATATTGAGGTCTGGTCCATTATTCTAACAGGTATTGGAGTCTGGTCCAGTATCCTAACAGATATTGGGGTCTGGTCCAGTATTCTAACAGATATTGGGGTCTGGACCAGTATCCTAACAGATATTGGGGTCTGGTCCAGTAGCCTAACAGATATTGGGGTCTGGTCCAGTATTCGAATAGATATTGGGGTCTGGTCCTGCATCCTAACAGATATTGGGGATCTGGTCCTGTATCCTAAAGTAGGCCATTTTCCAAGACCATATTTTTATCTCATCTCATCCAACATTCTTCATTTATGAAACTGTTTTATTGGAGTGATTGGCACAGTTTAACATTTATTGGACTGTTTTATTGGACTGATTGGCACCGTTTTTAATATAATGTGCCCACAATGCAGAAGGGGACACCCAGATGGACATTCGTTTAAATCCCCTTCTGCGCTGATGGAAGACACTTGTTCTGCCCAGCAATCGCACGAAGTGGCATCTTAAAATGGCCCCATGGTCAGCAGATCGGGATATCTGCGAGTCAAGACCCTGGCAGTGGGATATATGGCACAACTGTATTGCAAAGACTTATGAAAGAATGAAATAATATATTAATAAAATGGCCAAGGCAGGCAAAGAAACCAGAATAGGAGGAATAAACGAAATGTATAGATTAGATTTGCGTCCCCCCCACACACAGCAGGACAAAGATGCCATTAACACCTCATCTAGCAAACACAGAAACAAAAGCATAGCACAGCCACAGACATCGGAGGTCGATTTAGTTCAGGAGACACATCAGGGAGATAATGGAAAACACATTAGAGAAGGGAAGGACACCGGAGCAAGCACAGATAATCTCATCAACACGAACACACTCCATACAGATGCAAATTGACAAGGGAGGGACACCGGAGCGAGCACAGATAATCTCATCAACACGAACACACACCATACAGATTCAACTTGACAAAGATGCATATTCTCAGTTTAAACCTGTCTGAGACATCTAAATCAAAACTACCCTTTAACTATTACGTATGAGCAAATGTTCCCGCTCGAATTTGGATTCCTATAAAAATCCAGAGCGAATGTGTAATTGTCGAGATCAATGTGGACCAAGCCACTGTTTCTGAGCTGGCTGCGTGGGTCTCCCTGAAGGCTTCAGTAATTGTACAATAAAGAACAACGCTTTGAACCTTGCCTTGAGACTCGGCCTCTTGACTGCTCTGGTACAAGGGATTTTTCCCTACAACAAAATGGCGCTGCGAGAGCAGGGTTTGATGTCTGACTTCTGACTGGTGGCCACGGTCTGGAAGCCGGAATCAAATACAAAAGAATCTGATAAAAATCCAGGGCAGTCAACAACGGGTCCAAGTCTCCGTTCAAGTAAGGTACCTTTAAGGGCTAGGGTTTTTCCGTTTAAATGTGGTCCTAGAGAATTGTATAATCTTGCCTCAGTTTTTTTGAATTAAAACAGAGAATTTTTTTTGAGGAAAAGAGGACGCCGGACAGAGATACCGTGCGTTAAAGAGGTATAGGTCAAAACGACCGCGTGGAAGAAGGTAAGTAAGACCTTATGTGAAACTTTTAATAGAAGAAATAGAGGACCAGAGGTAAAGATAGCAGTTTTTGGGGTATTTTGATAACGTGAATAAGGAATTAAGACTAAAATAAGGATAAGAACCGCATGCAGAACTAATTGGTGTGACTAAGCCAGGATTGTAAGTGAAACCGCTGTATGTGCCAAGGCAATAGGACAAGGGAGTGCTTGACTCAAGGTGCCCTACCTTAAATCGAACATTAAGAGGAGGAATCTCCCACGCTAAGGTTGGGTGTTGAAGCGGGCACTGAGAGGCACAGGCACTCAGGGTGCAAGGCACGGACAGTGTAAATCGGGTAACAGCACAGACTCTGTAGGGGCGAACAGCACAGAGTCGACACAGTTACTAATTATAACAGGGGCTTTGATAACAGATCCATGTGTAAGTGTTGAGGAAAAGGGGACCCGATCCACCCTGACCAAGAGACACGACGACGGAGAGTCCATTAGGGGCCCGGGCGGAGTTTGATCACCTTGTTCGTCTGTAGGGAATACCACAATCCATAGCAGGGTACCAGGGAGCTGAGGCTCCCTCTTTGGGGCGACGGATCAGCCTTGCTAGTGGAGGTGGTGGCCAAGCAGGAGGCGTTGTACTTAAAGGGGCTGGGGACAGGGGCCGACAAACCCACTAAAGACCAGCACACATCCCAATAAGACAGCACAAAATAGACCAAGCGTGAGGTGTCAGGAATAGTTGGGGGAGCACAGGGGCCGAGACTCACTGGGGCCCCACTACGAGACCCTACAGCAATACAGACGGTGCTGGAGCAATATCAGTGATAAGGAGATAAAAGAGAGAGAGTTGGGTGCTGTTACTGTTAGAACCAGCACACGGGGGTTGCAGGACTGTTCGACAGAAAAATGGCAGACCACGTTACTAAGGGAGAAACTGCAGTAGCTCTCATTTTTAAGTATTTGTTAGCCAGAGAAGCGATAGTTGCAAAGATGAAACGGAAATGGTGGAATGCATCACAAACTCTGGAAGATCAAAGAAAATGGGTGGACGGAGTAAAACGGGACAAAACAAAAGTAATGGGAGTAATGTTGGTGACCCAGTTAGCTGGACTAATTGAGAGGGTAAATGCCTCCATGGAGGAGAGACACAAAGAGACAGAACAAATTAAAGTGTTGCAGGAGAGAGTGAGGGAATTAGAACGCAGAAACCACACTGCGGAGATAGCGCAGAGATCAAAGGAAACGGACCCTCTGCCCTCATACGAGTCAGTGCAGAGCGATGCAACCGCTCCAGTATCAGAGTGGGACATAAAAAATTACAAGCTAGCGCCAGTCACCAGAGGAGGGACGGCAGCACAACCGAAAGCAACCTATAAGCCTTTCACCCCAGGGGAAAGACAGCTGATTATGGCCTCACTGGGGAAGTTAAAACCCAGAAGCGCAAACCTGGAATTTTGGGGCGAATTAGATACACACTGGATAGGGCACCGGTTACATTTAAGGGACATACACCAGCTGGTCAGGGCAGCCTGTCCAGCGGATAAATAGAGGCTCGTGGCAGGAGGTCCAGCGACCCAAGCAGCACAGGACTATAATGGAGGAAGGTGGACACATGCCGTTCCTGTAACGGCTGAGATAGACGCCCAGCAGGCACCCTTCACATTATTTAAGACAGAAATCCAACGGGTCTTAGGGAGCTCCCCCACTAATTGGAGCAGGATCACAAATACTAAACAAGGACGGGGGGAAAGTGCATCGGAGTTTGGAGAGAGATTATTCCAGGTACATAAGGAGTGTTCAGGACAGGACAATGTGGATAGGGGAGACAGGGCGTTTATCCAGGCATTCAAGGACGGGCTATCTGAGGCACACCAAGAAATCCTTAAGATGGGGGTGATAGCATCCCAGGACTATGATGAGCTAGTCGAGTGGGCTAGTGGGATAAAGGAAGGGACGGTTGCCCAGACAAAGCCCAGACCAGAGAGGACCGGAACCCCCCCATAACGGAGGTGAGGGGAGAACCGGGCTCAGCTGCTACACGTGTGGCCAGCCAGGGCATAGGGCTAGATTCTGCAGGGGAGCACCATTCAGGGGGAGACCAGAGAATGGCAGACCCCGCTGTGATCACTGCCACAGGGCAGGGCACACCGAGGCAACGTGTTGGGGGAAACATGGGAGACCCCAAGACCACTACAGTCCAACCCCGGAGGCACCACATCCCCGGAATTCACAAGGGTGACTAGAAGGAACCCCAAACCCGGCAGATGGGAGACAGGAGAGGATTAGTGTAGCCACGCCCACAGAAGACAGTGAATCCCGACAGAAGCCGGTGTCCACACACCCCACGCGTCGACCAACACCGGTCGAAATCTAACAACCCGTAGCTCCCGTTCAAAGCAGTAAAGAGGGAGATAGGATATATGTGGAAGCCTTGCTGGGAGGTAGGGAATGCCACATGTTAGTAGATACGGGAGCAGCAATCTCAATTACAAACCTGCCCTTGCCACTGACCAAGAAAAGAATGTACATAACCGGGGTAGGGGGAAGAGAGAATGCCCGCCTATCTTAGCGAGACCACATTGGTAGAAGTCAACCACAAGTACATTCCAATGCAATTTTACGTATGTCAGAATAATGAGGGCACAATCATGGGGAATGACTTAATGCGGGAATACCAGGTGCTGATAGATTGTGGGAAAGGGAAACTAATTTGGCCACAGGGATCCTCAGGGAAACCACCAGTACCACCAATTCCCCCACATGGCCAGTCATAAAACCTGACGGGGGCTACCGGCTCACCATCGATTACACAAGTTTGAACAAAGTGACACCTAAATTACACCCCATTGTGGCAAACCCCTCGACTATTTTAAACGGATTGGCACAAGACCACAAAATTTTCACGGCATTGGGTATAGCAAATGGGTCCTGGTCCCTTCCACTGGACACAGAATCCCAACACAAATTCGCCTTCACTGTGGGAGAGAAACAGTACACATGGACTCGCCTCCCACAGGGATTTCACAACAGCCCCGCCATATTTCACAGAACAATGAGCAATATCCTGAGTAGGGTGAAATTGCATGAGGACAATACGGTCCTCCAGTATGTGGAGGATGTATTAATAGCATCCAAAACAGAAGAAGGGCACAAAGCAGCCCTGTATTCAGTATTAAAAGGATTGGCGAATGCCGGGCTGAGAGTCAGCCCACATAAGGCACAAATTGCTAAACCTCAGGTCCTGTACTTAGGACACCTAATTTCCCAGGGAATTAAAGAAATGCCTGAAGATCGCAAAAGGATGCCGTGACCAGTTACAGTAAGAGGGGTCCGGAAAGTTTTAGGACTATTCAATTACAGTAGGAGTTTGATCCCTGACTTCGCAAGAATCGCAGAGCCAATTCAGAGACTAGTGAAGGGAGGAAAGCCAGCCTTAGAAAGTATAAAGTGGGAACAGGAGCAAGAGACAGCATATGCAGAGCTGAAAGCTAGGTTAGTTTCAGCCGCAGGGCTGGGACTGCCAGATGGAAGCAAGGAGTTCCACGTATTCTGTGACAACCAGGACGGCTTCTATTCGGCCGTGGTGGCACAGACTCACGGGGATAGGAAGAGACCCGTAGGGTATTATTCAACGGCTGAGGGACCAGTAGTCACAGGGATGCCCACGTGCATAGCCGCCCTAGATTGTGCAGCATGGGCTGTGAGGATAAGTGAACCCATTGTCATGACAGGCGATATCGTGTTACACACAAGACATACACTGGTGGAAATGCTAAACACGGGCAAACTCAAAACAGTCTCGAATATAAGAAGGGCAAGGTGGGAGGCCACACTCCTACCATCTAACAAGTCAGTCACCATCATGAGGGACACGGGAGAAAACCCCGCGGAAGGGATTTTAGCTATTGGGGAAGCGCACAGCTGCGGACAAATTGACAAAGATAGCGAGGAAGAGAAGATTAGGGACGAACCCCTTCCAACAGCAGATCAGACCCTCTATGTGGACGGGTCCCGCAAATATGTATCTGGATCACCAAGGACAGGGTGGGCAGTAGTAGACCAGAACCTGAAAACCCTAGAATCGGGACGGATTGACGGGAGTCAGTCCGCTCAGGTAGCAGAATTAGTTGCCCTCACCCAAGCCTTGAGATTAACAGCAGGGAAGACCGTAAATGTGTATACGGACAGCCAATACGCATTCGGCGTGATCCACGACTACATGTCCGCATGGGGGAGAAGGGGGTTCATTACCACAGGAGGTGCCCCTATTAAACATCAGCAGCGGATAAGGGCACTGTTAGCAGCTAGTGAGCAGCCTAAAGAGGCTGCAGTAATTAAAATAAAAGCCCACCAGCGGGAACCAGGAGGGGACACCCCGGGGTGGATTCATTTCAAAGGGAATCAAGCCGCAGACACAGCGGCACAGCAAGCCTTAGAAAACAGCGACATTAAAAGCCTGCCCCTTGCAGCGATAGTGGTAGAACAGGAAGTAATTGATATACAGAAATTACACAGGGACATTCCCCAACAAGAACGAGATAGATGGGAGGAGTTGGGCGCAGTTAAAGGGACAGATGGGGTGTGGAGAAAAGATAACCGGGTATTGGCACCAGGATGCATCCAGACCCCATTACTGGAACTGCACCACGGACTCCCCCACACAGGCAGGGATGCAATGATACATAGCCTGGGGAGAGAGTGGCGGTGGAAAGGATTGGGACGGGATGTGGCTACATACTGCCGCAGATGCACTGTATGTGCACAACACAACCCCGGGAAGCCCATAAAGGTAAAGATGGGACACCAACCCAGACCGAAGGGACCCTGGGAACAGATACAAATGGATTTTATAGCACCATTGCCTCCCTCTCACGGGAAAACATACTGCCTGGTAATAGTAGACCAATTCACCAGGTGGGTGGAAGCATTCCCCACAAACAATTGCACAGCCCCAACGGTAGCCAGGATCTTGGCAACAGAAGTCATTCCCCGATGGGGGATGCCAATTCAGGGCGATTCGGACCAGGGAACACACTTCACAGGAAAAGTTATGAAAAATATTTACCAACTATTGGGAATGAAACAGAAATTTCACATCCCCTACCACCCACAAAGTTCCGGGATGGTGGAGAGGATGAATCGGACTCTAAAAGTAACCATAGCAAAAGCAATGCAATCCTCAGGTAGGAATTGGACAGAAGTCCTACCTGCAGTTCTGATGAGGCTGATAGGGCGACCACAAATCGAACTACCGGCTTGACTCCATACGAGCTGATGACCGGGCGAGCAATGCACTTACGCGAAAGCATTATTACAGGTGGGACAGATGTAGGCCCGATAAAGGATAAGCTCCGTCAATACATCCGAGACCTTAGCACCCAATTAAAGGAGATGTGCCGGTCCGTAATTTTAAATCAGGCACAGGTCGACACAGAGGAGGACTCAGAAATATTACCGGAGGTCCCAAAAGCCGGGAGCCGGGTCTTAACAAAAATGCTTCCTGCAAAACCAGAATTTGTCCCGAAATGGTACGGACCTTACGAGGTCATTATTAGCGGAGATACCTGTGCCTGTATAGATATAAGGGGACAGGGGATCTGGAAACACTGGACCCAATTGACGCTGTATGAAGACAAATGAATTAAAGATACTATTTTTCTTTTATATTTAAATTCCACAGGGACCAGGACCAGATCTACTATCAGGACGTCAAAACAAACAACTTTTAATTTAATTACCGGTTTATTTTCTGTATATACTATAATTATATAAAATACTGTTGTAAAAAAAAAACCGATATGGGAATAGGGACACATTTGATGATAGCTATGACCATTGTAAATATACTCCAACACATGAGGGTTAGGGGAGCAGCACCACCAATCGTGGAAGAAAACCTATTCCTGAAAACACACATTCAGATCTATGGGAATAGGACCGCTTGTTACCCTTCAGCGCGATCAGTAAACTCCCTATTCATCGCGACACCAGGGTGGCTCCCACAAGAGTTATTCACTATCGACACATCAGGGGCGCCCTGCAAGGAACATAGTGGGTACTTTAAACAAGGGATACAAGGGAGGTGTGTAGAGCTCACTGAGCCGGGAATTCCAGGGGGGTGGGACCCCAACGGGTAGAGACACATGGGGACTACCCACAATGTTTTAAGGGAAAGGGATGGGGGTGCGTGCATGCCTTTGTCCCTAAAAACGATTCGTGCGCTGAGACACATTGTGCTCTCCAGGAGTGCCGGGTCCGGGAATGACACTTCACCTGTGACTGCAAGCAACAAAAATGCATTGCAGCCACCGCGGGTAAGCAGCTCATGTGTGGCAAGTGCAACGGCACCCACGTAAGCTCAGCCTCGTGGACATACCCATTCCATTCTCACCAAGGGGTACAATCGAGTGGGCAGTCCCGGGGGAGGGAAGGTTCCACAACATGGAACCATGGGGTCAGGCGACCCAGGGGTAATGCATGTTATCAGGTTAAAGAGGGTTATGTGTTTTTATTTTAAAATATATACATGACGGCCACAGACAGGCCTCCAAGGTTCTTTGCCGTAGGGACAATCAGACCCCTCACGGTTCCATGCCCAAGCGAAGGACATGTCCAGAAACGCATAGTGACCGGGGCCATCAACGCAGAATTCTGCGCCGACTGACAGGCCCCTGTCACATTAGGATCTTCTTTGGGATATGGATTTCTGGAGACACTATCCCTAGGGGGCGCAGCAGGAGTGGTCAGTGCCAAGAATAGGAATTTCTTCATATGCGGACTGACCATCTTAGGGAACAGCACCCTACAAGCTCTAGGGGCAATTGGCCAAGAACTCGCAGAGCTCAGACTATACACACAGCAAACGAGATATGCAGTAGACTATCAGTTAGCCAGGCAAGGAGGGGTATGCACCATCATCAAAGAAAAATGCATTACACATGTACATGACGAAACATTAAACATAACAGCAGCCATGTCCAGGATACAAAAGCAATTGGATAGCTTTAAACAGGGATTCGCAGGGGCTGATGAGTGGTTAGGATGGTTGTTTAACACAGTTTGGGGAGCATACATCATGAAAGGATTAATTTTAGTAGTAGCCATCCTGTTCACACACTGCCTGGGCCTAACTTGTATTAAAATGATATGTGCGAATATTGTATCGAGAACGCTACCCACTGCCAGTATCCAGATGCAAGAGGTTCACCACACCGCAGAGGAAGAGGAACAACAGCAAGGACGACATCTGCACAGGTCTCTATACCTCTGTACCTCTGACGATCGTCCATGGGGGGGGGGGGGGGGGGGGGGGGGGGTCAGCCATGAATGAGACCCCTTAGACGAGAGGAGGGATTGAATTAGGCCATTTTCCAAGACCATATTTTTATCTCATCTCATCAAACATTCTTAATTTATGAAACTGTTTTATTGGACTGATTGGCACCGTTTAACATTTATTGGACTGTTTTATTGGACTGATTGGCACCGTTTATAATATAATGTGCCCACAATGCAGAAGCGGACACCCGGATGGACATTCGTTTAAATCCCCTTCTGCGCTGATGGAAGACACTTGTTCTGCCCAGCAATAGCACGAAGTGGCATCTTAAAACGGCCCCATGGCCAGGAGATTGGGGTATCTGCGAGTCAAGACCCTGGCAGTGGGATACATGGCACAACTGTATTGCAAAGACTTATGAAAGAATGAAATAATATATTAATACATTGGCCAAGGCATGCAAAGAAACCAGAATAGAAGGAATAAAATAAATGTATAGATTAGATTAGCGTCCCCAAACACACAGCAGGACAAAGGTGACATTAACACCTCATCTCGCAAACACAGAAACAAAAGCATAGCACAGCCACAGACATCGGAGGTCGATTTAGTTAAGGAAACACATCAGGGAGATAATGGGAAACACATTAGAGAAGGGAAGGACACCGGAGCAAGCACAGATAATCTCAACAACACGGTCACACACCATACAGATGCAACTTGACAAAGATGCATATTCCCAGTTTAAACCTGTCTGAGAGATCTAAATCAAAACTAGCCTTTAACTATTATGTATGAGCAAATGTTCCCGCTCGAATTTGGATTCCTATAAAAATCCAGAGCGAATGTGTAATTGTCGAGATCAATGTGGACCAAGCCACTGTTTCTGAGCTGGCTGCGTGGGTCTCCCTGAAGGCTTCAGTAATTGTACAATAAAGAACAACGCTTTGAACCTTGCCTTGAGACTCGGCCTCTTGACTGCACTGGTACAAGGGATTTTTCCCTACAACAATCCTAACAGATATTGGGGATCTGGTCCTGTATCCTAACAGATATTGGGGTCTGGTCCATTATCCTAACAGATATTGGGGTCTGGTCCAGTATCCTAACAGATATTGGGGTCTGGTCCCGTATCCTAACAGATACTGGGGTCTGGTCCAGTATTCTAACAGATATTGGGGTCTGGTCCAGTATTCTAACAGATATTGGGGTCTGGTCCAGTATCCTAACAGATATTGGGGTCTGGTCCTGTATACTAACAGATATTGGGGTCTGGTCCAGTATCCTAACAGATATTGGGGTCTGGTCCAGTATCCTAACAGATATTGGGGTCTGGTCCTGTATCCTAACAGATACTGGGGTCTGGTCCTGTATTCTAACAGATATTGGGGCCTGGTCCTGTATTCTAACAGATATTGGGGTCTGGTCCAGTATCCTAACAGATATTGGGGTCTGGTCCTGTATTCTAACAGATATTGGGGTCTGGTCCAGTATTCTAACAGATATTGGGGTCTGGTCCTGTATTCTAACAGATATTGGGGTCTGGTCCTGTATTCTAACAGATATTGGGGTCTGGTCCAGTATCCTAACAAATATTGGGGTCTGGTCCAGTATCGTAACAGATACTGGGGTCTGGTCCAGTATTCTAACATATATTGGGGTCTGGTCCAGTATACTAACAGATATTGGGGTCTGGTCCAGTATACTAACAGATATTGGGGTCTGGTCCAGTATACTAACAGATATTGGGGTCTGGTCCAGTATACTAACAGATATTGGGGTCTGGTCCAGTATCCTAAAAGATATTGGGGTCTGGTCCAGTATTCTAACAGATATTGGGGTCTGGTCCAGTATCCTAACAGATATTGGGGTCTGGTCCAGTATACTAACAGATATTGGGGTCTGGTCCTGTATCCTAACAGATATTGGGGTCTGGTCCAGTATTCTAACAGATATTGGGGTCTGGTCCAGTATACTAACAGATATTGGGGTCTGGTCCAGTATCCTAACAGATATTGGGGTCTGGTCCTGTATACTAACAGATATTGGGGTCTGGTCCCGTATCCTAACAGATATTGGGGTCTGGTCCTGTATACTAACAGTTATTGGGGTCTGGTCCAGTATCCTAACAGATATTGGGGTCTGGTCCAGTATACTAACAGATATTGGGGTCTGGTCCTGTATACTAACAGATATTGGGGTCTGGTCCAGTATCCTAACAGATATTGGGGTCTGGTCCAGTATTCTAACAGATATTGGGGTCTGGTCCAGTATTCTAACAGATATTGGGGTCTGGTCCTGTATCCTAACAGATATTGGTCCAGTATTCTAACAGATATTGGGGTCTGGTCCTGTATCCTAACAGATATTGGGGTCTGGTCCTGTATTTTAACAGATATTGGGGTCTGGTCCTGTACACTAACAGATATTGGGGTCTGGTCCTGTACACTAACAGATATTGGGGTCTGGTCCTGTATACTAACAGATATTGGGGTCTGGTCCAGTATCCTAACAGATATTGGGGTCTGGTCCAGTATCCTAACAGATATTGGGGTCTGGTCCAGTATCCTAACAGATATTGGGGTCTGGTCCAGTATACTAACAGATATTGGGGTCTGGTCCAGTATCCTAACAGATATTGGGGTCTGGTCCTGTATACTAACAGATATTGGGGTCTGGTCCTGTATACTAACAGATATCGGGGTCTGGTCCTGCATCCTAACAGATACTGGGGTCTGGTCCAGTATTCTAACAGATATTGGGGTCTGGTCCTGCATCCTAACAGATATTGGGGTCTGGTCCAGTATTCTAACAGATATTGGGGTCTGGTCCAGTATTCTAACAGATATTGGGGTCTGGTCCAGTATTCTAACAGATATTGGGGTCTGGTCCTGTATCCTAACAGATATTGGGGTCTGGTCCTGCATCCTAACAGAATTTGGGGTCTGGTCCTCTATCATAACAACATGTCAATGGGTATACTTCTAACCTGCTCAACCTTTCATCATAAGACAACACATTCATCCCAGGAATGAGCTGAGTGAATCTTCTCGGAACTGCTTCCAATGCAAGTGTGTCCATCTAGGTTTTTAATCCAATTGTTCGCCTGTTCCAGTCCAATTATTTTCCATCTGGAGGATGAAGTTTAGACTCAGCCTGGTAGTGAAGGTCCTTCCCTATCCCATTCCATTAACATTCACCACAGCTTGAATGTCATTTCGACTGATTTTGACTCTGTTTAGAGCTCTGAAATGGAGCACGAGTGCATTTCCACATCCCAATGAAAGCAGTAAAGCCCGTTTGGTTTTTTTGAAGGCTGGATGGTTTCCCTGTTTGAAGCCAGTGTACTAATGCATCTTTACTGTGGAAAGCCCCTGTAAACATTCCACTGAGACTATTAACATGACCTTTTGCTGTATTTGCCTCGCACGGAATAAATATTTAGTGGCTAACTTTCATCTTTTGCAGAGATAAATAATTTAGCCTACTCGAGACTGGGTGGCGTGGGTAGACACCCATGTCGCCCCTTTAATGCACTGCAGAAATACATGTAAACCCTTTAATTCCGCTCCAGAAATAAACATAAAAGGAGATGCTATTTTGGCATGCGCATCTGAATAATCGTGAAACAATTTTGTAATGATAAATATTGTTGGCCAAGTGATGATATGAAAATATTTGATAACCAACTTAACTTATTGCTGTTGGTAAAGAAAACCCAATTGCCTCCAGGTCAGCTACCAAGTAAGCAGAAAGTGAGGAATGTGACCCATAGAAGTCACTCGGCACACATTAATCCAGGCCTGTTGGTTATTCTCGCATCATTCCACATGATACATAGAACATAGAACAATACAGCGCAGTACAGGCCCTTCGGCCCACGATGTTGCACCGAAACAAAAGCCATCTAACCTACACTATGCCATTATCATCCATATGTTTATCCAATAAACTTTTAAATGCCCTCAATGTTGGCGAGTTCACTACTGTAGCAGGTAGGGCATTCCACGGCCTCACTACTCTTTGCGTAAAGAACCTACCTCTGACCTCTGTCCTATATCTATTACCCCTCAGTTTAAAGTTATGTCCCCTTGTGCCAGCCATATCCATCCGCGGGAGAAGGCTCTCATTGTCCACCCTATCCAACCCCCTGATCATTTTGTATGCCTCTATTAAGTCTCCTCTTAACCTTCTTCTCTCCAACGAAAACAACCTCAAGTCCATCAGCCTTTCCTCATAAGATTTTCCCTCCATACCAGGCAACATCCTGGTAAATCTCCTCTGCACCCGCTCCAAAGCCTCCACGTCCTTCCTATAATGCGGTGACCAGAACTGTACGCAATACTCCAAATGCGGCCGTACCAGAGTTCTGTACAGCTGCAACATGACCTTCCGACTCCGGAACTCAATCCCTCTACCAATAAAGGCCAACACTCCATAGGCCTTCTTCACCACCCTATCAACCTGGGTGGCAACTTTCAGGGATCTATGTACATGGACACCTAGCTCCCTCTGCTCATCCACACGTTCAAGAACTTTACCATTAGCCAAATATTCCGCATTCCTGTTATTCCTTCCAAAGTGAATCACCTCACACTTCTCTACATTAAACTCCATTTGCCACCTCTCAGCCCAGCTCTGCAGCTTATCTATATCCCTCTGTAACCTGCTACATCCTTCCACACTATCGACAACACCACCGACTTTAGTATCGTCTGCAAATTTACTCACCCACCCTTCTGCGCCTTCCTCTAGGTCATTGATAAAAATGACAAACAGCAACGGCCCCAGAACAGATCCTTGTGGTACTCCACTTGTGACTGTACTCCATTCTGAACATTTCCCATCAACCACCACCCTCTGTCTTCTTTCAGCTAGCCAATTTCTGATCCACATCTCTAAATCACCCTCAATCCCCAGCCTCCGTATTTTTTGCAATAGCCTACCGTGGGGAACCTTACAGCTCTCAGTGCCATGATTTAAAAAAAAAAATTTTTTTTTAGAGGACCCAAATCTTTTTTTTTCCCAATTAAGGGGCAATGTAGCGTGACCAATCCACCTACCCTGCACATATTTTGGGTTGTGGGGGTGAGACCCATGCAGACACGGGGAGAATGTGCAAACTCCACATCCACACGGACAGTGACCCAGGCCAGGATCGAACCCTGGTCCACGGCGCCGTGAGGCAGCAGTGCTAACCACTGCGCCACCGTGCCGCCCTTCTCAGTGCCATGATCTATTACTCCAAGTCAATGAATACATTGCCTTCATAGATAGCATTGAGATCTACAGTAACCATAGATTTAGAGGCAGGAGTAGTAGGAGGGACAGAAGTAGGCTATTCAGTCTCTTGAACCTGTGCCATTCAATTCCATCATGGTAGATCTGCACCTTAATTGGCCCGCCAGAATGTCCAAATTACCTAACAGCACGTCTTTCGTGACTTGTGGGAGGAAACCGGAGCACCCGGAGGAAACCCAGACAGGCCCCTTGCATTAAAATAGATGCAATCTAGCCTTCCAATCCTACCATATGCCTGATAATGCAATGACGTCTCTGCCTGCTGGACTGACCTAGACTTCCTTCTACATTTGATTGAAGCTAGTTTCCAACTCTACATCCACTCTGTGCCCCATCCCCCTTCCAAATTAGTTTAAAACCTCCCCAACAGCAAGAACAAACCTAGCAAGGATATTGGGCCCATTCCAGTTCAGGTACAACTTGTCGAGCTTGTACAGGTCCCACCTACCCCAGAAACTGTCCCAATGATCAAAAAATCTAAACCATACCCTCCTACACCATCTCTTTAGCCACACATTCATCTGACCCACTTTCCTATTCTCATACTCAGTAGCGCGTGGCATTGGAAGTAATCCAGAGATCACAACTTTAGAAGTCCTGCTCTTTAATCTGCTACATAACTCCCTAAATTCCTGTTGCAGCACCTCATCCATTTTCTACCCATGTTGTTCAGACCGATGTGTACCATGACCACTGGTTGCTCCCTCTCCCCCTTCAGTATGTCCTGCAGCCGCTCTGAGACATCCCTGGCACCAGGGAGGCAACATGCTATTCGAGAGTCTCATTCACAGCCACGGAAATGCCTGTTGGCTCCCCTTATGTTGAGTCCCCTGTCACTAAAGCTCTCCCAGTCTTTTTCCTCCCCTGTCATGCAGCAGAGCCAACCGTGATGCTATAAACATGGCTGTTGCTGCTTTCCAGAGGCCATCTCCCCCCCCCCCCCTCCCCCCCCCAACAGTATCCAACACGGTATATTTGTTTGAGAGGCGGATGACCACAGGGGACTCCTGCACTATCTGCCTATACCTACTACTCTTCCTGGTGGTCACCCAGCACTCTTCCGCCTGTGCAGCCATTGCTTGCAGTGTGACCAGCCTGCTAAAGATGCTATTCAAGATGTCCTCAGCATCGCGGATGTCCCATAGTGAGTCTATCTGCAGATCCATTCACGCATTGAGGTAATTTAAGAGCTGCAATTCCTGCGTACATGGTCACCAGAGACTCTAAATGTGACCCAAATCTCCCACATATTGCAGGAGGAGCATTCCAAGGGGCTGGGTGCTCCTGCCAGACCCTGAGCTGAGCTCTTAGTTTCTCCCTTAAATTTAGAGTACTGGTTATACAAGGGACCTTCCTCTACTTTAAATGCTAGCTACTCCAAAACTAACGTCCCGGAAACAATTAAAGGGAAGATATACTCACCTGATTGTTACTCACCAATTAGCTGCCCCCCCGTCACTCTCTGAATGGTGATGTTACTTTGAGCTCTGCCACCGGCTCACCGCGCTGTATTTTTTTGTTCTGGAGTGCTCTGCTCCGCCTTATTGCTTCCTCAGGGGTCAGCTCCCAATTGTCATCTTATCAGCTACAAGCAAGAACCTAGTAACAATTACTCAACCTTACCCACTACTCACCAAATCAGTTCTCTCGCTTCCTCTTGGTGTTCATGAAGCTCAGCTACGCTCTGTTCCTGCCCAGACTGAGACTGAGCTCCGCACTCAATCTATTTAGGTGCACCTTGTCCCTGTTTGACCCGACCCCTTGTTTTCACCCAACTCCAACATACCTTCATTTAGCCAAGCAGCACTCGGTGCAGCCACTTTGTACACTTTCTGGATGCCACAGGTTGAGACAATATGCTTTTCATGCCATTATTTTTTGTTTTCACCCATCTTGCTCAACTATGTCCAGTGTCCGGGGTTGGAGGGGGGGGGGGGATATCACTGAATGCTCTGCCCGTTGGGTAGTGTATTTGCAACAACCGGCTGTCAAAGTATGTAGAATGATCAGTGTTCCCCACTGTGCCTATCATAGCTAATTATTCAAGATTATCCAATGAGGTTTCATGTTGAAAACTGGTGTCATGATGAAAACTGGTGTCAATCATCACCTAATAGTCTATTCTCAACTGATTCCCCACATTGAACATCACTTAGAGGAAGCACTGATGGAAGCAAAATAAAATGTACTCAGTATGCGGAAACTAATAGGTATCATTAGGAGAAACTAAGTTTGTAGTAACGAGGACAAGCAAAGAAGGGCCATAGAAAATTGGATTCAATCTAATATCAAGCTTCCTCCAACACTTTAATTTAAAAGGTTAAGCCACGGTTACGTTATGGCAGGAGAACTCAAAGCCTTAGTTTGCTCCTCTTGCTCCATGTGGGAGGCTGGGAATATTTCCAGTGCCCGAGGCCAGCATGTGTACAGGAACATCTCCAGCTATAGCTCCTGGAAGCCCAGCATTTTGGAGCTGGAGCGGAGGCTGGGGACATCGTGGAACATCCATGAGGCGGAGTTGTCATGGATAGCACGTATAGAGAGGTGGTCACACTGCAGGATCAGACTCCACAAGCAGGCAGGGAATGGACGACCACCAGACAGAGCAAGAGAGCTAGGCAGGCAGTGCAGGAATCTCTGGTGGCCATTCCCCTGCAAAACAGATATACCGCATTGCATACTGTTGAGGAGAACGACCTCTCAGGGAAAAGCAGCAACAACCAAATTCATCACCCCATGGTTGGTTCTGTTCCCGCGGGGAGGAGTAAAAAGTGTGAGAATGCAATAGTTATAGGAGATTGAATTGTAAGGGGAATTTGTGGGTGTTTTTGTGGCCGCAAAGGATACTCCAAGATGGTATGTTGCCTCCCTGGGACGAGGATCAAAGATGTCTCGGAGAGATTACACAACATTCTTGAGGGGGAGGGTGAACAGCCGGTGGTGGTGGTACACATTGGTATCAATGACATAGGTTAAAAAAGGGATGAGGTCCTGAAAGCAGAATATAGAGAGTTAGGAAGAACGTTGAGAAGTCGGACCTCAAAGTTAGTGATCTCAGGATTGCTACCAGTGCCACGTGCTAGTCAGAATAGAAATAGTAGGGTGTATCGGATGAGTATGTGGCTGAAGAGATGATGTGAGGGAGAGGGTTTCAGATTCCTGGGGCATTGGAACCGGTTCTGGGGGAGGTGAGACCTGTACAAACTGGATGGGCTACACTTGGGCAGGACCGGGAATGATCTCCTTGCGGGGGGGGGGGGGGGGTAATTGCTAGAGTGGTTGGGAGGGCTTAAACTAATATGGCAGGGGCTGGGAACCCATGAAAGGATTCAGGGCAGGTGGAAATCAAGAACCAGAGAAAAAGACATAAAGGAGAATAAGAAAAGTGATAGGCAGAGAAATCAAGGGCCTGTATCAGATGATAACATTGTAACAAATAATAGGGAAGGAACAGGATATGTTAGAAGCACTAGCCTTAAGGTTTTGTACCTGAACCCGCAGATCATTCAAAATAAAATGGATGAATTAGCTGTGCAGATAGCTGTAAAGGGGGATAATATAGTTGGGATTACGGAGACATGGCTCCAAGGTGACCAAGGATGGGAACTAAACATTGAGGGCTACTCAGTTTTTAGGAAGGACAGACAGAAAGGAAAAGGTGGTGGTGTTGCATTGTTGATTAAAGAAGATATTGATACAACATTGAGGAAAGATATTAGTACAGATGATGTGGAATCTATCTGGGTGGAGTTAAGAAACATCAAGGGGCAAAAATCATTCGTTGGGGTGATATACAGACAATCAAACTGCAGTGGCAATGTTGGGAATGCATTAAACAGGAAATCAGAAATGCACGTGATAAAGGAACATCTGTGATTATGGGTGACTTTAATGTGTGATTATAGGTGACTTTAATCTGCATAGAGAGTCAAATTAGTCACAGTACAATAGAGGAGGAATTTCTGGAATGCATACGGGTGGTTTTCTGGACTAGAATATTGAGGAACCAACAAGAGAATAGTCCATCTTGGAATGGGTGCTGCGCAATGAGAAAAGATTAATTGGTAATCTAGTTGTGAGAGAACCTTTGGGGATGAGTGAGCATAATATGATAGAATTCTTTATCATGGTAGATAGTGAGGTAGTTGATTCTGAGACCAAGGTCCTGAACCTCAATAAAGGTAACTATGATGGTATGAGGCATGAGGTGGTTATGATGGACTGGGAAACATTACTGAAAGGAAGGGCAGCGGACAGGCAATGGCAGGCATTCAAGGAACAAATAGCTGAACTCCAAAAGTTGTTTATTCCTATTTGGTGCAAGAGTAGAAAGGGAACCGTGGCTAAACCATGGCTTACAAGGGAAATTAGTGACAGTATTAGAATCAAAGAAGAGGCATTCAAATTAGCAAGAAAAAGCAATAGACCTGAGGATTGGGAGCAGTTTAACATTCAGTAAAGGTGGACTAAGGGATTGATTAAGAAGGGGAAAATACAATTTGAAAGTAAATTAGCAGTCAAAATAAAAACTGATTGTAAAAGTTTCCATAGGCATGTAAAAGACCAAAGATGTACAGGTTAGATGGAATGGCCATGATAAATTGCCCTTAGTGTCCAAAGTTGCCCTTAGTGTTGGGTGGGGTTACTGGGTTATGGGGATAGGGTGGAGGTGTGGACCTTGGGTTGGGTGCTCTTTCCCGGTGCAGACTCGATGGGCCGAATGGCCTCCTTCTGCACTGTAAATTCTATGAAATCTATGAAAAGAAAAAAGATTGATAAAAACACCTTCAGAAATGGGGGAATTCAGAACAGGGAACAAAGAAATAATTGATTAACTAAGTTTGTACTTTGCTTCTGTCTTCACAAAGGAAGACATGAATAATGTACCGGAAGTTCTGAGAAGCTCCAGGTTTAGTGAGAAGGAAATTAGTATGAGTAAAGAAATGGCTTTGGGGAAATTAATGGGATTGAAGGTGGACAAATATCTAGAGCCAGGTAATCTGCCTCTCAGAGTATTTAAGAAAGTGGCCCCAGAAATAGTAAATCCATTGATTTAAAAAAAAAAAAAATTTAGAGTACCCAATTCATTTTTTACAATTAAGGGAAAATTTAGCGTGGCCAATCCACCTACCCTGCACATCTTTGGGTTGTGGAGGCGAAACCCACGCAAACACAGGGAGAATGTGCAAGCTCCACACGGACAATGACCCAGAGCCGGGATCGAACCTGGGACCTCGGCGCCGTGAGGCAGCAGTGCTAACCACTGCACCACCGTGCTGCTGTAGATCCATTGATGGTCATTTTCCAAAATTCTTTCATTCTTTGGACTCTGGAATGGTTCCTACAGATTGAAGGGTAGAAAATGTAACCCCGCTCTTCAAAAATGGAAGGTAGAGAGAAAACAGGGAACGATAGACCAGTGAGCCTAATGTCGGTAGCAGGGAAGTTGCTAGAGTTCTTTATCAAGAGTTTCACAACATGGCACTTGGAAAGAAACGGTATAATCAGACAAAGTCAGCACGGATTTACAAAAGGAAAATCATGCTTGACAAATCTACTAGAATTCTTTGAAGAGGTAACTAGCAGTTGACCAGGGAGAACCAGTGGATGTGGTTTATTTAGACTTTCAGAAGGCTTTAGTAAGGGTCTCACATAGCAGATTAATATGAAGTTAAAACGTGTGGGATTACGGGTAGTGTCTTGAGATGGATACAAAGCAGACAGGGAGTAAAAGGTTGGAAGAAATGTGTATTCTTCTGATTGGCAGGCAGTGACTAGTGAGGTCTATGTTAGGGCCCCAAATGTTCACATTATATATTAATGTTTTGGTCGAGGGAATTCAATATATTATCTCCAAATTTGCAGATGATACAAAATTAGGTTGGAGGGTGAGCTGTGAGGAAGATGCAGAGATGCTTCAGCGGGATGTGGACAGGCTGGATGAGTGGGCACATGCATGGTCGATGCAGTATAATGTGAATGAATGTGAGGTTATCTGTTCCGGTAGCAAAAATAGAAAGGCAGATTATTATTTGAATGGGTGTAAATTGAGAGAGGTGGATACTCAGAGACCTTGGTGTCCTCGTGCATCTGTCACTGAAAGTAAGCGCGCAGGTACAGCAAGCGGTAAAGAAAGCAAACGGTATGTTGGCCTTCATAGCGAAGAGTATAGGAATAGAGATGTTTTACTGTCCATATCTGAGGAAGGATGTTCTTGCTATGGAGGGAGTGGAGTGAAGGTTTACCTGGCTGATTCCTGGGATGGTGGGATGTCACATGAGGAGAGACTAAGTCGGTTAGGATTATATTCATTGGAGTTTAGAAGAGTGAGAGGGGATCTCATAGAAACTTATAAAATTCTAACAGGATTAGACAGAGTAAAATCAGAAAGAATGTTCCCGATGGTGGGGGAGTCCAGAACTAGGGGTCATTGTTTGAGGTTAAGTGGAAAATCTTTTAGGACTGAGGGGAGGAGAAACTTCTTCACCCCGAAAGTGATGAATCTGTGGAATTCACTACCACAGAAAGCAGTGGAGGCCAAAACGGTGTGTAATTTCAAAAAGGAATTAGCTATACCTCATGGGCTTAAGGGATCAAGGGATATGAGGGTGGGGGGGGGAGGTGAGATCAGGGTATTGAACCTGATGATAAGCCATGATCATAATGAATGGTGGAGGAGGCTCGAAGGGCCGAATGGCCTCCTCCTGCTTCTAGTTTCTATGAATGCCAATGGTGGTGACACTACTAACTGACTTGGCCAAATAGTGAAGGACTTATGCAATGGTTTTAAGTCAATTGGTGCAGGGAACCAACAGGAGATAGTGACCTATCCCAGTTCTTCTCAAACAGGGCTCTGTGAATTCCTGGGGGTCCGTGGAGGTGTCTGCAAAATAACTAAGCAGCATCCAGGGCTGGACTTGATATGAGCCATTAGTGGAGTGCAAATGCCAAATATCAGCTCCGTTTGAGAACTACCGCTGCACAGGTCTCCACAAAGAGTAGAGAAAATTCACAACAGAACAACCTTGTTACCCTTGCAGATTTGTAAACGAGAGACTCGTTTCTTAAAAACGCAAAATTCCTTGGTTGTCTGTTAATTGCACACTCAAATAACAATCTCAGAAAAAAAACTTGCCATTTCGAAATATCTTGCTCGTTCTGTGTAAAATAAGCAAAGCCGGGACGTTTAAGAAAAACGGGTTTGAATAATGGTTAGAATAATGAGTTATGTTGTCGTCGTTGGTTTACTGTTGGGGCAGACAGATCGAGAGATTTCAATTATAGCCGGGCTCCAGGCTTGAATTTTGAGGACTGTTTGCGTTGGCCAGTGGTTCCTCGACGATGATCCCGCAGACCCCTTCCATTCACACTGGAGAGTGGCTGCCCTGTGTGAGCAGTGAGGTGTGCAGCATGTCCAGGGCATGACTGTCTGACCTTGGAGAGGAGAAGGTTTGAGAGCAGCACAAAGAGGTAGACCCACCAACACCGAGGTTGGCGTTGGGCACCAGGCGAGTTCAGACTTATTCAAGAAAGGGAATATATAAATATTGGAGTGCCACAGGCTGTGAGAAGCAGGGACATCGATTTCACCAATACCTACAAGGAGATACCTGGCTTCTTAAAAGCATGATTAAAGCACCTTGTGCAGCATTTTCATTTTAAAAAAATATATATATATTTATTCGGGTATTTGCAAGATTTTATAATAATAATAACAATGACATAAACATGGTACAATAAACATTTCCCCCCCCATCCCAACCTTCACACACCCCAACCATAAAACAACAATCCGGCCCTCTCCCCACCCCCCCGCCTTTGGAATACTGCTGCTGCTGACATTTTCATTTTCCCCGAGAAAGTCGACGAACGGCTGCCACCTCCGGGTGAAGCCGACCCTCTTAAGGCGAACTTTATTTTCTTGAGACTGAGAAACCCAGCCATGTCACTAACCCAGGTCTCCACACTCGGGGGCTTCGAGTCCCTCCACAATAACAGGATCCGTCTCCGGGCTACCAGGGAGGCAAAGGCCAGGACATCGGCCTCTTTCGCCCCCTGAACTCCCGGATCTTCCGACACTCCAAAGATCGCTACCTCCGGACTCGGCACCACCCGTGTTTTTAGCACCGTGGACATTGCCTCAGCGAATCCCTGCCAAAACCCTCTAAGCTTCGGGCATGCCCAAAACATGTGGACATGATTTGCTGGGCTTCCCGCGCACATCTGTCCTCTACCCCAAAAAACTTGCTCATCCGGGTCACCGTCATGTGTGCCCGGTGGACTACCTTAAATTGTATCAGGTTAAGCCTGGCGCACGATGAGGAGGTATTAACCCTGCTTGGGGCATCCGCCCATAGACCCGCCTCTATCTCTCCTCCCAGCTCGTCCTCCCACTTGCCCTTTAGCTCCTCCACCGGAGTTTCCTCCACCTCCGAAAGCTCCTGGTAAATATCTGAAACCTTTCCCTCTCCCACCCAGGTACTGGAGACTACTCTATCCTGTATCCCCCGTGGCGGCAGCAGCGGGAAGGCCGGCACCTGTTTTCTCAGGAAGTCGCACACCTGCAAATACCTAAAACCATTCCCTGCTGGCAAATCAAATTTATCCTCCAAGGCTTTCAAGTTGGGGAAGCTCCAGTCTATAAATAGAACCCCCATCCTTCTAATTCCTGCCCTTTGCCATCTCCGGAACCCATCGTCCAGCCTACCCGGTACAAACCGATGATTATTATAAATCGGGGTCCAAACCGATGCTCCCTCCACTCCCTTATATCTCCTCCACTGCCCCCAGATTCTCAGAGCCGCCACCACCACCGGACTTGTGGAGTATCGGGCCGGCGAGAACGGAAGAGGTGCCGTTATCAGTGCTCCCAAACTTGTGTCTTTACATGACGCCGCCACCATCCGCTCCCACACCGACCCCTCCTCCACTACCCACTTCCTAATCATGGCTATATTAGCCGCCCAGTAGTAATTGCAGAAGTTCGGTAGTGCCAACCCACCCTCCCTCCGACTGCGCTCCAGCAACACTTTCTTCACTCGTGGGGTTTTACCCGCCCACACAAAGCCCAAAATAACCTTATTCACCCGCTTGGAAAGGCCTTGGGGACGAAGATGGGGAGGCACTGAAAGTCAAACAGAAATCTGGGGAGGACCGTCATTTTCACGGTCTGTACCCTCCCCGCCAGTGATAGCGGGAGCATGTCACATCTCTTAAAGTCCCCTTCCATTTGTTCTACCAACCGGGATAGGTTTAACTTGTGCAGTACCTCCCATTCCCGGGTCACCTGGATTCCCAGATATCGAAAGCTCTTTCCTACCATTCTAAGCGGCAGCTCTCCCAGTCTCTTCTCCTGTCCTCTTGCCTGGATCGCGAACATCTCGCTTTTCCCCCAAGTTCAACTTATACCACGAAAAATTGCCAAATTCCCCCAGGATTCGCATTACTTCCCCCATCCCCTCCAATGGGTCCGAAATGTACAAGAGCAGGTCATCTGTGTAAAGCGAGACCCGGTGCTCCACGCCCCCCCTCCCCCCACCTCCACCCCCTGCCCCACCCGAACCAACCCTTTCCAGTTCCGAGAGGCTCTTAACGCCATGGCCAATGGCTCTATGACCAGACCAGAGCAAACCGTAACAGGGAGAGGGGCACCCTTGCTTCGTCTCTCCGTGCAGTTTAAAATACCCCAATCTCAGCCGGTTCACTCGCACACTCGTTACTCGTGCCTGATAGAGCAACCGCACCCAGTCAGTAAAGGCCTCACCAAACCCAAACCTTCCCAGCGCCTCCCACAAGTAATCCCACTCCACCCGATCAAAAGCCTTCTCCGCATCCATCGCTATCACCACCTCCACCTCCTCTCCTTCTGAGGGCATCAGAATAACATTTAAAAGCCTTTGAACATTGGCCTTGAGTTGCCTGCCCTTTACAAATCCTGTCTGGTCTTCACCTATCACCCCCGGGACACAGTCTTCACCTATCACCCCCTTGTGACCAGTATCTTAGCCAACAGTTTGGTTTCCACATTCAGTAGAGAAATTGGCCTGTATGACCCGGATCCTTCTCCCATTTCAGGATCAGTGAAATCGAGGCCTGCGACATTGTTGGCGGGAGGACTCCCTTCTCTCTTGCTTCATTAAATGTCCTCACCAGCAGTGGGCTCAATATCTCTGAAAACGTCTTATAGAATTCCACCAGGTAGCCGTCCGGCCCTGGGGCCTTGCCTGACTGCATGCCATCCAGCCCCTCAATTACTTCCTCAATCTCAATTAGGGTTCCCAGCCCTTCTACCAGATCCTCATCTACCCTCGGAAACCTCAACTGATCCAAAAACTGCCTCATTCCCTCCACCCCCGCCGGGGGTTCCGACTCATATAATTTACTATAAAAGTCTTTAAACACCTCATTCACCCCCACTGGGTCCAGGACAGTATTCCCACCTTTACTCTTTACTCTCCCTATCTCCCTGGCCGCCTCCCTTTTTCTGAGCTGGTGTGCTAACATTCTGCTAGCCTTTTCCCCGTACTCATAAATTGCCCCCCTTGCCTTCCTCAACTGTTCCACTGCTTTCCCTGTCGTCAACAGCCCAAACTCCACCTGTAACCTCCGCCGCTCCCTCAGTAGCCCCACGTCCGGAACCTCCGAGTATCTCCTGTCCACCTGGAGTATCTCCTCAACTAACCTATCCCTCTCCGCCCGTTCCGCCTTTTCTCTGTGGGCCCGTATGGAGATTAATTCCCTCTGACCACTGCCTTCAGAGCTTCCCAGACCATGGCTGCAGAGACTGCCCCCGTATCATTTGTTTCCAGGTTGTTCTGGATGGACTTGTTAGCCCGCCCACAGATCGCTTCGTCCGCTAACAACCCCACATCCAGTCCCCACAGTGGGCATTGTCCTCTCTCCACACTAACCCGTAGATCCACCCAGTGCGGGGCATGATCCGACACTGCGATTGCCGAGTACTCAGTATCCACCACCCCCGGTATTAGAGCCCAGCTCAGAACAAAAATGTCGATGCGAGAGTATACCTTGTGGACATGGGGAAAAAAGAAAACTCCTTCCCCCTTGGCCGTGCAAACCTCCGTGGGTCTACTCCCCCATCTGTTCCATAAACCCCTTCAATTCCTTTGCTGCGGCTGGCATCCTCCCTGTCTTGGATTTTGACCGATCCAATTCCGGATCAATGACTGGATTAAAATTTCCTCCCATAATCAGGTTATGCGACTCTTAGTTTGGGATCTTACCTAACACCCGCCTCATAAATTCCACATCGTCCCAATTCGGAGCATATATGTTCATGAGCACCACCCACACCCCCTCCAGCTTCCCACTCACCATTATGTACCTACCCCCCGTGTCTGACACGATTCTCCCTGCCTCGAATGCCACTCGTTTATTGATCAAGATCACTACCCCCCTGGTCTTTGAGTCCAGCCCAGAGTGGAAGACTTGGCTAACTCACCCCTTTCTCAATCTAGTCGGGTCTATAGCCTTTAGGTGTGTCTCTTGTAGCATTGCCACGCCCGCCTTCAGCCCCTTCAAATGCGCAAACACGCGAGCCCTCTTGACCGGTCCGTTCAGCCCTCTAACGTTCCATATAATCAGCCTGGTTGGGGGGCTTCACATTCCCCAGTAAACAAACATCAGAAAATACAGTGAAAAAACAACAACAGAAGAAAGAAAAAAAACAGCCCCAGAAACCCCCCCCCCTCTAACCAGCTCCCTGTAAGACAAAGTTAACTTTAGCCATCAAAACAGCCCCTTTATTACAAATAACACTACTTATACAGCCCAGCACAACAGATCACCACCAGAGTACTGTCCAAGGCTTCAGTGTCTTTTAGTTCACCTCCAGACTTTTTTCTTTCATAAAAGTCCATACTTCGTCTGGTGTTTCGAAGTAGAAGTCCCATTCCTCATGTGTGACCCACAGACGGGCTGGGTACATCATCCCTAACTTCACTCCCTTCTTAAAGACGGCCGTTTTGCCCGATTAAACCCCGCTCGCCTCGTGGCCAAATCCGCGCCCAGGTCCTGATAGATGCGCAGCTCACAATTCTCCTACTTGCCGCTCCGTTCTTTCTTGGCCCACCGCAGAACGTGGCCCTTGTCCAGGAATCGGTGTAAACGTACCACCATCACCATCGGTGGCTCGTTCGCTTGGGGCTTCTTCGCGAGGGCTCTGTGCGCTCTATCAACTTCCAGTGGCCAAGGGAACGCCTCAGCCCCCATCAACCTCTCCAGCATGTCCGTCACATAAGCCGTCGCATCTGATCCCTCACTGCCTTCAGGGAGGTCGACGATTCTCAGATTCTGCCTCCTGGACCCGTTGTCCAGGTCCTCCAACTTCTCCTGCATTCTTCTCTGGCGATCGTTCATCATCTCCACCTTGGTCTCCAGCACAGTTATGTATTCCTCGTGCTCGGACACCTTTTTCTCCACCTCCTGGATCGCTCGTCCGTGGGTCTCTTGATTCTGCACAACTTGATCAATCGAAGCCTTAATCGGGTCCAGCGTGTCCTTCATCAGCTTGGCGAAGCAATCTTTGAAAAACTTCACCAGCTGCTCCGTCGACCACTGCGCCATCTCCCCGCGGCCCTTGCTCTCTGCCATGCTTTCCCGCGTTGCCAGCTCTGCTCGCGTCTTCCTTGTAGGACTTTGTCTTCTCACATGGCCACTTCTGGTCCAATTCTCCATATACTGGAGGGGGATTTCTCCTCACCGATTTATCCCATAAAATCCGGGAAAAAAACGGGGAAAAAAGTTTCAAAAGTCCGTCACAGGCGGGAGCTATCAACTGTGCAACCTACTCCTCCATGGCCGCCACCGGAAGTCTCAGCATTTTCATTTTGTGAGTATCGCAATTTATGTGGTGGTCCACGATGACTAATCCAGCTGAAAGGTGTCCCCTTTTAACTAAAGAAGTTTAACAACCACTGACCAACTTGCCTTCATTCTCATTAACCCACCTGTCACAGACACATCTATCCATTATGGTCATCATTATGGTGGCTGTCCCTCAATTTGAAGATGATGTCTCTTCAGCATCCCGTGTTTCTCCCATAGCTCTGTCTTTGACTGGACTGGCTGATTCTTGACACACAGGTCCTTCGGGACGTCCCACGAGATGTTGAGACTCCTTCCATTCTTTTCTCCCTCATGCACATCTGTCATGGGAGTGTTGTCCACTAGACTAGGAAGCAGAGGCCCAGCTGAATGCTCTGGGGTCACGGGTTCAAATTCCAGCGCGGCAGCTGGTAGAATTTAAATTTAATTCATGAAAATCTGGCATATAAAGCTGGACTCAGCAATGGTGATCATGGCCATCTGAACTGATGAGGGTCAGAGGAAACGCAGTCCGAGGAGCTGAAACACAAATGGGAAAAGGAGTTAGGAGGAGAGATAGAGGATGGTCTCTGGGCAGATGCGTTGAGTAGAGTCAACGCGTCCACATCATGCGGCAGGCTCAGTTTGATACAATTTAAGGTCGTTCACCGGTCCCACATGACAGTGTCCCGGATGAGCAGGTTCTTTGGGGTAGAAGATAGGTGCGCCGCAAGTTGCGTGGGAGGGCCATCGAACCAAGTCCATACGTTCTGGGCATGCCCAAAGCTTAGGGGATTCTGGCAGGGGTTTGCGGATGTCATGTCTAAGGTGTTAAAAACAAGGGTGACACCGAGTCCAGAAGTGGCGATTTTCAGAGTGTCGGAAGATCCGGGAATCCAGGAGGAGAAAGAGGCAGACATTCTGGCCTTTGCCTCCCTGGTAGCCCAGAGACGGATACTATTAGCTTGGGGGGACTCAAAGCCCTGAAGTCGGAGACCTGGTTCACTGACATGGCTAGCTTTCTCTGTCTGGAGAAAATCAAGTTCGCCCTGAGAGGGTCAATGTCAGGGTCCGTCCGGAGGTGGCAGCCGTTCGTTGACTTCTTTAGAGGAAATTAACCGTCAGCAGAGAGAGGGGGGTGGTTTAGCTTAGATTAGTATGTAAGAAAGGTGGGACCTGCGAGGGAGGAAGGCGGCCTTTGCACTATGTTTATATTTGTATGTACACTGTTTCTTCTGTTATTGTTACAAAATCACAAATTTCTCAATAAAATGTTTTATATTAAAAAAAAGACCATCTGGTTCACTAATGTCCTTCAGGGAAGGAAATCTGCCGCCCTTACCCGGTCTGGCTGACTCCAATGTGGCCGACTCTTAACTGCATTCTGAAATGTTCAGTCCAAGGAATTAGGGATAGGGAATAAATGCTGGCTTAGCCAACAATACCCACATCCTATGAAAGAAAAAAAAATGTTATCAAGCTTTCCATAAAACTGTTTCTTGAAGAAACAGCAGGCAACGTCTGTGGAGAGGGAACACAGGGTTAAAGTTCACAGTCCGGATGACTGTTCCTCAGAGCCCGTGGAACTCAGGTTGGTCGTGAGTGGTTGTTGACAAGGAATCAGGCTACGTCCTAGGAGGAAGAGCTGACAGGCTCCGTGGGGAAGACAGAGTTTTGAAGGATTTCTGTGACGGAAGTTGATGACATACATGTCGTGTGGGCTGCCAAACCAATTTAGAAGATATGTCTTAGTTGAATCTAAGGCGTTATTTATCGTTTACAATTGACCACAATTTGCCTGGTGATTCATGTTTGATTTATGTTAATATCGGGGGTTTACCCAAGATAGTATTTAGTATTTGTTTAGTGTGACGCTTGCACAGTAAAAATTTTTGTGGCTTAATTCTGTCAGTGAGTAACTGAGATTTTGGACGTTGGTTTAAAAAATTATTGCTGCTGGCCGAACTAAGGCTAGGAACACAGATGCAATTCATCAGGGTAAAGAAAGAAAGGATTTGTATTTATATAATACCTTCCACAACCTCAGGGTGATCAATGCTAAGGTCATAGTTCAGAAATGCAGTGACTGCTGGACGAGAGCAATGTAACCAATTTGCACTCAGCAACCTCCCGCAAACAGCAGAAAATACGGTTTGTGTGTGCCTGGGTGTTTGGTGAGGGACGAGTGTTGACCTACACATTTGAGAAAACTCCCCTGTTCTCCTTGGAATAGAACAACAGGATCCTTTACTCTGGGGTGGATGGCTTAACAACTCTTCCGAAAGAGGGATTCTCCGTCGACTGACGCTGGTATCGCGAAACGCAGTTGGATGGAGAATCGGTTTTGGCGGCGAAATTGAGGCTTGCGCGGGTTCACGCCAAACCGCAATTCCGGTCTGGTGCCTCGGTAGCGGCATCAATGCGTTCCACTCTGCACGTACAGTAAACCCCGTTGGCATATCATTAGCGAGCCTGACCCTGTATTCTCCGGGACAACCGCATTCTCCACCTCCAGTCTCAGGAACGGAGAATGCAGCTGCACATCTGTGACTGTGTAGCACCCACTCAGTACTGTGTTCGGGCATCATCCTGGACATGGCGCTGAACATCCTGCGATCATGTTTGACCTGAAGCAACTGGACGAGCGACACAACTGCTGTGCCAATTAAACCAATGGTTCAACTCCGGATTCCCCAGATACTCTCCATCGCCGGCACACATTCTGAGTGCGGTAGAATATTAGCCATTTGTCTGGCTGGGTGCACCTCCAACATCACTGGAGAAACTTGGCACCACAGAAGACAAAACAGCCCACTTGCTTGGAACCATCCATTTGTTTAAACATTCTCTCTTTCACCGTCACAATATACTATCCAAAATGCACTTCACCGAATTGTTCCGATGCAGAAGGAGGCCATCTGACCGATCCTGTCTGCACAGACTCTGTAAATGAGCATCAAGACTTTGTACCGTTTCCCAGCCATTTCCCCCTATCCCTGCGCACTCTCTCTATTCAAATAATCATCCGATGCCCTCTTGAAGGCCTTGATTGAACCTGCCACCACCACACTTCCAGGCCCTGCATACCAGACCCAAACCACTCGCTGTGTGAATACGTTTTTTCTCGCATCACATTTGTTTCTTTTGCAAGTCACCTAAATCCGTGCCCTCTCGTTCTTGATCCTTTAACAAGGGGGAACAGTTCTTCCCTATCTACTCTGTCCAGCCCCCTCATGATTTTGATTAGGGTGACATGGTGGCCCAGCGGTTAGCATTGCTGCCCCACAACATCAGGGATCTGGGTTCAATGCCAACCTTGGGTTTCCTCCGGGTGCTCTGGTTTCATCCCATAGTCCAAAGATGTGCAGGTTAGTTGGATTGTCCGTGCTAAATTGTCCCCTACTGTCCAGAGACGTTCAGGTTGGGTGGGGAAACAGAGATAGAGCAGGGGCCTGGGTGGAGTGCCCTTTGAGTGGGTCGGTGCAGACTGGATGGGCCAAATGGCCTCCTTCTGCACAGTAGGGGTTCTATGATCTCTATCAAATCTTCTCTTTGCGTTCACTCCAAGGAGAAAAGCCCTAACCTCTCCAATCTATCCTCATATCTGAAGTTGCTCATCCCTGGAACCATTCTTATAAATAACTTCTGCACTCTCTCCAATGCGTTCACATCCTTCCGATAGTGTGGTGCTCAGAACTGTACCAAGTATTCCAGCTGAGGACTAACTAGTGTCTTGTACAAGTGCAACATAACGTCTAAGCTCTTGAACTCTATGCCCAGAATACTCACACTTTATGAAGTGCTCTCCACCTTCAATCAGATCTGCACACATATCTACCCAGGTCCCTCTGCTCCTGCACCCCTTCAGAACTTCAGCAACATACCAAGGATTCTTCAGCAAAACCCCCCAACCCATGATCTCCGCACCTAGAAGGATAAGGGTAGTGGGTGCATGAATTCTCACCACCTGGAAGTTCCCCTCCAAGTCGCACTCCATCCTGACCAACATATTATTGTTCCTTCATCGTCGCTGGTCTAATTTCTGGAACATCCAACCTTCACCCCATGGAGAGGGACACCCACCACCACCTTCTCAAGTTCAACTAAGAGTCAGCACCACAAGTGACTCCCATGGAATGGATATGGAGGGGCAAACTTTCCAGTCCCATCCACCAAACGTTTGATGGACCATTGAAAGGTCCATTGTGTAGCCACCTGGGTTGGCCAACTCCCGACGTAAAATGGAGAACAGCAAAGGCTGAAGGGAAATTCAGCCAACACAGGCAGAAACTAGCAGGTGCAAGTTTACTGTGTATCAAACTCTGCAAAAGCCCAGACAGCATCGATACAAGCAGCCATCTGCATAGTAATGTAGCAGCCATCTACATACTAATGAGCGATTCCCGGGAACAATCAAAACATTTGGGATAAACAAGGCCAAGCCCGACTCCTCGGCGCCAGCTGGAGCCAACACAAAAGAGGTTAACGGACACCTCAAGACCGCCCATCGATCAGGGAACCGCTCCAGTATTGGAACAAAGTCCAATCACTTGGAACCAGGTACGGGGTCCGCCCCGAAAGGCGGGAAGCCCCTGGGGACTATAAAGTGAAGCCCCCAAGGTCAAATCGTCCTTCTTGACAAGGTCACTCAGAAACCCGAACCAACCCTTGACCGTGACCTGTTCAGCTGCCGCCAAAAGACTGTAAGTCTTAAGTCAACGCTCGCTACGAGATAGGCGCTCCTAGCTACCAATCCATACCAGCTTTTGAATCCCGCAGACTCAGAACCCGAACGAAAGGCCATTTGTTCCCCTGACCTGGTGGGCCAGTCCGAAGCTAAGTATAGGCCTGTTAATTGTAGAAGTAGCTTAGAGGTAGAATTTATGCATGAGTAGTGATTTACTGTGTATAATAAATGTGCTTTGATTTGAATCTTACTAATTGGTGTATTGAGTTATTGATCATTATTTTAACGTGAACCTCGTGGCGGTATCATAAAGATACCTGGCGACTCGAGAGCAAAGGTTATAAAACAGAGCCAGTTGAACCAACCAAAAGTTAGCAACAATTGACCTCGGGAGGGGATTTCCGGTCTCGGGCCAGGCGCGACTGGAATATCCCGGCCGGAGTTGCTGGAGTTGGCGCCCAAATCTCTTGATTCAAAGGAGGCCAACACATTAAAAAAAAGGTAATGGCTGCCATACTACCTCTCCAGGTTTAGAAGCTGTGACATTATTTAGAATGTCTAGAATATAAAGAGTTAATGTAATATCATAATTGACCACTAGATGGAGCTAGATGCAGAACAACATAAAGCACTGACTCTCAGGTGTCTGGGAGAGGGCTGGAGAGAGTGCAGAGTACAGTTATAGATAGAGTGTAGCGACTAGAGATAGTAGAGTGTAGATGGTAGATTACTATATTATTGCTTACTGTAGGGGTAAATGGTCGAGATTTAATATGTAGTGTAATAAGTGTTAGCTTTGTTATTGAACTTAGCTTCTGTGGTCTTTGTGAACACTACGACATCCATCCTGATGACAAGAATCACAAAGAACACCACAGAAACATCCCCTAACTTGGAGATCCAGTGAGGGACCAACTTGCACACAACTCCTATTTCCTCCCACAGTCATAAGATGTGCAGGTTAGGTGGATTGGCCATCTTAAATTGCCCCTTAGTGTCTAAAAAGGTTAGGTGAGTTAACGGGGTTATGGGGACAGGGTAGGGGCATGGGCCAGGGTAGAATCTTCTTTGGGGTGGTTGGAGGGGGAGAGGGGGGTGGGGGGTGGGGGCGGGGGGGTCGGTGTAGACTTGAAGGGCCAAATGGCCTCCTTCTGCATTCTAGGGATTCTTTGAAACTCTCCATTAAAATGGTCTCCAGCTAATGCCTGAAATACATCTTCACAAAGTGACGAGCTAATCCCCAAGTCTCCATTTAATTATAATTTACAAAACACGCAGCCTAAAGGACAGCACGGTGGCGCAGTGGGTTAGCCCTGCAGCCTCACGGCGCCGAGGTCCCAGGTTCGACCCCGGCTCTGGGTCACTGTCCGTGTGGAGTTTGCACATTCTCCCCGTGTTTGCGTGGGTTTCGCCCCCACAACCCAAAGATGTGCAGGGCAGGTGGATTGGCCGCGCTAAATTGCCCCTTCATTGGAAAGAATGAATTGGGTACTCTAAATTTCAATTAAAAAAAACTCGCAGCCGAGCGAAAGATTTCACACATGCTAATTGATACAGAAAGTAGCCATTATTATTGATTGTAAAGAGCTGGTGCCCTGTTGGAGAAGCACCTTAATGAGTTAGATTGAAGCACTGGGAAATTGTTTTATTGCCTTGCCCTGCATGGTTGGTTGATGCTTACACAATGCAGCTTATCAGGATAAACTTAACCATGCAGATTGAACTGAATTCAATCCTGACCCATGTTAAACAAACACATTTGACTGATCTGTAAATTGAGAGAATGCCCATCCAGGTGCTGTGACTGAAACCAGCAGGGCATGACGACTGTTTTACTAGAATGGAAACAAATGGGAGTCCACTTCCTCAGCTGTTGATGATGGGAAACAGGCTGCTGGTAGGACATCCTGGGGGTAGAGGAGTCAGGCAGACCCAGCTCCTGAAGTCTGCTGCACTTTACAGGGGGGTTTTGTGCCTGCGTTCACTCCAAGTGTGAACGGCAATGCAGCTGCAAAATCGCCGGCGAGATCTCGTTTCCTGATTCCCCCCCGCCCCCCCCCACCTTTGTTGGTGACATAACTAAGTTCCCGCCTTCATTTCCCTATATATGAAGACATTTCTGTCTAATGAAAGGGCTTCCCAGCCACATGACCCCCCTCCCCCCACCTCAGTGAATATTTTCACCAAGCAAACATTATGTTACATCGGCGAGGTTCACAGCGGCCTTGTAAAAACGGGATTCAGTTGAAGGGGGACTTGCCGGAGGGGCATCGAGGTGAGGAGAGGTCCCTGGAGGGGTGGGAAGAAGGAAGAACTAGCCGGCACTGCCAGCAGCACAGATTGGCACTTCACCCTGACACGGCCAACATGGCAGTGCCAACTTATGTTGGGGCAATGCCAGGATCAGGTCCTCTAGGGAGCCCCAACAGGAGGGGAGGGGGTTCCCCTGATGTGCGTTGGGGAGGGCACTGTTGCCTGTGACACTGAGCGCCCGGATGGTTGCTGAGGTGGGGGATGTCATCCCTGTCTGTGGGGGGGTGAGCGGTATGTAATTTTCAGCCCTGATCAGGGCACCCTTTGAAAATGGCGTCTGATCTCGGTTAGGCCCCGCCCACATCAGAGTTTAAGCCATGCCCCCTCTAAGTATTAGAGAATATGGGGTGGGATTCTCCGACCCCCCCCCACCGGGTCAGAGAATCACAGGGGGGTGTGGGGGGGGAAGGGCGTGAATCCTGCCCCACCGCTCCGACCCTGGCTGCCGAATTCTCCGGTGCCGGTTTTCGGGCGGGGGCGGGGATCACGCGTCGGTCGGGGGCCGTTGGCAGCGCCCCCCCCCCCGGCAATTCTCCAGGCCCCGATGGGCCGAGAGGCTGCGCGTTCCCGGCCAGTCCCGCCGGCGTGAAATGGACATGGTCCATCCCAGCGGGAACTGGCTCGTCGGCCGTCTAGCAGGGTCCTCGGGGATCCGGCTCTGGGAGGGACCCCCCACGGTGGCCTGGCCCGCGATCGGGGCCCACTGATCTGCGGGCGGGCCTGTGCCGTGGGGGCACACTTTCCCTCCGCGCCGGCCTCTGTGTAAGGCTCGGTGATGGCCGGCGCGGAGAAGAAGCGCCCTGCGCATGCGCAGGAAACACGCCGGCGGTTCTGCGCACGCCCCAAGTCGCGCCGGCCCTTCGGCGCCGGTTGGCGCGGCGCCAACCCTTCCAGCGCTGACCTAGCTCCCGGAAGTGCAGAGGATTCCGCAACTTCTGGGCGGCCCGAAGCCGGAGTGGTTCACGCCGCTCTTGCCGCCGGTACGGGCCGCCCCGCCAATTCCGGGAGAATCCCGGCCATGATCTGAAAGCTCGGCTGTGCACCTGGAGAGATACCCGACCAGTTTCTAATCAGAATCGGACACACTTAACAAATTTTTGTAAAATCCCACCCAGCATTTCCAACACAGCCCCTGATCCCAGACTACAATATCATACACCACTCTGATCAATCTACCCACAGGGTGAGGGGCAAAAATCCTTATCCTCATTGAAAGACACCTTGACTAAGTTTGTAACTCCTACCTCTGGGGTGCCCTTGTATATGCAGGTAAAAAGACAAATGGTATGTAGGCCTTCATAGCGAGAGGATTGCTGCAATTATACAGGGCCTTGGTGAGGCCACTCCTGGAGTATTGTGGGCAGTTTTGGTCTCCTTATCTGAGGAAGGATGCTCTTGCTCTAGAGGGAGTGAAGCGAAGGTTTACCAGACTGATTCCTGGGATGGCAGGACGGACGTACAAGGAGAGATTGAGTTAGTTAGGATTGTATGCGTGGAGTTCAGAAGAATAAGGGGGGGAACTCATAGAAACCTATAAAATTCTAACAGGACTGGACAGGGTAAATGCAGGGAGGATGTTCCCAATAGTGGGTGTGTCCAGAACCAGGGATCACAGTCTGAGAATACAGGGTAGACCATTTAGGACAGAGGTGAGGAGAAATCTCTTTGCCCAGAGAGTGGTGAGCCTGTGGAATTCGTTACCACAGAAAGTAGTTGAGGCCAAAACATTGTATGTTTTCGAGAAGCTGTTAGATATAACACTTGAGGGGAAGGGAATCAGAGGATGAGCAGCACAAGTGGATAGCATTGTGGCTTCACAGCACCAGGGTCCCAGGTTCGATTCCCCGCTGGGTTGCTGCCTGTGCAGAGTCTGTACGTTCACCCAGTGTCTGCGTGGGTTTCCTCCGGCTGCTCCGGTTTCCACCCACAGTTCAAAGACGTGCAGGTTAGGTGGATTGGCCATGATAAATTGCCCTTAGTGACCAAAAAAGGTTAGGAGGGGTTATTGGGCTACGGGGATAGGTTGGAAATGAGGGCTTAAGTGGGTCGGTGCAGACTTGATGAGCCGAATGGCCTCCTTCTGCAATGTGTGTTCTATGTATCTATGATATGGGGGGGGGGGATGGCGGGATTAGGTTATTGAGTTGGATGAATTAGTCATGATCATAATGAATAATAGAGCAGGCTCGAAGGGCCGAATGGCCTTCTGCTGCTTCTATTATCCATGTTTACCCTCTCTAATAAAATTACATCCTTCTGTAAAGAGGTGACCAGAACGCATAGTACTAACGTTGTGGCCCAACTAATGTTTTATACAATTCCAGCATAACCTCCCTGCTCTATATTCTATGTCTAATCAAATAAAGGAAAGCGTAACATATGCCTTTGTGATGACGTTATCGACCTGCTACTTTCAGGGACCTTTAGGGGCTTTCACTCCCAAGATCTTACCTTCCTCTAAACCTCTCAGTCTCCTCCCATTTAATGTGTATTCCTTTGCCTTGTTTGTCCCCCCCCCCCCCCCCCCCCGCCGCCGCTCCCTCACTTCTCTGGGTTAAATTCCATTTGCCACTTTTCTGCCCACCTGACCAGTCCATTGATATCTTCCTGCAGTCCACAGCAATCCTCCTCGCTATTAACTGCATGGCCAATGGTCGTGTCATCGGCAATCTTGTTGATCATGACCCCTACATACAAGTTCAAATCATTACTATATACCACAAAAAGCAGGGGATCTGATACTGAGCCCCGTGGAATCTCACTGGAAACAGCTTTCCACTCACAGAAACATCCATCTACAAATCCCTTTATTTCCTGCCATCCGGCTTGCTGCAACCCCGGGATCCCATGGGCCGGATTCTCCGCAGCCCCAGCCGAAATCGCGGCCGGCATGGGGGCGGGGAATCCACTTTCACGCCGTAATTAGGCCCAGCGCGGGTTCGGCGATTCTCCGGGCCCCTAAAATCGGCGTGACCGCAGAGTACGCCGCGCCGGGGGGGGGGGGGGGGGGGGGGGTGTGGCCATTGCCAGAGGCCCGCCCAGCAATCCTCCGCTCCCGACCGGCCGAGTTCCCGACGGCGTGGAACTAACCACCTATTGCCAGTCGGGATGCTGGCGTGGTGGCTGCGGACTCAGTCCGCGGTCACCCTATTCAGGGGCGGGGGGATTGGACACCAGGTGTGTGGGGGGGGGGGGGGCCTTATAGGTGGTCGGGGGTTAGATCCGTGCGGTTTGATGCTCGGGCACGTGGTCGATCAGAGGGTCTCATTTTTACGTTTGGCTCCGCAGTCCAAGTCTGCCATGGAGCTCGGCGCGGATGCGCATGCGCGGACACCAAACTGGAAGTGCATGGGCCCGTATCCGCAGCTAATGCTGAGAGATTTACTCTGGGTCCCTGCTAGTCCCCTGCAGGGCATTGAATTAGCTCAACCTGTTTCTCGGAATTTCTGGAGTAAAGCTCCACCGTTTCGAAGCCGGCGTGGGGACATAGTCCCATTTTGGGAGAATCCAGCCCCATGTTTTTTGTTAACCGGTTGGCCGTATGGGACCTTGTCAAAAGCCTTGTTAAAATCCATGTAAATCATATCAACTGCATTGCCTTCATCAATCCTCCTCATTACTTCCTCAAAAGGTTCAATCAATTTGGTCAGACACAACCTTCTCCATGTTGACTCTCCTTGATTAGTCAATGCTTCGATGATAGTTCCCCTCAGCATTGAGAATCTGGTGTTTTTCAGGTGTGAATAATAAACCTGGATATTTCCAGAATTTTCCAATTTTATTTCAGATCTGCCATCTTTGCAATTCTGAGCAGTAATTTTATAAATTGGTATGTTTTTCTGTGGATCTTGGTCTTGCCCAGGATAGGGGTCAACATCCATCATAATCTTTCTTTCCATTTCTTTCCACAGAAGGCGAGGAGAAGAGTGAAGAATACTTTCCAGAAATGTGAAAAATTTCATTCACTGAGGGAACAAATTCCTAAAATTATTCTCAAGTTAAATTGAAGCTATAGAACGATTTCAATAGAACTAAGGTTTAAGCAAACTGCTGTTTTACCACATTGACAATAACTTCATTGAGTAACACGTGTACGGGACAACTACAGACTCATGCATCCCTTGCAGTTTTCGTATTGCTATTCGGTTTTGTATCTCATTCACAGACCTGGAGGAAAAAAAAAGATCAGACAGGTTTCAAAGTTGAAATATTAAAATTATTCCCAACTGCAGAGCTAAACATTAGCAGAGATTAAACTCTCTGACCAGATGTACTCATCTGGTACAGAGATTTTACAAGTGATAATCATTTGTAATGGTACAAAATTGAATTTCATTTAAACATTCGCTGGATGTTGTATGTGGACCTGAAACTTGTCTTCCTTCAGGGTTATGAAGCTGTCTGCTTTGCTCGGTGGGTCACAGCATCATGAGGTGAAAATCAGAAATAAAATGGCTGCGGTTTCCCCCATCTTGCGTCATGGTTTGCTCCTCATACACCAGGCACAAGCAAGAGGGACACTTCTATACAGATAGAATGCGAGGGGGGGGGGGTGGGGGGAAGGGGGGGGGGGGGGAAGGAAGCACTATGAATATGGGATTCACTGCTCCAAGTAAGGAGGGCTGCCTTAACTGAGCTTATTTCCATGGGGGGGGACTGAATGCGGGTGACATGATTCAACTTTTCTGTATCCCAGCTGTCATAATATACACCAGTATATCATTTGCAGACACACACTATTGGACACACAGTGTGACCAATCAACATACACAACACCGCAGCCAATCACCAGTGAGAGCACACGCACTATAAAGACCGGGGACATCAGAGTTCCCGCTCATTCGGGTAGCAGCTAGCTAGGAACACAGAGCTCACAGCCTGCAACACAGACATTCACCATGTGCTGAGTGCATCAACTGGTTACGACAAGGCAAAGGTCTTTAGTTAAAGCTGGTATCGTATTTACCCACAGTTCAAGTATGTTTAAATAGTTAACCTTTTCATAAAATAGTGTTGCACTACTTCAAGTGTTGGTGACCTGTATGTGATCCAGAACACCCAACACATCACCAGCAATGTAAATGTAGGCAAGATAGTGAACATTGCACAATTGCAAAACTGGAGGTTAGGAGTGTGGCATTTGCAAGCCTCCTTCCTGTGTTTCCATGGGAATGCCATCTGTGGATTGCAGTGGAATAAGAGGAATTTGGTAATTTTGATGATGTATTTAAATGGAGGCTAGACAAACACATGAAAGGGAACAGAAGGAAATGTTGATGAGGTTAAAGGAAAGGGTGGAAGGAGGTTAATGTGGACATAAACAGCACATGGACCGGTTGGGCCGAAAGGCTTATTACTGTGCCATATGCTCCACATAATTCTATGTAAATGTCTTTTGAACTGTTTATATCTGACTCTCAGGACACAATATTAGATCAAGCAGCAATCTTGTACAGCAGAATAGACTGAGCCTTAACTGTGTTAAACGACTGCACGTGCATTAATAAATCTAATTCCACAAACAGATAGGCAAAGCTCAAACAGAATGAGAACAGCCAGGAAATGGACAAAACATCGCCCAGGGTTACAAATAAATACCAAGGCAGAAAAACATAAGCTAAGCAGCTGAGGTAACTCCACGAGCAGCCCGTTAGTGCCCAGGAATTGGGCATCCAGAAGATCTGTCAGCACTTTTATCACAGGGGTTTTCACTGAAGGTGATTCAATAAATTGTAGCATCCATATTGAACAAACAACAGAAGAAATGGGCTTTACTGGTGTATTTTATCCACCTCACACATACATTTGTGTGCAATATTGTGCCTGTATCTGTGTGCACATATGATATAGCATTATACTCAGTGCATGTGTCTGATTGTATGATATTTTGTATGCGTGTAATCAAAACAAAGGCAATCAAAAGGCAAATAAATAAAAATTCTACATACTTGGATTTTGACTTTTAGCTGACTGATTAGTTGCCCATTCTGGCAACAACGAGATTGCGCAACCCCCCCCCCCCCCCCCCCCCCATCGACCACTTTGAGGCACCGACCGCATTTAAATTTGGTGGGCGAGCTACTCAGAGCCAAAGACCCATCCCAATGTAGTTAGGAATATTAGAGCAGGAAGAGGGGTTGCCCAAAGGGAGCGAGAGAGATACCTTCCCACAACCCCCTTCCCGGGAGGGAAGGGAGGATGCCCTTGCACTCTTCGTCCCTGCGCACCCCTTTCCCGGGAGGGACATGGATAATGGGATGCCCATCCTTGAAAATTGACCTGCACATGACAATGACCATGAGGCATAGCGGTTAGCACTGCTGCCTCGTAGCACCAGGGATCGAGTTTAATTCTGGCCTTGGGTGACTGAATGTACTTTGGGGTGATTTTGATTGTTTTCTCCTCAAGTTAGTGAGATAAAATGGGGATACTAATTTTACTGCTCAGTTAATACCAATGTTATGACTGGCTCCAATTGAGCTGACTATTAGATGCCAGTAGCACGGTAGCACAGTTGCTTCACAGCTCCAGGGACTCAGGTTCGATTCCAGACTTGGGTCACTGGTGCTCCGGTTTCCTCCCACAGTCCAAAGATCTGCAGGTTAGGTGGATTGGCCGTGATAAATTGCCCTTAGTGTCCAAAAAAAGGTTGGGTTGGGTTATAGGGATAGGGTGGAGGTGTGGGCTTGAGTAGGCTACTCTTTCCAAGGGCCGGTGCATTCTAGATGGGTCGAATGGCCTCCTTCTGCATTGTAAATTCTATGATGCTATGTTGTAAACACCTGCTTGCTTCAGGCAATGGGGCCTTTTTGAAAATTAAATTGGGGTCTTGTGCTATAAATGGGATGGAACAGTTTATGAGCCCCCCCCTCCCAAAATAACCTGTCCCTAAACCCCACAAACCTATGCGATTGTGCCCTCCAGGGAAAGGGGATGTCGGAGGGCATCCCATTCTCCATGTCCCTCCCGGGAAAGGAGTAGCTCGCCCACCAAATTTAAATGCGGTCGGTGTCTCAAAATGGTGGAGCGGGGGAAGCGGAGGGGGGGTGCAGTCTCTTTGTTGCCAGAATGGGCAACTAATCAGTCAGCTAAAAGTCAAAATCCAACTCAATAAGTCACAACTCAGGAGTTCAGTTTTCACCTTCATTATTCACAGCACAGAACTTGTACACAGCACAAGAGTCATCAGGTTCACGGGCACAAATCCAGCCCTCGCCATTACCCAGCCAGGGAAAAGCCGGGCCTGAATTCTTGAAACATATTCCCAGCTCACAAACAATAACATAGGAGATCCAAGGCAAGAAGCGAATGTGCCTGACTGAACCTGTGCCTGTCCTCCTTCCCACTTAAATGAAGTCAACGTGATTGACTCCACACTTGGATCTCTCTCAGTTGGCCCATTCCCCACTCATGGGAAATCGTTCCTGGTCACGCCCAATGTGCAAATGTTGCCAGGGAGAGTAACGTGGGGCTAGATTTGTGTCCTCAAGAGGATTTCAGAAAGGAAAATCCATCAGGAGGTGGGAAAATAAAAGAAACATTCCCAGGTGTCTAACATTCCTGCCATTCTCAGTATCAGAAGCAAGTTCTGGCGAGTTCTGAAAGAGGCGAGTGATCCTCCCTCCCAACATTCATGTGGTAAAAGATGATAAGTACCCCCGCCCCCTCCCGATTTTCATTTAAAATATGAGCAGCGGGATTCTCCGTCGGCCGATGCAGAACTCGGCAAATGCGATTGGGCAGAGAATCGGTCGTGAGTCTAAAATAGTGGACGGTGCCTGGTGTCTGCCAGAACGTCATTCTCCGGTGCCTCAACAGTGGCGTCAATGCGTTCTACTCCGCACATACAGTAAACGCTGTTGGCGTATCATTTGCGGGCCTGACCCGGTATTCTCTGGGGCCTCCACGATGTTCCGCCGCCGCAAGGGGCAATTACTGATGGCGAGGTTCACTTGCGGTCTCAAAAATCGGGAAACAGGCGCCGTGGCTGCTGAGGGAGAGGGGGCACGGAAAGTGTCCAATGTTGCCATAGTTTGCTGAGAAGTTGTGCCGCTGGCCGGGGGCTTCTACCAGGGGTAGCGGGGGGGGGGGGCAGCGGTCAGGAGGTGGGCTGTGGGGTTGGCATGGACAGGGAACACTATCCCCACAGCCTGCAAGACAACCATGCAGCTATGCCCACTGTTAATTCAGTGCCACGGGTCATATGGGTGTCTTCCCAGGCCACCCCTAGGTGCCCTCTGGCCCCAGCCAACCCATCAACAGGATGGGCGTGCTCCAACGCAATTAGTGCCATCTTGTTGACTGGGGTGTGTGTGTGGAGTGGAGTGCTCATATGTGGCTGCAGCTCGTAAGCCCCCCCGAGTGTCAATCCCGACCCCTGGTGAATCCGACACCGTTTTTCATTGGAATTGGTTGTGTTCTACAAGGCACCGGTGCTAGACCATTAATGGTTCCTGAATCGCTCCGGGCACGGCGCCAATTTTGCTGTCGTGGGAGTCCACCGATGCTGTCCTGTCGTCAGCACTTAGTTTCTGAGAGGGAGAATCCCGCCTGTGGTGTTTGGGATCGTCATTGCTTAACAGAGCCTGGCTCCACACGAACATGCCAAATCAGGGCAGCACGGTGGCGCAGTGGGTTAGCTCTGCTGTCTCACGGCGCTGAGGTCCCAGGTTCGATCCCGGCTCTGGGTCACTGTCCGTGTGGAGTTTGCACACTCTCCCAGTGTCTGCGTGGGTTTCGCCCCCACAACCAAAAGATGTGCAGGCTAGGTGGATTGGCCACGCTGAATTGCCCCTTAATTGGAAAAAAATAATTGGGTACTCTAAATTTATTTAAAAAATCATGCCAAACATCTGGTGTTGTGGTCTTTACTCTAACCTCCAAACCCTGCTGACGTGGGAGCTGAACTGGGTGACAGTCAGGGAAACGGCACTAACATTCAAATGTTTGTGAGCGGGGTACTGTGTCCCTCGCTCGTACCTGCTTCTTCATTGTGGGCCCAGAGCCATCCTGTTCCTGCACCTCTGCTCCTGCATACTCAAGTATGTGAAACATTGCATTTTTAACCAGAAACAAGAATAATAATTTGAAACAATCCCACCAAAAGTGATTAGAGGAAACAATCAAGTATTGGTAAATATTCACAGTGCAGGCACAGGTTATTCGGCCTCACAGGGTGTGGTAGTCACCACTAGCAGTATTATATGTATTTTTGTAAGACATGTATACTGGAGGTACATGGGTAAATCTCTGCCTGCTGGCTCCGCCCAGTAGGCGGTGTATAAAGGTGTGTGCTCCCCAATGCTGCAGCCATTCTGGTTCCAGCTACAGGAGGCACAACATCTTTGCTCAATAAAGCCTCGATTATTCCACTACTCTCGTCTTTGTGGTAATTGATAGTGCATCACAGGGTTGGAGGGCGGACTGCCTTTTGGTGAAGCTGACAGTTCTGCCTTCAAATGGTGGAGCTGCCCAGTAAACCAAAGCTGTAAGAATCGAGGGGGCGAGCTGGTACAAGACATTCAGCACAGGTGCTCCATTGGGTAAAGCTGTGTTGGCACCACCCAGTGTGTTGTGTGCACAGGTAATGCCGCTGATCCAGGCTGCCTTTGCCAGACAGTGTTGGCACAAAGAATCAACAGTGTAATGTAATCCCTTCCATTATAACAGAGGAAGACTAATCCTTACAAGAACTTTGCAGGAAAGGGGGAGGAAGTGACCATTCACTTTTACGAGTGATGTCAATCTGTTTTAATTGCTGCAAAACCTCCGTCACCACCTTAGCTGAATAATAATCTCTATTGTTGTCACAAGTAGGCTAACATTAACACTGCAATGAAGTTACTGCAATGAAAAGCCCCTCGTCACCACATTCCGGCACCTGTTCAGGTACACAGAGGGAGAATTCAGAATGTCCAATTCACCTAACTGCCCGTCTTTCGGGACTTGTGGGAGGAAACCGGAGCACCTGGAAGAAACCCACGCAGACACGGGGAGAACGTGCAGACTCCGCACAGACAGTGACCCAAGCCGGGAATTGAACCTGGGACCCTGGCGCTGTGAAGCAGCAGTGCTAACCACTGTGCCACCCTATATGGAAACTATATGGACCTGAAAAAATTGTAAGTGTTAACATTTGGTTTTGATCATTATGACAACATGCAAGGGGCTTTTCACAGTGACTTTGTTGCAGTGTTAATGTCAGCCTGCTTGTGACAATAAAGATTATTATTTAGACAGCATCTTTAAAGTAGAAAGCCATCCTAAGTTGCTGCATAGAGACATTTTTGTACAATCATGGATGTTTAGCCAAAGAGATGTTCAGAGGGGTGGCTGGAAGCTCGGTTCAGAAGCGTGGGTTTTAAAAAGCGTGCCTCTAAAGGAGAGGGAGGTGGCGAGGTTTGGGTACAAAATTCCCAGGGGGGGAAGAAATGGCACAACCTCAATGGTGGGGGTTTGGGGGCTGTTTACAGAAGAGCAGAATCAGAGTAACTTACCATTTCAGGACTGGGAGGATTGTAGGTAGGAAACAGTCACAAGAGATAGGGATGGGCAAGGTCACAAAGGGATTTAAATAAGGATGAGAATTTGAAAAGACGTTTTGGAGGTATGGGAACCGATGTAGATCTGCGAGTTGAACAGGGCTTGGTACAGGGTAGGATAGGGGATAAGTCAACTTCCTTTGTGGACCGTGGCTAGTTTTCTTAAAATGCTAGATATACAAGCTAAGATGGGCTGAATGGCCACACGTTTGTTGTCTGAATAGAGAGATAATTGTCTAAATAGAGAGATGTATCCTTTCTTCGGCCCCCCAGGGCACAGACACATTCCTCCATCCCCAAATTTTTTCACATACATGTTGCCAATAGTGAACTACTTTTTTCAAAAATAAATTTAGAGTACCCAATTATTTTTCTTTTCCCAATGAAGGGGCAATTCAGTGTGGCCAATCCACCTACCCTGCACATCTTTGGGTTGTGGGGGTGAAACCCACACAGACACGGGGAGAATGTACAAACTCCACACAGGCAGTGACCCAGGGCCGGGATTCGAACCCGGGTCCTCAGCGCCGTAGTCCCAGTGCTAACCACTGCGCCACATGCCGCCCCAATAGTGACCTATTTTGCCGCTTCGACCTGCTTCCAATCGATTACCAGATTACAATGGACAGCTCCCATGTATTATCTGTATTATTGTCTCCACATCTGATGGTGTATGATGATGCGGGGACTGCTCTCCATTTTGCTTCCCCACTTGCCTTTTGTTCAGCCACATTTGTTTATTCCAGCTGGTCTTTCATTCCACTCTGCATCTTTCACAACCTACCCCTTCCATTTTCTCACTGATGGGAAAGATTGTACTTTTAAGACCCCATTTGTACTTGTAAGTAATCCCCATATCTGCTGCACCGCACAGGCTAAGAATCAGTGAACTCTCAAGTGCTTTTAGTCTAAATACAAATGACATTTTTGGTTTGTTAACCTTCCTTCAGTCGCATAAATGGAAAGTAGATTGTTGGGTTTGAGCTTCAGGGGAATGTTGAATGCTGTCTTCCTGAATGAGGAGTGCATCTATCCACCGTGTAAGAGCTCTCAATGAAGGCTTCAATCGATTTTGTGCAGACAGATGGGGCCTTCTTGGAAGGCTGTTGTACCCGCTGTGCAAACCTTGCCCAAAACAAATTGCACATCAATTACAGACACAGTTTGCTCAAGCAAAGAGATCCCTTTCCCAGCCTCGCAGTACGTTGCTGTATCGCCGAGCAGAAACATATAGCCAAGTTCCGCACAAATGAGTACGGCCTCAACCGGGACCTTGGATTCATGCTGCATTACATTCATCTCCCCACCATCTGGCCTGCGAAATCCTACCAACTGTCCTGCCTTGAGACAAGTCACTCCTCTTTAACCTGTGATTATCCCTCTCTCCAGTGGCTCCGTCTGGACCTGTAAAGACTTAATTACCTGCAAAGACTCGCATTCAAAGTATCGTATTGCATCTTTGACTTTGTCTATATATATGTTTCTGGAACCCACCTCTTCATTCACCTGAGGAAGGAGCAGTGCTCCAAAAGCTAGTGAATCGAAACAAACCTGTTGGACTTTAACCTGGTGTTGTAAGACTTCTTACTGTGCTCACCCCAGTCCAACGCCGGCATCTCCACATCATGGCTGTAAAATACCAAAGGGGTTAACCTTTCCCAGTCAAGTAAGGCTTTGCATTTTTTTTTTTTTTTATAAATTGTCCTATATACTTTGGGCACAGTGCAAAATCATTCCAGAGGTGGGCTGACCTGGCTAAGATCTTTATTGTACAGGTTTTAAAATGACAAGAACTGGATTAGGAAAATTGAACAGCTATGTAAAACATGTCAACTGGTACAGAACCGTAAAATGTATGTTTAATGTCAATCGAAATGTTATATTGTGAGTTGGGAGGGAGGAAAAGAAAAATTAATGCAGAGGCATCATCTGGTTAAAATGTACAAATACCAAGAATCGAGAGTTTGTAACCCACAGCCAATTCAAGGAATGTAGTAACCATCTGAAAACATATTACTACATTTGTGCATCTGCTATCAAAGTCATCGAGTGCATAGTAATTCTGTTAAAATAATCCTGAAGGATGTCATTGGCCGAACAGGAAGCAATTTGGAAATGCAAGTGGTTATGGCGCAGAGGTCAAAGTTACTCATACAAAAAGCATAAAAAAAAAAAATCAGCAAGTGAAGTTAGATGTAAAAGACACACTGGAATGGCTGGAGCACATCATCTTGTCCTTTAGAGCACATTTGTTGTGCTAACCCTTGCTGGAGTCCCTGCGTACTTTCTCAAGGCCAGGGTCAGTCTCTCGGTCCAGAACGTTCCGCACAATTGGGAAATTGTGAGAAGTGTTATCGCAACCATGCTTCCCACAAGGTGTGTTCTGTACCGCGAACCTCCATCTCTCAACAGTTCTCAGTGCCGGGCGAGTAACCTGGCTAGTACGCTGAGCGACGCTCAGAATATCAACACCGTTAGAGTGCGTTTTGCCACACGAATTGTAGTTTGATCTGCATCACTGGAAAGCTGCATTATCATCACGGTCGGGGTACATGATAAGTAAGTGGAATTTTAGCACAATTTCCTTAAATATATCCTTCTTCAGATGACATAATATTACATCACTAGGTTTTAAAAAACAATTCTTACAAGTCTATAAACTTAAACCGAGTGGTAATAAAGACAAATCAGCACAATTGTGATCAAGGCGGTGCAACAATATGTAGACAAAATAAGAACGACAATTGCTTTTGGCAGCATCCAATGTCACCAAGTGGCTCCCAAAATAGCAAATATGCAAGTATCCGGGCGTGGGGGTGGGATAGGAAAATGTCAGTGCGCGTCTCAGTTTTATCCTTTGCGAGATTTTCAGCTGCAGACAGCCTTGGTCTTCTCGGACACGCTGCCGCAGCGTTGACTGGATGTTTGTGGCTGTTTGTAGAGGCTTATGCGATAGAGGGAAAAAAAATCCTTCAGGAAGAAAACGGTGGTCTTGGCAGTAAAAGGCAGATGTTCATTCATTGCCACTGGCTTTTGACACAGCATATGGACAAAACGTGACGATCGAATCCCCCCCCCCCCCCTCGGGTTTTTGTGAACGTTGACGAGTTCGGCTGAGTTGACGGGCAGGCAGTGGGGAAGACAATATTTTGGGCAATAAGTACCATTTTAGAAATGGTTCTCAGTCAGTTCAACAATGACTATGATACAATACTAACATTCTGATGTTTTTTTTTTTAAAAGCCATGCGGCTTCTTACGGTGAAGGAACCTAGTTTCCAAGGCGAGGAGCAAGGGCGTGACGTTAGGAGATACCAGTTTCTGCAAAATAACTCAGATGTTGGGAATCACCCAACTGGGCAACCTGTAATGGCAACGGAAAGAGGGGAGGATCACCCACGGACGAGCAGTTTTTGAAATAGTGCAGCCGGTCACAGGTTGTCTCCTGGCTGATACTGAGGCTCTGTCGCAGTGAAGTAGTCCTCCAGAAAGGCCTGTAGATATTCAAAGGTAGGCCTCTCCTCCGGGTCTTTCTTCCAACACTGTATCATGAGCTCGTGAAGGGAGCTGGGGCAATCCTGTGGCAATGCCATCCTGTAGCCTCGTTCCACCTGTTCCAACACCTCACGGTTATTCATACCTGATCAGGGACAGAGAGAGATCAGTTAAAACAGTAAGACCATAAGATGTCGGGGCAGAAGTAGGCCATTCGGCCCATCAAATCTGCTCCACTATTCAATTAGCTCATGACCAATCAGCCTCAACTTCACTTTCCCGCCTCACCCTCCATAACCATAAGACCGAGGAGCAGAAATTAATTTCAACTTAAGTTGATAAAACAGAAGAGATACAGACCACGTACGCACACCATCAATTCTGTTAAATATCATAAAGCTCGGTCCCCAAGTGACTATAACCAATTCTCTTTTTTAAAATAAATTTGGTGTATCCAATTAATTGTTTCCAATTAAGGGGCAATTTAGCGTGGCCAATCCACCTACCCTGCGCGTATTTGGGTTGTGGGGGTGAGACCCACGCAGACACGGGGAGAATGTGCAAACTCCACACGGACAGTGACACAGAGCCAGGATCGAACCTGGGACCTCGGCGCCTTGAGGCAACTGTGCTAACCACTGTGCCACCGTGCTGCCCAAGTTATAACCAATTTTAACAATATCCCATCATCTCAATTTAGCTTTAAGGGGCGTGGACAACATTGGCAAAGTAGCCATTTATTGTCCATCATAAATTGATCTGAATACATTAAAAATAGTCAAGGGCTTGTAGTGAGAGATCGGCGTTACATAAAGCGCAGACTATGTAGGAGTGGACCGTTCCATTTCGTGAAGGATATACATTAGCTTATTGCAACAATCTGGCAAATACCATAGCCATTCACCCTGTCTTGGCCACAAATGACCAATTTACCACGGTTGGATTTTCATTGACAACCTATGCCTGGGCTGAGTCCAATAATTCATAGTCATAGACCCTGTACCACAAGGAGAAAAAGAGAGTGGGGAAAAAACCTAATACTGAAAATGTAACTTTTTGCAAATTCAGTTACGAAACAAAAAGTATCTGAATGGAATTTGAACCATTCAAATTCCATTCTGTTCCAAATCACTGCTGGGAATAAAATGGATTCCCTCAGTGTTGTATTATGAGCAGAGAAGGGAGACATGAAGGATTGTGGTAGTGGGACATGCCAACCTCTCATACCACAGACCTCGAGAGCAAAAGATTGAAAAGAAAATATGTTCAGGGAACAGAAATAAATTAACTCGATTCTATTCCTATTTCTCCCTCCCGCGGCCCCAGCTTCACTGGTGCCAATAGCCCATTATTCTGGGCATGTGAAGCTTGATGGAATCAGCAGCCCAATTTAGTGACTTTTCTGAAACCCAATGTCCACGCACCAGTAACTGCAGCAGGAGGAGACATGGGCCAGTAATCACGACCGAGGATGCTGACTGGCTGACTGGTTTCTTCAAGTGTTACTCCAAGGGGAAACAGAAACTCAATCATCACATACTCACCAGAAATCAGGCACTTCCATTTCTAAAATGTGCGCAGGAAGATACTGCCAGTTAGTGAAGTGCAGGCACATTTAAATACTTTTTAAAAGTTTCTTCCCCATGTGTTTGCACTCATTGAGATCAACTCTGTTGGTGATGTGGAATACAACAATCTCAGCATTTGGCATCGAATGCTGGGAGGAACGACGTCATTTAATCTTTCGAATCGTACTTTTTTTTTTAATAAACATTTTATGGAGGTATTTTTGGTGAAGAATAGACAATATACATGAAACCATAAACATAGTGCAAAAACCGTTTAGCTTTCCACCCTTACTACCCCCCTACTCTAACCTAAACTACCCCCCCCCCCACCCCCCACCTGCTGACGATTAACTTTCCGCAAAGAAGTCGACGAACGGTCGCCACCTCCGGGTGAACCCTAACAGTGACCCTCTCAAGGCGAACTTAATTTTCTCCACACAGAGAAAGCTAGTCATGTCCGATAGCCAGGTTTTTGGGGGGCTTTGAGTCCCTCCTTGCCAACAATATCCATCTCCGGGCTACCAGGGAAGCAAAGGCCAGAACATCTGCCTCTTTCTCCTCCTTGATTCCTGGATCTTCCGACACCCCGAAAATCGCCACCTCTGGACTCGGTGCCACCCTTGCTTTTAACACTGTGGACATGATGTCTGCAAACCCCTGCCAAAATCCCCTGAGCTTTGGACATGTCCAGAACATGTGGACATGGTTCGCCGGCCCTCCTGCACATTTTGTGCACCTGTCCTCCACCCCAAAGAATCTGCTCATCTGGGCCACTGTCATGTGAGCCCGGTGAACAACCTTGATTTGTATCAGGCTGAGCCTGGCACATGTTGCAGATGCATTGACTCTACTCAACGTGTCTGCCCATAGACCATCCTCTATCTCACCTCCCAGCTCCTCCTCCCACTTACGCTTCAGCTCCTCGGTCTGCATCTCCTCCGACCCCATAAGCTCCTTATAGGTGTCCGAAAAGCTCCTCTCCCCTACCCACCCTCTGGAAATTACCCTGTCCTGAATCCCCCTCAGTGGTAGGAGCAGGAAGGTTGCCACATGTTTACGAAGGAAGTCCCACACCTGCAAGTATCTGAATTAATTTCCCCTCGCCAGCCCAAACTTTTCCTCCAGCACCCTCATACTCGTAAAGCACCCCTCTATGAACACATCCCCCATCCTCTCAATCCCTGCTCTCCTCCATAACCGGAACCCCCGTCCATACACCACGGGGCAAACCGGTGATTATCACAGATTGGGGCCCAGACCGATGCTCCCTCTGCTCCCACATGCCGCCTCCGCTGGCCCCAAACTCTCAGGGCCGCCACCACCACGGGGCTGGTGGAGTACCGCGCTGGCGGGAGCGGCAGAGGCGCAGTTACCAACGCCCCCAGACTGGTGCCCTTACAAGAAGCCACCTCCATACGCACCCACGCCGACCCCTCCCCCACCACCCACTTCCTGACCATGGCTATGTTAGTCGCCCAGCAATAATTACTAAAATTTGGCAGCACCAGCCCGCCCTCTCCCTGGCTCCACTCGAGCATTACCTTCCTTACCCGCGGGGCCTTGCCCGCCCAGACGAAGCCCATGATCACCCTGTTGACCCGCTTAAAAAAGGACTGCGGAAAAAAATGGGGAGACACTGAAATAGAAATAGGAACCTCGGGTGGACCGTCATTTTCACCTCCCGGCCAGCGACCCATCTCCGAAAATCGTCCTTCATTTGGTCCACTAGCCAGGCCAGATTCCATTTATGCAGCCGGTCCCATTCCCGCGCCACTTGGATGCCCAGGTACCTAAAACTACCCCCTACTGACCTAAACGGCAGCTCCCCCAGTCGCCCCTCCTGTCCCCTCGCCTGAACCACAAACATCTCACTCTTATCCATGTTTAGCTTATACCCCGAAAACCGGCCGAATTCCCCTAAAATCTTCATGATTTCCTCCATCCCCTCTACTGGATCCGAAACGTACAGAAGCAGATCATCCGCATAGAGCAAAACCCTGTGCTCCACCCCCCTGCCACACACCCCCTGCTCCCCCGCCCCCCCCCCCCCCTCCCCGGACCAGTCCCCTCTAGCCCCTTGAAGCTCTCAGAGCGATTGCCAACGGCTCTATAGCTAGCGCAAACAACAGTGGGGAGAGGGGGCATCCCCGTCTCGTCCCCCGGTGCAGTCTAAAGTAGTCTGAAGTTGTCCTGTTCGTCTGCACACTTGCCACTGGAGCCTGATACAGTAACCTGACCCAGTCAATAAAGCCCCGTCCGAATCTGAATCGTCCCAGTATCTCCCACAGATAGTCCCATTCTACCCGATCAAAAGCCTTTTCTGCATCCATTGCTATCACTACCTCAACCTCCCTACCTTCCGATGGCATCATGATCACATTTAACAGCCTTCTTACATTGGCAACCAACTGCCTACCCTTAACAAACCCGTCTGGTCCTCCCCAATAACATCTGGAACACAGTCCTCAATCCTGGAGGACAAGACTTTGGCCAGCAACTTGGCATCCACATTCAGCAGGGAGATCGGCCTGTAGGACCCACACTGCTCCGGGTTCTTGTCCCACTTAAGAATCAGCAAAATCATTGCCTGTGACATCGTCAGGGGCATCACCCCTCTTTCCCTTGCCTCATTGAACATCCTCAACAACACCGGCCCCAATATCGGCGAGAATTTTTTTATAGAACTCCACTGGGTACCCGTCCGGACCGGGGGCCTTATCCGCCTGCATGGCCTTCAGACCCTCCACTATCTCTTACAGCCCAATTGGGGCCCCAGCCTTTCTACCCGCTCCCCATCCACCTTTGGGAAATTCAGACCCTCCAAAAAGCATCTCATCCCCTCCGGCCCCGCAGGGGTTCCGACCTGTACAGCCTGCTGTGCAAATCTCTAAACGCCTTATTCACCCCTACTGAATCACCAACCAGGTTCCCCGTCACCGTCCTTTACTTTCCCTATCTCCCTAGCTGCCGCCCTCTTCCTAAGCTGCTGTGCAAGCATTCTGCTGGCCTTCTCCCCATGTTCATAAATTGCCCCCCTCGCCTTTCTCAGCTGCTCCACCGCCCTCCCTGTGGTCAGCAAGCTAAACTCCACCTGTAACCTCCGCCGTTCCCTCAGGAGCCCTGCCTCTGGGGTCTCCGCATTTCTCTTATCGATCTGTAATATCTCATTTATCAGCCTGTCCGTCTCCGCCCTGTCAACCTTCCCCTATGAGTCCGGATCGAGATCAGCTCCCCCCTGACCACCGCCTTCCAGTGCTTCCCACACCACCGCTGCTGAAGTTTCCCTCGTGTCAATAGACCTGCAGGTAGCTCTGAATACATTTACTCAGCCGCTCGCACACCCCTTCGTCAGCCAAAAGTCCCACATCCAACCTCCAGTGCGGGCGCTGGTTACTGTCTTTATTAACCTGCAGATCAACCCAGTGCGGAGCATGGTTTTGAATAGTACTTAATCAATCCTCTACATTGTAGAGAAAAAAAAGCCCTTTGGCTGCCCACGTGAGCACTAATTGCCTAACACTCCTGGGGGAGTATTTATATTCTTGGCCAGAGCCAGGCTGGATGGTGATTGCAACCCCATTGTACAAAAACCTGATGCAGAGATAACATCAATGTTGTGTCACTGCCTCCAAAAATGTTCACATGCTTTCTTGAAAAAGGAGGATTCTCATTCTCAGTGGGCAGGATTCCAGTTGCGTACTGCTGCCAATTTAAAACAGGGTGTGGCATTCCAGTCTTTCTAAACGACCATGGATCCAGTTATGCTCTGCTCCTCCCTATTCTGCTGAAGGTTATCCTCACTCTAGTCGTTAAAACAAAGACCAGCATCGCTGTGCAGCAATTTGTTGAAGTAGACTCCAAATTGTCTTGTCAGCTTGGTGATAGCACTCCAACCCTCGAGTTCCAAAGCTGGGAGTTCCTGCCTCACCAAGAGACTCGAGTGCAAAAATCAGTGCAGTGCCGAGGGAGGACCGCGCTGCCGAGGGAGGACCGCGCTGCCGAGGGAGGACCGCGCTGCCGAGGGAGGACCGCGCTGCCGAGGGAGGACCGCGCTGCCGAGGGAGGACCGCGCTGCCGAGGGAGTACCGCCACTGCCGAGGGAGTACCACCACTGCCAAGGGAGTACCACCACTGCCAAGGGAGTACCACCACTGCCAAGGGAGTATCGCATTGCCGAGGGAGTACCACCACTGCCGAGGGAGTACCACCACTGCCGAGGGAGTATCGCATTGCCGAGGGAGTACCGCCACTGCCGAGGGAGTACCGCCACTGCCGAGGGAGTACCGCCACTGCCGAGGGAGTACCGCCACTGCCGAGGGAGTACCGCCACTGCCGAGGGAGTACCGCCACTGCCGAGGGAGTACCGCCACTGCCGAGGGAGTACCGCCACTGCCGAGGGAGTACAGCCACTGCCGAGGGAGTACCGCCACTGCCGAGGGAGTACCGCCACTGCCGAGGGAGTACCGCCACTGCCGAGGGAGTACCGCCACTGCCGAGGGAGTACCGCCACTGACGAGGGAGTACCGCCACTGACGAGGGAGTACCGCCACTGCCGAGGGAGTACCGCCACTGCCGAGGGAGTACCTCCACTGCCGAGGGAGTACCGCCACTGCCGAGGGAGTACCGCCACTGCCGAGGGAGTACCGCCACTGCCGAGGGAGTACCGCCACTGCCGAGGGAGTACCGCCACTGCCGAGGGAGTACCGCCACTGCCGAGGGAGTACCACCACTGCCAAGGGAGTATCGCATTGCCGAGGGAGTACCACCACTGCCGAGGGAGTACCACCATTGCCGAGGGAGTATCGCATTGCCGAGGGAGTACCACCACTGCCGAGGAAGTACCACCACTGCCGAGGAAGTACCACCACTGCCGAGGAAGTACCACCACTGCCGAGGGAGTACCGCCACTGCCGAGGGAGTACCGCCACTGCCGAGGGAGTACCGCCACTGCCGAGGGAGTATCGCACTGCCGAGGGAGTACCACCACTGCCGAGGGAGTACCACCACTGCCAAGGGAGTACCACCACTGCCGAGGGAGTACCACCACTGCCGAGGGAGTACCACCACTGCCGAGGGAGTACCACCACTGCCGAGGGAGTACCGCACTGCCGAGGGAGTACCGCCACTGCCGAGGGAGTACCGCCACTGCCGAGGGAGTACCGCCACTGCCGAGGGAGTACCACCACTGCCGAGGGAGTACCGCCACTGCCGAGGGAGTACCGCCACTGCCGAGGTAGTACCACCACTGCCGAGGGAGGACCGCACTGCCGAGGGAGTACCACCACTGCCGAGGGAGTACAGCCACTGCCGAGGGAGTACCACCACTGTCGAGGGAGTACCGCCACTGCCGAAGGAGTACCGCCACTGCCGAGGGAGTACCGCCACTGCCGAGGGAGTACCGCCACTGCCGAGGGAGTACCGCCACTGCCGAGGAAGTGCCACTACTGCCGAGGGAGTACCACCACTGCCGAAGGAGTACCGCCACTGCCGAGGGAGTACCACCACTGCCGAGGGAGTACCACCACTGCCGAGGGAGGACCGCACTGCCGAGGGAGTACCTCCACTGCCGAGGGAGTATCGCACTGCCGAGGGAGTACCGCACTGCCGAGGGATGACCGCACTGCCGAGGGAGTACCACCACTGCCGAGGGAGTACCGCCACTGCCGAGGGAGTATCGCACTGCCGAGGGAGTACCACCACTGCCGAGGGAGTATCGCATTGCCGAGGGAGTACCACCACTGCCGAGGAAGTGCCACCACTGCCGAGGGAGAACCACCACTGCCGAGGGAGTACCACCACTGCCGAGGGAGTACCACCACTGCCGAGGGAGTATCGCACTGCCGAGGGAGTACCACCACTGCCGAGGGAGTACCGCCACTGCCGAGGGAGTACCGCCACTGCCGAGGGAGTACCGCCACTGCCGAGGGAGTACCGCACTGCCGAGGGAGTACCGCACTGCCGAGGGAGTACAGCCACTGCCGAGGGAGTACCGCCACTGCCGAGGGAGTACCACCACTGCCGAGGGAGTACCACCACTGCCGAGGGAGTATCGCACTGCCGAGGGAGTACCGCCACTGCCGAAGGAGTACCGCACTGCCGAGGGAGTACCGCACTGCCGAGGGAGTACCGCCACTGCCGAGGGAGTACCACCACTGCCGAGGGAGTATCGCACTGCCGAGGGAATACCGCCACTGCCGAGGGAGTACCGCCACTGCCGAGGGAATACCGCCACTGCCGAGGGAGTACCGCCACTGCCGAGGGAGTACCACCACTGCCGAGGGAGTACCACCACTGCCGAGGGAGTACCACCACTGACGAGGGAGTACCACCACTGCCGATGAGTACCACCACTGCCGAGGGAGTACCGCCACTGCCGAGGGAGTACCGCCACTGCCGAGGGAGTACAGCCACTGCCGAGGGAGTACCGCCACTGCCGAGGGAGTACCACCACTGCCGAGGGAGAACCACCACTGCCGAGGGAGTACCGCCACTGCCGAGGGAGTACCACCACTGCCGAGGGAGTATCGCACTGCCGAGGGAGGACCGCACTGCCGAGGGAGGACCGCACTGCCGAGGGAATACCACCACTGCCGAGGGAGGACCGCACTGCCGAGGGATGACCGCACTGCCGAGGGAGTACCACACTGCCGAGGGAGTACCGCCACTGCCGAATCTCTTTCAGATCTGATGTTAAATTGAAGCCCTGTCTGCTATACGTTGGGCAATATTCATCTCTGAATGTCAAAGAAAAGCTCAAGATGTTTTGGTCATCTTGTTGGTGCAGAAATCAGCAGCCATGACTCCTTACATTATGACAGTAACTCAATTTCAAAAGCACTTCATTGACTGTTACGCACTAGCGGATAACCTGGGATAGCAAACGATGCAATATAAATGCAAGCTTTTCTTGGAACTAGAAATCAGCTGAGGAATAATGAAAAGGTAGAACATCCTATCTATCGTTACGTGTGTAAGTAAGATAAGGTTCCTTATATTGTGCTCTGAACAATGGATCGTAGATGTGACGGTGGGCCCAGATTTAACACACCTTAATTCACCCTTTCGAAGCACTGGGAGTTTGTGACAAGCCTTCACTTGAAGCAGTCAATAAAAGTTAAAACTGAATAGTGAAGTTATTGAACTAATGACTCTGGAAACAAAATCCACCTTTGTTGTGATCTCAGGATTTGAACCGGTCTGCATGAAGAACTATGGCCCGCTAACTCTCTGCGCTGGGCTGGTTGTTAAAACGCTCCCCCCACAACAGAGTCCTATCTGTAGAGCCGTTGCTCACAAAGGATTATTAAAAAATACAAATACCTCCTCCAGGAATGTCCACTGAATTTGAAAAGGTGTGAAAAGAGCTTTTACTTCTGTGTGAGCTGGACACAGGAAAGGAGCTCAACATAACCGACTTCTTTGACTGCCGGGACAAGGCTTTGTCAAAATTAACTTAGCAACCATTTTAAGTTTTGGAACGGTATGAAGTCTGTACAGTCATTTTGTGTGTAGAACCCCAGGAAGAACTCTGAGAAACTACATCAGAGGGGGTTCTTGACCAAGGCTGGACGCAGAGGAAGGTACTATGAAATCAACTGCTCTTCCGCAGAAAGAGCCCAGGCAATCTACAAGTGTCGTAACCGCAGAATTAATGAGGAATGGGAAACCCCCCTCTCTCTCTCTCTCCCAAAAACCTGAGGAGGCAATCTGAAAAGGCAAACCTCCAAATCGCTGACCGCAGAAGACAATGCAGCCGCTACATAGAACATCAAGTTTCAACCACTTCACTTCGGGAAGATGGAACTCAAGGAGCGGGCAGCGATGATATCTTAGAGAGGCTGATCTAAAATCTCATCTTTGAATATATCTGCATTCTAATGTTGTATTTTAGGAAATAACTATATCACTTGCATCTAAGTAACTTACAACAATAGTTTTGTAATAAATGAATCTTTATCTTGTTTGAGTAAATCTTGTCATAAATTAAAAGGGGCCCGATATACATAACCAAATTCTTAGCTCATGGATCACTTTAAGGAAACACCTTTTACATGGTCGACACATCATGATCCATTGGTTTGGCTGTATTTGACAGAAGCTTCTAATCAACTTAATCTCCCTTAACCACAATAGTAGCTTATGGCATGTAAGGTTTATGAAAATGGTGCTTTTTTTGGTATCTGGCCAGATGGCCGTGTTAAAGAATCACGCCTGCACACTTCAACAAATGTTTACATTTTAGAAAAGTACAACGATCTTTGAGTTGACGTTCTGATCAAAAATCTGCCTCAGGTACTGGCAATGGCCACTTATCACATTTTAAAGTGGAACTAACCTTAAAATACAACTGCCTGAGAACTTTTCTCGACAACTGCCCGAGAACTTTTCTCGCTAAATAATTAATTGGCTCTTTTATTTAAAAAAAGAAGCTGGTTTCAAATTTTATCTCAAGTTGTTCTCTTTGGGGAAAGAACGCTGTAACATTTCATTGAAAAAATAGACATAAAATAACGCCCCTTTTTCAGATCCCTGCTCAGGCCGAGGCAGCGCTTGGCACAGTCGAACACCGTGCTCCGTCACGAAGTGCGATTGTTCTCTGCAGCTCTTACCTGGATATGGCACTCTCCCCTTCGTCACCAACTCGGTCAGTAGAATGCCAAAGGACCAGACGTCTGACTTGATTGTGAACCTGCCGTACAATGCCGCTTCTGGTGCAGTCCATTTGATGGGAAATTTTGCACCTGGTGGGGGATGGGGAGGGAAATAAGTTATTCAATAATTTTTCTTTTAAATAAAAAAACCTCAAATAAACATACTGCCTCGTGGGGTATTTCTGGGAAAGACTTGTTCCCCTTTTCTACGGACATAACCTTTTTCTTCTTCGCGTCTGACATATTTCGGTCAGGATGGATATACATTCCCCTCCCAAGTTACCAATGTCCCAGTAACGGTCCACGAGGAGATGTCAGGCACTACACGGACACAATTGTCCACTTCGACTTGTTGTCCACAGTCTGGGATGGAGCATTCCCCCCACCCCCTCCCCCACACCTCACATTCCCACCCCATTCAACACAGCTCATACGGCCAAGATGTTACCTCTGAAGCATCTTTTGGTCCAAACGGCCGAAGCATAATTTCTGCCGATGTACTGTCCTTTGCGTGAGGTAATAATAATCTTTATTAGTGTCACAAGTAGGCTTACATTAACACTGCAATGAAGTTACTGTGAAAATCCCCTAGTCGCCATACTCCGGCGCCTGTTGGGGTGCACTTAGGGAGAATTCAGAATGTCCAGTTCATCTAACAATCATGTCTTTCGGGACTTGTGGGAGGAAACCGGAGCACCCGGAGGAAACCCACGCGGACACGGGGAGAAGGTGCAGACTCCGCACAGACAGTGGCCCAAGCTGGGAATCGAACCTGGGACCCTGGTGCCATGAAGCAACAGTGCTAACCACTGTGCTACCGTGCCGCCCATTATACGCCCATCAACCAACGAGCCTCCGGAGGCCTCATCGAGCCAACTGATCAATTCTTCAAAAACTCTAACCATGTACCAGGTATGAAGCATTTAACAGTGCTGAGAATAGGGCTGTAGTTTAGCGGTGCTGTTGTCAGGGCAAAAGAGGGCAGCTCTGGATTTTGCCAGTGCCAGAAGTGAGGGAAGTGAGAAGGACGACTGACCTTATTGGATGGGCGGGTAGGCTGGGGATTGGACAGAGCTCATCCTGGGCCTGGCACCACCGGCTTAAGTTTACAAAAAGTCTCCACAAGCACTCAATAGAGGAAGCATTTCTGTCAGTGATAGGTGTCATTCTAAATATAATAGCAAGAGAGCGCCGCAGGAGGATAAGCAGAGATGGTGTACCACAGGCTGCTCTGCTTTCTGAAGCAAAATTAAATTATCTTTTATTTATTTGAAAATTTATTCAAATTCATTGGGCAGCATGGTAGCACAAGTGGATAGCACTGTGGCTTCACAGCGCCAGGGATCCGGGTGCGATTCCCCGCTGGGTCACTGTAGCCATCTGGGATGGCCACTTCCCGATTACAAAATGGACACTTTGCAAAGACTGCAGGGAAAATGGACAATGCTGAGAAAACAAGCAGGTTCAGAGCGGGTCTGTATATTGGAGTCGCAGCTCCCAGACAAGACCAAAACTGTAGGCCCATTAGCATACTAATGGCCCATCTCCGGGAACAAAAGAGTAACATTTGAGTAACCGATACTAAGGCAGACACCCCGGCGCCAGAGGAGACCGAAACAAAGCAGGCCAATGGTCACCTAGGACACGCCCAGCCATCAGAGCACCCACCCCTTTACTGGGTGAAATCAATAGGAATGATCGAGAAATGTCCCAATTGATTGGGGCCAAGTTCAAGGCCCGCCCAAAAGAGCGCAAAGCCCCTTTGGGTATAAGGAGGAGCCCCGAAGAGAGAATCGTTCTCTTGGACCCGGCTCTCACAGTGGAGAGACCTGTCCACCGGAAGCAAGCAAGTCCAAGGTCAACGCTCGCTACCAGACAGACGACCTTAGCTGTTCCCCTGTACCAGTTTGACCCAGCAGCCTCAGAACCGAACAACAGCCATTGTTCCTCTGTCTGAGTGGGCACCCGAAGGTAAGTATAGGCTTTAGCAGTAGTGATAGTTTAGTCGGTAGTATTTGTGCACGAGTAGATTTAACTGTGTGTGTAAATAAATAGTATTGACTTTGAACTAACTAACTGGTGTACCGAGTCTTTGGTCAGTATTCGGTTTTGAACCTTGTGGTGGTATCGAAAGATACCTGGCGACTCTAGAGCAAACGTAATTAGAATTAAGGAAGGCGAACATATTGACCGCCATATTCAGAGCCAACCTGTCAGAGATTCATAAGAAGAGCTTGGGGAAAGCTTGCAAGCTGATGGCAATCGTGTCCTGCTTGGCACAATTGAGAGGCACAGAGGAAGTCGTTAGGACGTTCTGTAGAGAGATTGAGGAGAGAGACAGAAATAGTGAGGGAGATGTGAGTGAATTTGAGAAAGAGAATGAGGAGTGGAGAGAACAGTTAGCAGCGAGGGACAGAGAGGTGGATGATGCCAAGAGGGCACACCAGTCGTGTCTCGCCCATTTGAGTAGTTTTCAGACCCAGTACGATAAGGCCTACCAGGACACGCAACGCGTGGTCTTGGTAAGACAAGAAACCGAGCAACAGGTAGAGCAATTGCAGAAACAGTGCAATTTTACAGGACGAGTAATAAAGAACGTCCTCACAATTTTTGGAATTAGGCAGAAGTTTCACATAACAGACCACCCCCAGTCAAGCGGCATTGTAGAGAGGATGAACAGAACTCTAAAAGCCACTCTCAGGAAAATGGTGCAACAGAACAACAGCACCTGGGACTCAGTTCTCCCCTTTGCACTGATGTTCATAAGAAACACGGTATCCATGTTATGACTACACCCCTGCACCAGGCCCCACTCCCAGCGAATCCGATTATGATTCCAGTGACCCCTTCAAAATCACGTACATCAAAGCTCCTGACCCAGACCCACCGCCTGACGATTACGGATTAAAACCTAGTAGCTCCACACTTCCACGACAGAACAAAGGCAGAGCTCCGTAGATCACGCAGTGCCGGAAGCAAATTGCAGAATTGCAATCTCTGCTTTCTGTCCAGAATGGGTTTCAAAGTACGTTTGGACCCCAGTTAGACCAGAAAAATGGCCCCGATTGGCAGGAGTTAAATGAAACTGCCCACAGATACATACATGGGACATGTACGCAAGAAAAACCCCAGAAAAGGAAAGCACCCCAACCCCCGACTGAACAGGCAGAACACCCCCCCATGAACCCTGTAACCGCAGACCGCAGGGCCGCAGCAGAAGGAAACGCAAATTTCCTATACACAACCCCGTTAACCATAACGCAATTACGGGATGCGTGTGGAAAAATTACACCGACCCTTCCCACATCAGACCCCCATCAGTTTTTCGCTAGAGTTAAACAGCAGGCTATCATGTACGGCCTGGACGAAAAGGAGCAAGTGAAGCTCACAGTTTTAAGCCTCGGCCTTTCAGTCGTGGCAGCCCTTCCCGATCCACAGAATGTAGGAGGAGGCACACTCCAAGAAATGCACACAGCGATCCTGGATGCGATCGGCTATAACAGAGGAGACCCCGTAGAAGGCCTAAACAAGTGTAGGCAAAAGAAAACTGAGCACCCCACAGCGTTTGCTGGACACTTGTGGATACATTTCACAGCAGTATTTGGAGAATTAGCCCACGCCCATTTGTCCACGGATAATATGGCCAAATGGACCCGTATCCTAGTCTCTGATGCGACAGAAGCAGGACAGAGAGCTTGCGTAAATTACGACCCATCAGACAAGGCCCACAATGAGAAATGGGTTTTGGAAAAATTGTCCCGCACTTGTGAACAATCCGTTCAAGGCAAAACCGCATTTGCAAAAGCAGAGGAAGAGCAGGCAGATGCGAACATGCATCCAGTTAGGACGCACCAGAACCCCGCATGGGTAAATGAGGGCAGGAACAGCCCATCGCAGCCGAAATCCCAGGAATGCTACAATTGCGGACAATTAGGACATTACGCCCGAGATTGTCAAGCCCCCTTGAAACAGCAACAGAATCAGCCCACAAATGCCCCCCGAACCAGCAACGACACCAACAGCCCAACCCCCCACCCAGGGAACCATACCCAAGGGAGCAATGCACCAGGGAGTCTGCTCCACCTTACGTGCCCCAGGGGTCATGTTACAACTGTGAGCAGTCAGGACACTTCACCCGAGATTGCAGGAGACCCCACCAGCTAGACTAGCCCCCAGATATGAAACAGAACACCACCCACAGCAGCTACAAGGTCCCAGCTGCCCCATGCAAACTGTGAGCGCTTACCCACCACTTCTCATGGCAGGGACACCTCAGCAATGCCACTTCATTTTTGTTTCTCTCCTCCTCCCTCTCTTCTTCGGTCACACTACACTGACTCCATATGCTAGTTACACCCCAGTCCAAATGTGATTTACGGTATCCTACTCTCTGATGGAACCTGCACGATTTCTGTTGTGTTTGTGTGTTACGTTAAATGTTTGTTATTGTGAATGTTGAATACTGTTTGTTTATTTAAAGTTTTTCATGGCCCCACGCCACCACTCTTTTAACGCCCACTGGCAGTTAAAAGGAATAAGTTTGTCCGCAGACAACCAATCATAGCTACTCTCCTGATTTGAAGGCAATCACGAGAGGCAGGCCCCACGACGACCACATATTCGTTCCGTTCTTGCCGGTCGCTCAGGCAGCGGAGAAATGGCACTGGTCCCTGCCCTGACTGAGGATCCCCCTCTGGTCAGCTACGCTCGGGTAGAGCACAAATGGCACTGATCACCGTCCTACCCGGGGATTCCACCCATTCTTACGCACCGCGGCCCATACGCACCCCATTTTGGCACTCTTAGTTCGAAATTGTTTTTGTTTGTTGTTGGCGACCCTTGGGTTGCTTCCGTATGCTATTTACATCCTCAAACACTAGGATGGTAGATCACACAGGCTGCGAGACGGCTCGCACTGTGTCAGTATCTTTCTCGGATGTCTTGTCCAAATATTGTTGTTTTTTAAAATGAGGGAGTCACAGATGGTGACCAATTATAATGGGTAATTGGCAACAAAGGACAGACAGACAGACATACGAGATCTTAAGCAAGATAATAACAGATATTATGCTCGTGTCCACAGAACTCCGGAACCTCAGCAACCCCAGAGGAAGAAGACCGACAAAAGGAAAGATGAAGACAACCTTCATGCTTTTCACCTGGATCTTAGCGGGATCCCTTCAGTTGCGCGCAGACGCTACCCCCATGACCCCTACCACACAGGCCATGAATGATTCGTACCCCTGCCATACACTGTACCCCGAGATAGTTAGCCCCCCGAGACAGTTACCGACACCCCGACCTGGTGTGACAAGTTTATCACCTGGTATTCACTATCTTACATCGTAGAATCACTCTTAGTCCTGGCGATACTCTGCCGTGTCGTGCAGACACTTAGACTCAGAAAATGGCGGAGGAGAGCCTCCCGCAACCGCACTCCAATATACACATTTAGAACCCCTATCTTCGTACTCCAACAAATCCCCCAACCCCTTTAAGGGAATTAAAGTGCATCCGTTTTTTGTGTGTGTTTTGTTCATTTAATAAAGAAATGTAAAACTCTGTGCTTGACTGCAAGTCAGAGAGACTTGTGTTGCTGCTATTTGTACAGTTTAAAATGTTGCAGATTATTTTTGATTGTTTAAGTGTGGATAGTTTATTTAGGATGGTTAGAGGTTCCAGTTTTTTTATTTTGTAATGCATGCCTGAATGTCATAGCGCCCCGTAGAGTTTTATAATGATGTATGTATGTAAAATAATTTTAGGTAAAAGTTGCAATTCATAGGACAGAGCAGTGTAGAGCCTATGAAGTGCTTATGGCTGCCCAGCCTGGTCAGAGGACGAAGACGAAGCGGTAATGTGATCCTTCACGCTTCGCGTTGAGGATCACAAGGAGGGTGTGTAGCCATCTGGGATGGCTACTTCCCGATTACAAAATGGACACTTTGCAAAGATTGAAGGGAAAATGGACAATGTGATAAAACAAGCAGGCTCAGAGCTGGTCTGTATATTGGAGCCGCAGCTCCCAGACAAGACCAAAACTGCAGGCCCATTAGCATACTAATGCCCATCTCCGGGAACAAAAGAGTAACATTTGAGTAACCGATACTAAGGCAGACACCCCGGCGCCAGAGGAGACCGAAACAAAGCAGGCCAATGGTCACCTAGGACACGCCCAGCCATCAGTTCACCCACTCCTTTATTGGATGAAATCAATAGGAATGATCGAGAAACGGCCCAATTGATTGGGGCCAAGTTCAAGGCCCGCCCAAAAGAGCACAAAGCCCCTTTGGGTATAAGAAGGGGCCCCGAAGAGAGAATCGTTCTCTTGGACCCGGCTCTCACCGAGGAGAGACCTGTCCACCAGAAGCAAGTAAGTCCAAGGTCAATGCTCGCTACCAAACAGACGACCTTAGCTGTTCGCCTGTACCAGTTCGACCCCAGCAGCCTCAGAACCGAACAATGGCCATTGTTCCTCTGTCTGAGTGGGCACCCGAAGGTAAGTATAGGCTTTAGCAGTAGTGATGGTTTAGTCTGTAGTATTTGTGCCTGAGTAGATTTAACTGTGTGTGTAAATAAATAAGCATTGACTTTGAACTAACTAACTGGTGTACCGAGTCTTTGATCAGTATTCGGTTTTGAACCTTGTGGCGGTATCGAAAGATACCTGGCGACTCGAGAGCAAACATAATTAGAATTAAGGAAGGCGACCATATTGACCGCCATATTCAGAGCCAAATTAAGAGAGCAACAGTCACTGTCTGTGCAGAGTCTGCATGTTCTCCCAGTGTCTCTGTGGGTTTTCTCCGGGTGCTCCGTTTTCCTATTATGATAAGTCCCTAGTGCAGGTTAGGTGGATTGGCCAAGTTAAATTGCCCTTAGTGACCAAAAACGTTAGGAGGGGTTATTGGGTTACGGGGATAGGGCGGAAGTGAGGGCCGAATGGCCTCCTTCTGCACTGTACTATGTTTTCAATTATTTTCTCAAGACTCAAAAAACAAAAGGAGCTTGGATTTATATTGCACCTTTTTACAACCATTGTGTCCAATGACACATTAAAGAGAATGAAGTACCTTTGCAGTGTAACCTGCCACTTCAGTGTGACACTCCCTCAACCCAGATTTTAACCGCAAATTACTCCCCACAGTCACCCGAGGCCAGAGGTTACTGCGCTGTTTTAAGTAGACTGTTTTAATCTAGATGTTGGTTATGAATGTTTGATAAGTCCTATCTCTTGATTAATTTCCAGCAATTTGACTTTTTTTAAAAAAAGCCAAAAAAGGTAAATTTTCCCAAGTTTAATTTGTACATCTTCATTTTTTTTGGCTGGCATTTTTCATACTTCATAATGCCAGATTCTGGAGCCAAGAAAACTAGGGCTGCACCAGCGGGGGTTGGCAAATAGCTATTAGACCATCGGAATAAAAGCAAGGTACAGCAGATGACGGAATCTGAAACAAAAACAGAAAACGCTGGATGGCAGCATCCGTGGAGGGATAAATAGAGTTAACGTTCTGAGTCTGTCTGACTCTTCTCCAGGGTTGAAGAGAGGGAGAAAGGTGTTGGATTATATACTGCAGAAGGGGGGGGAGCAGCTGGAATAGAGCAGGTGATCACAGTGATTGGAGCCAGAAGAGATTGCAACAAAGGTGAGTGGGTTATGAGACAGAGGAGGCGTTAATGGCAGGAGAAGGTGCCAGCGGTTGCATAAAGGCAAGATGCCAGAACATGTTAATGGAAGAATAAAGGTCAGTTCTCCGTGAAAGCAAACTTGAGAGCAAGTGACGGATGGCCTGGTGGAGGAGGGGGACAAAAAATGTAAGGAATATAAACAAAAGGTCAAGGTGGAGGAGAAAGGTCACCGTTTAGAGTTGTTGAACTCAATGTTGACTCTAGAGGGCTGTAATGAGCCTAATCAGAAGGGTTTAAACTAATGCAGCAGGGGCATGGGAACCTGGATTGTAGTTTTAGGGTACGGGAGAATGAGAGTATAGAGGTCAGGAGCACAGATTTGACGTCGCAGGAGGGGGGCCAGTGTTCAGGTAGGTGGTTTGAAGTGTGTCTACTTCAATGCCAGGAGTATACGAAATAAGGTAGGGGAACTGGCAGCATGGGTTGGTACCTGGGACTTCGATGTTGTGGCCATTTCGGAGACATGGGTAGAGCAGGGACAGGAATGGATGTTGCAGGTTCCGGGGTTTAGGTGTTTTAGTAAGCTCAGGGAAGGAGGCAAAAGAGGGGGAGGTGTGGCGCTGCTAGTCAAGAGCAGTATTACGGTGGCGGAGAGGATGCTAGATGGGGACTCATCTTCCGAGGTAGTATGGGCTGAGGTTAGAAACAGGAAAGGAGAGGTCACACTGTTGGGAGTCTTCTATAGGCCTCCAAATAGTTCTAGGGATGTAGAGGAAAGGATGGCGAGGATGATCCTGGATAAGAGCGAAAGTAACAGGGTAGTTATGATGGGAGACTTTAACTTTCCAAATATTGACTGGAAAAGATATAGTTCGAGTACATTAGATGGGTCGTTTTTTGTACAGTGTGTGCAGGAGGGTTTCCTGACACAATATGTTGACAGGCCAACAAGAGGCGAGGCCACGTTGGATTTGGTTTGGGAAATGAACCAGGCCAGGTGTTGGATTTGGAGGTAGGAGAGCACTTTGGGGACAGTGACCACAATTCGGTGACGTTTACGCTAATGATGGAAAGGGATAAGTATACACCGCAGGGCAAGAGTTATAGCTGGGGAAAGGGCAATTATGATGCCATTAGACGTGACTTGGGGGGGATAAGGTGGAGAAGTAGGCTGCAAGTGTTGGGCACACTGGATAAGTGGAGCTTGTTCAAGGATCAGCTACTGCGAGTTCTTGATAAGTATGTACCGGTCAGGCAGGGAGGAAGGCGTAGAGCGAGGGAACCGTGGTTTACCAAAGAAGTGGAATCTCTTGTTAAGAGGAAGAAGGAGGCCTATGTGAAGATGAGGTGTGAAGTTTCAGTTGGGGCGATGGATAGTTACAAGGTAGCGAGGAAGGATCTAAAGAGAGAGCTAAGACGAGCAAGGAGGGGACATGAGAAGTATTTGGCAGGTAGGATCAAGGAGAACCCAAAAGCTTTCTATAGGTATGTCAGGAATAAGCGAATGACTAGGGTAAGAGTAGGACCAGTCAAGGACAGGGATGGGAAGTTGTGTGTGGAGTCTGAAGAGATAGGCGAGATACTAAATGAATATTTTTCATCAGTATTCACTCAGGAAAAAGATAATGTTGTGGAGGAGAATGCTGAGACCCATGCTATTAGAATAGATGGCATTGAGGTACGTAGGGAAGAGGTGTTGGCAATTCTGGACAGGCTGAAAATAGATAAGTCCCCGGGGCCTGATGGGATTTATCCTAGGATTCTCTGGGAGGCTTTGGCTTTGATTTTTATGTCATCATTGGCTACAGGAATAGTGCCAGAGGACTGGAGGATAGCAAATGTGGTCCCTTTGTTCAAAAAGGGGAGCAGAGACAACCTCGGCAATTATAGACCGGTGAGCCTCACGTCTGTAGTTGGTAAAGTCTTGGAGGGGATTATAAGAGACAAGATTTATAATCATCTAGATAGGAATAATATGATCAGGGATAGTCAGCATGGCTTTGTGAAGGGTAGGTCATGCCTCACAAACCTTATCGAGTTCTTTGAGAAGGTGACTGAACAGGTAGACGAGGGTAGAGCAGTTGATGTGGTGTATATGGATTTCAGTAAAGCGTTTGATAAGGTTCCCCACGGTAGGCTATTGCAGAAAATACGGAGGCTGGGGATTGAGGGTGATTTAGAGATGTGGATCAGAAATTGGCTCGCTGAAAGAAGACAGAGGGTGGTGGTTGATGGGAAATGTTCAGAATGCAGTTCAGTTACAAGTGGCGTACCACAAGGATCTGTTCTGGGGCCGTTGCTGTTTGTCATTTTTATCAATGACCTAGAGGAAGGCGCAGAAGGGTGGGTGAGTAAATTTGCAGACGACACTAAAGTCGGTGGTGTTGTCGACAGTGTGGAAGGAAGTAGCAGGTTACAGAGGGATATAGATAAGCTGCAGAGCTGGGCTGAGAGGTGGCAAATGGAGTTTAATGTAGAGAAGTGTGAGGTGATTCACTTTGGAAGGAATAACAGGAATGCGGAATATTTGGCTAATGGTAAAGTTCTTGGAAGTGTGGATGAGCAGAGGAATCTAGGTGTCCACGTACATAGATCCCTGAAAGTTGCCATCCAGGTTGATAGGGTTGCGAGGAAGGCCTATGGAGTGTTGGCCTTTATTGGTAGAGGGATTGAGTTCCGGAGTCAGGAGGTCATGTTGCAGCTGTACAAAACTCTGGTACAGCCGAATTTGGAGTATTGCGTACAGTTCTGGTCACCGCATTGTAGGAAGGACGTGGAGGCTTTGGAGCGGTTGCAGAGGAGATTTACTAGGATGTTGCCTGGTATGGAGGGAAAATCTTATGAGGAAAGGCTGATGGACTTGAGGTTGTTTTCGTTGGAGAGAAGAAGGTTAAGAGGAGACTTAATAGAGGCATACAAAATGATCAGGGGGTTAGATAGGGTCGACAGTGAGCGCCTTCTCCCGCGGATGGAAATGGCTGGCACGAGGGGACAGCTTTAAACTGAGGGGTAATAGATATAGGACAGAGGTCAGAGGTAGTTTCTTTACGCAAAGAGTGGTGAGGCCGTGGAATGCCCTACCTGCAACAGTAGTGAACTCGCCAACATTGAGGGCATTTAAAAGTTTATTGGATAAGCATATGGATGATAATGGCATAGTGTAGGTTAGATGGCTTTTGTTTCGGTGCAACATCGTGGGCCGAAGGGCCTGTACTGCGCTGTATCGTTCTATGTTCTATGAGGTGCTGCTACTCCAGTTACCGGAATATTGCAGCAGGCCAAGGACGGACACGTGGATCTAATATGTGGACCATATTGGAACCTTTGTTCAATGAATGATGTGCAAGACGTCAAGTGTAGTATGTAACAAATTAAGCATATTTCGAACTGGATAAAAGTAATGATGTGGAGATGCCCGTGTTGCACTGGGGTGGGCACAGTAAGAAGTCTTACAACACCAGGTTAAAGTCCAACATGTTTGTTTTGAATCAATAGTTTTCGGAGCGCACTCACCTGAGGAAGGAGCAGTGCTCCGAAAGCTAGTGATTCAAAACAAACCTGTTGGACTTTAGTCTGGTGGGATAAAAGTAAGATGATAAGATTTAAGCCAGCTAGTTCAGATACAGCTGAATTTATCCAGGAACAGGGGGCGGGATTCTCCGAGCCTCCACGCCGAAATCGCGATTGGCCCCGATGAGGAGAATGGGCGTCAAACCCGAGATCAGGTCCGCTGCTGCGATTCTGCGGTCCCTGGAGAATCGGCGGCAATCAGGCGTGCGCGGTCGATGCGGCGCCGGTCGGGGGCCATTGAAGGAGGCCCCCACGGCGTTTCACCGAATGCAGCTGGCAGTGTTCCCGATGGCGTGGTTCTAGTCTGCGGCAGCCCTGGTGGGGAGCGGGGGGGATCATTCACGGTGGAGGCCTCCAGGATGGCCAGGCTATCGATCGGGGGCCACCGATACGCAGGCACACGCGATCGGGGGGGGGGGCCTATCTTCTTGGGGCCGGTCCGTGGTGTGGGTCAGCCATGTCTCGCGGAGCATGCCGGACCTCCAACCGGAAGTGCAAGGCCCCGTATCGGCAGCCGGAGCTGCGAGGGGCACTCCGGGGCCCTGCAAACCCCCTGCAAATCAGAGAATCACCCTGTACTTTCCCCAGGTAAGTCCAGAGTGATTCGCGAGTGTTTTTTCGCGGGCGTGGGGACATAGTCCCATTAATGGAGAATCCCGCCCAGGGGATCTAGGAATAGTGGACAGCATCTCGACAGATGCAGTTTATTCATTCTGAAGGCAAACACTGTACTTCCAGATGAAGGTGAGCCAACCAGGTCATCGATACCAGTTCAGAAAGATGGTGTTGATTAAGGTCTGGAAACATTGCTCAGTACAAGTATACAGATGTTAATATATTCAATAGACTGTCTATCTGATGCTGTTAACTTATCAGCTAAGGAGTCAAGTCCTAAACTAATCTCACTAATCAATGTCACACATTGACTGTACCAGTAAATTTATCAGTAACAATGTAGAATTACAGTGCCATAACTGAACTGCCATTGTAACCTCTGCTGTTTATTTTCATTAATCCTATTTACTATTCACTAGCATACTCTCTAAGCACAATGATGATAAAATATTGTTAGTTCAGATGTCTGATTTGGGGTTAATTTATTCACTTGGCAGCTTGGGCAAACTTTGATGAGACGTTGTTAGTGTAAATATTAACCTAGTCGGAACTGGCCGATATAAGAGAGGCATCATAAACACCTCAAAAAAACCGCCAGATAGTCCCTCGGCCATGCATGAGGCACAAGTCAAGAGTGTGATGGAAAACTCTCCTGGAATTGGAGTGGATGGCCAACAACATTTAAGCAGCTCGATACCATCCAGGGTAAAGCAGTCCCCTTGATCAGCAGCACGTCCACCACTGCTACACAGTAGTAGCAGAGTGTACCATCTACAAAGCATCAACAGCACCTTCCAAACCAGTGGCCTTTACCAACCAAGAGTTCAGCAGATGCATGGGAACACCACAACCTGCAAGTGCTCCACCCCCACCCCGAAGCCATCATCCTGACTGGGAAACATTTCGCCGTTCCTTCATTGTCGCTGGCTCACTCTCTAACAGCGCTGTCGAGTGGTTGGCACCAGAGGAACCCCAGCGGTTCAACATGTGGCTCACCATCATCTCAAGGGTAATTTGGGATGGAGTTGCCAATGCTGCTCACATCCGTGAATAAGAAAAATAGGACACTCGCATGAAAGAACACTGCTTATATTCTGTTCCTACGGATTCAAATTCACCTCCATGGAACCAAAATTACTGGCAATAATGGAATAATCATGTTTTATGAAAAACAAAAGAAGTTTATATTTAATATCGAATAAATAGGTTGATAAATCAAAGTTAAAATTCAGCAGTGATCAGAGTTTAAAGTATGTGCTGAGTCTCACACATCAGGGGAGGTGCCAAACCAGGTACCGATCAGTTCACCTGGGCTCTGGCTCAACGTTCACCTGTGCTCAACAAAGGGTACTTTACTTTTCCGTCTCCAAGCATGTTGCCAAAAACTGGGATCAAACGATATCTTCTGAAGGGCAACAAGGATGGGCAATAAATGCTGGTCGAGCCAGCAGTGCCCAGGCCCCATAAAAATGAATGAAAATGAAAACACTGCATAGGTAATTCACTGCAGGACATCTTTCATCACTTAATTAAATGCTACACCCAAGATTTAACAGATCAATGGACTAACATTAATCCAAAGTCAACACATCTAAACTATGCGAGCAATGTGATATTCAAGTTGATACTTGTTCTGCACATTAACAGGGTGCCCTTGGTTACTGCTTACTTTCAACTGATTTATGATACACTGCAAATGACCGATGACTCTCCGATTTTATTTTATACAGGCAGGTCCGGAGGTTCCTGCAACCCGGACAACATATTTTCTTTTCCACTCTGCTCAATTCCCTCTCCCGTCCAGAGATCTCCAGAATCCAGCAGGGCTCAGGGGACGGCAGTCATGAGCAGGGATCCTAAGATATTCCCTTCTCTCTAATGTAGGGTTGCTGAAGAATCTCCTAGTCTGCAGAGAACAGGACAGAGCTGGGGTTTAACCTGGGATCTCCTCGTCACTGGATAATTCTGCACCGTCACAGAATATTGCTCAAAGTTATCCTCTACAGCAGAACTATCCACTGACTGTTCCGGTGACAGCCCCACCCCCAATCAGATATGTCAATATTAGCTGCATCTCCATGCTGTTGCTCTGCTTGACCACAACAGGTGCCAGGGGGCTGGTGGATTAAAGTTCGGCTTCAATTGGAGCTGTTTGAATACATTGTACTCTTTACAAATCAGAAACTGTAGGGTTGTGATCAATATACAAAATTAGTATATATGTTTTTTATGTAAGAACAGAGGGCAGAACAGTGGTTAGCACTGCTGCCTCACAGCGCCAGGGTTCAATTCCAGCCTTGAGTGACTGTGGGGCGTTTGCACTTTTTCCCAGGTTTCCTCCGGGTGCTCCGGTTTCCTCTCAGTCCAAATGAGGTGCAAGTTAGGTGGATTAACCATGTTAAGTTGCCCCTTAGTGTCCAAAGATATGTAGGTTAGGTGGGGCTACGGAGATAGTGGCTGTAGGAGGGGTGTCCTTTCAGAGGGTCGGTGCAGACTCGATGGGCTGAATGGCCTCCTTCTGCACTGTAGGAATTCTAAGCTCCTGTAAGAACTAGGAGCAGGAGTGGGCAATTCAGCCCCCCCGGCCGGCTCCACCATCCAATACAGATCATGGCTGACCTTAACTCCACGTTCCTGCCCATTCTCCACAACTCTTCGACCCATTACGAATTAAAAATCTGTCTTAACACCTAAAATTTACTGAATGGCCCAGCATCCACTGCACTCTGGGGTGGTGAATCACACGGATGCACTTCGAGAGAAGTAATTTCTCCTCAACTCAATTTTAGGATGAGGGGTAGCAGATGTAAAACCGTGACCTCTTGTTCTAGATTACCCCAAAAGAGGAAGCATCTGTTGCAGTAAAGTTACTAAAAGCTTCATTAAGGTATATATTTGTTGCAGTAATATTATTGAAGAACCTAGATTAAGGCATCCAGACTGTGTGTCTGCTAAAGCTGTAATTAAGGAGTCGTAAAACAGGATGTCATGATTGATTCCAACAACTTACTTGGTTAGAGAGAAAGGGGCAATAGAATTGTGTTTTGATTGCTGGGGATCCCTTGGAGTGTAGATAATTTATGAGGGATGGTATCTAGCCCGAGCTAAGCAGGTCATGGAACTTAGTGTGACTAATTGGTGGAACCATACCTCTCAGTAGTTCTGCAGTCTGTTAGAAGGTTTTAAGTTGAACAACAGTTTTGCCGAATACTTTCAGGTTGAGCAGAAAAGTCTGACAAGACAGATGTATACTGGATCTCTCTCCAAAAGTCTAAGCAAGTAAACCTGTTCTGTTAACTTTATTCATAAGTGGCATTTGAACTATATTGGATTGCTTAATTGGATTTAGTAGCAGGTGCAGATAGTAAATTAATTTTTTCCTTTTCTTTAAGAGTTGTTTAACTGTTAATTGTAAAGCTATTACTTTGATGTTAATGTGGTTAATTCTATATGTATATTAAAGTTTGTTTTAACATTAAAGATAACTATTGCTCAAAGTCAACACTCCAGGGGTGAAATATCCTTTCCTCACAATTTCACAAAATTAAAAAAAAATTGTTTGTTGTTCTGTCTGGTATCCTAACAAATGCTGGGGTCTGGTCCGGTATCCTAACCAGGGTATTGACGGTGTGGTAACATAAAGTCTATTGGAATCACATGGAATGGTTCCAACACCTCCCATTTTTTGGTGAGGGAGATTAAATATTAAACATCAAAGGAAAGAAAGGCTATTATTACAATAGTATCTTTCAGCAGGATAGCCCGGGCTGTCCGAGAACTATTTTTTATTTTTTCATAGGATGTGGGTCTCACTGCCTGGGCCAGCATTTGTTGCCCATGTGGCATGGTAGCACAGTGGTTAGCACTGTTGCTTCACAACGCCATGGCCTCAGGTTCGATTCCCGGCTTGGGTCACTCTGTGTGGAGTCTGCACCATTTGGCCAAGGTTTGTATCATGACCATACAGGCTTGGAGGGCCGAAGGGCCTGTTTCTGTATTGTTCTTTGTTCTCCATGTGTCTGTGTGGGTTTGCTCCGGGTGCTCGGGCTTCCTTCCACAAGCCCCGAAAGACGAGCTGTTAGGTAATTTGGACATTCTGAATTCTCCCTCTGTGTACCTGAACAGGTGCCGGAATGTGGCGACTAGGGGATTTTCACAGTAACTTCATTGCAGTGTTAATGTAAGCCGACTTGTGACAATAAGGATTATTATTAATAATCGGTGTGCACATGAGAAAAGGCATGGTACAAATGCACAAACAACTCACCCTGACGTGCTGTGTACTCATTGTCCTCAATCAACCTCGCTAATCCAAAGTCAGCAATCTTGCACACCAGATTGTCTCCAACCAGAATGTTGGCTGATCGCAGGTCCCTGTGGATGTAGTTCATCCTCTCAATGTAGGCCATGCCCGCAGCGACCTGTTTCAATCCCGGTTCAAAAAGCAGTCAGTAAATGAGGCTGCAGATAAAGGCCATAAGCAAAACAGTTTGGGAACACTTCCGCGTTTACCCCTTACCTGTGCTGCCATATCCACGAGGTTGGGCAACTTCAAGACTCTTCCTTCTCCATCCTTTAGGAAATCTAACAGGCTTCCTGAAATACAAGGTGAGAATTGTGTTAAACAGTAACGTCACAGCTGGATGCCATATTTTGGTGCAACATGGACAATGTTGTGGTTTAACACATCAGAATGACTTCCAGTGAAATTTAACAAGTTATATATTTACAGCATCTTTACCGGTCAAGTACAATGCTGAGTAATGGATATAGTGGTTATACAACGCCTAAGGGCGTGATCCCCCGATCGGCGACTAAGGGCACAATTCTTCCTAGAAATGACTAGGGATGCGATCTTCCCAAAAGGGAACAAAGTTCCCAAGCGAGCGCGTTTAGCCACGTATTTCCCGACACTCGCGGTGCCGAGAAACAGACGGTTATTCAACGCGACCAGCTTTGAATAAGTGGCCTAAACGGGGAAAGCGCAGCCGAGGCCGCAACTAGCCTGTATTTTACAATAGGAGTCTCCGCTCCCCGGAACTCCCCAGTGTAGCGAGAGATCGGGACGCCATTTTTTAAATGGCGGCCTGATCTCCGAGGCCCCTAAAAGAATCCCCGACCTCCTCTCAGCCCGAACGCAACATGGGAGGGTCCCCCCTCCCACCTCGGGCAGCCAACCCCAGCCCGACCACGTGCTCGCAAAAAAATGCAAGCTTGGCACCTTGGCAGTGTCAACGTGGCACACTGGCAGTGTTCCTGCCAGCTGGCAGTGCCAGGCTGGCACCGCCAGGGTACCTAGTGACACCAGCAGTGCCAGGGCACCATCTGCCCAAAGGGCATGCTGCCAGGGCCTCCGATCCCCTTGGAGGCCTCCCGCAAGTGCCGTTCCATCTGGTTCCCGTTTGTGCAGACCAGTTTTTTCCCCCCAAAATATACTTGATTCATAAAATCTATCATAAACATTACAGAACATTTCGAATTGCCTTGACTGTACATTTCCATCAGAGTTACACATTCCCTTGACTTTCTTCCATTCAATTTTGATAACATTACACACATATCGCTCTTTACGTTACAATTCCTTCTTAAATATTTACATTGTCATGTTACTTTTATACCTTGGAGTGTTAATGACCCAGACCGAGGGGGGTTTACACTGTTACCCGCCCCTCGGTGTACATTTGCTGGGAAGACCTTACACAGTGGTCTTTCCCCATTGCGCCTTGGCGGCAGCTGCCCCAAGCTTGAGTGCATCCCTCAGTACATAGTCCTGGACCTTGGAATGTGCCAGTCTGCAACACTCGGTCGAGGACAGCTCTTTGCACTGGAAGATCAGCAAGTTCCGGGCAGACCAAAGAGCGTCTTTCACCGAGTTGATGACCTTCCAGCAGCAGTTAATGTTTTTCTGGTGTATGTCCCTGGAAACAGTCCGTAGAGCACAGAGTCCTGTGTCACAGAGCTGCTCGGGATGAACCTTGACAAATAAGAACATAACATAAGAACATAAGAACTATGAGCAGGAGTAGGCCATCTGACCCCTTGAGCCTGCTCCGCAATTCAATGAGATCATGGCTGATCTTTTGTGGGCTCAGCTCCACTTTCCGGCCCGAACACCATAACCCTTAATCCCTTTATTCTTCAAAAAACTATCTATCTTTATCTTAAAAACATTTAATGAAGGAGCCTCTACTGCTTCACTGGGCAAGGAATTCCATAGATTCACAACCCTTTGGGTGAAGAGGTTTCTCCTAAACTCAGTCCTAAATCTCCTTTCCCCTTATTTTGAGGCTATGCCCCCTAGTTCTGCTTTCACCCGCCAGTGGAAACAACCTGTCCGCATCTATCCTGTCTATTCCCTTCATAATCTTATATGTTTCTATAAGATTCCCCCTCATCCTTCTAAATTCCAACGAGTACAGTCCCAGTCTACTCAACCTCTCCTCGTAATCCAACCCCTTCAGCTCTGGGATTAACCTAGTGAATCTCCTCTGCACACCCTCCAGTGCCAGTACGTCCTTTCTCAAGTAAGGAGACCAAAACTGAACACAATACTCCAGGTGTGGCCTCACTAACACCTTATACAATTGCAGCATAATCTCCCTAGTCTTAAACTCCATCCCTCTAGCAATGAAGGACAACATTCCATTTGCCTTCTTAATCACCTGTCGCACCTGTAAACCAACTTTTTGCAACTCATGCACTAGCACACCCAAGTCTCTCTGCACAGCAGCATGTTTTAATATTTTATCATTTAAATAATAATCCCTTTTGCTGTTATTCCTACCAAAATGGATAACGTCACATTTGTCAACATTGTATTCCATCTGCCAGACCCTAGCCCATTCACTTAGCCTATCCAAATCCCTCTGCAGACTTCCAGTATCCTCTGCACTTTTTGCTTTACCACTTATCTTAGTGTCGTCTGCAAACTTGGACACATTGCCCTTGGTCCCCAACTCCAAATCATCTATGTAAATTGTGAACAATTGTGGGCCTAACACTGATCCCTGAGGGACACCACTAGGTACTGATTGCCAACCAGAGAAACACCCATTAATCCCCACTCTTTGCTTTCTATTAATTAACCAATCTTCTATCCATGCTACTACTTTCCCCTTAATGCTATGCATCTTTATCTTATGCAGCAACCTTTTGTGTGGCACCTTGTCAAAGGCTTTCTGGAAATCCAGATATACCACATCCATTGGCTCCCCGTTATCTACCGCACTGTTAATGTCCTCAAAAAACTCCACTAAATTAGTTAGGCATGACCTGCCCTTTATGAACCCATGCTGCGTCTGCCCAATGGGACAGTTTCCATCCAGATGCCTCGCTATTTCTTCCTTGACGATAGATTCCAGCATCTTCCCTACTACCGAAGTTAAGCTCACTGGCCTATAATTACCCGCTTTCTGCCTACCTCCTTTTTTAAACAGTGGTGTCACGTTTGCTAATTTCCAATCCGCCGGGACCACCCCAGAGTCTAGTGAATTTTGGTAAATTATCACTAGTGCATTTGCAATTTCCCTAGCCATCTCTTTTAGCACTCTGGGATGCATTCCATCAGGTCCAGGAGACTTGTCTACCTTTAGCCCCATTAGCTTGCCCATCACTACCTCCTTGGTGATAACAATCCTCTCAAGGTCCTCACCTGTCATAGCCTCATTTCCATCAGTCACTGGCATGTTATTTGTGTCTTCCACAGTGAAGACCGACCCAAAACACCTGTTCAGTTCCTCAGCCATTTCCTCATCTCCCATTATTAAATCTCCCCTCTCATCCTCTAAAGGACCAATATTTACCTTAGCCACTCTTTTTTGTTTTATGTATTTGTAGAAGCTTTTACTATCTGTTTTTATATTCTGAGCAAGTTTACTCTCATAATCTATCTTACTCTTCTTTATAGCTTTTTTAGTACCTTTCTGTAGCCCCCTAAAGATTTCCCAGTCCTCTAGTCTCCCACTGATCTTTGCTACTTTGTATGTTTTTTCCTTCAATTTGATACTCTCCCTTATTTCCTTAGATATCCACGGTCGATTTTCCCTCTGTTTACCGTCCTTCCTTTTTGTTGGTATAAACCTTTGCTGAGCACTGTGAAAAATCACTTGGAAGGTTCTCCACTGTTCCTCAACTGTTTCACCATAAAGTCTTTGCTCCCAGTCTACCTTAGCTAGTTCTTCTCTCATCCCATTGCAAATACCACTGCATCTCTCTCCAGACCTTCTTTGCAAAGGCACATTCAACAAGGAGGTGGGTGACCGTCTCATTTCCCCCACAGCCACTCCGAGGGCAGCGTGCAACGGCGCTGAGCCTTCGGGTGTACATGAAGAATCTGACGGGGAGGGCCCTTCTCACCACCAGCCAAGCTAGGTCTTGGTGCTTGTTTGTAGGTTCTGGTGATGAGGCGCTCTGCCAGATGACTCTGACAGTCTGCTCAGGGAACCGTCCAATGTCCTCCACAGTAACCTTTTCCCTGAGGGCCTAGAGGACATTACGTGCTGACCACTGCTTCATTGCCTTGTGGTCAAAGGTGTTTTTCTCTGAGACTTCCGGTTGCAGCAATGCGGAGCTAAGCCGCACATTCGGCGGCTCCCGCTAAAACGGACTTTTGGGCTCTCCAGAGGAGCCCCAACTGAAATTATTCGATGGCTTCCAGTGTGGGAAGGTGATAGTGAGGTCCACCCCCCATAGTATATGGATTGGACCAGGAGTGGAGTGGTCAAAAAAGCGTTTTTGGAGCAGCGAAAAGTGCGAGGGAGAAAAAACAAGATGGCGGCGGGCGGAGATCGAGCAGCATGGGGGCAGGAGCAACAGGAGTTTCTCAGGCGCTGCTTTGAGGAGCTGAAGAAAGAGGTGCTGGCGCCAATGCTGACGGCGATCGAGGGGTTAGTGGAGACCCAGAAGGCCCAAGGGGCAGCGATCCGGGAGGTGCGGGAAAAGACCAGGGAGATAGAGGATGAGATCTTGGGCCTGGCGGTGAAAATGGAGACACACGAGGCGCTGCACAAGAGGTAGGTGGAAAGATTCGAGGACCTGGAGAACAGGTCGAGGAGGAAGAATCTTCGGATTCTGGGTCTCCCTGAAGGGGTGGAGGGGGCCGATGCCGGGGCATATGTGAGCACGATGCTCAACTCGCTGATGGGGGCGGGGGCCTCTCCGAGTCCCCTGGAGCTAGATGGGGCTCATCGGGTCCTGGCGAGGAGACCCAAGGCCAACGAGCCACCAAGGGCGGTAGTGGTGAGGTTTCACCGTTTCGTGGACAGAGAGTGTGTCCTGAGATGGGCCAAGAAAGAGCGGAGCAGCAGGTGGGAGAATACGGAGATCTGAATCTATCAGGACTGGAGTGCGGAGGTGGCAAAGAAGAGAGCTGGTTTTAATTGGGCCAAGGCGGTGCTGCATAGGAAGGGGGTGAGGTTCGGAATGCTGCAGCCAGCGCGATTGTGGGTCACATTTCAGGATCGACACCACTACTTCAAAACGCCGGAGGAGGCTTGGACCTTTTTACAAACTGAAAAGTTGGACTCAAACTGAGGGTTTGTGGTTGTGGGGGAGATGTCGGTTGTATACAGGATTTTAACTATGCGTAGGGAATGTTCCACGGGTTGGGTGATGGATGGGGATGGGGGAAGAGATCTGATGGGGAGACTGAGAGAGTGTGGGTGCCGTTGCTGGAGGGAGGGGAGACCCGGGGATGGGGGAATTGAGATAAGGCCGCAACAGGGGCGGCGCCAGAGGGGGCAGGGCCGGCTCAGGAAAGCGCGGGCTTTTTCCCGCGCTCGGGAAGGATGGAGGGGAAGGGTGGAGGAGCGCACACTGATTTCTGGGGAGGGGGGGATTTCCACACAGGGGGGGTCAATGGGATGGCGGGGGAGGCCGGAGTCAGCAGGAGTCAGCTGACTTACAGGAGTGTTATGGGGGGAGCAAAAGAGCTAGATACAGATCTAGCGGGGGGCGGGGGAGGGGGGCTGAGGGGAGGGAAATAGGGTTGCTGCTGCATTGGCCGATGGGGAACTGGAAATAGAAGAGGTGGTCGGGGCGGGGGGCCCCCAACTGGGGGACTGGAGAGTGCGGGAGGCGCGGGCACGGGACTGGCCTAGAAAAGGAGATGGCTAGTGAGGGGGGGGGGGGGGGGGAAGCCCCCCAATCCGTCTGATAACTTGGTATGCGAGGGGCCTTAATGGGCCGGTTAAGAGGGCCCTAGTGTTCGCGCACTTAAAGGGACTGAAAGCAGACGTGGTCATGCTTCAGGAGACACATTTGAAGGTGGCAGACCAGGTCAGGTTAAGAAAGGGATGGGTAGGACAGGTATTCCATTCGGGGCTGGATGCGAAGAACAGAGGGGTGGCAATACTGGTGGGGAGGCGGGTATCGTTTGAGGCCAAGAATATTGTAGTGGACAATGGAGGTCGATACGTGATGGTGAGCGGTAGGTTGCAGGTGGCGTGGGTGGTATTGGTAAACGTATACGCCCTGAACTGGGATGATGCTGGATTTATGAAGTGCATGTTGGGGCGGATTCCGGATCTGGAGGCAGGAAGCTTGATAATGGGGGGGCGATTTCAACACGGTGTTGGACCCAGCATTAGATCGCTCCAGATCTAGGATGGGGAAGAGGCCGGCTGCGGCCAAGGTGCTTAGGGGGTTTATGGACCAGATGGGGGGAGTAGACCCGTGGAGATTTGCTAGGGCCCTGGCCAGGGAATTTTCTTTTTTCTCTCACGTACACAGAGCCTACTCCCGGATAGATTTTTTTGTTTTGAGTAGGGCGCTGATCCCGAAAGTGGAGGGAACGGAGTACTCGGCCATAGCTATCTCAGACCACGCCCCACACTGGGTGGAGCTGGAGTTGGGAGAGGAGAGGGACCAGCGTCCGCTGTGGCGTCTGGATGCGGGATGAGGAGGTGTGTGGGAGGGTGCGGGGGTGCATTGAACGGTATTTGGAGGCCAACGACAACGGGGAGGTACAGGTGGGAGTAGTATGGGAGGCGCTGAAGGCGGTGGTCAGGGGAGAGTTAATCTCCATCAGGGCTCACAGGGAGAAGAGGGAGGGCAGGGAAAGTGAGAGGTTAGTGGGAGAGATCCGAAGGGTGGACATGAGATATGCAGAGGACCCGAGGAGGGACTACTTCGGGAGCGCGAAGTCTCCAGATGGAATTCGACCTGTTGACCACAGGGAAGGCAGAGGCACAGTGGAGGAAAGCACAGGGGGCGACGTACGAGTATGGGGAGAAGGCGAGCCGGATGCTGGCACATGAGCTCCGTAAGAGGATGGCAGCGAGGGAGATAGGTGGAGTTAAGGATAGCAAGGGAACTACGGTGCGGAGCGCGGTGAAAGTAAATGAGGCATTTAAGGACTTTTATGAGGAGTTGTACAGATCTCAGCCCCCAGCGGGGGAAGAGGGGATGCGGCGATTTCTCGATCAACTGAGGTTCCCGAGGGTGGAGGAGCAGGAGGTGGCTGGTTTTGGGGCGCCAATTGGGGTGGAGGAGCTAGTTAAAGGACTGGGGAGCATGCAGGCGGGGAAGGCCCCGGGGCCAGATGGGTTCCCGGTTGAGTTTTACAGGAAGCATGCGGACCTGTTAGCCCCGTTGCTGGTGAGGACTTTCAACGAGGCAAGGGAGGGGAGGGGGGCCCCTGCCCCCGGCAATGTCCGGGGCGCTGATATCTCTGATCCTGAAGCGGGACAAGGACCCACTGCAAGTGGGTCATATAGGCCGATCTCACTCCTCAATGTGGACGCTAAGTTGCTGGCAAAAGTGCTGGCTACGAGAATTGAGGACTGTGTCCCGGGGGTGATTCATGAGGACCAGACGGGATTTGTAAAGGGCAGGCAGCTAAACACCAATGTGCAGAGGCTCCTCAATGTGATTATGATGCCCTCGGTGGAGGGAGAGGCAGAGATAGTGGCAGCTATGGACGCGGAGAAGGCCTTTGACCGGGTGGAGTGGGAGTATCTCTGGGAAGTGTTGCGGATGTTTGGGCTTGGGGAGGGGTTTATTAGTTGGGTTAAGCTTCTATATAGAGCCCCGGTGGCGAGTGTGGCTACGAATCGACGGAGGTCAGAGTATTTTCCGCTGTATCGAGGGACGAGACAGGGGTGCCCCCTGTCCCCCCTATTGTTTGCATTAGCAATTGAGCCTTTGGCCATGGCATTAAGGGAGTCCAGGAAATGGAGGGGGGTGGTCCGAGGGGGAGAGCAGCATCGGGTGTCGCTGTATGCAGACGACCTGTTGCTGTATGTGGCAGATCCAGTGGAGGGGATGGTGGAGGTCATGCGGATCCTAAGGGAGTTTGGGGACTTCTCGGGCTATAAGCTCAATGTAGGGAAAAGTGAGCTCTTTGTGGTGCATCCAGGGGACCAGGGAAGAGGGATAGACGACCTACTGTTGATGAGGGCGGAAAGGAGCTTTCGGTCCTTGGGGATCCAGGTAGCTAGGAGCTGGGGGGCCCTACACAAACTTAATTTGACGCGGCTGGTGGAGCAGATGGAGGAGGACTTTAAAAGATGGGATGTGTTGCCACTCTCGCTAGCGGGCAGGCTACAGTCGATTAAAATGATGGTCCTCCCGAGGTTTCTCTTTGTGTTCCAGTGCCTTTCCATTGTGATTACCAAGGCCTTTTTTAAACGGGTAGGTAGGAGCATCATGGGTTTCGTGTGGGCAAATAAGACCCCGAGGGTAAAGAGGGTGTTTCTGGAGCGTAGCAGGGACAGGGAGGGCTGGCGCTGCCGAATCTGTGCGGCTATTATTGGGCAGCCAACGTGGCGATGATCCAAAAGTGGGTAATAGAGGGCGAGGGGGCGGCGTGGAAGAGGTTGGAGATGGCGTCCTGCAGGGGCACGAGCCTGAGGGCGCTGGTGACGGCACCGCTGCCGCTCTCACCGACAAGGTACACCACGAGTCTGGTGGTGGCGGCAACGCTAAAGATCTGGGGGCAGTGGAGACGACATAAGGGTGAGATGGGAGCTTCGGTGTGGTCCCCGATCCGGGAGAACCATCGGTTCGTCCCAGGAAGGATGGACGGGGGGGTTTCGGAGCTGGCATCGGGCAGGGATCAGAAGGATGGGGGATCTGTTTATAGACGGGATGTTTGCGAGCCTAGAGAAGTTTGGGTTACCCCCGGGAAATGCGTTCAGGTATATGCAGGTGAGGGCGTTTGTGAGGCGGCAGGTGAGGGGATTCCCGTTGCTCCCGGCACAGGGGATTCAGCACAGGATGATTTCGGGTGTATGGGTCGGAGAAGGCAAGGTTTCGTCGATATATCAGGAGATGAAGGAAGAGGAGGAGGCTTTGGTAGAGGAGCTGAAGGGCAAGTGGGAGGAGGAGTTGGGGGAGGAGATTGAAGCGGGTCTGTGGGCTGATGTCCTGAGTAGGGTTAATTCCTCTTCCTCATGTGCCAGGCTCAGCCTGATACAGTTTAAAGTTATTCACAGAGCGCATATGACAGGGGCGAGGCTGAGTAGGTTCTTTGGGATGGAGGACAGATGCGGGAGGTGCTCGGGAAGCCCGGCGAATCACGCCCACATGTTCTGGTTGTGCCCGGCACTGGAGGGGTGTTGGAGGGATTTCGCGAGGACTATGTCCAAGGTGGTGAAAGTCCAGGTCAAGCAGAGTTGGGGGTTGGCACTATTTGGGGTAACGGACGAGCCGTGAGTGCAGGAGGCGAAAGAGGCCGGTATCCTGGCCTTTGCGTCCCTGGTAGCCCGGCGGAGGATCTTGCTCATGTGGAAGGATGTGAAGCCCCCCCGGTGTGGAGGCCTGGATAAACGACATGGCTGGGTTCATTAAGCTGGAGAGGATAAAGTTTGCCTTGCGAGGGTCTGTGCAGGGGTTCCTCGGGCGGTGGCAACCGTTCCTAGACTATCTCGCGGAGTGTTAGAATGAGGTCGGTCAGCAACAGCAGCAACCCAGGGAAAGGGGGGGGGGGGGAGAGAGGAGAGGGGAGGGGGGTCTCTTTCGGGGGGGGGGGGTAGCTGGGCGGGCGGGGGAGGTTTCCTTTCCCTCAGGGTACTTGTAAAAAGCATATGGGAGGGTTATTATGCGCGGGAGAAACCCATTGTACAGGTGCTGTAGTATGTTTCATTGATATGTTTCTGTTTTGTTCTGTTCTTTTCTCTTTTCTGTTTTGGAGCGGGGGGGGGGGGGTTTAATTGGTTGAAAATCTTTGTTGGAAAAACTTTGAATCAACATATTTTTTTTTTAAAAAAGGTGTTTTTCTTCAAAAACTTTTCCACGAGGGACAGGTGGTACGACACGGTCCAACTAAACGGCGCTCGCCCGAGGTCCCCGAGGTGAAGGGATTGAATCCTAAAGCCTCAGGAAACTTGGGAATCTGCACATTAGAGTAAGGTTTACTGCCTCGCTCTAATATGCAGATTTGCTAAAAGGTATTCCCAGCCATTGTGGGCGGGATTCCCCTTGTAACGTCTCGGGAGGCGTTGCGAGTCGGGTAGGTCCCTGGAGCGGGGTCTCCCAGTTTTCACCGACCACGCCGCGCCACGGCGGGATGCTTTTCCCGTGGCCGGAAGATCACACCTTAAGCGTAATTTTGGGCAGGAATTGTGGGGTGATTATTACCAGATGAATGGACCTGATCTAGATCACAATTCACCCACATTTAGCCATTTCTTTAGAGCTTGGGGAGTTTCTCACTGAAATATCCCACGCTTAGAATTTTTTCCAGAGTGGGGAACGAAAGGCGCCGGCAAGACCAGCTCCTCAGGGATCGGAAGGGCGCCCAGATCTTTTGGGCCCACAAGGCTCAAAGATAAGTTGAAGACTCCCCACATCCCCCGCCCATGGGCATCACGATCCCCCACATGAGCAACATCCCAACCCTTGACCCTAGAGGGGCAATCTCCCCCCCATCACCAAATGAGTTTTAGGACACCCAGTAAGTGCTTGGTCACATCGGGGGCCGCGGGTCGGGAGCATCGCGATCGTTTCATCGCCCGGCGTGAAACCAAATTAGGGGCGCCCCCTATAACAGGATTGGCGCAGGGCACGATTTTGTGCCTCAAGTGTTCCTGCCTACAGGAAAACTGGAGTGATTCCCGCTGGCGCAAGGTGCGGCCCCAATGTGCCATTCAACGGTTCGTAGAGAAAATGTTGTCCTCAACTGGGTTTTCAATGGCACACCGAGGTTCTCGCTGGACCCGAGAGGGGTTTGACCCAACGTCTCCAACAGGTCCCGCTGTTGAGAGACTGGGTACTATTTCTAAAGGGTGAGCTGATCCCAGAATACTGCTGCAGCTGCCACCGCAGTCCCCCCTTTAAGCCCCTTTCCCCAGCCCCATATTGATTCCCCCTTTCAGGTCCCACGCACCTTGCAGTCCGAGGGTGGCAAAGGAGGTGAATACCCTCCCTAGATTTGCCTCCAGGGTGTTGAGGGGGTTCCTTCATGGGAGGTGGGGATCAGGTCAGGAGTCTCTCTCTGGGATGGCTGCTCCTTTAAACAGTCAGTCAGTCAGTAACACAAAAATACAGTTCTCTCATAAGAAAGTGAAAGCGTTTCCATCTGTACTCCTAACTTTAAACAGTCGGTCAGTATACCAAGTTCAAAGATCTGTGGGGGCATCACCTGCTGTTTCTAGGAAGCACTTGAGAACAAAGAGACAACCTCTTTAAAAAAAAGCTGTGGTTAGAAAAACAGCTGCTCCCCGGATCCTTGCAGAATACATGAATAAACAATCTTAATCCCTTCCTCTGTAACAGCCAATCAAAATGTTTTTAAAGAGGCAACATCCCATGAAATGGAATGCAAATAATGCAGTTCAAAGCTTTTAGCCTTCTAGGCATACAAACACGCCTCAATACTTGAAAGGACAATGACATTGACCGTGCAAAAACCATTTCAAAGGTTTCCACCACATTAAAGGAAAAACATTTACCTTCATCTCACAGACCTTTTAACTTGGCATATTTGGCAGACTGACAGACCAGGTAAGGACTGGAGATTTCCTTCCCCTAAAGGATGTTAGTGCACCAGGCGGGTCATCATTTAGACTTTTAATTCCAGATTCTTTAAAAACTGAATTCAAATTTCTCCATCTACCGTGGTGAGGTTTGAACACATGGCCTCAGAGGATTACCCTGAATTACTAATCCAGCGACAATACCACTGTGCCAGCACGACAAAGGCTTCAGTCATTGTGGTGTCTGCTGCACTCTTTATAACACTTCAAGAAAATTATTCTCAGAGATACAAAGCCAATGCGCAGAGTGGACAAAGCAAGCCCTCAATCCATCTCCTTGCTTGCTCCAAAAGCCAATTCAAATTAAATCGAATTTATGGGGCGTCATTCTCCGACCCCCCGCCGGGTTGGAGAATCGCCGGGGGCTGCCGTGAATCCCGCCCCCGCTGGTTGCCGATGTCTCCGGCACCGGATATTCGGCGGGGGCGGGAATCGCGCTGCGCCGGTTGGCGGGCCCCCCCGCGCGATTCTCCGGCCCGGATGGGCCGAAGTCCCGCCGATAAATTGCCTGTCCTGCCGGTGTAAATTAAAGTACCTATTTACCGGCGGGACAAGGCGGCGTGGGCGGGCTCCGGGGTCCTGGGGGGGCGCGGGGCGATCTGACCCCGGGGGGGTGCCCCCACGGTGGCCTGGCCCGCGATCGGGGCCCACCGATCCGCGGGCGGGCCTGTGCCGTGGGGGCACTCTTTCCCTTCCGCCTCCGCAACGGTCTCCACCATGGCAGAGGCGGAAGAGACTCTCTCCACTGCGCATGCGTGGGAAACTGTCAGCGGCCGCTGACGCTCCCGCGCATGCGTCGCCCCGACATGTCATTTCCGCGCCAGCTGGCGGGGCAACAAAGGCCGTTTCCGCCAGCTGGCGGGGCGGAAATCCCTCTGGCGCCGGTCTAGCCCCTCAATGTTGGGGCTCGGCCCCCAAAGATGCGGAGCATTCCGCACCTTTGGGGCGGCGCGACGCCCGTCTGATTGGCGCCGATTTGGGCGCCAGTCGGCGGACATCGCGCCGTTTGGGGAGAATTTCGCCCATGGTCTCCACAAAGTGACATACGAGCGCCAAACTGACAAGAACAGGCATTACACCTGATCCTACGCTTGATCTTAGACAAAAGACAGGGGTGGCACAGTTGCACAGTGATTAACATGGTTGCTTCACAGCTCCAGGATCCAGAGTTCGAATCCCGGCTTGGGTCACTGTCTGTGCGGAGTCTGTACGTTCTCCCAGTGTCTGCGTGGGTTTCCTCCGGTTGCTCCAGTTTCCTCACAGAAGTCCCCAAACGCGTGCTTGCTCGGTGAATTGGACATTCTGAATTCTCCCTGTGAACAGACGCCGGAATGTGGTGACTGGGGGCTTTTCACAGTAACTTCATTGAAGTGTTAATGTCAGCCTTCTTGTGACAATAATTATTATTTAAAACATTTTTTTTTAGAATACCCAATTCATTTTTTCCAATGAAGGGGCAATTTAGTGTGGCCAATCCACCTAGCCTGCACATCTTTGGGTCGTGGGGGTGAAACCCACTCAAACACGGGGAGAATGTGCAAACTCCACAAGGACAGTGACCCAGAGCCGGGATCAGCCGTGCTAACCATTCTGCCGCCCTAGATTCTTCTTCTTAAGCCATAGTACTGCCCTCCAGAGAGGTGCGGACCTTGGGGATGGTGAGGCCGAGAAAGGGCATCTCATCATGGAGCTCGATTCAGGGAATACACTTTAAGAAGAGATCTAGCATTTAAGATGGAGGTGGGGAGAATTTATTTCTCTGAAAGGATTGTTAGTCTGTGGAATTCTCATCTCCAGTGGAGGCTGGGTCAGTGAATTAATTAAATGCAGAGTTGGACAGATTGATGTTAGACAAGGGAGTCAACCATTATGTGGTGGGGGGGGGGGCAGAGCAGACTCGAAGGGCTGAATGCTCCTAATCCTGTTCCCAAGTCCCATGTTCCTATGGGAGGAGCAGGAGTAAGAGGGGAGAAGGAATTTGGGGTGAAGGGAGATGATGCTGAACAGAGAGGTGGCCTCCTCCTGCCAGTCTCTGGAAAGAAGACCACCCTCATCTCGGACACAGTCTCCAGCAATAAATCCAGGTTGGCATCAAGGAAGCGAAGGTCTGCCCTTGGTGCCAAGCCTGCTATTCCCTCGTCACATTTTTCTTCCCTCTGGACGAGTGGAAGGCAGATCCCTCCCTCAGGCCAGCCAGCAGCCTTGGTGAGGGGGGGTCTAAATCAGTTGCACGCCTCATCTGACCGCCTCCACCCCCGCTGGCTGCAAGTGGACAGGAAACCATGTCTCCATAGCAAGGATCTAACCAAGGATCGACTCCTGTGAAAACTGGTGTTGGGTGCTCTGGATCCGTGGAACACGTACAGGCCACCAACACTTAAAATAGTGCAACACTATTTTATTAAGCTAGAAACTGTTGAACATACTTTCACTGTGGGTTAACACGATGTTAGATTAAACTAAAGACCTATGCCTGTCCGAACCTGTCTATGCACTCAGCACATGGTGAAGATCTGTGCTGTAAGCTGTAAGCTCTGTCCTTGTAGGACGCTGCACCCCGAATGAGCGGGAACTCTGATGCCCTCTGTCTTTATAGTGAGTGTGCTCTAACTGGTGATTGGCTGCGGTGTTGTGTGTGTTGATTGGTCTTGCTGTGTGTCCATCAGTGTGTGTCTGCACCATGATATACTGGTGTATATCATGACAAAAACCTGAACCTTAATCACTTTCCCACTGGCCGCCCCCCCCCCCCGTCACCGCGGTGGAAACTTCAGCCATTGGCATCTATATTTGTCTCGTTTCCTCCACAGCCCCGGTCACAGTTCAGACTTTAACTCCTCTCCTTGTGAATAATGAGCTTTCCCGATGTTGCCGTTCAGTTAAAAATAAACGTGCGCTCTGGCCGACAGCTCCACGGTGGGGAGACTGTGGAGGAACAACGCTGCCTGGGTTTGCAGACAATCGTCACAAGAGTGAGGTGGGAGGAAACCGCCTGAACTGGAAAACAAAGGCAAATCGAAAACACTCCGGCTGGGAGGCACTTCCTACCGGAAAAGGGAAATGAAAACGTCTATCGGGCGATTCAGTTTGAACAAACTCGGCTAATTTTGAACCGGAGGCCTTTCTGTTTTTCCTTTATGCAGGCGGAGACAATTATCCCATACACCACTGGCAGGCTCCATAAAGTATTACTCGTGCTCATTCCGTACATTAAGGCCAGTCGCTGCTTCCATTTTTTAATATAGATGTAGTGCACATTCTGAAACCCTTATCTCATGCAGATTTAATTGCTTTACTGGGTTGCTGCAATCTCAGCAATCATGTGTCATACAGTATTTGCAATTTCCCTTTGAAGGGAGTGTAGTGGAGGAACATCATTTCACCTTCTCACGCAACCAGCATTTCTACATCCTTTCACTGGGGGGCGGGGGAAATATATATCTTTAATTTTCACCCTCAGGCTTACGCCAGTTCCTGGCTGCGAGACTCTTTAGTAAATCCTCGCGGGTTGTCCCTGATTCGCCTCCCCGCGGTGCGAGGGACCCTCCGGCCGACAGTACGGTCAGTGTCACGGACACCTGAACCTCGTCAGCCCAAGCCCTAAATCTCCTCGCAGACCCTGCGACGTGCTGCGGGGCGTCAGTGCTCCCCGAGCAGGACCTACCATCAGCTTTCCTTGTGCCAGGGGTTCGGTGGTCGGGTCGCACCAAGAGATTGCCCTGCCGTCAGCCCTGTTTTTAAACACAAGGTGGCGGCGATACTGGGAGGACCAGCACCGCCCAACGGGAGAGAATCTATCCGGCGATTTTTAAAAAATGGATGAGGGAAAAGGATTTTTCAGGTCAGTTGCTAAAGGAAACATAATGAGGGAGTTGTTGTCGAAAGAGACACAACAACGTATTGGGAATGAAAGAAATTTGGTCATCAAAGATGAGCAAAACAAATCGATGAGTTACTTGCCTTGACAGATTTGCAAGGATCGCCTGCGGCCTTATAAAGCTGCTTATGGCAGCATTGTGTAGATATCCACCTTAAGTGCTTAAGTACTGCCTTTTGAGACCAATGAAATGGATTATTTAATGTGCCGGGTCTCTGTGTCATTGACTCTGAGCTATTGGCCTTAACCCTTGCCAAGTATTTCCTTGCAGCCTTTCACAAAACATTCAGGCTTTCCAACGTACAATTTTCCATTTAATTTTCAGAAGGGCGAGTTGTTAACCGTGCTGGGAAACGGACAATGTCCATGTTATCCAATGATTGTATTGTGTTCGAAGCTTGCGAGACCCATTAAAGCTTAATCACGAATGCCCTCTAGGGAGGGAAATCTGCCGTCCTTACCTGGTCTGGCCTACATGTGACTCCAGACCCATAGACTCTCAAGAGCCCTCTGCAATGGAGGCCACTTTGGGACGAGCAACAAAATCTGGCCCAGTCAGCGATGCTTGCTTCCTGTGAAAGTTTAAAAATACCCTTGCCATTGGCATTCGTTGGCAGGGTTACCATTGTTCTGTTTGGCCGTGTTATGAATGCACTTTCCTGGAGTGAGACTCGAACCCAGAGCTTCTGAAATGGTCGCTATCTCCGTTTCTTTGTTCCTCTATTGATAATCGCGGCAGCACAGTGGTTAGCACTGCTGCCTTACAGCACCAGGGTACGAGGTTGGCAGCGCCAAGCTGCCAGTGCCAGGGTTCCCGAGTGTCAAAGGGAGTGCCAGGGTACCACCCTGCCCCATCCCGACCACCTGGGGGTCTCTAATGGCCTGGGAGATCAGCCCACCCAGGTGCCATTATGATTGGTCCACGTTTATGGAAACCAGGACTAAATGTCACCCTGGCGAGGTCTCCCAGGCACGGCCGTTTAGTGCCACGCGCCAGGAGAATCCGGCAAACACATATTCAAATGAACAACATGGGAAAAAAACATGTTCATGCTGCGAGTGGTTAAGGTCTGGCATGCTCCGCCCAAGTGTGGCGGTGACTGGTTCAATTGAATAATTCAAAAGAAAATTAGATTGTTGTTTGAAAAGGACGACTGCGCAGGATTATGGAGAAAGAACAAAAGAATGGCACTAAGGGCTCATTCGGAGAGCTGGTACAGATGTGATGCGACTTCCCGTGCTGTAACAATTCTGTGATTCTGTCTCTGAAATTTAGTTCCAGTTTCTCGGACTTGAACTGAAGCTGCCCTCTCTTTGTTCCCTCATTAATGTAGCACTTCCTACATTCACGCTCGGGTTCCCAACTGTGAAGAAGTGCATTCCTGGAGGTTTACTCACATGACTTGCCCCCGTGCTGCAGCCGTTTGTCAATGAACGCATCCACCCTCATGATGCAATGGCCTCCCACGCCACTTGGAAAGCAACAAGACTCATGATCCCAATTGGATGATGCTTTTTGTTTGCACATCTTCAAGTTTTTTATTTATGTGTTCAAATACTTCTTAATATCCCTTGATTTTTCTCCCGGATTCCACACAGCAGCGTCCTGGATCTCCTTTCCTTCGTGCCCCAGACTACATTTGTCTTATCTTCATTAGTTCAATGGAATCTGGGTAGGAGGAGACTTTTGTGAAGAGTAGACAGGTTGGCTGCCTGACCCGATTATGTGCTGTAATTTGTTTCTATCAAGAAGTATTTTTATTGACTTTTTTTCCATTTTAACAAGTAACGCAACAAAAACCACAGGAATGGCCCAGCAAACATGTCTTAGCATACATAGATCCAGAGAACAGCAATACAGTTGGCCCAACATAAACAGTAAACTCTACTTGCTGCCTCTGTACTCATTACCAGAGAACCAGAGAGAGGAGGCAAAGGCCATGAAAACAGTCAAATGATGCACACGTTCGCACACGATGATTGGACGCAACCACAACGAGAATTCAGGGTGAGATCTTCGCGCCAGGTTCGGACGCGCACCAGGGCACATCTTCCTCAACTCCAGCCACACCAGAGGCACCAATACCACGCTGCAACATCCTCCTCTCGGATATCAGACCCGTCTGCACCCTTGCAGGAGCCAATCACGGATTCGTTAACCCCCACAATAACCAAAATAAAATACAAATTTGCGAGGACACCAGGTCTAAAAGGAAATTTTACATTTACCACAAGACGCAACAAAATCCAACCTCAGACACAGTCCAGACCAATCACCAGTCCACATATTTATACAGAAGGGACAAGTAACTGTTCATACAATAGGTTCGGATTGTACTCAGTGCGGCCACGTCTCCGAGCGAACTACCTGAGACAGGATAAACAAGGAAAACTACTAGGAAGAGAGGGTCTCAGGATATAAGGGACCAGGACACATCCATAAGTCCATGATCCTCCGACGCACGCCTCTCACCACAAGACAAAGAAGAGAAAAATCTGCTTGTTCAAACTTCACTCAGTGTCTCATAACACCCAGGCTAAGAAGGAACATTCCAAATATAAGGGGGCAACAGGATACCAGCCACCGTAACGGGCCAGGCCTAGTCAGAACCCCCAGGGTACCCAGCATATGCCAAGACTCACCACCCGACTGGCCTTACGCCTCACTAAGCGGCTCCAAGGCGGAGCTCCAGCCCCACCGGCACTAGAAAAGTCACGTCGCCCTCAACCGAGAGACACCACCACCGAGGAGAAGGATCATCAAGACACCCATTAAGTGGGTGTTCTGGGAGGGGACCGATCCTCTCCCCCACAATACTATAAGGGAAACCCCCTGGAAAACTAAATCGGGACTTGCAACAGCACGCTTCCGACCCAGATAACAAGAAAAACGCTCCTAATGGAGGAACGCCCGGATTAACCAGAGAGCGTCAGCCACAGAGCAGCACTGTACGCCATTACAAAGAGGATACTAGGGGACAGAGCAGCACTGTACGCCATTACAAAGAGGATACTAGGGGACAGAGCATCACTAAACGCCATTACAAAGAGGATACTAGGGGACAGAGCATCACTAAACGCCATTACAAAGAGGATACTAGGGGACAGAGCAGCACTGTACGCCATTACAAAGAGGATACTAGGGGACAGAGCATCACTGTGCGCCATTACAAAGAGGATACTACGGGACAGAGCAGCAATGTACGCCATTACAAAGAGGATACTAGGGGACAGAGCAGCACTGTACGCCATTACAAAGAGGATACTACGGGACAGAGCAGCAATGTACGCCATTACAAAGAGGATACTACGGGACAGAGCATCACTGTACGCCATTACAAAGAGGATACTAGGGGACAGAGCATCACTAAACGCCATTACAAAGAGGATACTAGGGGACAGAGCAGCACTGTACGCCATTACAAAGAGGATACTACGGGACAGAGCAGCAATGTACGCCATTACAAAGAGGATACTAGGGGACAGAGCATCACTAAACGCCATTACAAAGAGGATACTAGGGGACAGAGCAGCACTGTACGTCATTACAAAGAGGATACTAGGGGACAGAGCAGCACTGTACGCCATTACAAAGAGGATACTAGGGGACAGAGCAGCACTGTACGCCATTACAAAGAGGATACTAGGGGACAGAGCAGCACTGTACGCCATTACAAAGAGGATATTAGGGGACAGAGCAGCACTGTACGCCATTAAAAAGAGGATACTAGGGGACAGAGCAGCACTGTACGCCATTACAAAGAGGATACTAGGGGACAGAGCATCACTGAACTCCATTACAAAGAGGATACTAGGGGACAGCACGGTAGCATTGTGGGGCAGCACGGTAGCATTGTGGATAGCACAATTGCTTCATAGCTCCAGGGTCCCAAGTTCGATTCCCGGCTTGGGTCACTGTCTGTGCGGAGTCTGCACATCCTCCCCGTGTGTGCGTGGGTTTCCTCCGGGTGCTCCGGTTTCCTCCCACAGTCCAAAGATGTGCAGGTTAGGTGGATTGGCCATGATAAATTGCCCTTAGTGTCCAAAATTGCCCTTAGTGTTGGGTGGGGTTACTGGGTTATGGGGATCGGGTGGAGGTGTTAACCTTGGGTAGGGTGCTCTTTCCAAGAGCCGGTGCAGTCTCGATGGGCCGAATGGCCTCCTTCTGCACTGTAAATTCTATGTCTATGACAGAGCAGCACTGTACGCCATTACAAAGATGATACTAGGGGACAGAGCAGCACTGTACGCCATTACAAAGAGGATACTACGGGACAGAGCAGCAATGTACGCCATTACAAAGAGGATACTAGGGGACAGAGCATCACTAAACGCCATTACAAAGACGATATTAGGGGACAGAGCAGCACAGTACGTCATTACAATGAGGATACTAGGGGACAGAGCATCACTGTACGCCATTACAAAGAGGATACTAGGGGACAGAGCAGCACTGTATGCCATTACAAAGAGGATACTAGGGGACAGAGCAGCACTGTATGCCATTACAAAGAGGATACCAGGGGACAGAACAGCACTGTATGCCATTACAAAGAGGATACTAGGGAACAGAGCATCACTGTACGCCATTACAAAGAGGATAGTAGGGGACAGAGCAGCACTGTATGCCATTACAAAGAGGATATTAGGGGACAGAGCAGCACTGTACACCATTACAAAGAGGATACTAGGGGACAGAGCAACACTGTACGCCATTACAAAGAGGATATTAGGGGACAGAGCAGCACTGTACGCCATTACAAAGAGGATTCTAGGGGACAGAGCAGCACTGTACGCCATTACAAAGAGGATATTAGGGGACAGAGCAGCACTGTACGCCATTAAAAAGAGGATACTAGGGGACAGAGCAGCACTGTACGCCATTACAAAGCGGATACTAGAGGACAGAGCATCACTGAACGCCATTACAAAGAGGATATTAGGGGACAGAGCAGCACTGTACGCCATTACAAAGAGGATACTAGGGGACAGAGCATCACTGAACTCCATTACAAAGAGGATACTAGGGGACAGCACGGTAGCATTGTGGGGCAGCACGGTAGCATTGTGGATAACACAATTGCTTCATAGCTCCAGGGTCCCAAGTTCGATTCCCGGCTTGGGTCACTGTCTGTGCGGAGTCTGCACATCCTCCCCGTGTGTGCGTGGGTTTCCTCCGGGTGCTCCGGTTTCCTCCCACAGTCCAAAGATGTGCAGGTTAGGTGGACTGGCCATGATAAACTGCCCTTAGTGTCCAAAATTGCCCTTAGTGTTGGGTGGGGTTACTGGGTTATGGGGATCGGGTGGAGGTGTTAACCATGGGTAGGGTGCTCTTTCCAAGAGCCGGTGCAGTCTCGATGGGCCGAATGGCCTCCTTCTGCACTGTAAATTCTATGTCTATGACAGAGCAGCACTGTACGCCATTACAAAGATGATACCAGGGGACAGAGCAGCACTGTACGCCATTACAAAGAGGATACTACGGGACAGAGCAGCAATGTACGCCATTACAAAGAGGATACTAGGGGACAGAGCATCACTAAACGCCATTACAAAGAGGATACTAGGGGACAGAGCAGCACTGTACGCCATTACAAAGAGGATACTAGGGGACAGAGCATCACTGTGCGCCATTACAAAGAGGATACTACGGGACAGAGCAGCAATGTACGCCATTACAAAGAGGATACTAGGGGACAGAGCAGCACTGTACGCCATTACAAAGAGGATACTACGGGACAGAGCAGCAATGTACGCCATTACAAAGAGGATACTACGGGACAGAGCATCACTGTACGCCATTACAAAGAGGATACTAGGGGACAGAGCATCACTAAACGCCATTACAAAGAGGATACTCGGGGACAGAGCAGCACTGTACGCCATTACAAAGAGGATACTAGGGGACAGAGCAGCACTGTACGCCATTACAAAGAGGATACTAGGGGACAGAGCAGCACTGTACGCCATTACAAAGAGGATATTAGGGGACAGAGCAGCACTGTACGCCATTAAAAAGAGGATACTAGGGGACAGAGCAGCACTGTACGCCATTACAAAGTGGATACTAGGGGACAGAGCAGCAATGTACGCCATTACAAAGAGGATACTAGGGGACAGAGCAGCACTGTACGCCATTACAAAGAGGATACTAGGGGACAGAGCAGCACTGTACGCCATTACAAAGAGGATACTAGGGGACAGAGCAGCACTGTACGCCATTACAAAGAGGATATTAGGGGACAGAGCAGCACTGTACGCCATTAAAAAGAGGATACTAGGGGACAGAGCAGCACTGTACGCCATTACAAAGAGGATACTAGGGGACAGAGCATCACTGAACTCCATTACAAAGAGGATACTAGGGGACAGCACGGTAGCATTGTGGGGCAGCACGGTAGCATTGTGGATAGCACAATTGCTTCATAGCTCCAGGGTCCCAAGTTCGATTCCCGGCTTGGGTCACTGTCTGTGCGGAGTCTGCACATCGTCCCCGTGTGTGCGTGGGTTTCCTCCGGGTGCTCCGGTTTCCTCCCACAGTCCAAAGATGTGCAGGTTAGGTGGATTGGCCATGATAAATTGCCCTTAGTGTCCAAAATTGCCCTCAGTGTTGGGTGGGGTTACTGGGTTATGGGGATCGGGTGGAGGTGTTAACCTTGAGTAGGGTGCTCTTTCCAAGAGCCGGTGCAGTCTCGATGGGCCGAATGGCCTCCTTCTGCACTGTAAATTCTATGTCTATGTCTATGACAGAGCAGCACTGTACGCCATTACAAAGATGATACTAGGGGACAGAGCAGCACTGTACGCCATTACAAAGAGGATACTACGGGACAGAGCAGCAATGTACGCCATTACAAAGAGGATACTAGGGGACAGAGCATCACTAAACGCCATTACAAAGAGGATATTAGGGGACAGAGCAGCACAGTACGTCATTACAATGAGGATACTAGGGGACAGAGCATCACTGTACGATATTACAAAGAGGATACTAGGGGACAGAGCAGCACTGTACGCCATTACAAAGAGGATAGTAGGGGACAGAGCAGCACTGTACGCCATTACAAAGAGGATACTAGGGGACAGAGCAGCACTGTACGCCATTACAAAGAGGACACTAGGGGACAGAGGAGCACTGTACGCCATTACAAAGAGGATATTAGGGGACAGAGCAGCACTGTACGCCATTACAAAGAGGATACATGGGGACAGAGCAGCACTGTACGTCATTACAAAGAGGATACTAGGGGACAGAGCAGCACTGTACGCCATTACAAAGATGATTCTAGGGATCAGAGCAGCACTGTACGCCATTACAAAGATGATACTAGGGGACACAGCAGCACTGTATGCCATTACAAAGAGGATTCATGGGGACAGAGCAGCACTGTACGCCATTACAAAGAGGATACTAGGGGACAGAGCATCACTGAACGCCATTACAAACAGGATATGAGGGGACAGAGCAGCACTGTACGCCATTACAAAGAGGATACTAGGGGACAGAGCATCACTGTACGCCATTACAAAGAGGATACTAGGGGACAGAGCAGCACTGTACGCCATTACAAAGAGGATAGTAGGGGACAGAGCAGCACTGTACGCCATTACAAAGAGGATACTAGGGGACAGAGCAGCACTGTACGCATTACAAATAGGATACTAGGGGACAGAGCAGCACTGTACGCCATTACAAAGAGGATATTAGGGGACAGAGCAGCACTGTACACCATTACAAAGAGGATACTAGGGGACAGAGCAGCACTGTACGCCATTACAAAGAGGATATTAGGGGACAGAGCAGCACTGTACGCCATTACAAAGAGGATACTAGGGGACAGAGCAGCACTGTACGCCATTACAAAGAGGATAGTAGGGGACAGAGCAGCACTGTACGCCATTACAAAGAGGATACTAGGGGACAGAGCAGCACTGTACGCCATTACAAAGAGGATACTAGGGGACAGAGCAGCACTGCACGCCATTACAAAGAGGATACTAGGGGACAGAGCAGCACTGTACGCCATTACAAAGAGGATACTAGGGGACAGAGCAGCACTGTACGCCATTACAAAGAGAATATTAGGGGACAGAGCAGCACTGTACACCATTACAAAGAGGATACTAGGGGACAGAGCAGCACTGTACGCCATTACAAAGAGGATATTAGGGGACAGAGCAGCACTGTACGCCATTACAAAGAGGATACTAGGGGATAGAGCATCACTGAACTCCATTACAAAGAGGATACTAGGGGACAGAGCAGCACTGTACGCCATTACAAAGAGGATATTAGGGGACAGAGCAGCAGTGTACGCCATTACAAAGAGGATACTAGGGGACAGAGCAGCACTGTACGCCATTTCAAAGAGGATATTAGGGGACAGAGCAGCAGTGTACGCCATTACAAAGAGGATACTAGGGGACAGAACAGCACTGTACGTCATTACAAAGAGGATACTACGGGACAGAGCAGCACTGTATGCCATTACAAAGAGGATACTAGGGGACAGCGCAGCACTGTACGCCATTACAAAGAGGATACTAGGGGACAGAGCAGCACTGTACGCCATTACAAAGAGGATACTACGGGACAGAGCAGCAATGTACGCCATTACAAAGAGGATACTAGGGGACAGAGCATCACTAAACGCCATTACAAAGAGGATACTAGGGGACAGAGCAGCACTGTACGTCATTACAAAGAGGATACTAGGGGACAGAGCAGCACTGTACGCCATTACAAAGAGGATACTAGGGGACAGAGCAGCACTGTACGCCATTACAAAGAGGATACTAGGGGACAGAGCAGCACTGTACGCCATTACAAAGAGGATATTAGGGGACAGAGCAGCACTGTACGCCATTAAAAAGAGGATACTAGGGGACAGAGCAGCACTGTACGCCATTACAAAGAGGATACTAGGGGACAGAGCATCACTGAACTCCATTACAAAGAGGATACTAGGGGACAGCACGGTAGCATTGTGGGGCAGCACGGTAGCATTGTGGATAGCACAATTGCTTCATAGCTCCAGGGTCCCAAGTTCGATTCCCGGCTTGGGTCACTGTCTGTGCGGAGTCTGCACATCCTCCCCGTGTGTGCGTGGGTTTCCTCCGGGTGCTCCGGTTTCCTCCCACAGTCCAAAGATGTGCAGGTTAGGTGGATTGGCCATGATAAATTGCCCTTAGTGTCCAAAATTGCCCTTAGTGTTGGGTGGGGTTACTGGGTTATGGGGATCGGGTGGAGGTGTTAACCTTGGGTAGGGTGCTCTTTCCAAGAGCCGGTGCAGTCTCGATGGGCCGAATGGCCTCCTTCTGCACTGTAAATTCTATGTCTATGCCTATGACAGAGCAGCACTGTACGCCATTACAAAGATGATACTAGGGGACAGAGCAGCACTGTACGCCATTACAAAGAGGATACTACGGGACAGAGCAGCAATGTACGCCATTACAAAGAGGATACTAGGGGACAGAGCATCACTAAACGCCATTACAAAGACGATATTAGGGGACAGAGCAGCACAGTACGTCATTACAATGAGGATACTAGGGGACAGAGCATCACTGTACGCCATTACAAAGAGGATACTAGGGGACAGAGCAGCACTGTACGCCATTACAAAGAGGATAGTAGGGGACAGAGCAGCACTGTACGCCATTACAAAGAGGATACTAGGGGACAGAGCAGCACTGTACGCCATTACAAAGAGGACACTAGGGGACAGAGGAGCACTGTACGCCATTACAAAGAGGATATTAGGGGACAGAGCAGCACTGTACGCCATTACAAAGAGGATACATGGGGACAGAGCAGCACTGTACGTCATTACAAAGAGGATACTAGGGGACAGAGCAGCACTGTACGCCATTACAAAGATGATTCTAGGGATCAGAGCAGCACTGTACGCCATTACAAAGATGATACTAGGGGACACAGCAGCACTGTATGCCATTACAAAGAGGATTCATGGGGACAGAGCAGCACTGTACGCCATTACAAAGAGGATACTAGGGGACAGAGCATCACTGAACGCCATTACAAACAGGATATTAGGGGACAGAGCAGCACTGTACGCCATTACAAAGAGGATACTAGGGGACAGAGCAGCACTGTACGCCATTACAAAGAGGATAGTAGGGGACAGAGCAGCACTGTACGCCATTACAAAGAGGATACTAGGGGACAGAGCAGCACTGTACGCATTACAAATAGGATACTAGGGGACAGAGCAGCACTGTACGCCATTACAAAGAGGATATTAGGGGACAGAGCAGCACTGTACACCATTACAAAGAGGATACTAGGGGACAGAGCAGCACTGTACGCCATTACAAAGAGGATATTAGGGGACAGAGCAGCACTGTACGCCATTACAAAGAGGATACTAGGGGACAGAGCAGCACTGTACGCCATTACAAAGAGGATAGTAGGGGACAGAGCAGCACTGTACGCCATTACAAAGAGGATACTAGGGGACAGAGCAGCACTGTACGCCATTACAAAGAGGATACTAGGGGACAGAGCAGCACTGCACGCCATTACAAAGAGGATACTAGGGGACAGAGCAGCACTGTACGCCATTACAAAGAGGATACTAGGGGACAGAGCAGCACTGTACGCCATTACAAAGAGAATATTAGGGGACAGAGCAGCACTGTACACCATTACAAAGAGGATACTAGGGGACAGAGCAGCACTGTACGCCATTACAAAGAGGATATTAGGGGACAGAGCAGCACTGTACGCCATTACAAAGAGGATACTAGGGGATAGAGCATCACTGAACTCCATTACAAAGAGGATACTAGGGGACAGAGCAGCACTGTACGCCATTACAAAGAGGATATTAGGGGACAGAGCAGCAGTGTACGCCATTACAAAGAGGATACTAGGGGACAGAGCAGCACTGTACGCCATTTCAAAGAGGATATTAGGGGACAGAGCAGCAGTGTACGCCATTACAAAGAGGATACTAGGGGACAGAACAGCACTGTACGTCATTACAAAGAGGATACTAGGGGACAGAGCAGCACTGAACGCCATTACAAAGAGGATACTAGGGGACAGAGCAGCACTGTACGCCATTACAAAGAGGATACTAGGGGACAGAGCACCACTGTACGCCATTACAAAGAGGATACTAGGGGACAGAGCAGCACTGTACGCCATTACAAAGAGGATACTAGGGGACAGAGCAGCACTGAACGCCATTACAAAGAGGATATTAGGGGACAGAGCAGCACTGTACGCCATTACAAAGAGGATACTAGGGGACAGAGCAGCACTGTACGCCATTACAAAGAGGATATTAGGGGACAGAGCAGCACTGTACGCCATTACAAAGAGGGTACTAGGGGACAGAGCAGCACTGTACGCCATTACAAAGAGGATACTGGGGGACAGAGCAGCACTGTGCATCATTACAAAGAGGATACTAGGGGACAGAGTAGCACTGTACGCCATTAGAAAGAGGATACTAGGGGACAGAGCAGCACTGTGCATCATTACAAAGAGGATACTAGGGGACAGAGCAGCACTGTACGCCATTATAAAGAGGATACTAGGGGACAGAGCACCACTGTACGTCATTACAAAGAGGATACTAGGGGACAGAGCATCACTGAACGCCATTACAAACAGGATTTTAGGGGACAGAGCAGCACTGTACGCCATTACAAAGAGGATACTAGGGGACAGAGCAGCACTGTACGCCATTACAAAGAGGATATTAGGGGACAGAGCAGCACTGTACGCCATTACAAAGAGGATACTAGGGGACAGAGCAGCACTTTACGCCATTACAAAGAGGATACTGGGGGACAGAGCAGCACTGTGCATCATTACAAAGAGGATACTAGGGGACAGAGTAGCACTGTACGCCATTAGAAAGAGGATACTAGGGGACAGAGCAGCACTGTGCATCATTACAAAGAGGATACTAGGGGACAGAGCAGCACTGTACGCCATTACAAAGAGGATACGAGGGGATAAAGCACCACTGTATGTCATTACAAAGAGGATACTAGGGGACAGAGCATCACTGAACGCCATTACAAACAGGATTTTAGGGGACAGAGCAGCACTGTACGCCATTACAAAGAGGATACTAGGGGACAGAGCAGCACTGTACGCCATTACAAAGAGGATACTAGGGGACAGAGCAGCACTGTACGCCATTACAAAGAGGATATTAGGGGACAGAGCAGCACTGTACACCATTACAAAGAGGATACTAGGGGACAGAGCAGCACTGTACGCCATTACAAAGAGGATATTAGGGGACAGAGCAGCACTGTACGCCATTACAAAGAGGATACTAGGGGACAGAGCAGCACTGTACGCCATTACAAAGAGGATATTAGGGGACAGAGCAGCACTGTACGCCATTAAAAAGAGGATACTAGGGGACAGAGCAGCACTGTACGCCATTACAAAGAGGATACTTGGGGACAGAGCATCACTGAACGCCATTACAAAGAGGATACTAGGGGACAGCACGGTAGCATTGTTGGGCAGCACGGTAGCATTGTGGATAGCACAATTGCTTCATAGCTCCAGGGTCCCAAGTTCGATTCCCGGCTTGGGTCACTGTCTGTGCGGAGTCTGCACATCCTCCCCGTGTGTGCGTGGGTTTCCTCCGGGTGCTCCGGTTTCCTCCCACAGTCCAAAGATGTGCAGGTTAGGTGGATTGGCCATGATATATTGCCCTTAGTGTCCAAAATTGCCCTTAGTGTTGGGTGGGGTTACTGGGTTATGGGGATCGGGTGGAGGTGTTAACCTTGAGTAGGGTGCTCTTTCCAAGAGCCGGTGCAGTCTCGATGGGCCGAATGGCCTCCTTCTGCACTGTAAATTCTATGTCTATGTCTATGACAGAGCAGCACTGTACGCCATTACAAAGATGATACTAGGGGACAGAGCAGCACTGTACGCCATTACAAAGAGGATACTACGGGACAGAGCAGCAATGTACGCCATTACAAAGAGGATACTAGGGGACAGAGCATCACTAAACGCCATTACAAAGAGGATACTAGGGGACAGAGCAGCAGTGTACGCCATTACAAAGAGGATACTAGGGGACAGAGCAGCACTGTACGCCATTACAAAGAGGATATTAGGGGACAGAGCAGCACTGTACGTCATTACAAAGAGGATACTAGGGGACAGAGCAGCACTGTACGCCATTACAAAGAGGATATTAGGGGACAGAGCAGCACTGTACGCCATTAAAAAGAGGATACTAGGGGACAGAGCAGCACTGTACGCCATTACAAAGAGGATACTTGGGGACAGAGCATCACTGAACGCCATTACAAAGAGGATACTAGGGGACAGCACGGTAGCATTGTTGGGCAGCACGGTAGCATTGTGGATAACACAATTGCTTCATAGCTCCAGGGTCCCAAGTTCGATTCCCGGCTTGGGTCACTGTCTGTGCGGAGTCTGCACATCCTCCCCGTGTGTGCGTGGGTTTCCTCCGGGTGCTCCGGTTTCCTCCCACAGTCCAAAGATGTGCAGGTTAGGTGGATTGGCCATGATAAATTGCCCTTCGTGTCCAAAATTGCCCTTAGTGTTGGGTGGGGTTACTGGGTTATGGGGATCGGGTGGAGGTGTTAACCTTGGGTAGGGTGCTCTTTCCAAGAGCCGGTGCAGTCTCGATGGGCCGAATGGCCTCCTTCTGCACTGTAAATTCTATGTCTATGTCTATGACAGCGCAGCACTGTACGCCATTACAAAGATGATACTAGGGGACAGAGCAGCACTGTACGCCATTACAAAGAGGATACTACGGGACAGAGCAGCAATGTACGCCATTACAAAGAGGATACTAGGGGACAGAGCATCACTAAACGCCATTACAAAGAGGATACTAGGGGACAGAGCAGCAGTGTACGCCATTACAAAGAGGATACTAGGGGACAGAGCAGCACTGTACGCCATTACAAAGAGGATATTAGGGGACAGAGCAGCACTGTACGCCATTAAAAAGAGGATACTAGGGGACAGAGCAGCACTGTACGCCATTACAAAGAGGATATTAGGGGATAGAGCAGCACTGTACGCCATTACAAAGAGGATACTAGGGGACAGAGCAGCACTGTACGCCATTACAAAGAGGATACTGGGGGACAGAGCAGCACTGTGCATCATTACAAAGAGGATACTAGGGGACAGAGTAGCACTGTACGCCATTAGAAAGAGGATACTAGGGGACAGAGCAGCACTGTGCATCATTACAAAGAGGATACTAGGGGACAGAGCAGCACTGTACGCCATTACAAAGAGGATACTAGGGGATAGAGCACCACTGTATGTCATTACAAAGAGGATACTAGGGGACAGAGCATCACTGAACGCCATTACAAACAGGATTTTAGGGGACAGAGCAGCACTGTACGCCATTACAAAGAGGATACTAGGGGACAGAGCAGCACTGTACGCCATTACAAAGAGGATACTAGGGGACAGAGCAGCACTGTACGCCATTACAAAGAGGATATTAGGGGACAGAGCAGCACTGTACACCATTACAAAGAGGATACTAGGGGACAGAGCAGCACTGTACGCCATTACAAAGAGGATATTAGGGGACAGAGCAGCACTGTACGCCATTACAAAGTGGATACTAGGGGACAGAGCAGCACTGTACGCCATTACAAAGAGGATACTAGGGGACAGAGCAGCACTGTACGCCATTACAAAGAGGATATTAGGGGACAGAGCAGCACTGTACGCCATTAAAAAGAGGATACTAGGGGACAGAGCAGCACTGTACGCCATTACAAAGAGGATACTTGGGGACAGAGCATCACTGAACGCCATTACAAAGAGGATACTAGGGGACAGCACGGTAGCGTTGTTGGGCAGCACGGTAGCATTGTGGATAGCACAATTGCTTCATAGCTCCAGGGTCCCAAGTTCGATTCCCGGCTTGGGTCACTGTCTGTGCGAAGTCTGCACATCCTCCCCGTGTGTGCGTGGGTTTCCTCCGGGTGCTCCGGTTTCCTCCCACAGTCCAAAGATGTGCAGGTTAGGTGGATTGGCCATGATAAATTGCCCTTAGTGTCCAAAATTGCCCTTAGTGTTGGGTGGGGTTACTGGGTTATGGGGATCGGGTGGAGGTGTTAACCTTGGGTAGGGTGCTCTTTCCAAGAGCCGGTGCAGTCTCGATGGGCCGAATGGCCTCCTTCTGCACTGTAAATTCTATGTCTATGTCTATGACAGAGCAGCACTGTACGCCATTACAAAGATGATACCAGGGGACAGAGCAGCACTGTACGCCATTACAAAGAGGCTACTACGGGACAGAGCAGCGCTGTACGCCATTACAAAGAGGATAGAAGGGGACAGAGCATCACTAAACGCCATTACAAAGAGGATATTTGGGGACAGAGCAGCAGTGTACGCCATTACAAAGAGGATACTAGGGGACAGAGCATCACTAAACGCCATTACAAAGAGGATATTAGGGGACAGAGCAGCACTGTACGTCATTACAAAGAGGATACTAGGGGACAGAGCAGCACTGTACGCCATTACAAAGAGGATACTAGGGGACAGAGCAGCACTGTACGCCATTACAAAGAGGATACTAGGGGACAGAGCAGCGCTGTACGCCATTACAAAGAGGATATTAGGGGACAGAGCAGCACTGTACGCCATTACAAAGAGGATACTAGGGGACAGAGCAGCACTGTACGCTATTACAAAGAGGATACTAGGGGACAGAGCAGCACTGTACGCCATTACAAAGAGGATACTAGGGGACATAGCAGCGCTGTACGCCATTACAAAGAGGATACTAGGGGACATAGCAGCGCTGTACGCCATTACAAAGAGGATACTAGGGGACAGAGCAGCACTGTACGTCATTACAAAGAGGATACTAGGGGACAGAGCAGCGCTGCCTCAACAGAGACACAAACACAGCCACCCCATGGAGGACACGTCTACAATGAGGGTGGGAGCAATCAGGAAACCAGCATATAAGGCAATGCAGATCCACAGCGTAACGACTCTCACTCCAACAAATTGAGCAAGGATTAACGGACCATACCAAGGCCTGCACCACCACACATTTCCCCCGACTCCAACAACTCGAGAGATGCCAACCACAAAGAATGTTCACAAGGAATCTGGTCCTGTCTTGGGTACATGATCCGCCTGGACTTTCAAGGGTGATAAGCACGGATTCTCAAGACTCAAAGTAACAATAATACCATTTAAAAGCCCGATACAGATATCTGTAACTGGGGGCTTTCCTCAATCCAAGTGAGGACTTGTCTGACCCTTACCACCCATCACCACATTAACCATCCACCCATCACCCTGCAGTGACTCCACTCAAATTCTCTATAACGAGGTAAGGGGGTGTCTAAAATACACTTTCTTTTTGTGAATGTAAGGATTACAGCACAGTTAAAAAAAAAAGGTAAGGCTATACTCCAACCACGACACAGTATGGTTTTTGCCAGAACAGGATATGAAATGAAATGAAAATGAAATTAAATTAAATGAAAATCGCTTATTGTCACAAGTAGGGTTCAAATGAAATTACTGTGAATAGCCCCTAGTCGCCACATTCCGGCGCCTGTTCAGGGAGGCTGGTACGGGAATTGGACCGTGCTGCTGGCCGGTCTTGGTCTGCTTTAAAAGCCAGCTCTTTAGCCCTGTGCTAAACCAGTCCCTCAGCTGATATCAGGTGACCCTTGCCTGTGCATGCTTGTCAGGAAAAAAGACAATCATGTTGTGTTGTTCACCCTGGGGTAACACAGATTGCACACGATGCAATTAACTGATCAAGTATACACCAAACAAAGGCGTTGGTTCAATAAAAGATTTTGTATAAGAATAAAATAAAAGAAATAAAAGCAACAAAACACACAGCTGCCTGTGGGTTGACACTCTACTACTCTAAGTAAACTAAAGCTAACTATCCAGACCAGGCTAGCTCTGATCCACGTGTAGAAGGTGTTGAATGATTTGTACACCCTGACTGTCGCTACAGTTGTCACCAGTGGAAAGAGGCAGAGTGTTGATGCCTCGTGTGTTTTATAGCTGTAAGTCCCCCTCTGTTGTCCTGTCTTGTGATTGGTCGTGTTCTGTTCTGTACATTGATTGGCTCACCTGGGTGTCTGTCACTGCCTGCTTTTACCTCATGATGTGCATCGGTGCATATTATGATAAATAACATGAAATCAACAGCACAATCACTGCACCATAATAACACCATGTATGTCGCTTGGAAAGGGGGGAAACGATCCACCAAGGAGATTGCTCCAGCAAATACCATGATTCTCTTCTCCACTTCCACTATCCTCTCCAGGATATTTCACAGTGCATCAAAGAGAGTATCAACAACCTGTCCACATTGACATTTACCAACTTTTACAGATGCACCATAGAAAGCATCCTATCGGGCTGCATCACAGCCTGGTATGGCAACTGCTCGGCCCAGGACCGCAAGAAACTTCAGAGAGTCGTGAACACGCCCAGTCCATCACACAAACCTGCCTCCCATCCATTGACTCCATCTACACCTCCTGCTGCCGGGGGAAAGCGGGCAGTATAATCAAAGACCCCTCCCACCCGGCTTACTCACTCTTCCAACTTCTTCCATCGGGCAGGAGATACAGAAGTCTGAGAACACGCACGAACAGACTCAAATACAGCTTCTTCCCCACTGTCACCAGACTCCTAAATGACCCTCTTTATGGACTGACCTGATTAACACTACACCCTGTATGCTCCATCCGATGCCGGTGTTTATGTAGTTACATTGTATATGTTGTGTTGCCCTATTATGTATTTTCTTTTCTTCTCATGTACTTAATGATCTGTTGAGCTGCTCGCAGAAAAATACTTTTCGCTGTACCTCGGTACACGTGACAATAAACAAATCCAATCCAATCCAGAGCCGAGATCATCGTCCAAAACATTGTTCGCAATGGCAGCCATCGTCCCGACGACGACAGCACCGCTGAGGCGTAGGCCCGCTCACCAGCAAAACCGCTGCAAGCTGGGCCCCGCCGCAGACACCCCGACTGCCTCAATCAAATGTGTATGTTCCGATTTAACTCGGCTCCTCATTGCTAATATCTAGCCAGGAACCTCCAGGGACATAAATCCCAAAAGTGATAATGGGATGCGGATTAGGGTAAAATAAAAGGATTAAAAGTCGAGAAAGAGCACGAGCTCGTGAAAACGCAGCCGCTCCCGCACTCACATCACGTGACCCCCCCCTAGATGCTTTCAGGCTGCTTTCAGGAACTTTTTAAAAACAATTCCGTTGTTTCTCTTTTCAAATATCAGCGGATTTTGTCCACACTGGAGAGAAAACCACACAGTATTGTTTTAAAGATTCAAGGCAGTTTGCTGATACCCAGATGCCCACTGGAGGGGGTTAACAGTGAGAAACCATTTGACAGGATGTACAGTGGGCCAAGTGACGAGTCTCTAGCTGTGGGACTAAGGGGCAGCGTCCTTGGCCCTTCTGCATCCTAACCTGTTCCGCTCCAAGTCAAAAAAATGTAATTCATCCTGAAAAACAAACAGATGTTGGGAGACCCACTGAGGGTCAGGAAGAAAGTCAATTCATCCTCTCAAACGGCAAGTCCCGTCTATATAAAAAGATGGCATGTCATGCTTTTTCAGCCTTCTTGCCCTTCGTTATTTGAAACATTTCATCTTTTACTCATCTTTATTTCACCTTTTATTCCACATGCCTCTCAGCTGGTGCAGTTTTACTGCTAAAAATGATTTTACAAAGTATTGGCCAAAAGGTGCCTCACACAGGAAATGCAACCTGTCCCAGGTGAGCAGTCCCAGACTGTTGCGCATTCACAGCCTTGATGCACATTTCCAGCCTAATTCCAATCAATGGAGCGGGGTTGTGTGTCAGGAAGCTGAGAAACCGAGAGGTCACTTCACTAGATTGTGAACCCTTTTGTGCTTTCAAGGTTCGTGGATAGAATAAAGTTTTCAATATTTTATATACAATAAAATGAATGTGTAGAATTTCAGAACATTGCTTGATCAACGCAGACTTTGGAAGCGAGCGATTCTCCTGCGGTCAATACTTTTGTCTATTTTTGTCATTTTGGCAGCCAGCTTGAGACCATAGGCGTGATTCTCCGGCCTCCAGCGCTCGGTCGAGAGCACAATGGGGCCAGAGAATCCCGGGTGAAGTTTCCCGCGGGCTTCCCGGCAGCCTCCGCAGCTCGCGGAATCGGAACAGAGCGGGACCTATGGTGTTCGCTCAAGTTGGTCGTAAACCTACCACCTACCCGGGAGACACCGGCCTCCCTCGATTCACCAGCCTCCCCAGGTGGCTGCAGCCGGGCGCCGATCAGTGCTGGTCCACAAGAATGTGGACCAGGCAGAAACTCAGCCGGGGGATCTCCCGGGCTATCGGAGATCCCTGGGTGGTCAGGGTAAGTGCAGTGTCTCCCATGGCTCTCCCGCTGGAACGTGGGCACCCTGACAAGGCCCAGCTGCAACACCAACTCCATCTACAAGTTTGCTGATGATACGACCCGTAGTGGTTCGGATCACGAACAACGATGAGTCACAATAGAGGACGGAGATAGAGAATCTAGTGGAGTGGAGTCACGACAACAATCTCTCCCTCAATATCAGCAAAACCAAAGAGCTGGTCATTAACTGCAGGAAGCAAAGTACTGTACACATCCCTGTCAGCATCAACGGGGCCGAGGTGGAGATGGTTAGCAGTTTCAAATTCCCAGGGGTGCACATCTCCAAAAATCTGTCCTGGTCCACCCACGTCAACGCTACGACTAAGAAAGCACAACAGCGCCTATACTTTCTCAGGAAACGAAGGAAATTTGGCATGTCCACATTAACCCTTACCAACTTTTACAGATGCACCATAGAAAGCATCCTATCTGGCTGCATCACAGCCTGGTATGGCAACTGCTCGGCCCAAGGCCGTAAGAAACTTCAGAGAGTCGTGAACACAGCCCAGTCCATCACGCAAACCTGCCTCCCATCCACTGACTCTATCTACACTTCCCGCTGCCTGGGGAAAGCGGGCAGCATAATCAAAGATCCCTCCCACCCGGCTTACTCACTCTTCCAACTTCTTCCATCGGGCAGGAGATACAGAAGTCTGAGAACACGCACGAACAGACTCAAAAACAGCTTCTTCCCCACTGTCACCAGACTCCTAAATGACCCTCTTTATGGACTGACCTGATTAACACTACACCCTGTATGCTCCATCCGATGCCGGTGTTTATGTAGTTACATTGTATATGTTGTGTTGCCCTATTATGTATTTTCTTTTCTTCCCATGTACTTAATGATCTGTTGAGCTGCTCGCAGAAAAATACTTTTCGCTGTACCTCGGTACACGTGACAATAAACAAATCCAATCCAATCCAATCCGAGATCATCGTCCAAAACATTGTTCGCAATGGCAGCCATCGTCCCGACGACGACAGCACCGCTGAGGCGTAGGCCCGCTCACCAGCAAAACCACCACTGCAAGCTGGGCCCCGCCCCAGACACCCCGACTGCCTCAATCAAATGTGTATGTTCCGATTTAACTCGGCTCCTCATTGCTAATATCTAGCCAGGAACCTCCAGGGACATAAATCCCAAAAGTGATAATGGGATGCGGATTAGGGTAAAATAAAAGGATTAAAAGTCGAGAAAGAGCACAAGCTCGTGAAAACGCAGCCGCTCCCGCACTCACATCACGTGACCCCCCCCTAGATGCTTTCAGGAACTTTTAAAAAAGAATTCCGTTGTTTCTCTTTTCAAATATCAGCGGATTTTGTCCACACTGGAGAGAAAACCACACAGTATTTTTTTAAAGATTCAAGGCAGTTTGCTGATACCCAGATGCCCACTGGAGGGGGTTAACAGTGAGAAACCATTTGACAGGATGTACAGTGGGCCAAGTGACGAGTCTCTAGCTGTGGGACTAAGGGGCAGCGTCCTTGGCCCTTCTGCATCCTAACCTGTTCCGCTCCAAGTCAAAAAAATGTAATTCATCCTGAAAAACAAACAGATGTTGGGAGACCCACTGAGGGTCAGGAAGAAAGTCAATTCACCCTCTCAAACGGCAAGCCCCGTCTATATAAAAAGATGGCATGTCATGCTTTTTCAGCCTTCTTGCCCTTCGTTATTTGAAACATTTCATCTTTTATTCATCTTTATTTCACCTTTTATTCCACATGCCTCTCAGCTGGTGCAGTTTTACTGCTAAAAATGATTTTACAAAGTATTGGCCAAAAGGTGCCTCACACAGGAAATGCAACCTGTCCCAGGTGAGCAGTCCCAGACTGTTGCGCATTCACAGCCTTGATGCACATTTCCAGCCTAATTCCAATCAATGGAGCGGGGTTGTGTGTCAGGAAGCTGAGAAACCGAGAGGTCACTTCACTAGATTGTGAACCCTTTTGTGCTTTCAAGGTTCGTGGATAGAATAAAGTTTTCAATATTTTATATACAATAAAATGAATGTGTAGAATTTCAGAACATTGCTTGATCAACGCAGACTTTGGAAGCAAGCGATTCTCCTGCGGTCAATACTTTTGTCTATTTTTGTCATTTTGGCAGCCAGCTTGAGACTATAGGCGTGATTCTCCGGCCTCCGTGCGCTCGGTCGAGAGCACAATGGGGCCAGAGAATCCCGGGTGAAGTTTCCCGCGGGCTTCCCGGCAGCCTCCGCAGCTCGCGGAATCGGAACAGAGCGGGACCTATGGTGTTCGCTCAAGTTGGTCGTAAACCTACCACCTACCCGGGAGACACCGGCCTCCCTCGATTCACCAGCCTCCCCAGGTGGCTGCAGCCGGGCGCCGATCAGTGCTGGTCCACAAGAATGTGGACCAGGCAGAAACTCAGCCGGGGGATCTCCCGGGCTATCGGAGATCCCTGGGTGGTCAGGGTAAGTGCAGTGTCTCCCATGGCTCTCCCGCTGGAACGTGGGCACCCTGACAAGGCCCAGCTGCAACACCAACTCCATCTACAAGTTTGCTGATGATACGACCCGTAGTGGTTCGGATCACGAACAACGATGAGTCACAATAGAGGACGGAGATAGAGAATCTAGTGGAGTGGAGTCACGACAACAATCTCTCCCTCAATATCAGCAAAACCAAAGAGCTGGTCATTAACTGCAGGAAGCAAAGTACTGTACACATCCCTGTCAGCATCAACGGGGCCGAGGTGGAGATGGTTAGCAGTTTCAAATTCCCAGGGGTGCACATCTCCAAAAATCTGTCCTGGTCCACCCACGTCAACGCTACGACTAAGAAAGCACAACAGCACCTATACTTTCTCAGGAAACGAAGGAAATTTGGCATGTCCACATTAACCCTTACCAACTTTTACAGATGCACCATAGAAAGCATCCTATCTGGCTGCATCACAGCCTGGTATGGCAACTGCTCGGCCCAAGGCCGTAAGAAACTTCAGAGAGTCGTGAACACAGCCCAGTCCATCATGCAAACCTGCCTCCCATCCACTGACTCTATCTACACCTCTCGCTGCCTGGGGAAAACGGGCAGCATAATCAAAGATCCCTCCCACCCGGCTTGCTCACTCTTCCAACTTCTTCCATCGGGCAGGAGATACAGAAGTCTGAGAACACGCACGAACAGACTCAAAAACAGCTTCTTCCCCACTGTCACCAGACTCCTAAACGACCCTCTTTATGGACTGATTTCATTAACACTACACCCTGTATGCTCCATCCGATGCCGGTGTTTATGTAGTTACATTGTATATGTTGTGTTGCCCTATTATGTATTTTCTTTTCTTCCCATGTACTTAATGATCTATTGAGCTGCTCGCCGAAAAATACTTTTCACTGTACCTCGGTACACGTGACAATAAACAAATCCAATCCAATCCAGAGCCGAGATCATCGTCCAAAACATTGTTCGCAATGGCAGCCATCGTCCCGACGACGACAGCACCGCTGAGGCGTAGGCCCGCTCACCAGCAAAACCGCTGCAAGCTGGCCCCCGCCGCAGACACCCCGACTGCCTCAATCAAATGTGTATTTTCCGATTTAACTCGGCTCCTCATTGCTAATATCTAGCCAGGAACCTCCAGGGACGTAAATCCCAAAAGTGATAATGGGATGCGGATTAGGGTAAAATAAAAGGATTAAAAGTCGAGAAAGAGCACGAGCTCGTGAAAACGCAGCCGCTCCCGCACTCACATCACGTGACCCCCCCCTAGATGCTTTCAGGCTGCTTTCAGGAACTTTTTAAAAAGAATTCCGTTGTTTCTCTTTTCAAATATCAGCGGATTTTGTCCACACTGGAGAGAAAACCACACAGTATTGTTTTAAAGATTCAAGGCAGTTTGCTGATACCCAGATGCCCACTGGAGGGGGTTAACAGTGAGAAACCATTTGACAGGATGTACAGTGGGCCAAGTGACGAGTCTCTAGCTGTGGGACTAAGGGGCAGCGTCCTTGGCCCTTCTGCATCCTAACCTGTTCCGCTCCAAGTCAAAAAAATGTAATTCATCCTGAAAAACAAACAGATGTTGGGAGACCCACTGAGGGTCAGGAAGAAAGTCAATTCACCCTCTCAAACGGCAAGCCCCGTCTATATAAAAAGATGGCATGTCATGCTTTTTCAGCCTTCTTGCCCTTCGTTATTTGAAACATTTCATCTTTTATTCATCTTTATTTCACCTTTTATTCCACATGCCTCTCAGCTGGTGCAGTTTTACTGCTAAAAATGATTTTACAAAGTATTGGCCAAAAGGTGCCTCACACAGGAAATGCAACCTGTCCCAGGTGAGCAGTCCCAGACTGTTGCGCATTCACAGCCTTGATGCACATTTCCAGCCTAATTCCAATCAATGGAGCGGGGTTGTGTGTCAGGAAGCTGAGAAACCGAGAGGTCACTTCACTAGATTGTGAACCCTTTTGTGCTTTCAAGGTTCGTGGATAGAATAAAGTTTTCAATATTTTATATACAATAAAATGAATGTGTAGAATTTCAGAACATTGCTTGATCAACGCAGACTTTGGAAGCGAGCGATTCTCCTGCGGTCAATACTTTTGTCTATTTTTGTAATTTTGACAGCCAGCTTGAGACCATAGGCGTGATTCTCCGGCCTCCGGCGCTCGGTCGAGAGCACAATGGGGCCAGAGAATCCCGGGTGAAGTATCCCGCGGGCTTCCCGGCAGCCTCCGCAGCTCGCGGAATCGGAACAGAGCGGGACCTATGGTGTTCGCTCAAGTTGGTCGTAAACCTACTACCTACCCGGGATACACCGGCCTCCCTCGATTCACCAGCCTCCCCAGGGTGGCTGCAGCCGGGCGCCGATCAGTGCTGGTCCACAAGAATGTGGACCAGGCAGAAACTCAGCCGGGGGATCTCCCGGGCTATCGGAGATCCCTGGGTGGTCAGGGTAAGTGCAGTGTCTCCCATGGCTCTCCCGCTGGAACGTGGGCACCCTGACAAGGCCCAGCTGCAACACCAACTCCATCTACAAGTTTGCTGACGATACGACCCGTAGTGGTTCGGATCACGAACAACGATGAGTCACAATAGAGGACGGAGATAGAGAATCTAGTGGAGTGGAGTCACGACAACAATCTCTCCCTCAATATCAGCAAAACCAAAGAGCTGGTCATTAACTGCAGGAAGCAAAGTACTGTACACATCCCTGTCAGCATCAACGGGGCCGAGGTGGAGATGGTTAGCAGTTTCAAATTCCCAGGGGTGCACATCTCCAAAAATCTGTCCTGGTCCACCCACGTCAACGCTACGACTAAGAAAGCACAACAGCACCTATACTTTCTCAGGAAACGAAGGAAATTTGGCATGTCCACATTAACCCTTACCAACTTTTACAGATGCACCATAGAAAGCATCCTATCGGGCTGCATCACAGCCTGGTATGGCAACTGCTCGGCCCAAGGCCGTAAGAAACTTCAGAGAGTCGTGAACACAGCCCAGTCCATCATGCAAACCTGCCTCCCATCCACTGACTCTATCTACACTTCCCGCTGCCTGGGGAAAACGGGCAGCATAATCAAAGATCCCTCCCTCCCGGGTTATTCTCTCTTCCAACCTCTTCCATCATAGAAACAACTTCAGAAAGGCAGAGGATACAGAAGTCTGAGAACACATACTAACAGATTCAAAAACAGCTTCTTCCCCGCTGTTACCAGCCTCCCGAATGACCCTCTTATGGACTGAACTGATCTCTTCACACATCTTCTCTACTGTCGCAGCACTTCCGTGTGCTTCACCCGATGTCTGTGTCCATGTATTTACATTGTGTATTTATGTATGTCCGCTGTTTTTGTATGGAACGATCTGCCTGGACTATATGCCGAACAATACTTGTCACTGTACCTCGGCACACTGTCAATAAATCTAAATATAATGAAGAAAAACAGGGGAGACAGAATTTGAAAAGTGTTAACTGGCCCGAGGAGGCGCCTCTACCTTTGCCCATGTACTCGGTGACGATGTAGATCGGCTCTTCAGAGACCACAGCGTAAAGCTGAACCAACTTGTCATGCCTCAGTTTCTTCATGATCTGAGCCTCCTCGAGGAAGGACTCTGGAGACATGGTGCCCGGTTTCAGAGTCTTCACCGCAACTTTTGTCGTCCCATTCCAAGTACCTTCACGCAAACCACAAAGGAAAAAGAGAAAAAGGTTCAACTCGCAAGAACGGTTGAAGTGAGCGGCATGACAACAAGCGGGGAAACGAGAGCTACGACTGCCACGCTCCGGACCGCCGACTTGGTTCGCTTGCCGGGCTCCGCGCGATAGGGGAGCAGCCAGCTGGTTTGCTCACACGTGGGAGCCTTTCAGCCAGACCATTACACTGCCTGTAGCTTTTAACTTAGCCGACCGATTCCTAGCAAACACATGCAATATCCGTGCCAGACTTAGTAGTTTAAGACAGTTATTTTAGGTTTGGCAGTAAAAACCGATTTAGAAGCCATGTTAAGCCAATGTGACATGCTGTTAAATGACATGTTGATCGCACGATGCAATATTGATGATACCACCCCATTACCACCCAATTATGAAACTGTAGATAAAGTACGACATTCCAAGTTGCTTTGAAGTGCTGGGATACAGCTGGGGCACTTTGCTGGGATACAGCTGGGGCACTTTGCTGGGATACAGCTGGGGCACTTTGCTGGGATACAGCTGGGGCACTTTGCTGGGATACAGCTGGGGCACTTTGCTGGGATACAGCTGGGGCACTTTGCTGGGATACAGCTGGGGCACTTTGCTGGGATACAGCTGGGGCACTTTGCTGGGATACAGCTGGGGCACTTTGCTGGGATACAGCTGGGGCACTTTGCTGGGATACAGCTGGGGCACTTTGCTGGGATACAGCTGGGGCACTTTGCTGGGATACAGCTGGGGCACTTTGCTGGGATACAGCTGGGGCACTTTGCTGGGATACAGCTGGGGCACTTTGCTGGGATACAGCTGGGGCACTTTGCTGGGATACAGCTGGGGCACTTTGCTGGGATACAGCTGGGGCACTTTGCTGGGATACAGCTGGGGCACTTTGCTGGGATACAGCTGGGGCACTTTGCTGGGATACAGCTGGGGCACTTTGCTGGGATACAGCTGGGGCACTACCAATGTGGCTGGGACTGAACGTTTAGGCCCCACTCCATTTCGGGTGGAGAAAGTGAAGTGCAAGCTTGCCTATTCTGAGGACTGTAACATTCCCGAGGGACTAGATTCCCTCTTGGTTCGACATTGGTGTGCAATATGCACCGAGAGGGCGGAAAACACTTCAGGACACGGGAACATTTGGCCTCATTGGGAATACATTGCACAGATTCACCCCGAGTGACAGCGGGGCTTGAAGTGTGAAGCTGGATGGTTGGGGCGGTGGCAGCGTCGTGGTATTGTTGCTGGACTAGTAATCCAGAGGGCCAGGGTAATGCTCCGGGGACCCGGGTTCGAATATCACCAGATGGTGACATTTCTAATCAACATTTCTACTTCAAATCTGTGATTGAAAGTCTAATGTTGATTATCGTAAAACCCCATCTGCCACCCTTGCCTGGCCCCAGGTCCAGAGCAATGGTGGTCGACTCGTAAGTGCCCTCTGAAATGGCCTAGCAAACCACTCGTATGGGCAATGAGTGCTGGCCCAGTCTGCAGCACCTACATCCCAGGAGCTAACAGAATTAAATAAACCTTTCTTAAATTCCCCTGCGTATAAAACAGCGAGGGGTATTATCTATTACACGCCATCATCCAGGTACCTTTGGTTCTATGAAGGGAGTGCTGGTTAGTGCCATCAGATGATTAGAGGCAACACTGGGACTTCGTACTTGTGGTGAAGCAATGGGCCAGTTTGACATTCGGGACAGCCTAGCAGCTCTCATCAGGGTAGCTTCAAGCTGGGCCTCGCAGATGGAAAATGGCCACCAAGAGAAGACCTCCTGGTTTACCCAGCCTGTCCCGCACCATTAGTGACACGTTGTGCATCTGGCTATATAGGGCTGGAGTCTCTGATCCTGAGACTAAGTGTTGACGCCGTCACAAACGCCGAGGATCAGCAATTCTGGCCCCTACAGGGGGCCAGCGCGAGCATCGGCGGGGGAGCCGCGTAGAGCTGTCCCCGACCGGAGCCGCGCCTACCACGCCGGCACGATGGCACCAATTCTCGGGACGCGATTCACGCCGGTCGCGGCGATTCTCCGGCACGGCTCCGGGATGAGAGAATCCCTCCCATAGACTCCCTACCCATCTGCAACCGAGGTGAGAAGCCACGGTACTCTGGGGGGCTGGGGGAGGGGGGAGAGCGGAATTCTGGGACATTCCTCTCAGTGTTGTCTTGGACGTCAGCGAGCCTACCCCAATGGGATGGAGGCTCTCTGTATGAAGCTGGTGGCAGCCTCATTGCTCAACTGCATTTTGGGTGAGAGCTTGAGAATTTCAATATAATGGGCGGAATTCACCCCCTCCCCACGCCGCCCCGGCACCCGCACGTGGTTCTCCTAACCCCCCCCCCCCCAAACCGGCGCGGCGAGAATCACGGCTGGCCGAATCGTCGCTCGCCATTTGTAACGGGCGAGCGGCGATTCTCCGGCCCGGATGGGCCGAGCGGCCTGCCTAACACGACGGCTTCCCGCCTGGTCGCTGCCGGCGGGAACAGCGTGGGAACGCTGGGGGTGGCCGCCTGTGGGGGGGGGGGGGGGTTCCTGCACCGGGGGCAGCCTCAAAAGGGGTCTGGCCCACGTTTGGTGCCCACTGATCGGCGGGCCGGCCTCTCTGAAGGAGGACCTCCTTTCCTCCGCCGCCCCGCAAGATCCGTCCGACATCTTCTTGCGGGGTGGCCTCGGGGAGGACGGCAACCGCGCATGCGCGGGTTAGCGCCAGTCAACCCTCGCATGCGCGGTTGACGTAATTTATGCGCCGCCGCTTTTACGCGGCCCCCAAGGCCCGGCGCACATAAATGACGCGACGCTGCTACTAGCCCCCAGGGGTGGGAGAATAGGGAGTGGGAGCGGCCCCCGACGCCGGAGTGAAACACTCCGGTTTTCACTCCGGCGTCGGGACTTAGTCTCTCGATGGGAGAATTGCGCCCAATGCGTGTGTGTGTGGGGGTGGATGTATGTGTGTGTGGGTGGATGTATGTGTGTGTGGGTGGGTGGATGTGTGTGTTTGCGGGTGGATGTGTGTGTATATATACGCACGCACAGGCGTCATGTGCCAGCTGTGCATGCCAGACGTGTGTGGGTGAGTGGCATATGTTGTGTATCATGTGTCGTGTGTGTGCGCATCATGTATGTTGTGAGTGTGTGTGTGTGTGGGGGTGGGTGTATGATTGAGGGTATATGTGCGAGTGTGTATGTGTGTACATATGTGTGGGTGTGTGTGCGCGTGTCATGTACCACGTGTGCGTGTTGGTCGTGTGTGGGTGGCATGTGTTGTGTGTGTGTGATAGTGTGTGTGTGAGAGTGTGTGCGCTTTCCGACACCACCCTTCAAAGGATAACTCTAATTTTAAAGCTATGCCGCCTTGTTCTGGACTCCCAATCAAGAAAATTGGCATCTATTTGGGAGTGGGTTTGTTTGATTTAGAACAGTGTTCCTTATAACGACTGCCCTTTGACATATGACGCACAATATGTTCCATATCAAACATCAATTAAGTAACGTTACCTGTGACTGCTCAATATACTGGCCGCCTTTTTATTACTGGGCCGCCTTCTGTTTTTCAACAGGCTTTTTTGAGTGAATTTTTGAAACAGATCTTAAGATTAGAGAGGAAAGCTTCTGAGCACCTTACCGTACCACACCTCGGCGAAACATCCATGCCCAAGCTTTTTCTCCAAGATTAGGGAATTCCGTGCAATTTCCCAATAATCTTTAGCTAATCCAACAGTTTGCGGAATCAAGTTTGCACAGACCATTGTTAAGTTATAGCACAAACCATCAGCTGTCTCTACGGAGAATGGATGCAATGGGAAGAGGATTTAAAATTCAATGAAGCGCATGCAGTCATGACGATGGAAGCTGAAGGGTCAAAGTGCAGCTCGATGTCGGGTCAGAGTCGCTCTCTACACCAATTTTTTACTCCTCTTGCTTCAAAAAGCGATCAAGGCACAGTTTTCACTCTTTAATCATTTTCAGATGAGACCAGTTTCTCCTGGAAGTGGCAGAATTGGTCACTGTGAGTGGATCCTTGCCAACAGCCAATGGACCACTCAACACTCCAGTTGGTTTGAGTGAATTGGTTAACCACATTTGTGACTGGACCAGACCCAATGCGCACAGTGAACTCCTTCTGCCTTCCATCGCTCCTCGTGTAAACCGGCACCATGCACACCCCCCCTACCCCATCACCCCCTCCCAGGTGTCTGGGAGGAGGTACAAAATAGCTCCAGTTTCCATACCCATCCAGACTTCCCCAAACTGCCCATTTCCAAGCCTCTTGATTAACTGCAGAGATTCCCGGGGGATTTCCCACACGTCTTTGGTTTTCACGGAGAGATCAGCAAGCCGCGGCATCCCCTTATGGCAAGGGACCACCAGGCGGCAGCAGAGACCCGCCGCTCGTTCTGCAGCGGGCGGAGGGATGGGTCGGCAGAGTTGACGGCACAAAAACCGCACAGAGAGAGGGAGAGAGAGAGAGAGAGAGAGAGACAAGCAAATAAATCGCATGGGCTTTCCATCACACGAACAAGAGCAAAACCGAACAAGATAATCTCACTGGCAAGCACCTGTTTCCATTATAATTCATAGGTCTGAGGGGTTTAGAATCTGGGATGGGGTAGGGTGTGGAGGTGTGGAGGGGGGAGAGGGGGGTGAGGGGAGAGGGGGTGAGGGGAGGAGGGGAGAGGGGGTGAGGGGAGGGGGGGTGAGGGGGTGAGGGGAGGGGGTGTGAGGGAGTGAAGGGGTGGTGAGGGAGTGAAGGGGTGGTGAGGGGAGGGAATGAGGGGGTGGTGAGGGGGAGGGAATGAGGGGGTGGTGAGGGGGAGGGAATGAGGGGGTGGTGAGGGGGAGGGAATGAGAGGGTGGTGAGGGGGAGGGAATGAGGGGGTGGTGAGGGGGAGGGAATGAGGGGGTGGTGAGGGAGGGGGTGAGTGGGTGGTGAGGGGTAGTGAGGGAGGGGGGTGAGTGGGTGGTGAGGGGTGTGAGGGGGGCAAGGGGGTGAGGGGGGTAAGGGGGTGAGGGGGGGTAAGGGGGTGAGGGGGGGTGAGGGGGGTAAGGGGGTGAGGGGGGTAAGGGGGTGAGGGGGGTGGGAGGGGGGTGGGGAGGGAGGGGTTGAGGGAGGGGTTGAGGGAGGGGGGTGAGGGAGGGGGGTGAGGGGGGGAGGGGAGGGGGGAGGGAGGGGGTTGGGGGGGAGGGGGGGGAGGGGGGAGGGGAGGGGGGGAGGGAGGGAGGGGGGAGGGAGGAGGGGGGAGGGAGGGGGGGAGGGAGGGAGGGAGGGGGGAGGGAGGGGGGATGGGAGGGGGAGGGAGGGGGGTGAGGGAGGGGGGAGGGAGGGGGGAGGGAGGGGGTGAGGGAGGGGGTGAGGGAGGGGGGAAGAGAGCGAACGGCAGAGGATGTGGGGGAAGCGAACGGCAGAGGATTGGGGGGGAGCGAACAGCAGAGGATGGGGGGGGAGCGAACGGCAGAGGATGGGGGGGGAGCGAACGGCAGAGGATGGGGGGGAGCGAACAGCAGAGGATGGGGGGGGTGAGCGAACGGCAGAGGATGGGGGGGGAGCGAACGGCAGAGGATGGGGGGGGAGCGAACGGCAGAGGATGGGGGGGGAGCGAACGGCAGAGGATGGGGGGAGCGAACGGCAGAGGATGGGGGGGGGAGCGAACGGCAGAGGATGGGGGGGAGCGAACGGCAGAGGATGGGGGGGGGAGCGAACAGCAGAGGATGGGGGGGAGCGAACGGCAGTGGATGGGGGGGGGGGAGCGAACAGCAGAGGATGGGGGGGGAGCGAACGGCAGAGGATGGGGGGGGGCGAACGGCAGAGGATGGGGGGGGGAGCGAACGGCAGAGGATGGGGGGGAGCGAACAGCAGAGGATGGGGGGGGAGCGAACGGCAGTGGATGGGGGGGCGAACGGCAGAGGATGGGGGGAGCGAACGGCAGAGGATGGGGGGGAGCGAACGGCAGAGGATGGGGGGGCGAGCGAACGGCAGAGGATGGGTGGGGAGCGAACGGCAGAGGATGGGGGGGAGCGAACAGCAGAGGATGGGGGGGAGCGAACAGCAGAGGATGGGGGGGGAGCGAACGGCAGAGGATGGGGGGGCGAACGGCAGAGGATGGGGGGGGAGCAAACGGCAGAGGATGGGGGGGAGCAAACAGCAGAAGATGGGGTGGGGAGCGAACGGCAGAGAATGGGGGGGGGGAGCAAAAGGCAGAGGATGGGGGGGAGCGAAAGGCAGAGGATGGGGGGGGAGCAAAAGGCAGAGGATGGGGGGGGAGCAAAAGGCAGAGGATGGGGGGGAGCGAAAGGCAGAGGATGGGGGGGGAGCGAAAGGCAGAGGATGGGGGGGGGAGCGAACGGCAGAGGATGGGGGGGGAGCGAACGGCAGAGGATGGGGGGGGAGCGAACGGCAGAGGATGGGGGGGGGAGCGAACGGCAGAGAATGGGGGGGGGAGCAAAAGGCAGAGGTTGGGGGGGGGGAGCAAAAGGCAGAGGATGGGGGGGAGCGAACGGCAGAGAATGGGGGGGGGAGCAAAAGGCAGAGGATGGAGGGGAGCGAACGGCAGAGGATGGGGGGGCAAACGGCAGAGGATGGAGGGGAGCGAACGGCAGAGGATGGGGGGGGAGCGAAAGGCAGAGGATGGGTGGGGCGAGCGAACGGCAGAAGATGGGGGGGAAGCGAACGGCAGAGGATGGGGGGGAGCGAACGGCAGAGGATGGGTGGGGCGAGCGAACGGCAGAAGATGGGGGGGAAGCGAACGGCAGAGGATGGGGGGGGCGAAAGGCAGAGGATGGGGGGGGCGAAAGGCAGAGGATGGGGGGGGGGGGAGCGAACGGCAGAGGATGGGGGGGCGAGCGAAAGGCAGAGGATGGGTGGGGCGAGCGAACGGCAGAAGATGGGGGGGAAGCGAACGGCAGAGGATGGGGGGGAGCGAACGGCAGAGGATGGGGGGGGAGCGAACGGCAGAGGATGGAGGGGAGCGAACGGCAGAGGATGGGGGGGGGGAGCGAACAGCAGAGGATGGAGGGGAGCGAACGGCAGAGGATGGGGGGCGAGCGAATGGCAGAGGATGGGGGGGAGCGAACGGCAGAGGATGGGGGGGGGGCGAACGGCAGAGGATGGGGGGGGGAGCGAACGGCAGAGGATGGGGGGGCGAGCGAACGGCAGAGGATGGGGGGGGGAGCGAACAGCAGAGGATGGGTGGGGCGAGCGAACGGCAGAAGATGGGGGGGAGCGAACGGCAGAGGATGGGGGGGGCGAAAGGCAGAGGATGGGGGGGGGAGCGAACGGCAGAGGATGGGGGGGGAGCGAAAGGCAGAGGATGGGTGGGGCGAGCGAACGGCAGAAGATGGGGGGGAAGCGAACGGCAGAGGATGGGGGGGAGCGAACGGCAGAGGATGGGTGGGGCGAGCGAACGGCAGAAGATGGGGGGGAAGCGAACGGCAGAGGATGGGGGGGGCGAAAGGCAGAGGATGGGGGGGGGCGAAAGGCAGAGGATGGGGGGGGGAGCGAACGGCAGAGGATGGGGGGGCGAGCGAAAGGCAGAGGATGGGTGGGGCGAGCGAACGGCAGAAGATGGGGGGGAAGCGAACGGCAGAGGATGGGGGGGAGCGAACGGCAGAGGATGGGGGGGAGCGAACGGCAGAGGATGGGGGGAGCGAACGGCAGAGGATGGGGGGGGGGAGCGAACGGCAGAGGATGGGGGGGGGGAGCGAACGGCAGAGGATGGGGGGGGAGCGAACGGCAGAGGATGGGGGGGGAGCGAACGGCAGAGGATGGGGGGGGAGCGGAACGGCAGAGGATGGGGGGGGAGCGAACGGCAGAGGATGGGGGGGGAGCGAACGCAGAAGATGGGGGGGAGCGAAAGCAGAGGATGGGTGGGGCGAGCGAACGGCAGAAGATGGGGGGGAAGCGAACGGCAGAGGATGGGGGGGGAGCGAAAGCAGAGGATGGGGGGAGCGAACGCAGAGGATGGGGGGGAGCGAACGGCAGAGGATGGGGGGGGGAGCGAACGGCAGAGATGGGGGGGGGAGCGAACGGCAGAGGATGGGGGGGGGAGCGAACGGCAGAGGATGGGGGGGGAGCGAACGGCAGAGGATGGGGGGAGCGAATGGCAGAGGATGGGGCGGGGAGCGAATGGCAGAGGATGGGGGGGAGCGAAAGGCAGAGGGTGGGGGGGGAGCGAACGGCAGAGGATGGGGGGGGAGCGAACGGCAGAGGATGGGGGGAGCGAATGGCAGAGGATGGGGGGGGAGCGAATGGCAGAGGATGGGGGGGAGCGAACGGCAGAGGATGGGGGGGAGCGAACGGCAGAGGATGGGGGGGGGAGCGAATGGCAGAGGATGGGGGGGAGCGAATGGCAGAGGATGGGGGGGGCGAATGGCAGAGGATGGGGGGGGCGAATGGCAGAGGATGGGGGGGGGAGCGAATGGCAGAGGATGGGGGGGCGAACGGCAGAGGATGGGGGGGGCGAACGGCAGAGGATGGGGGGGAGCGAACGGCAGAGGATGGGGGGGAGCGAATGGCAGAGGATGGGGGGGGGCGAACGGCAGAGGATGGGGGCGAGCGAACAGCAGAGGATGGGGGGGGAGCGAATGGCAGAGGATGGGGGGAGCGAATGGCAGAGGATGGGGGGGGAGCGAATGGCAGAGGATGGGGGGAGCGAATGGCAGAGGATGGGGGGGGGAGCGAATGGCAGAGGATGGGGGGGAGCGAACAGCAGAGGATGGGGGGGGGGAGCGAACGGCAGAGGATGGGGGGAGCGAATGGCAGAGGATGGGGGGAGGAGCGAATGGCAGAGGATGGGGGGGGAGCGAATGGCAGAGGATGGGGGGGGCGAATGGCAGAGGATGGGGGGGGCGAACGGCAGAGGATGGGGCGAGCGAACAGCAGAGGATGGGGGGCGAACGGCAGAGGATGGGGGGGAGCGAAAGGCAGAGGATGGGGGGGGGAGCGAACGGCAGAGGATGGGGGGGGAGCGAAAGGCAGAGGATGGGTGGGGAGCGAACGGCAGAGGATGGGTGGGGAGCGAACGGCAGAGGATGGGGGGGGGAGCGAACGGCAGAGGATGGGGGGGGGAGCGAACGGCAGAGGATGGGGGGGGGAGCGAACGGCAGAGGATGGGGGGGAGCGAATGGCAGAGGATGGGGGGGGGGCGAACGGCAGAGGATGGGGGCGAGCGAACAGCAGAGGATGGGGGGGGAGCGAACGGCAGAGGATGGGGGGCGAGCGAATGGCAGAGGATGGGTGGGGAGCCAACGGCAGAGGATGGGTGGGGAGCGAACGGCAGAGGATCGGGGGGGGAGCGAACGGCAGAGGATGGGGGGGGAGCGAACGGCAGAGGATGGGGGGCGAGCGAACGGCAGAGGATGGGTGGGGAGCGAACGGCAGAGGATGGGGGGGGAGCGAACGGCAGAGGATGGGGGGGGCGAACGGCAGAGGATGGGGGGGGGAGCGAACGGCAGAGGATGGGGGGGAGCGAACGGCAGAGGATGGGGGGGCGAACGGCAGAGGATGGAGGGGAGCGAATGGCAGAGGATGGGGGGGGAGCGAACAGCAGAGGATGGGGGGGCGAGCGAACGGCAGGGGATGGGGGGGAGCGAACGGCAGAGGATGGGGGGGAGCAAAAGGCAGAGGATGGGGGGGAGCGAACGGCAGAGGATGGGGGGGAGCGAATGGCAGAGGATGGGGGGGAGCGAATGGCAGAGGATGGGGGGGAGCAAAAGGCAGAGGATGGGGGGGAGCGAATGGCAGAGGATGGGGGGGGAGCAAAAGGCAGAGGATGGGGGGGAGCGAATGGCAGAGGATGGGGGGGAGCAAAAGGCAGAGGATGGGGGGGAGCAAAAGGCAGAGGATGGGGGGGAGCAAAAGGCAGAGGATGGGGGGGAGCGAATGGCAGAGGATGGGGGGGGCGAATGGCAGAGGATGGGGGGGTGAGCGAACGGCAGAGGATGGGGGGGGGAGCGAACGGCAGAGGATGGGGGGGAGCGAATGGCAGAGGATGGGGGGGTGAGCGAACGGCAGAGGATGGGGGGGGGAGCGAACGGCAGAGGATGGGGGGGAGCGAATGGCAGAGGATGGGGGGGTGAGCGAACGGCAGAGGATGGGGGGGGGCGAACGGCAGAGGATGGGGGGGGGGTGAACGGCAGAGGATGGGGGGGGGAGCGAACGGCAGTGGATGGGGGGGCGAGCGAACGGCAGAGGATGGGGGGGGCGAACGGCAGAGGATGGGGGGGGGCGAACGGCAGAGGATGGGGGGGGGAGCGAACGGCAGAGGATGGGGGGGGCGAACGGCAGAGGATGGGGGGGCGAGCGAACGGCAGAGGATGGGGGGGAGCGAACGGCAGATGATGGGGGGGCGAGCGAACGGCAGAGGATGGGGGGGGGCGAACGGCAGAGGATGGGGGGGGCGAACGGCAGAGGATGGGGGGCGAGCGAACGGCAGAGGATGGGGGGCGAGCGAACGGCAGAGGATGGGGGGGGGGAGCGAACGGCAGAGGATGGGGGGGGCGAACGGCAGAGGATGGAGGGGGGAGCGAACGGCAGAGGATGGGGTGGGCGAACGGCAGAGGATGGGGGGGGGAGCGAACGGCAGAGGATGGGGGGGGCGAACGGCAGAGGATGGGGGGGGAGCGAACGGCAGAGGATGGGGGGGGCGAACGGCAGAGGATGGGGGTGGAGCGAACGGCAGAGGATGGGGGGGGCGAACGGCAGAGGATGGGGGGGGAGCGAAAGGCAGAGGATGGGGGGGAGCGAACGGCAGAGGATGGGGGGGAGCGAATGGCAGAGGATGGGGGGGAGCGAAAGGCAGAGGATGGGGGGGGCGAACGGCAGGGGATAGCGGGGAGCGAACGGCAGAGGATGGAGAGGAGCGAACGGCAGAGGATGGGGGGGGGGAACGGCAGAGGATGGGGGGGGGGGAACGGCAGAGGATGGGGGGCGAGCGAATGGCAGAGGATGGGGGGGGGGAGCGAACGGCAGAGGATGGGGGGGCGAACAGCAGAGGATGGGGGGGGCGAGCGAACGGCAGAGGATGGGGGGGGTCGAACGGCAGAGGATGGGGGGCGAGCGAACGGCAGAGGATGGGGGGGGGCGAACGGCAGAGGATGGAGGGGGGAGCGAACGGCAGAGGATGGGGGGGGGAGCGAACGGCAGAGGATGGGGGGGGCGAACGGCAGAGGATGGGGGGGAGCGAACGGCAGAGGATGGGGGGGGCGAACGGCAGGGGATGGGGGGGAGCGAACGGCAGAGGATGGAGGGGAGCGAACGGCAGAGGATGGGGGGGGGGGAGCGGCAGAGGATGGGGGGGGGGAACGGCAGAGGATGGGGGGCGAGCGAATGGCAGAGGATGGGGGGGGGGAGCGAACGGCAGAGGATGGGGGGGCGAACAGCAGAGGATGGGGGGGGGGCGAGCGAACGGCAGAGGATGGGGGGGCGAACGGCAGAGGATGGGGGGCAAGCGAACGGCAGAGGATGGGTGGGGCGAACGGCAGAGGATGGAGGGGGGAGCGAACAGCAGAGGATGGGGGGGGGAGCGAACGGCAGAGGATGGGGGGGGCGAACGGCAGAGGATGGGGGGGAGCGAACGGCAGAGGATGGGGGGGGCGAACGGCAGAGGATGGGGGGGAGCGAACGGCAGAGGATGGGGGGGGCGAACGGCAGAGGATGGAGGGGGGAGCGAACGGCAGAGGATGGGGGGGGCGAACGGCAGAGGATGGAGGGGGAGCGAACGGCAGAGGATGGGGGGGGGGGAGCGAACGGCAGAGGATGGGGGGGGCGAACGGCAGAGGATGGGGGGGCGAACGGCAGAGGATGGGGGGGGAGCGAACGGCAGAGGATGGGGGGCGAGCGAACGGCAGAGGATGGAGGGGAGCGAACGGCAGAGGATGGCGGGGGCGAACGGCAGAGGATGGAGGGGAGCGAACGGCAGAGGATGGGGTGGAGCGAACGGCAGAGGATGGGGGGGGCGAACGGCAGAGGATGGGGGGGGGAGCGAACGGCAGAGGATGGGGGGGCGAACGGCAGAGGATGGAGGGGAGCGAACAGCAGAGGATGGGGGGGGGCGAACGGCAGAGGATGGGGGGGCGAGCGAACGGCAGAGGATGGGGGGGCGAGCGAACGGCAGAGGATGGAGGGGAGCGAACGGCAGAGGATGGGGGGGGCGAACGGCAGAGGATGGAGGGGGGAGCGAATGGCAGAGGATGGGGGGGGGAGCGAACCGCAGAGGATGAGGGGGGCGAACGGCAGAGGATGGGGGGGGCGAACGGCAGAGGATGGGGGTGGAGCGAACGGCAGAGGATGGGGGGGCGAACGGCAGAGGATGGGGGGGGCGAACGGCAGAGGATGGGGGGGAGCGAACGGCAGAGGATGGGGGGGGCGAACGGCAGAGGATGGGGGGGGGAGCGAACGGCAGAGGATGGGGTGGGAGCGAACGGCAGAGGATGGGGGTCGAACGGCAGAGGATGGGGGGGGGGAGCACGTGCGGGGGGGGGGAGAGAGCAGTGCGGGGGGGGGGGGGGAAAGTGGGGTGAGAGTGCAATGGGGTGAGGTGAGGCGAGAGTGCACCAGGGTGGGGGAGAGAGTGCATTGGGGTGAGGAGGGGGTTGGGGAGGGGGGGGGGGGGGGGGTGAGAGTGCACCGGGATGGAGTGGGGGGGGGGGGGGGGGAAGAGAAAGAGAGTGGGGGTGAGAGTGCACCTGGGTGAGGGCGCAGGAGAGCTCTGGAAGAAATGGGAACCAGCAACACTGCATAGGAGCGGTGGCAGACCGGAGGCACCATGTAACAGATGGTGGGGCCACAGTAGGAAAGAAATCCTCTGGAGGATTCTCTGCGCCTCTCCACGGGTCCACTGCTGTAAACCCTTTTTCACCTCTTGGGATTTGATGCATGGATCAGAGGGCACCTCCACCATTTGGAGGTCCCTCACACCCTCCTGTCATCACCTCGCACTCCCAGTGAAACGGTCAGCCTTCCAGCTGTGGGTCCCCAGATCGCACCTGCAGCCTTAGGAACTCGCTCGTCTTCCTTAACTGGACGGCAGGCCCGGAGGCCACATCTGGTGCACACCCCAGGCCAGTGCAGGATTGGGACTTGGGGAAGAATCTTCCAGGAGCTAGTTTTACCGACACTCTGAAAATGTTGAGTTCGTACCAAAAATTCTGTCTGGAAACTATATAAAAATAAAAAAAGGGGTTTGCTGAGGGTGCCAAATACCTAACGTGAATATGAAAACAGAACATCACTGAGGTCGATTTGTAACGGTCAGGCAGGGGAACCCCGGTTGGTTTTCTCCCTCTTAACCTTCAGTAGATTGTTCAAATTGGGGCCTCCACGAAGGTATGTTATTGTACAGCAATTTAGCTCGTGGGTAATAAAGAAAACCTTGGCGATCAGCTACAATTAGCATTGAACAGGGGATGGTCCTAGCCTGCACAACAGCTTAGCCGCTGGGTAGCTGGTGAGTGGAGAGCAAGCAACAAGTGAACAGAGAAGCAACAGGTCCCCGTTTGAAGGTGATAAAATTAGCAACCGCTGTTTGAAAAGCGGCGATTACAATGCACATATGAACGACCACAAGAGATCAACACAAAACAGAGGAACGAGCTGCTCAAGCACACACATAGTAAACAGTCCTTGTTCACTCTTGTATTCCACACAACAATAAATCTACTTATTGCAGAACAAGCGGTCACTTTGAGTGTATTTCATCCCAAAAATTAAACCAAGAGTTAAAAAAAAAAACTTCCATAAGCAGTTGCAAAGAGTTTCCACATGTAAATTTTAAGTAAATTAAAAAGCATCGTACGGTTCCTCTATTGATGACTATTTTTTACACTTGAGAAAATGTTTGCATTTGTGATGGACACTGCTGCAATTTCTTTGGATAAATAGTTGTCTGGTAGTACAGAATTTGATTATTGCTGAAAAAAGACACCGTCGAAGTTTTTCGTCTTTCACTCATCAACTCGCAAGAGTACCACAGGAAAAGAGAACAGTTTATATCTCACGAGACGACCAATCCGCACTCTCTTCCCACGCGGTATAAAATGTTGTTCCCTTTACGTTTGGTATTCTTGTATTTGTCCTGGTGAGTGACACACGAAAAACTTTTGACATACGCACTTACAAATTAGCAGCAGGAGTAGGCCACTCTGCCCCTTGAGCCAGCTCAGTTTTTCAATAAGATCACGGCTAAACTAATTCTAACCTTCCGCCTACCCCCGATAACCTTTCACCTCCCCCCGATAACCTTTCACCTCCTTGTTTATCAAACATCTATCTCGCTGTCTTAAAAATATTCAAAGATTCTGCTTCCACTGCCTTTTGAGGAAGTGAGTTCCAAAGAATCATGATCCTCTCAGAAAGATTTCTCTGAAAATCGGCAACCCCTTATTTTTGGGCAGTGCCCCCAAGTTCTAGATACTCCCACAAGAGGAGGCATCTTCTCCACATCCACCCTGTCAAAACCCCTCAGGATCTTAAAGGTCACAATCAAGTTGCCTCTTACTCTTCTAAACTCCGGTGGACAAAAACCTAGCCTGTCCAACCTTCCTTCATAAGAAAACCCGCCCAAACCAGGTATTAATCTAGCAAACCTTTCCTGAACTGCCTCTATCACATTTATATCCCTTCAGAAATAAGGAGACCACCCCTGTACACCAGGGCTTCCCATACTTTGAGCCGTGGAAACTCTAGTGACCTCCCAAGAACATGGGGTAACCCCCATGCATTCTCAATGTTAATGCCCCTTTCTTGCTGCAAAATAGGTGCGAACACAGGAATCAAATGGAAACAAATCTTTTCTAGCTATGGCTATGCAAATGTTAGTCTGGTAATAATTAAAAAGTGCTCTGATTAAAAATATCAAATCCAGACAAAGCAAATCTCCTTCACCCCGCTCAAGGAAGACTCCTGAACAAGAGGACGACAAAGGAAGTGCTTCGAAGACACCCTGAAGGCTTAGCTCAAGAAATGGAACATAGATGTCAATGCCCGGGAGACCCTTGCCCAGGAGACCTTCTTGGAGAAACCTTCTGATTGAAGGAGCTCAATTCTCCGAGGACACCCGATGATAAGAGGGGGCTAGGAAGAGGAGGCTGAGGAATACCAGCGGTCTAGAGTCCAAGGAGCGATCCCACCTCCCGGAAACACCTGCTATGTGTGCGGTCGAAGGTGCAGCTCGAGGATCGGGCACATTCGCCATGCAACAACGCACAGAGCCCATGACCAATAGAATTTCTTAGGTTGACAATCATACTCGTCAGAGAGTGATGAGTCAGCGGAGAAACAGCTTCAAAAATGGCTTCTAACATTTTTCCTAAGACAGACGTTAGTTTCCTATGTTGAACCTCCCTTCCTTTTTGAATAGAGGGGTTACATTTGCTTCCAATCCAGGTAGCAGTGTCCCTTTAGGTCACATTTCTGGCTCAATAGCAGACTTTTGAGGCTTCCCCCAGAACAATGGTCTGGTAAATAGGAGTCCTTTAAAAATTATTTTCAAAGGCATTGCACTATTCAAGCTGTTTACTCCATTTTTGAAACTTTTAATCACCAGGGAGGTACTATTTAGTAAATTATTGGAGCTGTGGGTCCTGATGGACTTCATCCTTGGATCTCGGGCACGCAGCACGGTAGCACAGTGGTTAGCACTGTTGCTTCACAGCTCTAGGGTTCCGGGTTCGATTCTCGGTTTGGGTCGCTGTCTTGTGTGGAGTCTGCACGTTCTCCTCGTGTCTGTGTGGGTTTCCTCCCGGTGCTCTGGTTTCCTCCCACAATGGAACTTTTGGGAATTTTGGAAAACTAAAACCAACATATGGGGCGAAATTCTCCCGAAACGGCGCGATGTCCGCCGACTGGCGCCCAAAACGGCGCCAATCAGACGGGCATCGCGCCGCCCCAAAGGTGCGGAATGCGGCATCTTTGGGGGCCGAGCCCCAACATTGAGGGGCTAGGCTGACGCCGCAGGAATTTCCGCCCCGCCAGCTGGCGGAAACGGCCTTTGTTGCCCCGCCAGCTGGCGCGGAAATGCCATCTCGGGGCGGCGCATGCGCGGGAGCGTCAGCGGCCGCTGACAGTTTCCCACGCATGCGCAGTGGAGGGAGTCTCTTCCGCCTCCGCCATGGTGGAGACCGTGGCGGAGGCGGAGGGAAAGAGTGCCCCCACGGCACAGGCCCGCCCGCGGATTGGTGGTCCCCGATCGCGGGCCAGGCCACCGTGGGGGCACCCCCCGGGGCCAGATCGCCCCGCACCCCCCCCCAGGACCCCAGAGCCCGCCCACATCGTAAACAGCTTGAATAGTGCAATGCCTTTGAAAATAATTTAAAAAGGACTCATATTTACCAGACCATTGTTCTGGGGGAAGCCTCAAAAGTCTGCTATTGAGCCAGAAATGTGACCTAAAGGGACACTGCTACCTGGATTGGCTGCAGCAGCCAGATTGGAATAGTCAACTACTCAAGACTATGGGAAGGGGGTCAGGAATGGAGAGACTGACCAGTGGCCACCCTTGTAAGGTCATTCAGAGACTTGTTGATGTATGAACCAAGGGGAATCATACCATTGTGGGGAGCTGTTGTGACCAGACCAACTTGGGTTTAACATTTGCAATATAGCATGTAAGTAAAGTTGCCTTTCTTCCTTGCTTTTAATGTACAAAGTGTTTTCTCCTTTCAGCAAAGTTATCTTTATTGCTTTACACTTCTTCATTTTTATATTATCAACTTTAATTGTCATGTTATGTCCATCATTATTCAATAAAATTGGTTTAACACATATTTGGCATTGTCATCCATCCAGGGCAGCACGGTAGCATTGTGGATAGCACAATTGCTTCACAGCTCCAGGGTCCCAGGTTCAATTCCGGCTTGGGTCACTGTCTGAGCCCGGCCAGGTGGTAGATGTTTCAGTAGGGGAGCATTTCGGGAACAGTGACCACAATTCAGTAAGTTTTAAAGTGCTGGTGGACAAGGATAAGAGTGATCCTAGGATGAATGTGCTAAATTAGGGGAAGGCTAATTATAACAATATTAGGCGGGAACTGAAGAACATAGATTGGGGGCGGATGTTTGAGGGCAAATCAACATCTGACATGTGGGAGCCTTTCAAGTGTCAGTTGAAAGGAATTCAGGACCGGCATGTTCCTGTCAGGAAGAAGGATAAATATGGCAATTTTCGGGAACCTTGGATAACAAGAGATATTGTAGGCCTCGTCAAACAGAAAAAGGAGGCATTTATCAGGGCTAAAAGGCTGGGAACAGATGAAGCCTGTGTGGAATATAAGGAAAGTAGGAAGGAACTTAAGCAAGGAGTCAGGAGGGCTAGAAGGGGTCACGAAAAGTCATTGGCCAATAGGGTTAAGGAAAATCCCAAGGCTTTTTACACGTACATAAAAAGCAAGAGGGTAGCCAGGGAAAGGGTTGGCCCACTGGAGGATAGGCAAGGGAACCTATGTGTGGAGCCAGAGAAAATGGGTGAGGTACTAAATGAATACTTTGCATCAGTATTCACCAAAGAGAAGAAATTGGTAGATGTTGAGTCTGGAGAAGGGTGTGTAGATAGCCTGGGTCACATTGAGATCCAAAAAGACGAGGTGTTAGGTGTCTTAAAAAATATTAAGGTAGATAAGTCCCCAGGGCCTGATGGGATCTACCCCAGAATACTAAAGGAGGCTGGAGAGGAAATTGCTGAGGCCTTGACAGAAATCTTTGGATCCTCACTGTCTTCAGGTGTTGTCCCGGAGGACTGGAGAATAGCCAATGTTTTTCCTCTGTTTAAGAAGGGTAGCAAGGATAATCCAGGGAACTACAGGCCGGTGAGCCTTACTTCAGTGGTAGGGAAATTACTGGAGAGAATTCTTTGAGACAGGATCTACTCCCATTTGGAAGCAAATGGACGTATTAGTGAGAGGCAGCATGGTTTTGTGAAGGGGAGGTCGTGTCTCACTAGCTTAATAGAGTTTTTCAAGGAGGTCACTAAGATGATTGATGCAGGTAGGACAGTGGATGTTGTCTATATGGACTTCAGTAAGGCCTTTGACAAGGTCCCTCATGGTAGACTAGTACAAAAGGTGAAGTCACATGGGATCAGGGGTGAGCTGGCAATGTGGAAACAGAACTGGCTAGGTCATAGAAGGCAGAGAGTAGCAATGGAAGCCTGTTTTTCTAATTGGAGGGCTGTGACCAGTGGTGTCCCACAGGGATCAGTGCTGGGACCTTGGCAAGTCATGTTGCAGCTGTATAGAACCTTAGTTAGGCCACATTTGGAGTATAGTGTTCAAATCTGGCCGCCACACTACCAGAAGGATGTGGTGGCTTTAGAGAGGGTGCAGAAGAGATTTACCAGAATGTTGCCTGGTATGGAGGGCATTAGCTATGAGGAGCGGTTGAATAAACTCGGTTTGTTCTCACTGGAACGAAGGAGGTTGAGGGGCGACCTGATAGAGGTCTACAAAATTATGAGGGGCATAGACAGAGTGGATAGTCAGAGGCTTTTCCCCGGCGTAGAGGGGTCAATTACTAGGGGGCATAGGTTCAAGGTGAGAGGGGCAAGGTTTAGAGTAGATGTACGAGGCAAGTGTTTTACGCAGAGGGTAGTGGGTGCCTGGAACTCGCTATCGGAGGAGGTGGTGGAAACAGGAACGATAGTGACATTTAAGGGGCATCTTGACAAATACATGAATAGGATGGGAATAGAGGGATACGGACCCAGGAAGTGTAGAAGATTGTAGTTTAGTCGGGCAGCATGGACGGCACGGGCTTGGAGGGCCAAAGGGCCTGTTCCTGTGCTGTACTTTTCTTTGTTCTTTGTTCTTTTGTCTGTGCGGAGTCTGCACATCCTCCCCGTGTGTGCGTGGGTTTCCTCCGGGTGCTCCGGTTTCCTCCCACAGTCCAAAGATGTGCATGTTAGGTGGATTGGCCATGATAAATTGTCCTTAGTGCCCAAAATTGCCCTTAGTGTTGGGTGGGGTTACTGGATTATGGGGATAGGGTGGAGGTGTGGACCTTGGGTAGGGTGCTCTTTCCAAGAGCCGGTGCAGACTCGATGGGCCAAATGGCCTCCTTCTGCACTGTAAATTCTACGAAATCTACGAAATGTCCCACCCACAGTAGCTCCTGTGCTGTACTTTTCTTTGTTCTTTTAGAAGATTTTAGTTTGGACGGGCAGCATGGTCGGCACAGGCTTGGAGGGTCGAAGGGCCTGTTCCTGTTTTTCTTTGTTCTTAGTATAGCTCCGAACCCAAGTGAGACTCCATAAGAGACTCTCGCGACATTACACTGTCGATTTGGATTGTATCTATTCTGAGTATTCCTAAAATATCCGCCATTGCATCTCTATTGACCTATCCATTAACGTTATTGCCAGTTCACTTTAGCTAGTGCTGCTTCCCTCCTCTCATAATTGCCCATAATTATGTTTCAAATACTAGTTTTGGACTGACTCTTCTCTCCCTCAAACTGGATGAAAAATTCAATCATGTTACGATCGCTGTTCCCCCGGGGGAAGCTTCACTGCTACTCCCAGCGATCAAGGGTCATTGCTTCACCATGAAGTTATCAATAACTCTCATCTAATTGCACAATATAGGGTAGACTCTGTCTACACCTCCCGTTGCCTTGGGAAAGTGGGCAGCATAATCAAAGACCCCTCCCACCCAGGTTATTCTCTCTTCCAACCACTGGGCAGGAGGTACAAAAGTCTGAGAACACATACTAACAGATTCAAAAACAGCTTCTTCCCCGCTGTTATCAGACTCCTGAATGACTCTCTTATGGACTGAACTGATTTCTCTACACATCTTCTCTTCCGAGTAGTACTGCACTCCTGTATGCTCATCCGATGCCAGTGTCTATGTATTTACATTGTGTATCTATTGTATGTCCATATTTTTGTCATGGAACAATCTGTCTTGACCGTACGCAGAACGATACTTTTTACTGTACCTTGGTACACGTGACAATAATTCAAATCCAATCCAATCCAATCCCAAGTCTAGTGTAGCCTGCTCTTTGCTTGGCTATTCTGAGAATCGAACGTGCTGTTCTAAGAATCTGACTCTAAAACACCCCCATGAACTCCTCCTCTGGGCTACCTTTTTGCATCTGATTTATCCAATCTACATGTAGCTTCAAATCCCCCATGATTATTGCTGTACCTTTCTGACAGGTTCCCATGATTTGTTCTTTGTACTAAGCCCTACCACGCGATTACTATTCGGCGACCGGTACACCCACTCATTAAAGTGACATCCCGCCTTTAACATTTCTCATCATTATCCTAACATCCTGGTTTCCTGAAGCCAGGTCATCCCTCTCTAGCATACGAATACCTTCATGTCTTTTTTCAGCAACACTCAATTTATTGATTTGTGTACGAAACACCTTATTATACCGTAAGTAAATTTGACTACAATGTGTCGTGGCCACAACCATACGGTGAAAATGTCTTACCTGCATAATGCTGAACCAACTGCTGCAGCGTTTCAAACTGGGCTCGGGTTGTTATATAATACCCACCATTATCCAGTTTGCGGATCTTATAGTGTTTAACGTGGTCTCCTTTCGTGTCATCCCAGTCTCGTATTGACAAAGAAAAGGCACCTGTATGCAGCAAACGACATGGCGATATTATTCGGCGCAGTGATGCACAGAATCACATTCCACGATGTCTTTTATAATCACAATGACGGGCTGATCACCTAGAAAGGCGTCTCATGCAAGGTCAGTTTCTCGCCGGTCCGGGGGGTGGGGGGGGAGAAAATCCACAGGGGCCAAAGTTGCCATTTACCAGACTGTCTGCCAGCAACAGCTGATGATACCGATCTTGGTTTTATTCATGAGCTCGTGTCTGGAGTTCCTGCCTTACACAAGCACGTGAGCACATAATTTTTTAAAAATAAATTTAGAGTACCCAATTCATTTTTTCCAATTAAGGGGCAATTTAGTGTGGCCAATCAACCTGCCCTGCACATTTTTGGGTTGTGGGGGCGAAACCCACACAAACACGGGGAGAATGTGCGAACTCCACACGGACAGTGACCCAGAGCCGGGATCGAACCTGGGACCTCGGCGCCGTGAGGCAGCAGTGCTAACCACTGCGCCACTGTGCTGCCCGCATGAGCGCATAATCAGTGCTACTTGAATTCTCGCTCATAATATTAACACGTTTACATGAACAACTTTTTAGTTGTTGCAAGCTCTGGTTGTTCATGTGCTCCGGGGATTCTAATCATACCGCTCATTTCCTCGGCAGCCCAATCACTGATAGGTGACTGTGGCGGTGAATTAATCAGCCAAGGCTACTCTGAAAAGAGATCACCAGGGACGGTCTGCAGTCCCAGCAGTGGCCACTGCTCCCATTTGGCACTGCTGGGGTTGGAAAGCCATTGGCGATTTGATTGTCCAGTAGTTTACGCAGATAATTGCCCGACAGCCGTAAGACCAGATCGTGGCATTGGCGGGTCAGCGGGGGGCGGGCTCCATCCAGTGACTTACTAGCTGGCAGGCCTCTGGGCAGCACGGTAGCATTGTGGTTAGCACAATTGCTTTACAGCTCCAGGGTCCCAGGTTCGATTCTGGCTTGGGTCACTGTCTGTGCGGAGTCTGCACGTTCTCCCAGTGTCTGCGTGGGTTTCCTCCGGGTGCTCCGGTTTCCTCCCACAGTCCAAAGATGTGCAGGTTAGGTGGATTGGCCATGATAAATTGCCCTTATTGTCCACAATTAGGAAAGCAAATGCAACATTCACATTCATGTTGAGAGGGCTAGAATACAAGATCAGGGATGTACTGCTGAGGCTGTATAGGCTCTGGTCAGACCCCAGTTGGCGTATTGTGAGCAGTTTTGGGCCCCATATCTAAGGAAGGATGTGCTGGTCTTGGAAAGGGTCCAGAGGAGGTTCACAAGAATGATCCCTGGAATGAGGAACTAGTCATCTGAGGAACGGTTGAGGACACTGGGTCTGTACTCGTTGGAGTTTAGAAGGATGAGGGGGGATCTTATTGAAACTTACAGGATACTGCGAGGCCTGGATAGAGTGGACGTGGAGAGGATATTTCCACTTGTAGGAAAAACTAGAACCAGAGGACACCTTCTCAGTTTAAAGGGACGATCCTTTAAAACAGAGATGAGGAGGAATTTCTTCAGCTTGAAGGCGGTGAATCTGAGGAACTCTTTGCCGCAGAAGGCTGTGGAGGCCAAATCACTGAGTGTCTTTAGGACAGAGATAGATAGGTTCTTTGTTAATAGGCGGATCAGGGGTTATGGGGAGAAGGCAGGAAAATGGGGATGAGAATAATATCAGCCATGATTGAATGTCGGAGCACTCGATGGGCCAAATGGCCTAATTCTGCTCCTATGTTTTATGGTTTGATCAGGAGGGTAATGAGGCAGCTACAAAGAATGTTTTGTAGGCACATCATTAGCTATACCCAGGTCCTACACTTCATATTTTCCCCCAGGTAGATCTGTCACAGCGAGAAAAATAAATATTTTATTTTCTACCAATTAAATCATGGGAATATATATTATTTAAATAAAGGGAAGAGAATGATTTATGCAGCATTTCATGATTGGAACAGTTTGGAGAGGGTTTTTTGCCCTTTGATTTGGGACCCCGAATTCGGGGTCCAGTAAGGGTGGCAACCCCAGGGTGCGTGGGGAAAACAGTCACCCGGCGGTGATTTTCCTCAAAATGACCAGAAGCCGGGATTGCGTCAAATGACAGGCCGACGGGAGGCCCTACAGCGTGGGAGGGAGGAGATGAAAACTGCAGTTCAGCTTGGGGTGGAGGGGGCAATAAATATTAAAAATGGAAGCAGCAGACAGGTCTCTATGGTGGAATGGGCAGCCCCCTGTCAAGGGGAGAAAATGCCTTACCTTTGGTGGTTTCACTTTCACGAATGAGGAAGGTTCCTCTGGGGTTACACACAGACAGAAGTTGCCTCTCAGCCTCTTTGCGGCCAAGTTTACCAAAGTACCACCTGTTAACAGAGACGATTTTATTATAAGCGCTGCGAAACACTGTACAGTCAAACATAAATATTCAGCGATTCAAATGAGTTTAATAAAAGATTGAGGACACTCCCAGACTCCTCTCTGATCCACGCCGCTGGGGAGGCGACCGGCCCCCAATTTGTCGGTCCTTAGCGGGCTTCCCTGCTGTATTATCCTCCCAAGTAAGGATTTTGTTTCCAGCAGGTCTGAACAAACGGGGGCTGGCGGCTTCCCGGGAGATCGAGCAGATTGGAGACTCGGGCTTCTGTCCTGAAGGAAGTCAATGTGGCGTTTGAGGTTTTTAACGTGGATCTCTCTCCGGGGAGTGGACCGGACATGTCAGGTAAGGCCTCTGGACTGGATGCGTTTTCCGTCGAATTTTACAGGAAGTATGTGGACCAGTTGGCACCATTGATAGTAGATATGTTCAATGATTCTTTGGCTCAGGGTTCATTGCCCAATGAACATTCGTAGGCCTCTATCTCCCTCATCTTGATAAAATGATAGGGACCCGGTGGAATGGTGATGATAACACGGGCTTTGGTAATGACTTTGCTCCCGTTCTCCCCAGTGAGGGATTGCTCAAACCTGGCGGTGATCTCTACTTTAAGTTTATGGAAACAGTTTAGGCAAAATTACAAGCTGAGCGCCGTGTCATTGTTGGCCCCTATCTACAGCAACCATTTGTTTGTGCTGTTGGGTCTGGACGCAATGTTTAAGTCGTGGGAAGGAAAGGACCTCGAGTATTTTGGGGATCTGTTCTTGGACGGACGTTTTGCCAGTTTGGAGGAGCTTTCGGTGAAATTTCAACCGTCAGGAGCACACTTGTTCCACTATTTCCATTATGCAATTTTGTCCAGAAGGCTTGTCCTACATTTCCCTTGATGCCACAACCCTCCTTGGTGGGGAAGTGTCTGGGTGGGGGAGGTGGGGAGGGGAGTATTTCAAATATTTACGGGCAGATTATGTCAATGGAAACAGTCGCATAGAACATACCGTGCAGAAGGAGGCCATTCGGCCCCTCGAGTCTGCACCGACCCACTTAAGCCCTCACTTCCACCCTATCCCTGTAACCCAATAACCCCTCCTAACCTTTTTTGGTCACTACGGGCAATTTATCATGTCCAATCCACCTAACCTGCACGTCTTTGGACTGTGGGAGGAAATCGGAGCACCCGGAGGAAACCCACGCACACACGGGGAGAACGTGCAGACTCCGCACAGACAGTAACTGTTATAACCTGCCTACTGACGATTGGCTGGGGACTAATGATTATCCCACAATCCTATGGGAGTATGAACTTCCCCAATGAGGGGGGCGGAGAAACTCCTACTATAAATAAGCTGGCCAGTCCAGGAACCAGGAGGAAGGAGTATGTAGCAAGGGAAGTTACTGCTACTGTTATGTATATATTGTTATAGTAAATAAACTTTATTATTTTGTATCCTTAAAACTCGTGCTGGATTCTTCGTGGCCCTTACAAAACTGGCGACGAAGGTAAAAGTGAATAGCTGTCTACATTGCTGAAGCCACCTCCCTGGATTTTTGTTGGATACAGGTTGGAAGTTGTTTTCTATTATACGATGCCTCTGTACGGACGTTTGGACATTTTTGATGCTGCGCTGGAAAGCTGGAACCAGTACACACAACGGATGCGTTACTATTTCCGGGCAAACAATATCACTGAAAACGAGCGCCAGGTGGTCATATTGCTCACCGCCTGCGGGCCGCATACGTTTGGGGTGATTAGGAGCCTTACGTACCCAGCTGCGCCGGACACCAAAACGTTTGACGAACTTGTGAATATAGTGGGGCAACACTTTAACCCAACCCCGTCCACGATAGTCCAGCGTTACCGGTTTAATACCGCTGAGAGGACCCCTGGAGAATCCCTTGCCGATTTTTTATCCAGGCTACGCGGGATTGCGGAATATTGTGACTATGGTGAGACCTTGTCAGAAATGTTACGCGACCGTTTGGTTTGCGGTATTAACAATGCGGCCACCCAGAGAAAGTTGTTAGCGGAGCCAACATTGACTTTTCAACAGGCAATACAAATAGTCTTGTCCCGAGAGAGCGCAGAGCGAGGAGTACAGGAGCTACAGGGAATGGAAGTGCATGCCTTGGGGCGCAACCCTTTCCGCCCAAAAACGTCCCCCCGCACTCCTGCGGTACCTTGGGCGAGGCAACGACCAGACCGACGCCAGTGGCCATCGGACATTCCTCCCCGAAGGGAGCCTTCTCCAGAGCCAATGGATGAGGAGCCATGTCCGTGTCAGACTTGTAGGCGCCGACCCCGTCGCGGACGGCGGTCCTGGGGACGCCAGAGGCGCCGTCGTTCCGACCAAAACTGGGACCAGCCCAGGGGCCGTAACTGGGACCAGCCCAGAGGCCGTACCTTCCATGTGGATGAACCTGCGGCGACCACTCCTGAGGACGTGGAGACGGAGGACGACTGCCTGCAGCTGCATTGTGTGGCAGCTCCCCGTGTGGCCCCCATTAAGGTGACAGTACGGGTCAATGGCCACCCGCTGGAGATGGAGTTGGATACTGGCGCAGCGGTCTCCGTGATCGCCCAGAGGACATTCGACCGCATCAAGCAGGGTATACAGACCCTTACATTAACTGACTCACAGGCCAGGTTGGCCACCTACACGGGGGGACCACTGGACATTGCAGGAACTACAATGACCCCTGTTGTCTATGGACGCCAGGAGGGGCGTTTCCCACTTATCGTAGTGCGTGGCCATGGGCCCAGCCTGTTGGGTCGGGACTGGTTGCGCCATTTGCGGTTGCAATGGCAGCACATCCTCCAAACAGTTTCTGGAGGGTTGACTGAGGTGCTAGGACGATACCCAGAGGTATTCCAGCCTGGTTTGGGGAAAATAAAAGGGGCCGTAGCCCGTATCCAAGTTGAACCAGGAGCCACGCCGCGCTATTTCCGGGCGCGCCCAGTGCCTTACGCTTTGCTCGAGAAGGTAGAAGGGGAGCTCACTCGTTTGGAGAGTTTGGGTATTATCAGGCCCGTCCGTTTTGATGACTGGGCAGCACCAATTGTACCAGTAATGAAGCCAGATGCCACAGTTCGCTTGTGTGGCGACTATAAACTTACAGTGAATACAGTTTCCCGACTCGACCGATACCCAATGCCTCGCATAGAGGATCTCTACGCGAAACTTGCAGGCGGACTCTCATTCACAAAATTAGATATGAGTCACGCCTACCTGCAGTTGGAGCTGGACCCTGCCTCCCGACCATATGTAACAATTAACACACACCGGGGCCTGTATGAATATACACGGTTGCCCTTTGGAGTATCCTCTGCCTGCGCAATTTTTCAACGTGTTATGGAGGGCATTTTGAGAGGTTTACCACGTGTGGCTGTCTACCTAGATGACGTGTTGATTACAGGGACGTCGGAGCAAGAGCATTTGGAAAATCTGGAGGCTGTCCTTAAACGCCTTTCGGAGGCTGGAGTCCGTTTACGTCACACAAAGTGCGTATTTCAGGCAAAAGAAGTAGTCTACCTAGGTTATCGGGTGGACCGCGAGGGTCTGCACCCCGTCGCAGAGAAGGTGCGTGCAATTCAACATGCCCCCACCCCGACTGACACTTCGCATCTTCGTTCTTTTCTCGGACTCGTAAACTATTACAGGAAGTTCCTCCCCAATCTGGCATCTACGCTGGCCCCGTTGCACCTTCTGCTAAAGAAAAATCACACCTGGGTTTGGGGTCAGCCGCAAGAAACCGCTTTCCGGCGGGTAAAGCAACAATTGTCGTCGTCTGGGTTACTAACCCACTATGATCCGGGAAAGCCTTTGCTCGTCACATGTGATGCATCCCCGTATGGTATTGGAGATGTCCTGTCCCACAAGATGGAGAACGGGGCCGAGCGACCGATAGCTTTCGCCTCCCGCACATTGACTGCAGCGGAGAAAAAGTACGCGCAGATCGAGAAGGAGGGCCTGGCAGTGGTTTTCGCGGTGAAACGCTTCCACCAGTATGTGTACGGCCGCCATTTCACTATCGTGACTGATCATAAGCCCCTGCTGGGACTCTTCAGAGAGGATAAGCCAATACCGCCCATTGCTTCTGCACGGATCCAGCGCTGGGCTTTGTTGCTTGCTGCATATGAGTATTCTCTGGAGCACAAACCAGGTACGCAGATAGCAAATGCCGACGCACTGAGCCGATTGCCTTTATCGACCGGCCCCATGTCGACCCCCACGACCGGTGAGGTGGTCGCAACCCTAAATTTTATGGACACCTTGCCTGTCACGGCATCACAGATCCATGAGTGGACCCAGACGGAGCCAGTCCTGTCAAAGGTTCGGCACATAGTCCTGTATGGTGGGCAGCATAGACAGCTCCCAGGCGAGTTGAGGGCATTTTCCTCCAAGCTGTCAGAGTTCAGCATGGAAGACGGCATCCTCTTGTGGGGGACGCGTGTGATTGTCCCGGAAAAAGGCCAGGAGCTGATATTATCAGACTTGCACAATGGGCATCCGGGCGTGACCAAGATGAAAATGTTGGCCCGGAGTTATGTCTGGTGGCCAGGCCTCGACACTGACATTGAGAAGGTGGCCCACAACTGCTCCATTTGCCAGGAGCATCAGAAGCTTCCGCCGGCCGCGCCCCTACATCACTTGGAATGGCCAGGGCGGCCTTGGGCACGCTTACATGCAGATTTCGCAGGCCCTTTTCAGGGATCCATATTCCTTCTACTAATTGACGCCCAGTCCAAATGGCTGGAGGTGCATAAGATGCAGGGGACGACATCCTGCGCAACAATTGAAAAAATGCGTTTATCATTTAGCACGCATGGTCTCCCCGAGGTGCTGGTCACGGATAATGGCACTCCATTCACGAGTGAGGAGTTTGCTAGGTTTACAAAGACGAACGGCATCCGCCATATCCGCACTGCCCCTTACCACCTGGCTTCAAATGGGTTGGCAGAGCGTGCAGTGCAAACATTCAAAAGAGGCCTAAAGAAGCAGTCTTCCGGATCAATGGACACGAGACTGGCTCGGTTTTTGTTTACGTACAGGACCACCCCCCATACAGTGACTGGGGTAGCTCCCGCAGAACTCCTAATGGGCCGGAGACTTCGCACCCACCTTACTATGGTCTTCCCGGACATTGGCGCAAAAGTACGCCGCACACAAGAACGGCAGGGACCGGGATTGTCTCGGCATCGTCCGATTCGGCAGTTTGCGCCCGGTGACCCAGTATTCGTGCGGAATTTTGCTGGTGGTGCCCAATGGGTTCCTGGTGTAATCTTTCGCCAAACGGGCCCTATATCGTACCAAGTGCAAGCCCAGGGTCGTCTCCAGCGAAAACATGTAGACCACGTCCGGTCCAGAAGATCATCCCCGCAAAAGATTCCCCGCCCCCGGAGCTCAGTTCAACAGCGGCAAAGACCAGAAACAAGGGAAGGTAGTCCTCCAAATCTTCCACTGGTGCCTCACTCGAAGCCTGCGCAGGTCGTGACGGGACCGAATGGGGATAGAGACGCTGACATGACGGAGGCAGCAGACTCTGACTCCGAGATGAATCCGAGGGGGAATCCTCGGGTCCACAGGCCGTGGATGTACAACCGCGCCGTTCATCACGGAAGCGCCGGTCTCCGTCTCGTTATAAGCCGCCTGATCCAGCGCCGCGTGCAAATGGCGTCCGGCCTGCGGCCAAACGAGTTCGACGCCTTCCTACGGTGGATTCCTTGGACTTTGTGGGGGAGGGATGTTATAACCTGCCGACTGACGATTGGCTGGGGACTAATGACTATCCCACAATCCAATGGCAGTATGAACTTCCCCAATGAGGGGGGGGCGGAGAAACTCCTACTATAAATAAGCTGGCCAGTCCAGGAACCAGGAGGAAGGAGAAGGTAGCAAGGGAAGTTACTGCTACTGTTATGTATATATTGTTATAGTAAATAAACGTTATTATTTTGTATCCTTAAACTCGTGCTGGATTCTTCGGGGCTGGGAGGTAAGTCAACCTTTAAAAGCACTTGTCTTTGCAGGGGCAGGCCAGTCGATTTCGGCGGCGGGAGAACAGCTGGTGAGTGGTGAGTCAGTTTCAGCGGGAGCATTGCGGAAGGAGGTTGCTGGGAGGTAAGTCAACCTTTAAAAGCACTTGTCTTTGCAGGGGCAGGCCAGTCGATTTCGGCGGCGTGAGAACAGCTGGTGAGTGGTGAGTCAGTTTCAGCGGGAGCATTGCGGAAGGAGGTTGCTGGGAGGTAAGTCAACCTTTAAAAGCACTTGTCTTTGCAGGGGCAGGCCAGTCGATTTCGGCGGCGGGAGAACAGCTGGTGAGTGGTGAGTCAGTTTCAGCGGGAGCATTGCGGAAGGAGGTTGCTGGGAGGTAAGTCAACCTTTAAAAGCACTTGTCTTTGCAGGGGCAGGCCAGTCGATTTCGGCGGCGGGAGAACAGCTGGTGAGTGGTGAGTCAGTTTCAGCGGGAGCATTGCGGAAGGAGGTTGCTGGGAGGTAAGTCAACCTTTAAAAGCACTTGTCTTTGCAGGGGCAGGCCAGTCGATTTCGGCGGCGGGAGAACAGCTGGTGAGTGGTGAGTCAGTTTCAGCGGGAGCATTGCGGAAGGAGGTTGCTGGGAGGTAAGTCAACCTTTAAAAGCACTTGTCTTTGCAGGGGCAGGCCAGTCGATTTTGGCGGCGGGAGAACAGCTGGTGAGTGGTGAGTCAGTTTCAGCGGGAGCATTGCGGAAGGAGGTTGCTGGGAGGTAAGTCAACCTTTAAAAGCACTTGTCTTTGCAGGGGCAGGCCAGTCGATTTCGGCGGCGGGAGAACAGCTGGTGAGTGGTGAGTCAGTTTCAGCAGGAGCTGAGAATTTTTCTTTTTATTTTATTTTAAATTAGTTTTTTTTTAGGCGGGAACAGGAAGTCGACCCGCGGACGTCTGGGAAGACCCTCCCCAATAAATTCTGGTGGAGAGGAAACCCGAGACACTACACGTGTAGTGTCTCCCACCCGCCCTCCTCCTCTAACCTAATAATAACACCCATTGGTCTGAGGTAAGTACCATATTTTATTATATTATTATTATTTTTTAGCCAGATCTTGGTAGAAAGTTAGAGGAATGGCAGGGAAGGGAGTGCAATGTTCCTCCTGCAGGATGTTTGAGGTGAGGGATGCAGTTAGTGTCCCTGCTGATTTTACCTGCAGGAAGTGCTGCCATCTCCAGCTCCTCCAAGACCGAGTTAGGGAACTGGAGCTGGAGTTGGAAGAACTTCGGATCATTCGGGAGGCAGAAGGGGTCATAGATAGCAGCTTCAGGGAATTAGTTACACCAAAGATTGGAGATAGGTGGGTAACTGTAAGAGGGACTGGGAAAAAACAGTCAGTGCAGGGATCCCCTGCGGTCGTACCCCTGAGAAACAAGTATACCGCTTTGGATACTTGTGGGGGGGACGACTTACCAGGGGTAAGCCATGGGGTACGGGCCTCTGGCACGGAGTCTGTCCCTGTTGCTCAGAAGGGAAGGGGGGAGAGGAGCAGAGCATTAGTAATTGGGGACTCTATAGTCAGGGGCACAGATAGGAGATTTTGTGGGAGCGTGAGAGACTCACGTTTGGTATGTTGCCTCCCAGGTGCAAGGGTACGTGATGTCTCGGATCGTGTTTTCCGGGTCCTTAGGGGGGAGGGGGAGCAGCCCCAAGTCGTGGTCCACATTGGCACCAACGACATAGGTAGGAAAGGGGACAAGGATGTCAGGCAGGCTTTCAGGGAGCTAGGATGGAAGCTCAGAACTAGAACAAACAGAGTTGTTATCTCTGGATTGTTGCCCGTGCCACGTGATAGTGAGATGAGGAATAAGGAGAGAGAGCATTTAAACACGTGGCTACAGGGATGGTGCAGGCGGGAGGGATTCAGATTTTTGGATAACTGGGGCTCTTTCTGGGGAAGGTGGGACCTCTACAGACAGGATGGTCTACATCTGAACCGGAGGGGCACAAATATCCTGGGGGGGAGATTTGTTAGTGCTCTTTGGGGGGGTTTAAACTAATGCAGCAGGGGCATGGGAACCTGGATTGTAGTTTTAGGGAAAGGGAGAATGAGAGTATAGAGGTCAGGAGCACAGATTTGACATCGCAGGAGGGGGCCAGTGTTCAGGTAGGTGGTTTGAAGTGTGTCTACTTCAATGCCAGGAGTATACGAAACAAGGTAGGGGAACTGGCAGCGTGGGTTGGTACCTGGGACTTCGATGTTGTGGCCATTTCGGAGACATGGATAGAGCAGGGACAGGAATGGATGTTGCAGGTTCCGGGGTTTAGGTGTTTTAGTAAGCTCAGAGAAGGAGGCAAAAGAGGGGGAGGTGTGGCGCTGCTAGTCAAGAGCAGTATTACGGTGGCGGAGAGGATGCTAGATGGGGACTCTTCTTCCGAGGTAGTATGGGCTGAAGTTAGAAACAGGAAAGGAGAGGTCACCCTGTTGGGAGTTTTTTTATAGGCCTCCTAATAGTTCTAGGGATGTAGAGGAAAGGATGGCGAAGATGATTCTGGATATGAGCGAAAGTAACAGGGTAGTTATTATGGGAGACTTTAACTTTCCAAATATTGACTGGAAAAGATATAGTTCGAGTACAATAGATGGGTCGTTTTTTGTACAGTGTGTGCAGGAGGGTTTCCTGAAACAATATGTTGACAAGCCAACAAGAGGCGAGGCCACGTTGGATTTGGTTTTGGGTAATGAACCAGGCCAGGTGTTGGATTTGGAGGTAGGAGAGCACTTTGGGGACATTGACCACAATTCGGTGACGTTTACGTTAATAATGGAAAGGGATAAGTATACACCGCAGGGCAAGAGTTATAGCTGGGGGAAGGGCAATTATGATGCCATTAGACGTGACTTGGGGGGGATAAGGTGGAGAAGTAGGCTGCAAGTGTTGGGCACACTGGATAAGTGGGGCTTGTTCAAGGATCAGCTACTGCGTGTTCTTGATAAGTATGTACCGGTCAGACAGGGAGGAAGGCGTCGAGCGAGGGAACCGTGGTTTACCAAGGAAGTGGAATCTCTTGTTAAGAGGAAGAAGGAGGCCTATGTGAAGATGAAGTGTGAAGTTTCGGTTGGGGCGATGGATAGTTACAAGGTAGCGAGGAAGGATCTAAAGAGAGAGCTAAGACGAGCAAGGAGGGGACATGAGAAGTATTTGGCAGGAAGGATCAAGGAAAACCCAAAAGGTTTCTATAGGTATGTCAGGAATAAGCGAATGACTAGGGAAAGAGTAGGACCAGTCAAGGACAGGGATGGGAAATTGTGTGTGGAGTCTGAAGAGATAGGCGAGATACTAAATGAATATTTTTCGTCAGTATTCACTCAGGAAAAAGATAATGTTGTGGATGAGAATGCTGAGCCCCAGGCTAATAGAATAGATGGCATTGAGGTACGTAGGGAAGAGGTGTTGGCAATTCTGGACAGGCTGAAAATAGATAAGTCCCCGGGACCTGATGGGATTTATCCTAGGATTCTATGGGAGGCCAGGGAAGAGATTGCTGGACCTTTGGCTTTGATTTTTATGTCATCATTGGCTACAGGAATAGTGCCAGAGGACTGGAGGACAGCAAATGTGGTCCCTTTGTTCAAAAAGGGGAGCAGAGACAACCCCGGCAACTATAGGCCGGTGAGCCTCACGTCTGTAGTGGGTAAAGTCTTGGAGGGGATTATAAGAGACAAGATTTATAATCATCTAGATAGGAATAATATGATCAGGGATAGTCAGCATGGCTTTGTGAAGGGTAGGTCATGCCTCACAAACCTTATTGAGTTCTTTGAGAAGGTGACTGAACAGGTAGACGAGGGTAGAGCAGTTGATGTGGTGTATATGGATTTCAGCAAAGCGTTTGATAAGGTTCCCCACGGTAGGCTATTGCAAAAAATACGGAGGCTGGGGATTGAGGGTGATTTAGAGATGTGGATCAGAAATTGGCTAGCTGAAAGAAGACAGAGGGTGGTGGTTGATGGGAAATGTTCAGAATGGAGTACAGTCACAAGTGGAGTACCACAAGGATCTGTTCTGGGGCCGTTGCTGTTTGTCATTTTTATCAATGACCTAGAGGAAGGCGCAGAAGGGTGGGTGAGTAAATTTGCAGACGACACTAAAGTCGGTGGTGTTGTCGATAGTGTGGAAGGATGTAGCAGATTACAGAGGGATATAGATAAGCTGCAGAGCTGGGCCGAGAGGTGGCAAATGGAGTTTAATGTAGAGAAGTGTGAGGTGATTCACTTTGGAAGGAATAACAGGAATGCGGAATATTTGGCTAATGGTAAAGTTCTTGAAAGTGTGGATGAGCAGAGGGATCTAGGTGTCCATGTACATAGATCCCTGAAAGTTGCCACCCAGGTTGATAGGGTTGTGAAGAAGGCCTATGGAGTGTTGGCCTTTATTGGTAGAGGGATTGAGTTCCGGAGTCGGGAGGTCATGTTGCAGCTGTACAGAACTCTGGTACGGCCGCATTTGGAGTATTGCGTACAGTTCTGGTCACCGCATTATAGGAAGGACGTGGAGGATTTGGAGCGGGTGCAGAGGAGATTTACCAGGATGTTGCCTGGTATGGAGGGAAAATCTTACGAGGAAAGGCTGATGGACTTGAGGTTGTTTTCGTTGGAGAGAAGAAGGTTAAGAGGAGACTTAATAGAGGCATACAAAATGATCAGGGGGTTGGATAGGGTGGACAGTGAGAGCCTTCTCCCGCGGATGGATATGGCTGGCACGAGGGGACATAACTTTAAACTGAGGGGTAATAGATATAGGACAGAGGTCAGAGGTAGGTTCTTCACGCAAAGAGTAGTGAGGCCGTGGAATGCCCTACCTGCTACAGTAGTGAACTCGCCAACATTGAGGGCATTTAAAAGTTTATTGGATAAACATATGGATGATAATGGCATAGTGTAGGTTGGATGGCTTTTGTTTCGGTGCAACATCGTGGGCCGAAGGGCCTGTACTGCGCTGTATTGTTCTATGTTCTATGTTCTATGTTCTTACAAAAGTGACCCAGCGGGGAATCGAACCTGGGACCCTGGTGCTGTGAAGCCACAGTGCTATCCACGTGTGCTACCATGCTGCCCTCGTTGGACTGGGTGAAAGTGCAGTGGAAGGGCGAATCTGGAACCTAATTGGATGAGGACATGTGGTGTGAGGCCCTCCGTAGGGCGAACTCTACTTCCTCCTGCACGCGGATCAGCCTGATTCAGCTCAGTTTGGTACATAGGGCTATCCTAACGAAGGCTAGGCCGAGTGGGTTCTTCGCCGGAGTGGAGGACAAGTGTGAGCGGTGCTCTCAAAGGCCCGCTAACCACACCCACATGTTCTGGTCGTGCCCAAGGACGGTAAGCTTTTGGGTCTCCTTCTTTTGCACCATGTCAGCGATTCTTAACATTGATCTGGTGCCTTGCCCGTTGATGGCCATTTTTGGGGTGTTGGGCTGCCGGGGCTGCAGACCGGGGTGAAGGCGGATGTTCTTGCTTTTGCCTTGCTGGTAGCCTGAAGGAGAGTTCAGCTGGGATGGAGATCTTCTGCTCCGTCCTGTGTCTCGGCCTGGTTGAGTGACCTCATGGAAAAGGTCAAGTACACTGTTGGGGGGGTCGGTGGAGGGATTCTACCCGAGGTGGCAGCCATTTACTTTCTACTTTAAAGAGTTAGTCACCACGTCCAGTGGCTTTTCTCCCAAGGCAAGACGGCAATGTGTAGGGCGAGCAGAATGTTTCTTGCAGGATCATCCATGATGCGCAGCTTTATGGGAGAGATTCTGCTGCCCCTTCCATTCACACCGGTCAGATATGGGAGGCTTTTGCATGGTCACCATGTCTGACCACTGTATGAACATCGTGTCAACACCCGCCCTCTGACAACCAGTGTAAACAAACTGATCTGCACTCTTCAACCCACATCCACGACACCCCATCAAAGCCATCTTTTGGACTTTGCCAAAAAGCCTCCGTTGGCATGATGACCGCCATTCTATTCACCACCTCTGTGCCTGCGACTACTTGCCGAGTGCTCGGCGCGGACTGGTCTATTACTCCTCCTCGGTGTTACCTCAGCCGTTGCTGTTGCATTGGGGAAGGAGTTTTGCCTGTACAATGTAGCTCTGATCTCATGGGATCCTCAAGTTCTGAGGCACAACAATTGGACCTCTTCTGTGGCCAAGCACTCAGATTAGCCTCAAAGCCTGTTGGAAGAGGGCAGCGTCTGACTATCCCAACTGCCCCCCCCCAGTTTCAGCGTCTGTATGACCAGTGATCCACAGGAAAGGCGGCCGAAAGACATCAAGGAGACTCAGGAGAACCCAGATGTCAGTGTGCAGGCCAAACAGGTGGAAAACGTGCCATCAATGCAGTAAAACCTCCCAACAGGCTTCACAGGCGAGTTATGAACAACATTTCACATCGAACCACATAACGGAAATGTTCGGACCATTGATGAGGTAAAAAAATTTGAAGGAGCGTTTTACAGAGAGATAGAGAGGGGAGAATCTTTGGAAGGTGTTGTAATATGCCCTTAAGGGTTAGCATTTCAGCTGGCAAGGTCCGCCAACAAGCAGATTTTTGAACACTTTTTATTTCTTTCTTAGATTTACAAAGCCAATGCGCAGCTTGTGAGCTCTACGCATGTCCATCACAGCCTGGCAATTCCCCCACCGTTTTCCACCTGTTTTGGGGGTGGTAGGCCCCCCCCCCATCGGTAGCGGAATCGGTGCGGGTGTGGCGCCGAGTTTTCCGTCGTGGAACTACACGGACCCTCCGTTGGCGTCAGCACTTAGGCTCAGGAACGGAGAATCCAGCCCACTAGATCCAAGCTGACGAGAACAGGCATCACAACTAATCTCAACGCTTGATCCTAGCCAAAAGGCCGAGAACCAGGAAGGAGATTGGAGAGCACCTGAAACAGGCTGTGCTGGAATGTCTTCTTCTGGGCCTAACTGAGAGAAAACCAGGGTTCGAGGGAGATATGATCCCAGAGCAGGCAGGCCCGAGGCCTCTGCATTTTAATTGCTGCTGCTGACTTTAAAATATTGCCAGGACAATCTGGTCTTAAAACAGTGCAGGGTAATTTGTTGTTACTTGGCTGTGTGGCTGATATTCAATGTTTTCTGGGGGATTAATCCTCAATGAATCATCCACTCACCTAATTAAGCAAAGTAAATAACACAAGAAAGCAACATCATATTGAATTATAATATAACTGAATTAGCAGTGAATTTAAGTCCTGCAGAACGCCTGGAATCGATTTTCTTACACAAAACAGAGAGATGGAAGTGAGAACAATCTGTCCACAAGATGGCTCCATGCACCAAAGTGGGAATGTTAGCTCTGGAACACATCAATGCCTCAAACCCCATTGCGATGCAGGCCCCGAACACGTGTACTTTTGGATAGATTCACAGCTCTCTTCCAAAAGGCTGTGAATTAGACAAGAAAGCAGTAGGGAGGGGGATATTTTGAATGTAGGGGAACTATCTCTGCTCAGTTGTGCAACTTCAGCCGAAGCTCACAAGGGAAGCACGCCGGCTATCGGGAAAACAGCCCGGGACATCGAACGAGTATCGTTCTCAATTCAGCGGAATGCACAGGACAAATCTGATGGGAATTTTCCCAATTGCAAGCCACGAAGGGGGGGGGGGCGCCGATTTTCCGAAGTCCCCAGAATTGTCGTGCATTGCCCTCTCCCTCTGTACATAGCTGGTCTTCAAAGAGATTTGCAAGGACTTCCTTCTCCAACAGTGGAGCTGGCCTGCTATCCATAATTATAGTGAAAAGTCTCCATTAAAGGAATAGGCTGATTTAAGACAGAGATGAGAAGAAATGTCTTCCCTCAAGTGCATCCGAGTCTCGGGAATTCTCTTCTTCAAAAGGCATGTGAAGCAGAATCTTTGAATGTTTTTAAGGCCGATCGATTCTTGATTAACAAGGGGGTGAAAGGCTATTGGGGGTAGACAGAAATGTAGGGCTGAGGTTAGAGTCAGATCAGCTGTCAGCTTATTGAATGGCGGAACAGGCCTGCATCGTACACAGCGCGAGAGAGAGCATAGAGAGTGCGAGAGAGAGAGCGTGAAGAGTGCGAGAGAGAGAGCACGAAGAGTGCAAGAGAGAGCGCAAAGCACAAGAGAGAGCGCAAGAGAGAGCATGAAGAGTGCGAGAGAGCGCAGAGTGCAAGAGAGAGTGCAAACGTGCGAGAGAGAACGCGAGAGAGAGAGCGCAGAGTGCGAGAGAGCGCAGAGCGCAAGAAAGAGCGTGAAGAGTGCGAGAGAACGCGAGAGAGAGCGCGAAGAGTGCGAGAGAGATTGCAGAGTGCAAGAGAGAGCATGAGAGAAAGCGTGAAGAGTGCAAAAGAGAGCGCGAAAGAGAACACAAGAGAGAGCACAAGAGAGCGAGAGAGCACAAAGAGTGCGAGAGAAAGAGCGCGAGAGAGAGAGCGCGAGATGAAAGTGCAGAGAGTGCAAGAGAGAGTGCAGAGAGTGTGAGAGAGAGCGCGAGGAGTGCGAGAGAGAATGCGAGAGAGAGCGTGAAGAGTGCGAGAGAGAGAGCACGAATTGTGCAAGAGAGAGCGCAGAGCATAAGAGAGAGCGCGAGAGAGAGCATGAAGAGTGTGAGAGAGCGCAGAGTGCGAGAGAGAGCGCGAAGCGTGCGAGAGAGAGAGCGCAGAGTGCGAGAGAGAGAGCGCAGAGTGCGAGAGAGAGCATGAAGAGTGTGAGAGAGCGCAGAGTGCGAGAGAGAGCGCGAAGCATGCGAGAGAGAGAGCACAAAGTGTGCAAGAGAGAGCGCAGAGCATAAGAGAGAGCGCGAGAGAGAGCATGAAGAGTGTGAGAGAGCGCATAGTGCGAGAGAGAGCGCGAAGCGTGCGAGAGAGAGAGCGCAGAGTGCGAGAGAGAGTGCGCAGAGTGCGAGAGAGAGAGTGCAGAGCGCAAGAAAGAGATCAAAGAGTGTGCGAGAGAACGCGAGAGAGAGCGCGAAGAGTGCGAGAGAGAGCATGAGAGAAAGCGTGAAGAGTGCAAAAGAGAGCGCAAAAGAGAACACAAGAGAGAGCGCAAGAGAGCGAGAGAGCATAAAGAGTGCGAGAGGGAGCGCAGAGTGCGAGAGAGAGAGAGCGCAGAGTGCGAGAGAGAGAGAGCGCAGAGTGAGAGAGCGCAGAGTGTGAGAGAGAGCGCAGAGTGTGAGAGAGAGCGCAGAGTGTGAGAGCAGAGTGTGAGAGAGAGCGCAGAGTGTGAGAGAGAGCGCAGAGTGCGAGAGAGAGCACAGAGAGCGCGAAGAGTGCGAGAGAGAGCACGAAGAGTGCAAGAGAGAGCGCAGAGCATAAGAGAGCACGCATGAAGAGTGCAAGAGAGCGCAGAGTGATAGAGAGAGCGCGAAGCGTGCAAGAGAGAACGCGAGAGAGAGAGCACAGAGAGCGCGAAGAGTGCGAGAGAGAGCACGAAGAGTGCAAGAGAGAGCGCAGAGCATAAGAGAGCACGCATGAAGAGTGCAAGAGAGCGCAGAGTGATAGAGAGAGTGCGAAGCGTGTGAGAGAGAACGCGAGAGAGAGAGCACAGAGAGCGCGAAGAGTGCGAGAGAGAGCACGAAGAGTGCAAGAGAGAGCGCAGAGCATAAGAGAGCACACATGAAGAGTGCAAGAGAGCGCAGAGTGATAGAGAGAGCGCAAAGCGTGCGAGAGAGAACGCGAGAGAGAGAGAGAGAGCGCAGAGTGCGAGAGAGAGAGCGCAGAGCGCAAGAAAGAGTGCGAAGAGTGTGAGAAAGAACGCGAGAGAGAGCGCGAAGAGTGCGAGAGTGAGCGCAGAGTGCAAGAGAGAGCATGAGAGAAAGCATGAAGAGTGCAAAAGAGAGCGCGAAAGAGAACACAAGAGAGAGCGCAAGAGAGCGAGAGAGCATAAAGAGTGCGAGAGGGAGCGCAGAGTGCGAGAGGGAGCGCAGAGTGCGAGAGAGAGCGCGAAGCGTGCGAGAGAGAACGCGAGAGAGCGCAAGAAAGAGTGCGAAGAGTGTGCGAGAGAACGCGAGAGAGAGCGCGAAGAGTGCGAGAGAGAGTGCAGAGTGCGAGAGAGAGCATGAGAGAAAGCATGAAGAGTGCAAAAGAGAGCGCAAAAGAGAACACAAAAGAGAGCGCAAGAGAGCGAGAGAGCATAAAGAGTGCTACAGAGAGCGCAGAGTGCGAGAGAGAGAGCGCAGAGTGCGAGAGAGAGAGCGAGAGCGCAGAGTGCGAGAGAGAGAGCGAGAGCGCAGAGTGCGAGAGAGAGCGAGAGCGCAGAGTGCGAGAGAGAGCGAGAGCGCAGAGTGCGAGAGAGAGCGAGAGCGCAGAGTGCGAGAGAGAGCGAGAGCGCAGAGTGCGAGAGAGAGCGAGAGCGCAGAGTGCGAGAGAGAGCGAGAGCGCAGAGTGCGAGAGAGAGCGAGAGCGCAGAGTGCGAGAGAGAGCGAGAGCGCAGAGTGCGAGAGAGAGCGCAGAGTGCGAGAGAGAGCGCAGAGTGCGAGAGAGAGCGCAGAGTGCGAGAGAGAGCGCAGAGTGCGAGAGAGAGCGCAGAGTGCGAGAGAGAGCGCAGAGTGCGAGAGAGAGCGCAGAGTGCGAGAGAGAGCGCAGAGTGCGAGAGAGAGCGCAGAGTGCGAGAGAGAGCGCAGAGTGCGAGAGAGAGCGCAGAGTGCGAGAGAGAGCGCAGAGTGCGAGAGAGAGCGCAGAGTGCGAGAGAGAGCGCAGAGTGCGAGAGAGAGCGCAGAGTGCGAGAGAGAGCGCAGAGTGCGAGAGAGAGCGCAGAGTGCGAGAGAGAGCGCAGAGTGCGAGAGAGAGCGCAGAGTGCGAGAGAGAGCGCAGAGTGCGAGAGAGAGCGCAGAGTGCGAGAGAGAGCGCAGAGTGCGAGAGAGAGCGCAGAGTGCGAGAGAGAGCGCAGAGTGCGAGAGAGAGCGCAGAGTGCGAGAGAGAGCGCAGAGTGCGAGAGAGAGCGCAGAGTGCGAGAGAGAGCGCAGAGTGCGAGAGAGAGCGCAGAGTGCGAGAGAGAGCGCAGAGTGCGAGAGAGAGCGCAGAGTGCGAGAGAGAGCGCAGAGTGCGAGAGAGAGCGCAGAGTGCGAGAGAGAGCGCAGAGTGCGAGAGAGAGCGCAGAGTGCGAGAGAGAGCGCAGAGTGCGAGAGAGAGCGCAGAGTGCGAGAGAGAGCGCAGAGTGCGAGAGAGAGCGCAGAGTGCGAGAGAGAGCGCAGAGTGCGAGAGAGAGCGCAGAGTGCGAGAGAGAGCGCAGAGTGCGAGAGAGAGCGCAGAGTGCGAGAGAGAGCGCAGAGTGCGAGAGAGAGCGCAGAGTGCGAGAGAGAGCGCAGAGTGCGAGAGAGAGCGCAGAGTGCGAGAGAGAGCGCAGAGTGCGAGAGAGAGCGCAGAGTGCGAGAGAGAGCGCAGAGTGCGAGAGAGAGCGCAGAGTGCGAGAGAGAGCGCAGAGTGCGAGAGAGAGCGCAGAGTGCGAGAGAGAGCGCAGAGTGCGAGAGAGAGCGCAGAGTGCGAGAGAGAGCGCAGAGTGCGAGAGAGAGCGCAGAGTGCGAGAGAGAGCGCAGAGTGCGAGAGAGAGCGCAGAGTGCGAGAGAGAGCGCAGAGTGCGAGAGAGAGCGCAGAGTGCGAGAGAGAGCGCAGAGTGCGAGAGAAAGAGAGCACAGAGAGTGCGAAGTGTGCAAGAGAGAGCACGAAGAGTGCAAGAGAGAGCGCAGAGCATACGAGAGCGCGCATGAAGAGTGCAAGAGAGCGCAGAGTGATAGAGAGAGCGCGAAGCGTGCGAGAGAGAGCGCGAGAGAGAGAGAGCGCAGAGTGCGAGAGAGAGAGCACAGGGCGCAAGAAAGAGCGCAAAGAGTGTGAGAAAGAACGCGAGAGAGAGCGCGCAGAGTGCAAGAGAGAGCATGAGAGAAAGCATGAAGACTGCAAAAGAGAGCGCTAAAGAGAACACAAGAGAGAGTGCAAGAGAGCATAAAGAGTGCGAGAGGGAGCACAGAGTGCGAAGGGAGAGAGCGCAGAGTGCGAGAGAGAGAGAGCGTGAGAGAGAGAGAGCGCAGAGTGCGAGAGAGAGAGCGCAGAGTGCGAGAGAGAGGGCGCGCAGAGTGCGAGAGAGAGGGCGCGCAGAGTGCGAGAGAGAGGGCGGGCAGAGTGCGAGAGAGAGGGAGGGCAGAGTGCGAGAGAGAGGGAGGGCAGAGTGCGAGAGAGAGGGAGGGCAGAGTGCGAGAGAGAGGGAGGGCAGAGTGCGAGAGAGAGGGAGGGCAGAGTGCGAGAGAGAGGGAGGGCAGAGTGCGAGAGAGAGGGAGCGCAGAGTGCGAGAGAGAGGGAGCGCAGAGTGCGAGAGAGAGGGAGCGCAGAGTGCGAGAGAGAGGGAGCGCAGAGTGCGAGAGAGAGGGAGCGCAGAGTGCGAGAGAGAGGGAGCGCAGAGTGCGAGAGAGAGGGAGCGCAGAGTGCGAGAGAGAGGGAGCGCAGAGTGCGAGAGAGGGAGCGCAGGGTGCGAGAGAAGGAGCGCAGGGTGCGAGAGAGGGAGCGCAGGGTACGAGAAAGGGAGCGCAGGGTACGAGAAAGGGAGCGCAGGGTGCGAGAAAGTGAGCGCAGAGTGCGAGAGAGAGAGCGCAGATTGCGAGAGAGAGCGCAGAGTGCGAGAGAGAGCGCAGAGTGCGAGAGAGAGAGCACAGAGAGCGCGAAGTTTGCAAGAGAGAGCACGAAGAGTGCAAGAGAGAGCGCAGAGCATACAAGAGCGCGCATGAATAGTGCAAGAGAGCGCAGAGTGATAGAGAGATCGCGAAGCGTGCGAGAGAGAACGCGAGAGAGAGCGCAGAGTGCGAGAGAGAGAGTGCAAGAAAGAGCGCAAAGAGTGTGAGAAAGAACGCGAGAGAGAGCGTGAAGAGTGCGAGAGTGAGCGCAGAGTGCAAGAGAGAGCATGAGAGAAAGCATGAAGACTGCAAAAGAGAGCGCTAAAGAGAACACAAGAGAGAGTGCAAGAGAGCGAGAGAGCATAAAGAGTGAGAGAGGGAGCGCAGAGTGCGAGAGAGAGGGAGCGCAGAGTGCGAGAGAGAGGGAGCGCAGGGTGCGAGAGAGAGAGGGAGCGCAGGGTGCGAGAGAGAGAGGGAGCGCAGGGTGCGAGAGAGAGAGGGAGCGCAGGGTGCGAGAGAGAGAGGGAGCGCAGGGTGCGAGAGAGAGAGGGAGCGCAGGGTGCGAGAGAGAGGGAGCGCAGGGTGCGAGAGAGAGGGAGCGCAGGGTGCGAGAGAGAGGGAGCGCAGGGTGCGAGAGAGAGGGAGCGCAGGGTGCGAGAGAGAGGGAGCGCAGGGTGCGAGAGAGAGGGAGCGCAGGGTGCGAGAGAGAGGGAGCGCAGGGTGCGAGAGAGAGGGAGCGCAGGGTGCGAGAGAGAGGGAGCGCAGGGTGCGAGAGAGAGGGAGCGCAGGGTGCGAGAGAGAGGGAGCGCAGGGTGCGAGAGAGAGGGAGCGCAGGGTGCGAGAGAGAGGGAGCGCAGGGTGCGAGAGAGAGGGAGCGCAGGGTGCGAGAGAGAGGGAGCGCAGGGTGCGAGAGAGAGGGAGCGCAGGGTGCGAGAGAGAGGGTGCGCAGGGTGCGAGAGAGAGGGTGCGCAGGGTGCGAGAGAGAGGGAGCGCAGGGTGCGAGAGAGAGGGAGCGCAGGGTGCGAGAGAGAGGGAGCGCAGGGTGCGAGAGAGAGGGAGCGCAGGGTGCGAGAGAGAGGGAGCGCAGGGTGCGAGAGAGAGGGAGCGCAGGGTGCGAGAGAGAGGGAGCGCAGGGTGCGAGAGAGAGGGAGCGCAGGGTGCGAGAGAGAGGGAGCGCAGGGTGCGAGAGAGAGGGAGCGCAGGGTGCGAGAGAGAGGGAGCGCAGGGTGCGAGAGAGAGGGAGCGCAGGGTGCGAGAGAGAGGGAGCGCAGGGTGCGAGAGAGAGGGAGCGCAGGGTGCGAGAGAGAGGGAGCGCAGGGTGCGAGAGAGAGGGAGCGCAGGGTGCGAGAGAGAGGGAGCGCAGGGTGCGAGAGAGAGGGAGCGCTCTGCTGTCGCGCACTCTGCGCGCTGTCGCGCACTCTGCGCTCTCTCGCGCACTCTGCGCTCTCTCGCGCACTCTGCGCTCTCTCGCGCACTCTGCGCTCTCTCGCGCACTCTGCGCTCTCTCGCGCACTCTGCGCTCTCTCGCGCACTCTGCGCTCTCTCGCGCACTCTGCGCTCTCTCGCGCACTCTGCGCTCTCTCGCGCACTCTGCGCTCTCTCGCGCACTCTGCGCTCTCTCGCGCACTCTGCGCTCTCTCGCGCACTCTGCGCTCTCTCGCGCACTCTGCGCTCTCTCGCGCACTCTGCGCTCTCTCGCGCACTCTGCGCTCTCTCGCGCACTCTGCGCTCTCTCGCGCACTCTGCGCTCTCTCGCGCACTCTGCGCTCTCTCGCGCACTCTGCGCTCTCTCGCGCACTCTGCGCTCTCTCGCGCACTCTGCGCTCTCTCGCGCACTCTGCGCTCTCTCGCGCACTCTGCGCTCTCTCGCGCACTCTGCGCTCTCTCGCGCACTCTGCGCTCTCTCGCGCACTCTGCGCTCTCTCGCGCACTCTGCGCTCTCTCGCGCACTCTGCGCTCTCTCGCGCACTCTGCGCTCTCTCGCGCACTCTGCGCTCTCTCGCGCACTCTGCGCTCTCTCGCGCACTCTGCGCTCTCTCGCGCACTCTGCGCTCTCTCGCGCACTCTGCGCTCTCTCGCGCACTCTGCGCTCTCTCGCGCACTCTGCGCTCTCTCGCGCACTCTGCGCTCTCTCGCGCACTCTGCGCTCTCTCGCGCACTCTGCGCTCTCTCGCGCACTCTGCGCTCTCTCGCGCACTCTGCGCTCTCTCGCGCACTCTGCGCTCTCTCGCGCACTCTGCGCTCTCTCGCGCACTCTGCGCTCTCTCGCGCACTCTGCGCTCTCTCGCGCACTCTGCGCTCTCTCGCGCACTCTGCGCTCTCTCGCGCACTCTGCGCTCTCTCGCGCACTCTGCGCTCTCTCGCGCACTCTGCGCTCTCTCGCGCACTCTGCGCTCTCTCGCGCACTCTGCGCTCTCTCGCGCACTCTGCGCTCTCTCGCGCACTCTGCGCTCTCTCGCGCACTCTGCGCTCTCTCGCGCACTCTGCGCTCTCTCGCGCACTCTGCGCTCTCTCGCGCACTCTGCGCTCTCTCGCGCACTCTGCGCTCTCTCGCGCACTCTGCGCTCTCTCGCGCACTCTGCGCTCTCTCGCGCACTCTGCGCTCTCTCGCGCACTCTGCGCTCTCTCGCGCACTCTGCGCTCTCTCGCGCACTCTGCGCTCTCTCGCGCACTCTGCGCTCTCTCGCGCACTCTGCGCTCTCTCGCGCACTCTGCGCTCTCTCGCGCACTCTGCGCTCTCTCGCGCACTCTGCGCTCTCTCGCGCACTCTGCGCTCTCTCGCGCACTCTGCGCTCTCTCGCGCACTCTGCGCTCTCTCGCGCACTCTGCGCTCTCTCGCGCACTCTGCGCTCTCTCGCGCACTCTGCGCTCTCTCGCGCACTCTGCGCTCTCTCGCGCACTCTGCGCTCTCTCGCGCACTCTGCGCTCTCTCGCGCACTCTGCGCTCTCTCGCGCACTCTGCGCTCTCTCGCGCACTCTGCGCTCTCTCGCGCACTCTGCGCTCTCTCGCGCACTCTGCGCTCTCTCGCGCACTCTGCGCTCTCTCGCGCACTCTGCGCTCTCTCGCGCACTCTGCGCTCTCTCGCGCACTCTGCGCTCTCTCGCGCACTCTGCGCTCTCTCGCGCACTCTGCGCTCTCTCGCGCACTCTGCGCTCTCTCGCGCACTCTGCGCTCTCTCGCGCACTCTGCGCTCTCTCGCGCACTCTGCGCTCTCTCGCGCACTCTGCGCTCTCTCGCGCACTCTGCGCTCTCTCGCGCACTCTGCGCTCTCTCGCGCACTCTGCGCTCTCTCGCGCACTCTGCGCTCTCTCGCGCACTCTGCGCTCTCTCGCGCACTCTGCGCTCTCTCGCGCACTCTGCGCTCTCTCGCGCACTCTGCGCTCTCTCGCGCACTCTGCGCTCTCTCGCGCACTCTGCGCTCTCTCGCGCACTCTGCGCTCTCTCGCGCACTCTGCGCTCTCTCGCGCACTCTGCGCTCTCTCGCGCACTCTGCGCTCTCTCGCGCACTCTGCGCTCTCTCGCGCACTCTGCGCTCTCTCGCGCTCTCTCGCGCACTCCGCGCTCTCTCGCGCACTCCGCGCTCTCTCGCGCACTCCGCGCTCTCTCGCGCACTCCGCGCTCTCTCGCGCACTCCGCGCTCTCTCGCGCACTCTGCGCTCTCTCGCGCACTCTGCGCTCTCTCTCGCACTCTGCGCTCTCTCTCGCACTCTGCGCTCTCTCTCGCACTCTGCGCTCTCTCTCGCACTCTGCGCTCTCTCTCGCACTCTGCGCTCTCTCTCGCACTCTGCGCTCTCTCTCGCACTCACTCTTCACACAACAGAGTGTGAAGAGTGCGAGAGAGAACACGAGAGAGAGAGAGAGAGAGAGAGCGCTCTCTCTCTCTCTCGCACTCTGCGCTGTCTCGCACTCTGTGTGAGGAATGCGAGAGAGAGAGAGAGAGCATACGCAGAGTGCAAGAGAGAGTGCGAAGAATGGAAAAGAGAGCGTGAAGAATGCAAAAGAGAGAGCACGAGAGAGAGAGAGCGAGAGCACTGCAAGAGGATAAGAAAAGGAACAGAGAGCCCAATTAGTGACCATTAGTGTGTGGACGATGTTGGTATGATTCCAAATGAATAATTTGAATGTTTTCACAAAAGAGAGGTTGCCCCCCCTCAGCACCTACCCTCCACCGTCTCATGGTGGCCCCACCCCTGCTGAGGGACCCCACCCCCAGACAAGAGTCCCCTACCACCCGCCGAGCACTGGGACAGCAAGCCCAGTGCCCTCGAGCTCTTTGCCTGTGAGTAAAGATGTCTACTCACCTCCTCAGCTCCCCACTGAAGCCCTTCCACCAGGTTCACCTTTATCAAAAGGAGTACTAATCGGTGCCAGTGTGACCACTTGCTGGGGGGCCTCTGAATGACAGGAGGCCACTGGATATGGGGTCACTCCCATTAATTGTATGGAAATGGAGCTTAAGTGTTGATAATTGGTTTCTCCCCACTTTACGGCGAGATCCCGATTTCCCCTAGGGGAGCGGGCCGGTTGCATCGCAGACTGTTTGGCGCCTGGTGTGGATCTTATTTTTGGCCTGGTCTGATATTCATCGGCCTCGTTACGCTTGAGAGAGAGCACAACGGGGCCGGACATTTTCAGGAGCGTCTTCAGACACTGGGACCATTTCCACGTTAAACATTCATGTTTCCAAAACTGATGCAATAGCAGCGTGGGCCAGCTACAAGATGCACTGCAGGGACTCAGCATAGGCTCCTTCCACAACAACTTCCAAACCCACGACCTCTGCCATCTAGGACAAGGGCAGCAGACACAAGGGAACACCACCACCTGCACGTTCCCCTCCAGGCCACTCAGCACCCCGACTTGGGAAATTTATCGCCGTTCCTTCACTGCCGTGGAGTCAGAATCCTGGAATTCCCTCCCTAACAGCACTGTGGGTGTACCTACACCAAATGGATTGCAGCGGTTCAAGGCGGCAGCTCGCCACCACCTTCTCAGGGGGCAATTAGGGATGGGCAATAAATGCTGACCTAGTCACTGACGCCCTCATCCCGTGAACAAAAATAATCTATTTGCAGCGGGGCAGAGACGTCCAGGTTAAATTCAATTAAAGGTTTTGAAAAAGATGAGTGGTGCTGAGTGAATGGGGAAGGATTATCTCCTCTTAGACAGTTAGTGACTAGGGGGATGGCTCCTTCATTTAAGGCTGTCACGAAGGGTGCCACATCAGGAAAAATGTATTTCTGCACCGTTTGTATAGCATGGATACATTGCCATACAACAGCCTGCATTGTTGCTGGGGTTCAGTTGAACATTTACATTGACCATAGGATAGAGAAGCAGAATTAGGCCATTTGGCCCATCGAGTCTGCTACGCCATTCGATCATGGCTGATGCAGGAACCACATTGGGGCGTACAGGGACAGCTGACCGCTAGCTTGGTCAGAGGGAGGTTTAAGGAGAGCTTTACAAGAAGGAGGCATTTCAGGAATGGTAGCAGCAGAGACCATGCACCCAAAGGAGAAAACTGGACAGATATTTGAAGCAGAGGAAGATGCAGGGCTGTGGGGAGGGAGCGGGATCTTGGATAAAATTGATGGCTCCAACATAGAGCTAGCTGGGAGAGGCATGACGGGCTGAATGGGCTCACTTTGCATTCTAAACAGCTATGGTTTGAACAAAGTTCTTCCTGACATCTGCCTCAGCACAGCAGCCTAACAGAGAGGTGGCTCAAGTGAAATGAAATGAAAAATCGCTTATTGTCACAAGTCGGCTTCAATGAAGTTACTGTGAAAAGCCCCTAGTCACCACATTCCGGCACCTGTTCGGGGAGGCTGGTACAGGAATTGAACCATGTTGCTGGCCTGCTTGGTCTGCTTTAAAAGCCAGCGATTTAGCCCAGTGTGCTAAACCAGCCCCAGTCTAAACCAGTCTAGCAACTTTCAGCCAGCCGTATTTTCTTCAAAAAAAAATTTGAGAGTTTAGTGTTTTCTTCGTAAGATCAAGTAACTGCGAACGAAAAAGGGGCAGAGTAGGGGCAGTACGGTGGCACAGTGGGTTTGCCCCGATGCCTCACGGCGCCGAGGTCCCAGGTTCGATCCCGGCTCTGGGTCTCTGTCCGTGTGGAGTTTGCACATTCTCCCCGTGTCTGCGTGGGTTTCACCCCCACAACCCAAAGATGTGCAGGATAGGTGGATTGGCCACACTAAATTGCCCCTTAATTGGAAAAAAAAATGAATTGGGTACTCTAAATTTTTTTTTTTTTAAAGGGACACTTTCTGCTTCGATTATAAACTTTTTTTCACACCGGGCGGGATTCTCCAATCTCGTCGATGGCTGACCCACGACAAGCGAGAATGGAAAATTTGGCATTCCAGCTGAACGTCAGTCGCCAACGAGGCGGCCGTTAGTACAAAATCTGCCATGAACCAGCATAATTGAAAATGTCGAAAACTTCATTTCAGCGTAAGGTGCAAGTGGAAGGTGGTTACTTGGCAAAATCTGATCAATACAGCCAATCGAAAAATAAACAACTGACAAAATTAGTTAGCGTGTATTACAGTACAGAGTTCCTTGCCAAATTAAAAATCATTCAAAATCTTTCTCTTCAAAGGGCTAATAAAAAAACAAGGGTAATTGGTGGAATCTCTCGGTGGAAATTAATTATTCCCTGAACTTGTGGCCAGCTTTGTGGGGCTGGTGTGCCTCCGATGCAATGCTTATCACAGGTTGTGAAAGCCTCAGCCGTTTTGAACGCAATTTACATTTATAATTCCACAATTATTTTTCAAATAAATTTAGAGTGCCCAATTCTTTTTTTTCCAATTAAGGAGCAATTTAGCGTGGCCAATCCACCTACCCTGCACATCGTTTTGGGTTGTGGGGGCGAGACCCACGCAGACACGGGGAGAATGTGCAAGCTCCACACGGACAGTGATCCGGGGCCGGGATTGAACCCGGGTCCTCGGCACCGTGAGGCAGCAGTGTTAACCACTGTGCAACAATGCCGCCCAGTGCTGTGGTTTATAACACTGGGCTAAACAGTAATGCAGAGCAATGCCAGCAGCGCGGGTTCAATTCCCGTACCAGCCTCCCCGAACAGGCGCCGGAATGTGGCGACTAGGGGCTTTTCACAGTAACTTCATTGAAGCCTACTTGTGACAATAAGCGATTATTCTTATTCTTATTAACAAACAGCAAGACGAAAGATGGAGGCCTAGGTGGCTGGGACCTCCGGGTTGCAATGGGGACAGCAGAACCCTTGCGATTCAAGATGCGAGATTGAAGTCAGCCATTTTAAAGTGCAGCCATAACGTCTTGCCAATATGTTCCTCAGAAGGCAGGCTGTAATTAAAATTTAGGCTGGAGGTCACGTCTCCTGATCTCTCATTTCTCAACTCCGCAGGGGATTATGGGCGACCTGGGGAACGTGTAACGTTACTTCTGCTGACATGGACAAAGGGAAGACATATCAGGGAAAACAGAAATTGCTTCGCAGTGATGAATTGGGATCCAACGATAATGATGCAGCAATTTAAACAGAATTAATAACGTTCAGTCCACTTGGGTTTTAGTTAACATTTATCACAGTTACCAAAGGCGGCACAGGTTAATGGAGGTGGGAAAGTCTGCCCATGGCCATCATATTTTACAAAGAGCGAGAATGAAGGAAGAGCTTCATTAAGGCCATACCTCGAGGTTTATTTGCAAGTCTCAGCCCATCTTATGCTGAAACACACATCAATGCCTTTGTGACCATGGGACAGGAATATTCTAATGGTGCCCTGGCCATTCGCCCTCCATAAATTTCAGTTCACCCAATACTTTTCCATCCGGCGCCAAATCATTTATATGCCCATCGCACTCGTCCTCACTAGACTAGTAAGTAAAGTTGGCATGGTCCCAGATGACCATAGGATGCTTTCCCCTTTGAGGGAGAGAGCGGACTGGTGGTGATTTTTAAAAAATAAATAAATTTAGAGTACCCAATTAATATTTTCCAATTAAGAGGCAATTTAGCGTGACCAATCCACCTACCCTGCACATCTGTGCGTTGTGGGGGGGGCGAAACCCACGCAAACACAGGGAAAATGTGCGAACTCCACACGGACAGTGACCCAGAGCCGGGATCGAAGCTGGGACCTTGGCGCTCTGAGGCAGCAGTGCTAACCACTGTGCCACCATGCTGCCCTGACTGGTGGCGATTTAACCTGAGGATCACCACACCTCGGGCGAGATTGAGAAGGCGGGGCCTTCATGAATAACCTCAGCCGGTACAGGGATTGAACCTGCGCTGCGGACCTCCCTCTGCATCATGGAATCAGCAGTCTAATGCACTGAGCTAAATCGGCCCCTGAACTACACTGGCTTCCACTCCATCAATGCCACCACCCTTTGTGCTAAGTTCACTCATTTCTTATACCCTCCTCCCCATCCAGGTCACCTCTTCCAGACCGACAATGACCAGATGCAGGGCAGTTGGGGAATTAAAAAACTATACTCATCTTACAACCTATTGAACAATTGTGGTTTGAATTAATACTGCTTGGTTTGGCAGGTAGTTTAAAGTAAGAAAACATTGGGCGTGATTTACTCCCCCCAACCCCCGCAGCGTGATTTTCGGCAGGGGAGGCGGCCCGCCAGAAGGATCTACCGGTCCCTCCGTTGTCAACCGGAATTCTCATTGACAGCAACCCTCGTCGCCAGGAGATCCGTGCGCCGGCGTGAGACCAGAATTTCCCGCCGGCGTGACCAGCGGCCCATCAATTTAAATCCCCTACTTGCGTTGGCTGGCAAGGCGGGCTCGCTGGGCCAAGTGGCCCTCATCTGCTCCCGCGTCTTATGGTCCGAAGAGACGATTACAAAGAATTGCAAATGAACACCAAGGTTGTTTTGCGCAGTGTTATTTGTCCCTTTTAAACTGCTCTTATTTAAATCGAGCATTCACAGCCTGTCGCTCGTGGCTGCAGGAAACTCTTTCAGCTGAATAAACGCGCATGTTGCATTAATCAGTAGAGACACGGCCAGTGATTCTGTAGTGCTCCATCTTCAGCCATGTGTGTCGACTCACTTTCTCTTCAATGTCAGGTTCAGTCACCCTTTGGTGAACCAGTCCCTCCCAAAAATGGATCAAAGCTTTTGACTGTTTCGATTCAAAGAACGCTCTCAAAGAGTACAGGGGCAAGACAAAAACGCTGTCAGAGATGATCATAACCCTCGACAAGGGGAAAGTTCTGTCCTTATTCACCACGGTAAGTTAAAGGCACTTTTACACGGACACCCATTTAGTCCGAATTCCAAGATACTCTGGTTTGTGAATTTGCATTCCCTCGCCCACTGTACTTAAGACAGCGCCTCACCCTGCCAGGAAAAGTTGCAATGCTTAAATCTTAAAAGGCAAAATCTTCCTCTAGACATTAAGGGGCAATGCTTGCAGCAAATACAATATTAACTTACTGACATCCGAAGTCAGCCCGTATTCTAAACTCAGCAGGATTGAGAGTGTGCTTTACGATGGTACCGAATTTCAGAGTTCAGACAATATTGAGAAGCTAGCTGCAGTTGGTGTAATTGTGTCAAAGCTCGGCCATTATCCCCTCTGCAGGTCATGGGACAAGTTGCATAAGCGATGCCTTGTCTGAATGTGCTGCCAACAAGTTAGCCACTTTGAGATACCCTGAATTACGACTCAGGAGAGGAGTTTGATAATACAAAGGCTTTAATAACCAGAAAACCAGACAGCTGCCGAGAAGTGTGCTCACTGCACGCTGCCTACTGAACGTAACCTTTTTACAGCTTCCTGGGGGCGGAGTCCTCCAGTGTTCCAAACCCGGTCTTAAAGGGGCCTACGCATTAAGGGTACATATGAATACAGATATGTACACAGGGGCTGGTTTAGCACACTGGGCTAAATCGCTGGCTTTTAAAGCAGACCAAGCAGGCCAGCAGCACGGTTCAATTCCCGTACCAGCCTCCCCGAACAGGCGCCGGAATGTGGTGACTAGGGGCTTTTCACAGTAACTTCATTTAAAGCCTACTTGTGACAATACGCGATTTTCATTTCATTTCATTTCATTTCACCACATTCACCCCCTGTTTAAAAAAACGCATAGTCCGTCGGGGGTGAAGTGGAATTACAAGTTCAGACTTTTGGGTGGTCTGATTGCCTGTGTCGACCTTCTCAGCTCCGGCAGTGGTGCGGCGGATACGGTCGTCCTCGGTGGTGCTATATCCAGGAGCACGGTTGTCTGAGCCTTTGGCGCGTTGGAGCAGGGGGGGTAATCCGGGGTGACTAGCGTGATTGGTGCCGGCGCCGGCTGGGGGGAAGGGGGGGCGCTGTCGGAGTCGACCGCCGGTACGGGGAGGGGAGCGTCGGTGGAAGGGGGGGCGTCGGTGGGCGAGCCAGCGGGTGCCAGGTCTCGCAGGGAAACGGTGTCCTGCCTGCCGTCGGGGTGCTCGACACAGGCGTATTGAGGGTTTGCGTGTAATAGTTGGACCCTCTCGACCAATGGACCCGTCTTATGGCTCCTCACGTGCCTCCGGAGTAGAGCTGGTCCCGGAGTAGTCAGCCAACGTGGAAGCGAGACCCCAGAGGTGGACTTCCTCGGGAAGACAAACAAACGGTTGTGAGGGGTCTCGTTCGTGGCCGTACAGAGGAGTGACCTAATGGAGTGTAGGGCATCGGGTAGGACCTCCTGCCAGAGGGTGATTGGGAGACTTTGTGGCCGTAGAGCTAGAAGAACATCCTTCCAAACTGTTGCGTTCTCCCTCTCCACCTGTCCGTTTCCCCGTGGGTTATAGCTGGTCGTTCTGCTCGAGGCGATGCCCTTGTTGAGCAGATACTGACGTAGCTCATCGCTCATGAACGATGTACCCTGGTCGCCGTGGACATAAGCGGGGAAACCAGACAGGATGAAGATGCTGTGCAGTGCCTTGATTACGGAGGCCGAAGTCATATCGGGGCAGGGACAGCAAATGGGAAGCGGGAGAATTCGTCAATGACAGTGAGGAAGTAGGTGTTGCAGTTGGTGGACGGGAGGAACCCTTTGAAGTCCACGCTTAGTCGCTCAAAGGGCCCAGAGGCCTTTACCAGGCGAGCCTTGTCTGGTCGATAGAAGTGTGGTTTGCACTCTGCACAGATCTGGCTTGCCTTGGTCATGGCCTTGACCTCCTCGGTGGAGTAAGGTAGGTTGCGGGACTTGATGAAATGGGCAAGCCGGGTGACCCCCAGGTGGCAGAGGTCATCGTGGATGGCCCGCAGACGGTCTTTCTGCGCGATGGCGCACGTGCCGCGGGACAGGGCATCTGGGGACTCGTTGAGCTTCCCCGGACGATATGTAATATCGTACGTGTAGGTGGAGAGTTCGATCCTCCACCTCAGAATTTTATCATTCTTTATTTTGCCCCGTTGTGCGTTATTGAACATAAAGGCGACCGACCGTTGGTCGGTGACAAGCGCGAACCTCCTACCGGCTAGATAGTGCCTCCAGTGCCACACAGCCTCCACTGTGGCTTGTGCCTCCTTCTCGATTGCACAGTGTCGAATTTCCGAGGTGGTGAGGGTTCGGGAGAAGAACGCTACTGGCCTGCCCGCCTGGTTGAGGGTAGCAGCCAGGGCGATATCTGATGCGTCGCTTTCTACCTGGAAGGGGATGGTTTGATCCACCGCGTGCATGGCGGCCTTGATGATGTCGGCCTTGATATGACTGAAGGCCGACTGGGCACCAGCCGTCAGGGGAAAAACCGTGGTCTTAATGAGTGGGCGGGCTTTGTCCGCAAATCTGGGGACCCACTGGGCGTAATAGGAAAAGAGTCCTATGGTGAAGCACTGTAATAGGAGATGTAAGGTAGGACCTGCCCTACAGGTTCGCCGGTAGCTCCTGCCGGCTGGCTCCGCCCACGGAGAACTGTATAAATATGAATGACCTCCAGTGCCCTGCCGTTTCGCCAGCTGCAGCAGGAGGCCACACATCTGACTGTAATAAAGCCACAGTTGTCTTTAGTCTTTGTGCAATTGATCGTGCATCAAGCCCCGGCACCGTTTGAGGGCCTCGAGGCTACGGGGAGGGGAAGTCCCTTTAGGGGGCGCATGCGGTCGGGGTCTGGGCCTAGGACCCCATTTTCCACGACGTAGCCGAGGATGGCTAACCGGGTTGTGTGGAACACGCATTTCTCTTTATTGTATGTCAGATTGAGGGCCCGGGCGGTCTGGAGGATCTTCCTCAGGTTTTCGTCATGGTCCTGCTGATCATGGCCGCAGATGGTGACTTTGTCCAAGTACGGGTATGTAGCCCGTAAGCCGTACTGGTCCATCATTTGATTCATTGTCCTTTGGAAAACGGAGACGCCATTTGTGACACCAAAAGGGACCCTGAGGAAGTGGAAGAGCTGACCGGCTGCTTCGAAAGCCGTGTAGGGGCGGTCCTCTGGGCGGATAGGGAGCTGATGATAGGCCGATTTTAGGTCGACCATGGAGAATACTCGGTACTGGGCGATCTGGTTCACCATTTCTGCTATGCGGGGAAGGGGGTACGCATCGAGTTGCGTAAAGCGGTTTATGGTCTGACTATAATCCACCACCCTAAGTTGTTTTTCCCCGGAGCGGACTACCAGTACTTGTGCTCTCCAAGGGCTGTTGCTAGCCTCTATGACCCCTTCATTTAGTAGCCGCTGAACCTCTAACTTGATGAAAGTCATGTCTTGGACACTGTACCGCCGACTCCTGGTGGCGACTGGCTTACCGTCGGGGGTGAGGTTCGCGAAGAGGGGGGGTGGTGCAACTTTGAGTGTCGCCAGGCTACATACCGTGAGTGGGGGCAGGGGTCCGCCGAACTTCAGTGTCAGGCTCCGGTGGCTGCACTGAAAGTCCAGACCGTGCAGCAGGGGGGCACAGAGGTGAGGGAGGATATAAAGTTTAAAATTTGGCGCCTTGGATAGTGAGGTTCGCGACACAATACCCCGTGATTTGGACCGAATGAGACCCGGATGGGAGGGCGATAGTTTGGGAGGTGGGATAGGTGCGCAAGGAGCAGCGTCTTACCGTGTCTGGATGGATAAAACTCTCCGTGCTCCCGGAGTCAAAAAGGCAGGGGGTGTCGCGGCCGTTGATTTGAACCTACATCATTGAGTTTCGCAGGTGCTTCGGCCGAGATTGATCGAGCGTGATCGCTCCTAGTTGCGGACAGTCAGAGTCCTCGGTGGAGTCGGACTCACAAAATGGCCACCCGGAGTTACAAAATGGCCACCGCCGTCGGTTGCACGTGTCGGATTTTGAAGATGGCCGCCGCCAAGGTGGCCGCCCCATGAGTCGCACGAGGCTGATGACTCGTCGGAAGTAGGCGTGTCTGGCCGCCGCGCGGCCGCGTTGTGGGGCCTGTGGTCCCGGCAGTTCGATTTCTAGGCCCGATGGGACTTTTGTTTCTGGCCTTTGGGCTCAGTCAGGCAGACCTTCGTGAAGTGCCCCTTCTTTCCGCATTCGCCGCAGATAGCAGAGCGGGCCGGGCAACGCTGGCGTGAGTGCTGGCCTTGCCCACAGAAATAGCATTGGGGGTCCCCGGTGTGAGCGGGTCGCCGCGCAGCGCAGGCCTGAAGCGTGGCCGAGTCTGGAGGGGATCGAGAGGGGTTCGCAAGGTCCGCGGAGTACAGGGAAGAGGTGAGCGTTACCGTGCCTTGGAGGTCCTTCGCTCCGCCTTCTAGGTGCCGCTGCCGGATGTATGTGGATTGGATACCGGACACGAAAGCATCACGAATATGTAAGTTCATGTGGACTTCTGCCGTCACCTCTTTATGGTTGCAGTTCCTGGCGAGCGCGGTGACTCTCTCCAAGTATTCATCTAGCGTTTCCCCGGAGCGCTGGCGGCAGGTCGAGAGCAAATGTCTGGCGTTTACCTCATTTATCGGCTTTACAAAGCGCTTCTGTAGGATTTGGACCGCCGTTTCGTACGTCGTAGCTTTCTCGATCACGGAGGATAGTCGGTGGCCCACCCGGGCATGTAGTAAGCTCAGCTTGCGAGGTCCGTCAACTTCAGTCTCTGAGGAATTCAGATAGGCCTCAAAGCACCGGAGTCAGTATTAAAAAATGTCAGTGACTTCCGGCGACCGAGCGTCCAAATTGAGCTGCTCCGGCTTTAGACCGCTGTCCATCACGATGTAGTCTGGTTATTAAATTGAGATACCCTGAATTACGACTCAGGAGAGGAGTTTGATAATACAAAGGCTTTAATAACCAGAAAACCAGACAGTTGCCGAGAAGTGTGCTCACTGCACGCTGCCTACTGAATGTAACCTTATATACAGCTTCCTGGGGGCGGAGGCGGAGTCCCCCAGGGTTCCAAACCCGGTCTTAAAGCGGCCTACGCATTAAGGATACATATGTATACAGATATCATTCACCACACACTTAAAGAGGCGGAAACTCCCAGGAGACAAGGACAAGTGTTATTCAGAGATACAACATCACAGGAGTGTGCTGTCAGTGATGCAGACGCAAATCAACTGTTCTGCCTGTCATGGGACCTAGCCATGGGGCTAAACGAGAGGCTCTTGGAGCTGAATTGGGCTGTTAAATGTGCAGACAGATGGCAAATTGCTAACAGTCGACGTTCCCTGCAGAATGTTAAATGTTAAAATAAAAACATAGGCATGAGCCAGAGCTGCGACACTCTCAGACGATGGATTTGACATTACGAGATCTGTGGGCACAAGTGCACAAAGTCACGTCAGCAGCTGCTGCTAATATTGGCTGGGATTTTCTGGACGTTCCCGTTGACGGGATCTTGCCGTCTCACCGATGGCGCATCCTGCCACAGATTTCCCGATGGTGAAGGGTACGGCCAACGGGGAATCCCATTGACAACAGCCGGACCAGAAGATCCCTCGGCCGGCCACTGGCGGGCCGCCATCCAACATTGCAGAACACGGTGCGGAGGGAGAAGAAAACCCGGCCCCATAGTTTCTTACCGTCTATTGAGGGGCCCGGAGCAACGAGGTTCAGAGTTTAGGGAGTCTCCTGTCTGTTCAAGGCAAGTTGGTGACCACCCTGCCTCCATTCAAACCCAAGCTGGATTGATTAGAGTTTGGTTTGGGATTTCAATCTTCCAAGGGGGGAGGGGGGGGGGTTAAGGGACTACCCCCCAGCATTCAGGAAACCCTTGTTGTGTGAGGTTACTGACACTACCTGGGCAGGGATCAGGAACCCTGCCCTACAAATCGCTCCCAAGGGTCTGAAGTAGATCAACTCACTCCATTCAATTCAGACATCCCATGTAATTGATATCAAAGGAATGAGGCTATAAACCAAGGCCCCAACCACACTCGGGTGGAAGGAACATAGGACATACAGTGCAGAAGGAGGCCATTCGGCCCATCGAGTCTGCACCGACCCACCCTATTCCCGTCAGGAGAATGGCTATACTTGGAAAGCGAACACCAGCAAGGGCAATTAGGGATGGTATCAAATGCTGGCTCACCAGCAGCACCCACAAGCCCACAAACCCGGGCAATGTTTACTGCTTGGCCAACATCACTAAAACAGGAGGTGAAAGTTTGGAAATACCATAACTCTGGAGTCTCTATTTTCCACCTGACTGTTTATTCAAACAACGAAACGTGTTCAGTGTTTAAAAACTTGTACAGCAGTGCCCAGCTTGTATCACATCTATCGAGAGTGGTGCAAGTAAAAGTCAGATCACCCGATGGAACAAGGTGGACATGAAATAAAACAGCAAGGGCTTGCTGTTTGTCCCCGAGTCTTGGATTACAGACTCAGTTATCACTGAATCAAAGCATCTTTACAGTGCAGCTGGCCATTTGCCCTATCAAGTCTGCACTCGATCGCTGAAAGAACGTCCTATCGAGTACCACACGCCTGCCTGATTCCAGCAACCTTACACATTGCTTCCCAAGTAGCAATCCAATTGTTTTATGAACACCTCAGTCAAACCTGCCTCCACCACCTTCCTTTCTCCCAACCTCTCAAATCTATCCTCATAGCTACAGTTATTTATCCCTGAAATCAACCTTGTGAATCTCTCCTGTGCTCTCTCCATAGAACATAGAACATAGAACATTACAGCGCAGTACAGGCCCTTCGGCCCTCGATGTTGCGCCGACCTGTGAAACCACTCTAAAGCCCATTTACACTATTCCCTTATCGTCCATATGTCTAGCCAATGACCATTTAAATACCCTTAGTGTTGGCGAGTCCACTACTGTTGCAGGCAGGGCATTCCACACCCTTACTACTCTCTGAGTAAAGAACCTACCTCTGACATCTGTCTTATATCTATCTCCCCTCAATTTAAAGCTATGTTCCATCGTGCTAAACATCACCATCCGAGGAAAAAGGCTCTCACTGTCCACCCTATCCATTCCTCTGATCATCTTGTATGCCTCAATTAAGTCACCTCTTACCCTTCTTCTCTCTAACAAAAACAGCCTCAAGTCCCTCAGCCTTTCCTCATAAGATCTTCCCTCCATGCCAGGCAACATTCTGGTAAATCTCCTCTGCACCCTTTCCAATGCTTCCACATCCTTCCTATAATGCGGCGACCAGAATTGCACGCAATACTCCAAATGCGGCCGCACCAGAGTTTTGGCCAGCTGCAACATGACCTCATGGCTCTGAAACGCAATCCCTCTTTCAATAAAAGCTAACACACCGTACGCCTTCTTAACAACCCTCTCAACCTGGGTGGCAACTTTCAGGGATCTATGTACATGGACACCGAGATCTCTCTGCTCATCCACACTGCCAAGAATCTTACCATTAGCCCAGTACTCTGTCTTCCTGTTATTCCTTCCAAAATGAATCACCTCACACTTTTCTGCATTAAACTCCATTTGCCACCTCTCAGCCCAGCGCTGCAGCTTATCTATGTCCCTCCGTAACTTGTAACATCCTTCCGCACTGTCCACAACTCCACCGACTTTAGTGTCATCTGCAAATTTACTCACCCATCCTTCTACGCCCTCCTCCAGGTCATTTATAAAAATGACAAACAGCAGTGGCCCCAAAACAGATCCTTGTGGTACACCACGAGTAACTGGACGCCAGTCTGAACACTTCCCATCAACCACCACCCTTTGTCTTCTTCCAACTAGCCAATTTCTGATCCAAACTGCTAAATCTCCCTGAATCCCATGCTTCCGTATTTTCTGCAGTAGTCTACCGTGGGGAACCTTATCAAACGCTTTACTGAAATCCATATACACCACATCAACTGCTTTACCCTCATCCACCTGTTTGGTCACCTTCTCAAAGAACTCAATAAGGTTTGTGAGGCACGACCTACCCTTCACAAAACTGTGTTGACTATGTCTAATCAAATTATTCCTTTCCAGATGATTATACACCCTATCTCTTATAAACCTTTCCAAGATTTTGCCCACAACAGAAGTAAGGCTCACTGGTCTATAGTTACCGGGGTTGTCTCTACTCCCCTTCTTGAACAAGGGAACAACATTTGCTATCCTCCAGTCTTCTGGCACTGTTCCTGTAGACAATGATGACTTAAAGATCAAAGCCAAAGGCTCAGCAATCTCCTCCCTAGCTTCCCAAAGAATCCTAGGATAAATCCCATCCGGCCCAGGGGACTTATCTATTTTCACCCTTTCCAGAATTGTTAACACCTCCTCCTTATGAACCTCAAGCCCTTCTAGTCTAGTAGCCTGAATCTCAGTATTCTCCTCGACAACATTGTCTTTTTCCTGTGTGAATACCGACGAAAAATATTCATTTAGCACCTCTCCTATCTCCTCGGACTCCAAGCAGAACTTCCCACTACTGTCCTTGACTGGCCCTAATCTTACCCTAGTCATTCTTTTATTCCTGACATATCTATAGAAAGCTTTAGGGTTATCCTTGATCTTACCTGCCAAAGAATTCTCATGTCCCCTCCTGGCTCTTCTTAGCTCTCTCTTCTCATGTCCTTCCTGGCTAACTTGTAACTCTCGTGCGCCCTTACTGAACCTTCATGTCTCATCTTTACATAAGCCTCCTTCTTCCTCTTGACAAGTGTTTCGACTGCCTTAATAAACCATGGTGCCCTTGCTCGACCACTTCCTCCTGTCCAGTGAATCTCTCCTGTGCTGTCTCCAGTCCGGTGAGTCTCTCCTGTGCTGTCTCCAGTTGGGTGAATCTCCCCGGTGCTCTCCGGTGAATCTCCACCTATGCTGTCCCCAGTCCGGTGAATCTCTCCTGTGCTGTCTCCAGTCCGGTGAATCTCCCCGGCGTTCTCCGGTGAATCTCTCCTGTGCTCTCTTCAGTCCGGTGAATCTCCCCTGTTCTGTCTCCAGTCCGGTGAATCTCTCCTGTGCTCTCTCCAGTCCGGTGAATCACCCCGGTGCTCTCCGGTGAATCTCCCCTGTGCTGTCTCCAGTCCGATTAACCTCTCCTGTGCTGTCTCCAGTCCGGTGAGTCTCTCCTGTGCTGTCTCCAGTTGGGTGAATCTCCCCGGTGCTCTCCGGTGAATCTCCACCTATGCTGTCCCCAGTCCGGTGAATCTCTCCTGTGCTGTCTCCAGTCCGGTGAATCTCCCCGGCGCTCTCCGGTGAATCTCTCCTGTGCTCTCTTCAGTCCGGTGAATCTCCCCTGTGCTCTCTCCAGTCCGGTGAATCTCCCCTGTGCTCTCTCCAGTCCGGTGAATCTCCCCCGTGCTGTCTCCAGTCTGGTGAATCTCCCCCATCCTCTCTCCAGTCCGGTGAATCTCCCCTGTGCTGTCTCCAGTCCGGTGAATCTCCCCTGGGCTCTCTCCAGTCCGGTGAATCTCCCCTGTGCTGTCTCCAGTCCGGTGAATCTCCCCCATCCTCTCTCCAGTCCGGTGAATCTCCCCTGTGCTGTCTCCAGTCCGGTGAATCTCCCCTGGGCTCTCTCCAGTCCGGTGAATCTCCCCTGTGCTGTCTCCAGTCCGGTGAATCTCCCCTGTGCTGTGTCCAGTCCGGTGAATCTCTCCTGTGCTCTCTCCAGTCCGGTGAATCTCCCCTGTGCTGTCTCCAGTCCGGTGAATCTCTCCTGTGCTGTCTCCAGTTGGGTGAATCTTCCCGGTGCTCTCCGGTGAATCTCTCCTGTGCTCTCTCCAGTCACAGGGAATCTCCCCTGTGCTGTCTCCAGTCCGGTGGATCTCCCCTGTGCTCTCTCCAGTCCGGTGAATCTCCCCTGTGCTGTCTCCAGTCCGGTGAATCTCCCCTGTGCTGTCTCCAGTCCGGTGAATCTCCCCTGTGCTGTCTCCAGTCCGGTGAATCTCTCCTGTGCTGTCTACAGTCCGGTGAATCTCTCCTGTTCTGTCTCCATTCCGTTGAATCTCTCCCGTGCTGTATACAGTCCGGTGAATCTCCCCGGTGAATCTCCCCTGTGCTGTCTCCAGTCCGGTGAATCTCTCCTGTGCTCTCTCCAGTCCGGTGAATCACCCCGGTGCTCTCCGGTGAATCTCCCCTGTGCTGTCTCCAGTCCGATTAACCTCTCCTGTGCTCTCTCCAGTCCGGTGAATCTCCCCCGTGCTGTCTCCAGTCCGGTGAATCTCCCCTGTGCTCTCTCCAGTCCGGTGAATCTCCCCTGTGCTGTCTCCAGTCCGGTGAATCTCCCACATCCTCTCTCCAGTCCGGTGAATCTCGCCTGTGCTCTCTCCAGTCCGGTGAATCTCCCCTGTGCTGTCTCCAGTCCGGTGAATCTCCCCTGTGCTGTGTCCAGTCCGGTGAATCTCCCCTGTGCTGTCTCCAGTCCGGTGAATCTCCCCTGTGCTGTCTCCAGTCCGGTGAATCTCCCCCGTGCTCTCTCCAGTCCGGTGAATCTCCCCCGTGCTCTCTCCAGTCCGGTGAATCTCCCCTGTGCTGTCTCCAGTCCGGTGAATCTCTGCTGTGCCATCTCCAGTCCGGTGAATCTCCCCTGTGCTCTCTCCAGTCCGGTGAATCTCCCCTGTGCTCTCTCCAGTCACAGGGAATCTCCCCTGGGCTCTCTCCAGTCCGGTGAATCTCGCCTGTGCTGTCTCCAGTCCGGTGAATCTCTCCTGTGCTGTCTCCAGTCCGGTGAATCTCCCCTGTGCTCTCTCCAGTCCGGTGAATCTCTCCTGTGCACTCTCCAGTCCGGTGAAACTCTCCTCTGCTCTCTCTAGTCCGGTGAATCTTCCCTGTGCTGTCTCCAGTCCGGTGAATCTCTCCTGTGCTGTCTCCAGTCCGGTGAATCTCCCCGGTGCTCTCCGGTGAATCTCCCCTGTGCTGTTTCCAGTCCGGTGAATCTCCCCTGTGCTGTCTCCAGTCCGGTGAATCTCCCCTGTGCTCTCTCCAGTCCGGTGTATCTCCCCTGTACTGTCTCCAGTCCAGTGAATCTCTCCTGTGCCGTCTACAGTCCGGTGAATCTCCCCTGTGCTCTCTCCAGTCCGGTGAATCTCCCCTGTGCTCTCTCAAGTCACAGGGAATCTCCCCCGTGCTCTCTCCAGTCCGGTGAATCTCCTCTGTGCTGTCTCCAGTCTGGTGAATCTCTCCTGTGCTGTCTCCAGTCCGGTGAATCTCCCCGGTGCTCTCTCCAGTCCGGTGAATCTCTCCTGTGCACACTCCAGTCCGCTGAATCTCTCCTGTGCGGTCTCCCGTCCGGTGAGTCTCTCCTGTGCTGTCTCCAGTTGGGTGAATCTCCCCGGTGCTCTCCGGTGAATCTCTCCTGTGCTCTCTTCAGTCCAGTGAATCTCCCCTGCTCTGTCTCCAGTCCGGTGAATCTCTCCCGTGCTGTCTCCAGTCCGGTGAATCACCCGTGCTGTCTCCAGTCCGGTGAATCTCTCCTGTGCTCTCTCCAGTCCGGTGAATCACCCCGGTGCTCTCCGGTGAATCTCCCCTGTGCTGTCTCCAGTCCGATTAACCTCTCCTGTGCTCTCTCCAGTCCGGTGAATCTCAACTGTGCTCTCTCCAGTCCGGTGAATCTCCCCCGTGCTGTCTCCAGTCCGGTGAATCTCCCCCGTGCTGTCTCCAGTCCAGTGAATCTCCCACATCCTCTCTCCAGTCCGGTGAATCTCGCCTGTGCTCTCTCCAGTCCGGTGAATCTCCCCTGTGCTGTCTCCAGTCCGGTGAATCTCTCCTGTGCTCTCTCCAGACCGGTGAATCTCCCCTGTACTGTCTCCAGTCCGCTGAATCTCTGCTGTGCCGTCTCCAGTCCGGTGAATCTCCCCTGAACTCTCTCCAGTCCAGTGAATCTCCCCTGTGCTGTCTCCAGTCCGGTGAATCTCCCCTGTGCTCTCTCCAGTCCGGTGAATCTCTCCTGTGCACTCTCCAGTCCGGTGAAACTCTCCTCTGCTCCCTCTAGTCCGGTGAATCTCCCCTGTGCTGTCTCCAGTCCGGTGAATCTCTCCTGTGCTGTCTCCAGTCCGGTGAATCTCCCCGGTGCTCTCCGGTGAATCTCCCCTGTGCTGTTTCCAGTCCGGTGAATCTCCCCTGTGCTGTCTCCAGTCCGGTGAATCTCCCCTGTGCTGTCTCCAGTCCGGTGGATCTTGCCTGTGCTCTCTCCAGTCTGGTGAATCTCCCCTGGGCTCTCTCCAGTCCGGTGAATCACCCCTGTGCTCTCTCCAGTCCGGGGAATCTCCCCGTGCTCTGTCCAGTACGGTGAATCTCTCCTGTGCTCTCTCCAGTCCGACGAATTTCTCCTGTGCTCTCTCCAGTCCGGCGAATCTCCCCTGTGCTGTCTCCAGTCCGGTGAATCTCCCCTGTGCTGTTTCCAGTCCGGTGAATCTCACCTGTGCTGTGTCCAGTCCGGTGAATCTCCCCTGTGCTGTCTCCAGTCCGGTGAATCTCCCCTGTGCTGTCTCCAGTCCGGTGAATCTCCCCTTTGCTCTCCGGTGAATCTCCCCCGTGCTGTCTCCGGTCCGGTGAATCTCTCCTGTGCTCTCTCCAGTCCGGTGAATCTCTCCTGTGCTGTCTGCTGTCCGTCTAATCTCCGCCGTGCTGTCTCCAGTCCGGTGAATCTCCCCTGTGCTGTCTCCAGTCCGGTGAAACTTCCCTGTGCTGTCTCCTGTCCGGTGAATCTCCCCTGTGCTCTCTCCAGTCCGGTGAATCTCCCCTGTGCTGTGTCCAGTCCGGTGAATCTCCCCTGTGCTGTCTCCAGTCCGGTGAATCTCCCCTGTGCTGTCTCCAGTCCGGTGAATCTCCCATGTGCTGTCTCCAGTCCGGTGAATCTCCCCTGTGCTGTCTCCAGTCCGGTGAATCTCCCCTGTGCTGTGTCCAGTCCGGTGAATCGCCCCTGTGCTGTGTCCAGTCCGGTGAGTCTCTCCTGTGCTGTCTCCAGTCCGGTGAGTCTCTCCTGTGCTGTGTCCAGTCCGGTGAATCTCCCCTGTGCTGTGTCCAGTCCGGTGAATCTCCCCTGTGCCGTCTCCAGTCCGGTGAATCTCTCCTGTGCTGTCTCCAGTCCGGTGAATCTCCCCTGTGCTGTGTCCAGTCCGGTGAATCTCCCCTGTGCTGTGTCCAGTCCGGTGAATCTCTCCTGTGCTCTCTCCAGTCCGGTGAATCTCTCCTGTGCTCTCTCCAGTCCGGTGAATCTCTCCTGTGCTGTCTGCTGTCCGTCTAATCTCCGCCGTGCTGTCTCCAGTCTGGTGAATCTCCCCTGTGCTGTCTCCAGTCCGGTGAATCTCCTCTGTGCTGTCTCCAGTCCGGTGAATCTCCCCTGTGCTGTGTCCAGTCCGGTGAATCTCCCCTATGCTGTCTCCAGTCCGGTGAATCTCCCCAGTGCTGTGTCCAGTCCGGTGAATCTCTCCTGTGCTGTGTCCAGTCCGGTGAATCTCCCCTGTGCTGTGTCCAGTCCGGTGAATCTCCCCTGTGCTGTGTCCAGTCCGGTGAATCTCTCCTGTGCTCTCTCCAGTCCGGTGAATCTCCCCTGTGCTGTCTCCAGTCTGGTGAATCTCCTCTGTGCTGTCTACAGTCCGGTGAATCTCCCCTGTGCTGTGTCCAGTCCGGTGAATCTCCCCTGTACTGTGTCCAGTCCGGTGAATCTCCCCTGTGCTGTGTCCAGTCCGGTGAATCTCCCCTGTGCTGTGTCCAGTCCGGTGAATCTCCCCTGTGCTGTGTCCAGTCCGGTGAATCTCCCCTGTGCTGTCTCCAGTCTGGTGAATCTCCCCTGTGCTGTGTCCAGTCCGGTGAATCTCCCCTGTGCTGTATCCAGTCCGGTGAATCTCTCCTGTGCTCTCTCCAGTCCGGTGAATCTCTCCTGTGCTGTCTGCTGTCCGTCTAATCTCCGCCGTGCTGTCTCCAGTCTGGTGAATCTCCCCTGTGCTGTCTCCAGTCCGGTGAATCTCCCCTGTGCTGTCTCCAGTCCAGTGAATCTCCCGTGTGCTGTGTCCAGTCCGGTGAATCTCCCCTGTGCTGTCTCCAGTCTGGTGAATCTCCCCTGTGCTGTGTCCAGTCCGGTGAATCTCCCCTGTGCTGTGTCCAGTCCGGTGAATCTCTCCTGTGCTCTCTCCAGTCCGGTGAATCTCTCCTGTGCTGTCTGCTGTCCGTCTAATCTCCGCCGTGCTGTCTCCAGTCTGGTGAATCTCCCCTGTGCTGTCTCCAGTCCGGTGAATCTCCCCTGTGCTGTCTCCAGTCTGGTGAATCTCCTCTGTGCTGTCTCCAGTCCGGTGAATCTCCCCTGTGCTGTCTCCAGTCCGGCAAATCTCCCCTGTGCTGTGTCCAGTCCGGTGAATCGCTCCTGTGCTGTGTCCAGTCCGGTGAATCTCCCCTGTGCTGTGTCCAGTCCGGTGAATCTCTCCTGTGCTCTCTCCAGTCCGGTGAATCTCTCCTGTGCTGTCTGCTGTCCGTCTAATCTCCGCCGTGCTGTCTCCAGTCTGGTGAATCTCCCCTGTGCTGTGTCCAGTCCGGTGAATCTCCCCTGTGCTGTCTCCAGTCCGGTGAATCTCCTCTGTGCTGTGTCCAGTCCGGTGAATCTCCCCTATGCTGTGTCCAGTCCGGTGAATCGCCCCTGTGCTGTGTCCAGTCCGGTGAATCGCCCCTGTGCTCTCTCCAGTCCGGTGAATCTCCCCTGTGCTGTGTCCAGTCCGGTGAATCGCCCCTGTGCTGTGTCCAGTCCGGTGAATCTCCCCTGTGCTGTGTCCAGTCCGGTGAATCTCCCCTGTGCTGTCTCCAGTCCGGTGAATCTCCCCTGTGCTGTGTCCAGTCCGGTGAGTCTCTCCTGTGCTGTCTCCAGTCCGGTGAATCGCCCCTGTGCTGTGTCCAGTCCGGTGAATCTCCCCTGTGCTGTGTCCAGTCCGGTGAATCTCTCCTGTGCTCTCTCCAGTCCGGTGAATCTCTCCTGTGCTGTCTGCTGTCCGTCTAATCTCCGCCGTGCTGTCTTCAGTCTGGTGAATCTCCCCTGTGCTGTCTCCAGTCCGGTGAAACTCCCCTGTGCTGTCTCCTGTCCGGTGAATCTCCCCTGTGCTCTCTCCAGTCCGGTGAATCTCCCCTGTGCTGCCTCCAGTCCGGTGAATCTCCCCTGTGCTGTCTCCAGTCCGGTGAATCTCCCCTGTGCTGTCTCCAGTCCGGTGAATCTCCCCTGTGCTGTCTCCAGTCCGGTGAATCTCCCCTGTGCTGTGTCCAGTCCGGTGAATCTCCCCTGTGCTGTGTCCAGTCCGGTGAATCTCCCCTGTGCTCTCTCCAGTCCGGTGAATCTCCCCTGTGCTGTGTCCAGTCCGGTGAATCTCTCCTGCGCTCTCTTCAGTCCGGTCAATCTCTCCTGTGCTGTCTGCTGTCCGTCTAATCTCCGCCGTGCTGTCTCCAGTCTGGTGAATCTCCCCTGTGCTGTCTCCAGTCCAGTGAATCTCCCCTGTGCTGTCTCCAGTCCGGTGAATCTCCCCTGTGCTGTCTCCAGTCCGGTGAATCTCCCCTGTGCTGTGTCCAGTCCGGTGAATCTCCCCTGTGCTGTCTCCAGTCCAGTGAATCTCCCGTGTGCTCTCTCCAGTCCGGTGAATCTCCCCTGTGCTGTCTCCAGTCCGGTGAATCTCCCCTGTGCTGTCTCCAGTCCAGTGAATCTCCCCTGTGCTGTGTCCAGTCCGGTGAATCTCCCCTGTGCTGTGTCCAGTCCAGTGAATCTCCCCTGTGCTGTGTCCAGTCCGGTGAATCTCCCCTGTGCTGTGTCCAGTCCGGTGAATCTCCCCTGTGCTGTGTCCAGTCCGGTGAATCTCCCCTGTGCTGTCTCCAGTCCGGTGAATCTCCCCTGTGCTGTGTCCAGTCCGGTGAATCTCCCCTGTGCTATCTCCAGTGCCTTCACATCACTGCCCCCTGGCACCGCTCCATTGCAGAGTAAGGGTTCCAGGGGGCAGTGCTTCAGTTGGGGAAGTCAGTCCGGAGGTTCCCATCTTCATGAGGAGATCTTTTATGAAATGATTTTAATCTCCGGAGAGCGGATCCTTTAGTGAACATCTTGAAGCCGTCCAGCAAAGACGACAAAAGCATCCCCGCCACAAGCAGCTGCTTCCTCCGATTTAATGGAATCCTCAGTCAATATTGGCCAGGATTCCTTGTCGTTATCCATTACAAATATTATCATTTGCACATTACAAATGTTGTCTCGGAATGATGAACAGTGACCTAACAAGATCATTGCTAAAAAAACACCATCTACTGGAGATAACGGTTAGGAGATGGAGAATGGTCACGTACGGTCATCTTAGCAGTTACACAACTCCTGCAGCTCACTCAGCCAACTGAGGTACTCGACCCTCACAGAGCAACGTTGGGCTTTTCCTATCGTTGTTTTGAAAATCAGTTGCTTATTGCCAAAACGTTTCATCTTGCACTCATCAGGACAAAGCAAATCTCAAAGAATGCACGGTAGCACAGTGGTTAGCACTGTGGCTTCACAGCTCCAGGGTCCCAGGTTCGATTCCCCGCTGGATCACTGTCTGTGTGGAGTCTGCATGTTCTCCCCGTGTCTGCGTGGGTTTCCTCCGGGTGCTCCGGTTTCCTCCCACAAGTCCTGAAAGACGTGCAGGTTAGGTGGATTGGACATTCTGAATTCTCCCTCTGTGTACCCAAACAGGCGCTGGAATGTGGTGACTAGGGGCTTTTCACAGTAACGTCATTGCAGTGCTAATGTAAGCCTACTTGTGACAATAAAGATTATTATTAATTTTGTACGACAGGAGAAAAAGATGCTGATTAGTTTGCAGGTTGTAATTTTTAATCCAAATTCCCTGCATCCGTTAATATTCTGATCTGCCAAATATCTATTTCTCCTTCAAGCTCCATAGTTGCGGCCATGCCATCTTTGTACCTGAAAGTGTCTATTAGGGTCTTCTCAAGTAAATCGCCAGGCGTCACTGGGCACCACTTAAGACTGGGAACATTGGCTACATTCTGCCTTTTGTAGTCCAGTGACCCTGTAGTCAATTGCAACTTACTACTTCACTGAGTAAGGTCAGCTGACACAGCATAGTTCAGGGGTCGGATAACCTGGGAAGCTTTTGCTGTAAAGTCATAGATCATAGAATTTACAGTGCAGAAGGCGGCCATTCAGCCCATCGAGTCTGCACCGGCTCTTGGAAAGAGCACCCTACCCAAGGTCAACACCTCCACCCTATCCCCATAACCCAGTAACCTCACCCAACACTAAGGGCAATTTTGAACACTAAGGGCAATTTAGCATGGCCAATCCACCTAACCTGCACATCTTTGGACTGTGGGAGGAAACCGGAGCACCCGGAGGAAACCCACGCACACACGGGGAGGATGTGCAGACTCCGCACAGACAGTGACCCAAGCCGGAATCGAACCTGGGACCCTGGAGCTGTGAAGCAATTGTGCTATCCACAATGCTACCGTGCTGCCCCCAGAGTCCAGAGGCATTGAATAATGCGGCATGACTCGGTAATGAATCAAACATACACAGATATACGTTAGTGCGTGTGTTCAATTATATGTGCACGTGTGCAATTATATATGCAAGTGTGCACTTGTGCGTAATTATATATATGTGTGTATGTGCATGCATGTGTAATTATATATCAGTGTGTGCACGTGCGCAATTCTATATGTGTGTGTGCGCATGTGCAATTATATAGGTGCGTGTGCACTATTCTATATATATATATATGTGTGTGTGTGTGTGTGCACTCATGTGTAATCATATATGTGTGTGAGCACAATTATATATGCATGTGCAGGTGCACAATTATATATATATATATGCATGTGCATGATTATATATAAGTGTGTGCGCATGCGCAATTATATATACACACACACACACACACACGTGTGTGCGTGGTACATGCGGAATTATATATATGTGCGCGCATAATTATATATACGTATATGCAATTATATATGCACGTGTGCACGTGCACAATTATATGTGCTTGTGAATTATACATTTGCGTGTGCACAATTATACATGTGTGAATTATACATGTGTGTGCACGTGCACAATTATATATGTGCGTACATGTGCGCAATTATATACATGTGTGTGCACAATTATATACATGTGTGCTGTTATATGTGTGTGCGCGCGTGCATGCAATTATGTATATGAGCACTTGTGCACGCCTGTAATTAGGGATGGGCAATAAATGTTGGCCCAACCAGCGACACCCACACCCGTAAATGAGTTTTTAAAAATGTGTGCGTGTGTGTGTGTGTGTGTGTGTGTGTGAGTGCAATTATATATATGAAATGAATGAAAATTGCTTATAGTCAAAAGTAGGCTTCAAATGAAGTTCCTGTGAAAAGCCCCTAGTCGCCACATTCTGGCACCTATTCGGGGAGGTTGGTACGGGATATATACATGCCCGCGCAATTATAAGTGTGTGCATGTAATTACATGTGCATGCATATGCAATTCTATGTATGTGCTTATGCAATTATATAATTTGTGGGAACGTAGTGGGATGTAGTGGTATTGTCACTGAACTAGTAATCCAGAGACACAGAGTAATTCCCCGGAAAACCGGGTTCGAATCCCACCACGGCAGATGGGGAAGTTTAGCTAAATATAAACCTGTTATTAAAATTATGACCATGACAGCATTGCTGATTGTCGTAAAAACCCATCTGGTTCGCTAATGTCCTTTAGGGAAGGAAATCTGCCGTCCTTACCTGGTCTGGCCGACAGATCAAAAACAAGAATTCATTCCAATGCTCAAAAACCGACTTACAGCTTTAGAAATTGTGAACCTTGCTCGGAGCAAGACACAAATCCTGAATGATCCGCTACCTATTGAGAGCTTATCATTATTGTGAATGAACTACAGGGGGGGGGGGGGGGGGGGGGCTGGCTTCCAGCACTGTTTTGGAATGTCATGGATGTCATCAGTTAGATTTTATTAGCCGTACATTGCTCAGTCAGATGAGACTGAAAAATAATATAGCTGTCACTGGCAAGATCCAGGGTCTTAAACAAGCCTGTCTTATTTTACATGAGGCATTCACTTTTACATCAAAGCAAGGGAGAGAGAAACATGCCTTAAACTTAAATCCTTGGCCCCCAATACTGTTGGGCCCCCAAGACTGTTGAAGAGTAATTTCAAGCTTTTGCCACTGAACCTTTATTGCACAAATGGCAGCATTCAGATAGACACAGGGGAAGTGTTAATGAACACAAAGGGGTTCGGGTGGGATTCCCCAGCCTTCCAGCTACGTATCTCTCAGCGACAGGAGCCGCGCCGTTCGCTGGGGGCGGGATTCCCTGTTCCCGCCGCTGTCAATGGGAATTTCCATCGAAGCCAACCGACGCCACCAGGAAACCCATGGCAACGGCGAAATAATTCCGACCTTTATCTTTAAGAAAAGAAAATGCTAGGACAGATCACCGATAAACGTTTTTCCTTCGGTCAGACCACTTCAGCTCCATTAAAATTAGAATTCCCAACTCTGAATGGATTTAATCCTGGAGGCTTCCCGGCTGCCCAAACAGCCTTGTCCCACCCTGAGTATGTTCATGATTAAGGAACTGACCAAAGCAATCCAGCATTTCAACAAGAAGATTTAAATGGCCCTAAGATTTTTGTTTCCTCACTAGAGGCTAATCTTTATTCCTGGAGAACCCCAGTTAATACCCACCTCAGGACAAAACAAAAATGTCAAACTTACTCCTCTGCCTGGATGGAATCAACTGGAGCCACGTAATTGCTGGGAATGTATCCGGTTCCTCCGGACTGCAAGGAACGGGCTTCCCACCAGTCTCCCTCTCTGTAAAAAGACAGAAATGTCAGCGTATAAAAAACAAGCTGAAAAATCAATTGCAACAAAAGATCTTCCGGCGATTCTTTCTTCAAAAGGGCGACATGAACCGAAACGCAATGATACAACAATGTCGAGGATCAGTGGTCAGCACTGGCGCCGAGGACCCGGGTTCGATCCCGGCTCTGGGTCACTGTCCGTGTGGAGTTTGCACATTCTCCCCGTGTTTGTGTGGGTGTCGCCTCCACAACCCAAAGATGCGCAGAGAATGTGGATTGGCCACGCTAAATTGCCCCCTTAATTGGGGGAAAAAAAAGAGATAATCATTTTTTAAAAATAAATAAATTACTCGAGGATCTTGTTCTTGTAAAATGGCGTCTGAGAGTCACAGCTTAATTTTGGAGGCCCTCGATTTGGATCACGGTGACTTTGAAGGCCTCAGTAACCTATGTTCAGCTGAAGGGCAGAGGTAACAAAGCACAACAGGAAAACCTGTACCCAGACCGAGACTTCCCACTGCCAATGGAGGTACAATGTTCCATGGGCTTGCACCTCAACCTCTGACCCCCCCAGGAAATCCCCATGGTTCAGTCCTTTGACGTGGTAATCGCTGCACTCCTCTCGGAGTCTCGGCAGCAAATCAGATGCACATGCACGTGGGAGCAGAAATGTGGGAATTGCTTTGGGATTAAAGGACTTTAGCAGTTTAAAGCGTGTGTGGGGGTGAGGGGGAAGAAGGGTTGTGACGGCAGCCAGAAATTCTACAGGAGAGCATTGTCATGATATTCAGGTAAACATCATAGCACATACATACCTACATACTGATGGACAGATCAACGGACCAATCAACACACACACACACACAACACGACAGCCAATCACAGGCAAGAGCATACACAGTACAAAACAGGGAACACGACACTTCCTGAGCACTGGAGCAGGAGACAGCTCAGGGCACAGAGCTCATGACAAGCCACTCAGACATCTACCATGTGCTGAGTACAACAGTTTACCAGTGTAAATAGATGTTTGAAATAAAACTACGTTGTACCATTCGCAACCGTGTTGATTCGGCTGTGTAGCAGAGTACCCAACACATCATAGTACCAGGAGTGACTTTGGTACCTACCTACAAATCTTCCGGAATCTGCCATCCTGCGCCATGGACACCGTCAACACACCGCAGCCGCTGCAAGTCGCTGGAAACCGCGGCGTTAATTGGAAGCTGTTCAAACAGCGCTTCCAGCTCTTTCTGGAAGCCAACGAAAAGGAAAGTGCCTCGGACACCAGAAAGATCGCCATCCTCCTCACCACGGCAGGTCAACACGCCATCCATGTGTACAACTCCCTGGTGTTCGCGGAAGGCGAGGACAAGTCCAAATACAAGACGGTCCTTCTCAAGCTCGACCAACACTTCAACGTCGAGGTCAACGAGAGCTTCGAGAGGTATCACTTCCAGCAGCGCCTGCAAGGTAAGGATGAGCCCTTTCAGTCATTCCTTACGCATCTCCGTATCCTCACGCAGTCCTGCGGTTACGACACCACCTCCGATTCCATGATTCGGGACCAGATCGCTTTTGGGGTCACCTCGGGCACACTACGCCAACAGCGCTTAAAAATAAAAGGCCTCTCCTTAGCCTCCGCAATCCTGCACGAAAACGCGACTAGCCGCTATACCCAATTTCAGGCGGCCGAATCGGCGCAGCAGGGGTCCTACGCGGCCGGATCGGCGAGGGAGGCGTCCTACGAGGTCGAACGGGTCCAGGCAATCGAGTTCCTCCCGGCCCGTGGTCCGGACGAGGGCGGCCATTTTGCGCACTTTTCGAGGCCTCCTGCGCTTGTGCGTGCCCAAAACGACGGCAACACTGAGGGACGTGATGCGCAGGCGCGCTCGACGCAAGACTGAACTGCTCATGCACAGTGGCGCAACGAACGCCATGACGTCACAACGTGCGGCAACTGTGGAGTTGCACATTTAAAGGGGCAATGTCCCGCAAGAACCCGACAATGCCTCCGCTGTGGCAAGGTGGGCCACTACGCTGCTTGCTATCGAGCAGCTCAACCTGTCCATGTTCCCCAACTCCGACAACCTCGCAGGGACGTGCGGACCATTCAGCCTCCTTACTAAGAGTCATGCCCAGACGATATCCAGACCAGTGGCACAGGCGACCGGGACGCCTTCCGTGTTGCGGTCATTTATGGGAACCGAATGTCTCCAGCCAGGACCCACCAGCCGATGCAAGTTAACACTGTCAATCCGGGTGATGAATGGTGTGCCACCCTAATGGTCAACCGATCACCCATAACATTCCGTCTGGACACTGGCGCCTCCGCCAACCTAATAGCATGGTCAGCCTTCTACGCCATAAAGGTCAGACCACCAATTTGGCCGTCCCGTTGCAGGATGGTCGACTACAACGGGAACGTTATCCCGGCTATGGGATCCTGCCAGCACCAGGTGACGTCCCCCTGGGCGAAGGTGGGTATGGACCTCTTTCACGTGCTCGGCAGGGACTATGTCATCGTCATTGACTACTTTTCCAACTATCCAGAGGTCATCCGCCTGCACGATTTGTCATCGTCCGCTGTCATAAGGGCCTGCAAAGACACCTTCGCTCACCACGGCATTCCGATTACTGTCATGTCGGACAACGGGCCCTGTTTTGCCAGCCAGGAATGGTCATCCTTTGCTGCCTCGTATGGCTTCACACACGTGACATCTAGCCCTCTGCATCCCCAGTCCAATGGAAAGGCGGAGAAGGGCGTTCACATCGTCAAGCGGCTCCTCTGCAAGGCTGCTGCTGCCGGATCGGATTTCTGCCTCGCCCTGCTAGCCTATCGCTCGGCCCCACTAGCCACTGGCCTCTCACCAGCCCAGCTGTTGATGGGTCGCGCCCTCAGGACCACTGTGCCTTCCATTCTGGCACCCACAACCAACCATGCTCCAGTACTACACAGAATGCAACTGCAGCGAGGTCGTCAGAAGAGGGCATATGACACACGGGCAACTGATCTTCCCGCCCTGGCCCCTGGAGACGAAGTCCGCATCCACCTACCAGAAGGTGGCTGGTCAGCACCTGCCGAAGTTCTCCGATGCGTGGCTCCCCACTCGTTCCTGGTTCGCATGCCTGATGGATCCATTCGTAGGCGCAATCGCCAGGCTCTTTGCCTACTTCCACGCTCGCACCGCACCCTCCTGTTGTTCCTGATATCGACTTCGTGGAGCTTCCTGCCACCATGCCCCTTCCGTCGTCACCCGTGGCCAGGCCCATTCCTCAGCCGGTGGATCCAGACCCACCATTGAGGCGGTCAACCCGAATTCGTCGCCCACCTACTAGACTGGACTTATGAGCCTGTTTGTACATTGAACTCATACCGCCACTGTGTTAACATGTTTCTGTTCTTATCGTTACAGGAATTTGTTTTTGTCGTTCAACATTACCCTGTTCTTAGTTTATGGTACAACCTCGTTGTTATGTCGCACCCGACATCGCCCCTTGTATATAGTTTAGCCCCATGTACATGCTGTAGATATTGCACACACACATTTAGCTGCACTCAGTACACATCTCTATTTATAACCACATAGGCACATGTTCTTGTAAAAAAGGGGATGACATGATATTCAGGTAAACATCATAGCACAAACATACATACATACTGATGGACAGATCAACGGACCAATCAACACACACACAACACGACAGCCAATCACAGCCAAGAGCATACACACAGTACAAAACAGGGAACACGACACTTCCTGGGCACTGGAGCAGGAGACAGCTCAGGGCACAGAGCTCATGACAGGCCACTCAGACATCCACCATGTGCTGAGTACAACAGTTTACCAGTGTAAATAGATGTTTGAAATAAAACTGCGTTGTACCATTCGCAACCGTGTTGGTTCGTCTGTGTAGCAGAGCACCCAACACTTCAAGCTTTTGAGCCAGAGCTGCTATAATGTGTCGGCCATCTTGGTAATCAAAAACCAATTGAACAACCCAGAGAAGGCAAATTAAACTCCCACCGTGGAAGTTTGGGAATTTGAATTGAGATTTTTTTTTAAAAATCCAGCATCCCATAAATGTGACTGTGAAATGGATTGTCATAAGAACCCAACTAATTTCCTTCAAGGGAAACTGCTGCCCTTACCCAGCCTGGCCTGTACATGACCTCTCATACTGGAGGCCGTTTCCCTGAGCCAAGCCGGAGAGTTCCATCAAACTGTAGAGATTGTGGGAGCAGCTTCTCGTCACAACCAGGGCAGTTCCGAGTTGGCAACTTTCCAACACTTCCTCTGTCCAACCAGGGATCAGAGAAGGAAGCAGCTGGAAAAGTTGCGCCTCTGCCCCAAAATTAGCAACACTTGGAAATAAATTAAACTACCGGACCAGAATGGGTAAGGCGACTTACCCACACCATCAAAGCAGCACCTTCTGCCTGGGCGTCTTGGCACCAAATGTCTTGGGTATTGAATGTGATGCCAGTGAGAACCCGGTGATGTCCCCACTCTGATCTGATTGAGATGTTGCTGGGACTGGGGAGTATTTCAGCCCCTCCTGTCACACCAGGAGTCCCGATGGAAAACCTTTTGTTTTACAAATAGCTTTGGGCTCCTCTGGCCCATCAGTGCCGGACTGCAGGCTGTCCAAGACTCCCGCTTGATAGGATTAAATCCATAGCGCTGATGAATTCTCGAGCGGTGCTTTTGAATGTTGAGACGGTGACCCTCCTGTCATAAGGCCTAGCCCCCACTCCCGTGTACTATTGCCACTAAGAAAGAAAGTTTTAAACTACGTCCAGCACTCTCCATCACCGCAGCAAAGTTTCGGTGCAATGGTGGGCAACTTGCAGTCTGGAAACCACATGCCGCCCCATTGGGCTCTGAGTGCAGACCACAAGACATTTCATGGACCATTTCCCACGCGCAGTGTTGCCAAATTCTGTTGATTTCCATCTGCGTGGATTTTCCTACTGGTATGACGAAAGTGACACGCACGTAAAGAGAGGGCAAGTGAAGTGAGGTGTGTGCTGATTGCTCACAACATTGACGGTGAGAGCTGTACACTCCTTCTGTGGCTAAAGCATTAAATATTTCTTTTGTTTTTAACATTTGAAGAAGTTGATGAGCGTTCTGTTAACATATAAATGATTACGCGTCTTCTATAACTCGTTATGAAATATTCGGCATGTATTCGGTCTTATTCATAGGGTCATGGTTGGTGAACCCTCCCAATTTCAACCTTGCGGCCCACCAAGATGAAGGACGGCCACTCACAGGTCCAGAGTTTCTTATGGCTGAAAACAGCCGCAGAAGAACGTGCCCCTGGGTACGTTCCGTACTCATTGGAAAGTCCTGTGAGCTGTGCTGAATTACTGCATTGATATTTCCCCCCTCAAAATAAGAGAGGAAGTGCAGATTAGATCAGCAGAGTTTGACAGAGAAAAAAAATACATAAGCAATGCTGCATGGACTGCCGGAGGGTTCTGTAGACTCAGCAAAGTGGGTGGAGAAGACATTGTGAACAACACACTTGTACCATGGGGGTGGACACAGAGCTACTTGGCAACCTGCACTTAAAACAGATATGACACCCACTCGAGGACATGTCTTGGGTGAGCGGTGCACCTGATTTAAACAAGGAGAGAAGAGCTGGACCAAAATAAACATTAATGCTGCCTGTTCCTGCAGTTTATTTCAGGAACCAGCAATGAAAACTGCCCAAAATATATTATTAGGGCCGGTTCGTTACAAGCATTTTGGATGAAGGCAGGGAAAGAATATATAGATAAATCGGATTCCACTTTAGGCCTTTGGCTTTTACAAATCCACCTTTTAAGAAAAAAAATCAAGCATATTTTTCCGACATTCAGACATTTTTATTTGTTTCTTCCACGCAAAGCTGTCCCCAAATTCACTTAATAAGATGCAAATTGCAGTTTGCTACCAGGTTAGAGCATTTGAGCTGTACATACTGTGAAGACGCGGCAGAGAGAGGGGGAGGGAGAGAAATACACATTTAACCCTTTTTTTAAAAAAAAGCACTTTTCCTTCTTTTTGCCTAATGTTTCCCCTGACTTTATTCCAGCACAGACCCCTGGGGCACACCACTAGTCACCGGCTGCCATCCTGAAAAAGACCCCTTTTTATCCCCACTCTCTGCCTTCTGCCAGTCAGCCAATCCTCTATCCATGCCAGCATCTTACCCTGAACACCACGGGCTCTTAACTTATTTAACAGTCTCCTATGCGGCACCTTATCAAAGGCCTTTTGGAAATCTAAACAAATCATGTCTGCTGGGCCTCCTTTGTCTAACTTCCTTGTTACCTCCTCAAAGAACTCGATAACAGATTCTTCAGACACGACCTCCCTTTGACAAAGCCGTGCTGACTCAGTCCTATTTTATCATGCACTTCCAAGTCCTCCGCGATCTCATCTTTAACAACGGACTCTAAAATCTTACCAATGACCAAAGTCAGGCAAACCGGCCTATAATTACCCATCTTCCGCCTTCCTCCCTTCTGAAATAGGGATGTTACATTAGCCATTTTCCAGTCCTCTGGGACCCTTCCTGCCTCCAGTGATGCTTGTAGAATCACCGCCAATGCCTCCACAATCTCCTCCGCTATCTCTTTTAGAACCCTGGGGTGTAGTACATCCAGTCCAGGTGATTTATCCACCTTCAGACCTTTCAGTTTCCTCAGAACCTTCTCCTTAGTGATGGTCACTGCACTCACCTCTGTCCCCTGGTTCTCCTGGAGCTCTGGCATCCCACTGGTGTCTTCCACCGTGAAGACTGATGCAAAGTAACTACTCAGTTCCTCTGCCATTTCTTTGTTTCCTATTATTACTTCTCCAGCCTCATTTTCCAGTTGTCCAATGTCTATTCTTGCCTCTCTCTTACCGTTTATATATTGGAAAAAACTCTTGCTGTCTTATTTTATATTACTAGCTAGTTTACACTCTTCCCCCCTTTCATCTCTCACTCCTTATTGCTTTTTTAGTTGTCCTTTGCTCGCTTTTAAAGGCTTCCCAATCCTCTGGCTTTGCCACTTTATACGCGTTTTTTTGCTCTTATGCTGTCCTTGACTTCCCTCATCAGCCATGGATGCCTTGTCCTTCCCTTAGCATGTTTCCTCCCCCTTGGGATGAATTTCTGTTGTGCTTCCCGAATAACCGCCAAAACTCCTGCCATTGCTGTTCCACTGTCTTCCCTGCTAGGCTCCTTTTCCAATCAACTCTGGCCAGCTCCTCCCTCATGCCTTTGTAGTTACCCTTATTTATTTGTAATACCGTTACATCTGATTCCAGCTTTTCCTTCTCAAACTGCAGGGTAAATTCTATCATCAGCATGGTAGTACAGTGGTTAGCACAGTTGCTTCACAGATCCAGGATCCCAGCTTGGGTCACTGTCTATGTGGTGTCTACATGTTCTCCCCGTGTCCGGTTGGGTTTTCTCCGGTGTCCTCTCAAAGTCCAGAGATGTGCGGGTTAGGTGGATTGGCCATGCTAAATTGCCCCTTAGTGTCTGAAAAAGGTTAGGTGGGATTACTGGGTTATGGGTGGAGGTGTGGGTAGGGTGATCTTTCCAAGGGCTGGTGCAGACTAGATGGGCCGAATGGCCTCCTTCTGCACTGTAAACTCTATGATTCTATATTGTGGTCACTGCTCCCTAAGGGTTCCTTCACCTTAAGTTCCCTAATCAAGTCTGCCTCATTACACATCACCAAATCCAGAATTGCTTGTTCCCTAGTCGGCTCTGTCACAAGCTAGTTTAGCACAGTAGGCTAAACAGCTGGCTTGTAATGCAGAACAAGACCAGCAGCACGGTTCAATTCCCGTACCGGCCTCCCCGAACAGGCACCGGAATGTGGCGACTGGGGGCTTTTCACAGTAACTTCATTGACACCGACTTGTGACAATAAGCGATTATTATTATTATAAGCTGCTCAAAAAACCATCTTAGACATTCCACAAATTCCTTTTCTTGGGATTCACGACCAACTGGATTTTCCCAACCGGATATTGGAGTCCCCATGATCATTGTGATATTGCTTTTTTAACATGCCTTTTCTATCTCCTGATTTATTTTCTGCCCCACATCCTGACTACTGCTCGGGGGACTGTACATAACTCCCATCAGGGTCTTTTTACCTTTGCGATTCCTCAACTCTACCCACAGAGATTCTATGCCTTCTGATCCTATATCGCTCCTTGTGATCAATTTAACTTCCTTCCTTACTAACAATGCAAGTCTGCCCCTCTGCCTGTCCTTTCGATAGGACACATATCCTTGGATATTTAGATCCCAGCCTGGATCCTCTTGCAGCCACGTCTCTGTGATGCCCACAACATCGTACCGGCCAATTTCAATTGCACGACAAGCTCATTTACCTTGTTCCGTACACTGCGCGCATTTCGGTACAACACCCTCCATCCTGCATTGACCACCTCCCTTCTCATATTGGTCACCTTTTTTGCTCTGCCTGAGGTAAGATTCCTGCCACCTTCTATACTCTCTGTTCTATTACGTGGTCTGGAAACTCTATTAACTTCTCCTGAGCCCTCGGCTCGATTAACCCATTTAAAGTTCTCGTCATTAACCTGCACTTATATCTTCTCCTTCAACTTGGATTTTCTAATTCTCCATACAACTGAACCCCCTCCATCCCCCTATCTAGTTTCAAGCCCGATCTACAGCCCTTGTTATGCAATTCACCGGACTCTGGTCCCAGCGTGATTCAGATGAAGACTGTCCCATCGAAACAGGCCCCATCTTCCCCAGTAATGCTGCCAATGTGCCATGAATTCAAACCCATTTCTCCCACACCAACCTTTGAGCCATGCATTCACCTCCTTAATCTTATTGACCCTAGTAAGAAGTCTCAACACCAGGTTAAAGTCCAACGGGTTTATTTGAAATCACAAGCTTTCGGTGCGCTGCTCCTTCATCAGGTGAAGTGAAGTGTAGCACGGTAGCATTGTGGATAGCACACTTGCTTCACAGCTCCAGGGTCCCAGGTTCGATTCCAGCTTGGGTCACTGTCTGTGCGGAGTCTGCACATCCTCCCTGTGTGTGCGTGGGTTTCCTCCGGGTCCTCCGGTTTCCTCCCACAGTCCAAAGATGTGCAGGTTAGGTGGATTGGCCATGATAAATTGCCCTTAGTGTCCAAAATTGCCTTCAGTGTTGGGTGGGGTTGCTGGGTTGTGGGGATAGGGTGGAGGTGTTGACCTTGGGTAGGGTGCTCTTTCCAGGAGCCGGTGCAGACTCGATGGGCCGGGTGGCCTCCTTCTGCACTGTAAATTCTATGATAATCTACTCGTACATGAAAAAAGTCAGATTGCTAGTTTCTGAGAGAGTCTAAATTATGTAGCTGATGAGCTTCCGTTGCTTTTGGTGAATCCCAAGGCATAGGCTGTCTTTTCAACCACAATTAGAAAGGACAGACTAATGATAGCAGTGGGATTACATTGGAGGAAGCATGGCTGGAGAGCGGAGGGAGGGAGAGAGGGGGGGAGGGAGAGCGAGAGGGAGAGAGGGAGAGAGGGAGAGAGGGAGAGAGGGAGAGAGGGAGGGAGAGAAGGAGAGAGAGAGAGCGAGAGGGAGGGAAAGAGAGAAAGCGAGAACGAGAGAGGGCGGGAGAGCGAGCGAGAGGGAGGGCGAGCGAGAGGGAGAGCGAGCGAGAGGGAGAGCGAGCGAGAGGGAGAGCGAGCGAGAGGGAGAGCGAGCGAGAGGGAGAGCGAGCGAGAGGGAGAGCGAGCGAGAGGGAGAGCGAGCGAGAGGGAGAGCGAGCGAGAGGGAGAGCGAGCGAGAGGGAGAGCGAGCGAGAGGGAGAGCGAGCGAGAGGGGGAGAGCGAGCGAGAGGGGGAGAGCGAGCGAGAGGGGGAGAGCGAGCGAGAGGGAGAGCGAGCGAGCGAGGGAGAGAGGGAGGGAGAGAGAGGGCGAGGGAGAGAGGGAGATAGACAGATAAGAGAGGAGGTAGAGAAGGACAAGAGGGGCGAGAGAAGGACGAGGAAATATAGAAAATAGTAGGACATTCGGCCCTTCGATCCTGTTCCGCCATTTCTTATGATCATGGCTGATCATCCAACTCAATGCTTGCTCCTATCTTTCCTCCATATCCTCTGATACCTTTTGCCCCAAGAGCTATACCTAACTCCTTCCTGAAAACATGCAAGGTGGGATTCTCCATCCCAAAACACCCGGATCACTTTCCCTGATGGGATGGAGCATCAGGAATGGGGGCAAAATCGGAATTGTTTCCTTCTCTTTGTTTCCTGTCTGCCGACCAGTTTTCTATCCATCTCAATACATTACCCCTAATCCCATGCGCTTTAATTTTACACACTAATCTCTTATGTGGGATTGTGTTGAAAGCCTTCTGAAAGTCCATATAAACCACATCCAGTGGTTCCCCTTCATCAACTTTACTAGTTTCATCTCTGAAGAATTCCAGTGTATTTGTCAAGCATGATTTCCCTTTTGTAAATACATGCTGACTCTGTCCGATCCTGCCACTGTTTTCCAAGTGCTCTGCTATTAAATCTTTTATAATGGACTTCAGAATTTTCCCCACTACTGACGTCAGGCTGACTGGTCTACTAATTCATTTTTCTCTCTATCTCCCGTTTTTAATAGTGGAGTTACCCTCCAATCTGTAGGAACTGTTCCCAGAGTCTACAGAATCCTGGAAGATGACCACCAACGCATCCACTATTTCTAGAGCCACTTCCTAAGTACTCTGTGTGGTGGTATGTATTAGGGGTAATATGGTACCTGTGAAGACAAGAGCCTATTGGCTGACAGGTCCCGGGTCCTGGTTGGATCTGCCGACTTCTGGCTCCGCCCTGAAGGCGGAGTATAAGAGCTCGAGTTATCCCCGCAGCCTCATTCTGTAACTGAGCTGCTGGGGAACAAGTCTCGCTTAATAAAGCCTCGATAGACTTCATCACTTCTCGTCTTGTGTAAGTCATTGTGCGCTACACTCTGGAAAGTAGATTATCAGGCCCTGGGGATTTATCAGCCTTCAGTTCCCAATTTCTCCAACACCATTCCCCTACTGTTATGGGCCAGGGTTTAGAGAACCCCAAAGTGTATCATGGAGTTCACCTGACCCACAACTTTTTACATATTGTGGTATGGGGAGCACACGGCCCACTCTACACATGTGGTACAGCAGAAATGGAAAAGTATTTTTTAAAGCAAAACAATGTTTATTCTATGAACTCAAGTCAACCTTTTTAAAACATACAGTGAACATCTTAGCAACCATTAATTCAAATACAACTCCCAAAGAATACAACACTAAGTAATCCTTAAAAACTTCCCAAACAACATCCAGAAGACAAAAGAAACACCTTTTAACAGAAACACATTAGGTTTACATTCACTACTGAGAACATTTACAATTCTGAATTCACCAAATGATCAAGAGATAGTCTTTTCATGGCAGAGAGATCAACAGTACATCTGCTCTGTCTGGCTTCAGCTCCAACACTGAAAACGAAACTAAAACACACCCTGCAGCAAACAGCCCAAAACGAAAGCAAATAGCTGACAGACAGCCCAGCTCCTCCCACTCTCTGACATCACTGCAGTAATAAACACCCATTTCTTAAAGGTACTCTCACTACAGATACTTATATACACACCCATTTATAAACACCCATTTCTTAAAGGTACTCTCACGTGACACTACTCATACTGATTTCTTCCCGTCTTTCCCTCCCCTACATTTCTGGTATGTTAGTTATTTGTGCCCTCTTTTGCCTAGACATGAATTTAGTTGCTCAGCCATTGTTGTCCCCTCTTATACATGCCCCTGTTTCTGATTGTAAGGGACCTACATTTGTCTTTACTAATCTTTTTCACTTCACGCACCTATAGAAACATGTTACAGTCAGCTTTTATGTCCCCCGCAAGCGTACTCTCATCCCGGGCCGGGGAGGGGGGGGGGGGGGGGGGGGGGAGAGGAGACGAGATCTCTGATCTCGTTTTTACCTGCTTGCTAAATCGTGGCTTTTATTTATTTTTTTAAAATTTAATTTTCAGCCCACACCACAATATGTCTGTTCATGTTCTTCCTCGGTGCTTTAGAACAGTAGTCCTCATATTGGGAGCTGCAAGAATCCCTGGGGGGGGGGGGGGGGGGGGGGGCGGGGGTGCAAAATAAAGCAAAACTGCTCACTGAACGCTTAACCGGATGATAGGCATACTGCGGAAGGTTTGGCATGAGGCAGGGAGGGATGTGTGGTGGCACATGTGTAGCACAGGGTGGGCTGCCTGTCAGGAATAGGGAGGGGTGTGTACACTGATAGGCTGTAAGTAAAAGCTCCTCTCGGAGAAGGATTGGCAAAACAGTCCTCACGGGCAGCACTTCTATATTTTATTTGAGATTATGTAATATCCCAGTTTAGACGGGGACAGTACGTGATTATTAATCCATTTGAAAAGAAGTCCTTCAACCAAAAATGTTTGAAAACAACGGTTTCATAAATTCATCTCAGTTTTGGAAAAGTCTCCTACTTTTAATCTTAGAGCTGGACCTTGCATTAAATATCTAACAGATTGCGCATCATTTCAATATGTCGGATGGTCAAAACTCAAAGACGTCAGCTGGCTTTACTCAGTGCATCCAGGCAATATGACAAGACATCTGGTATTAAAGGAATAAGCAGAAACAGACGGGATCTTGTCTAACCTTCGTCATGAGTTCCATGAATTCCATCAGGAAATCATGCCTCATATTAAAATGATCCTTGTGCAGCCATACTGGTAGAGCATGCCTTGGAACGTGGTGCTTTTCACAAACAAGGAACTGAAAAACTGGGGAGCACTCAAGCTCAGTGAGATGCGAATGTTACTTTGTGGGAAGGACACGCGTCTTTGAAGGGGCTAGGCTTTGTCCCATAAGCCAAGTGGGCAGCACGGTAGCACAGCGATTAGCACAGTTGCTTCGCAGCTCCAGGGTCCCAGGTTCGATTCCTGGCTTGGGTCACTGTCTGTGCGGAGTCTGCACGTTCACCCCGTGCGTGCGAGGGTTTCCTCCGGGTGCTCCGGTTTCCTCCCACAGTCCAAAGATGTGCAGGTTAGGTGAATTTGCCATGCTAAATTGCCCTTCGTGTCCAAAAAGGTTAAGTGGGGTTACAGGGATAGGGTGGAGGCGTGGGCTTAAGTAGGGTGCTCTTTCCAAAGGCCGATGCAGGCTCGGTGGGCACTATAAATTCTATGATTCTATGTGCGAGATTGACTCAAGGCCTTGGGACTCCCTTCTACACATCTGCTCTTGCTTTGTGCATGAAGAGAGAGGAGGGAAAGAAATGCCCACATGCGCGCCACTCAAAATCCACAAGAAGTCACCTTCCCATGAAATCTATGCATTGCCAGCCCTCAGCACTGAGTCGATGGTGTTGATAAAGAATGCCTTGGCACTCACACAAAAAGGGACCTCCTAGCAGATAGCTGTTCTAACCCCCCACGAGGACCATGGAGAAACAACCATTGATCTCCCCGTGGGACCCGCGGAGTTCGAGCTCCCTGGGTAGGGGGCGGAGGCCAACCGCATGGGGCTCATTCAGGCAGGGGAGAAAAGCAGGCCCAACTCAGGGCCTGGGCAGATCCATCCTCCCAGCAACGTCTGCACTGGGAGTGAGATGCTGTGCTGAGCATGTAATTGTCAATACGTAAATAAATTCACCTTCGTTAGCCACAGCTTCCCTATGAGTTAGTAAATTAGCCATGGGGAGAAAGCTAATGATGCTCCCTCCATCCCGTCACTCAAGGCTGTGACAGTCTTGCATTCCACGGACAAATGTCACCATGCCTGGATTTCTTTAACCCCAGGTGGTTTACAGAGTGTAAAACCCTTCACCACAGTGGGTTACAGAGGCAGACAGAACATCTGGATGCTGTGAGCAGTTACAATGAAGCCCAGAGCTCGGGCTACAAACAGGTAATTCTGCCGGCAGCATCTGTGGAGGAAGAAAGAGAGTTGATGTTTCAACTCGACAAACCTGCCGCAGAACTGGGTAAAGTTAATAATGTGATAGATTTTGAGCGGTTGGGTAAAAGAACCAAAAGGGCAGGTCTGTGATAGGGCGGAAGACCAGAAAGATTGCTTGACAAAATTGCGATGCCGCAGGGACAAAGGCAATGATACTGGGACATGTGAATAAACCAAAGCAGTGTAAATGACAGAATGACGAACGGCTGCCACCCAAAAGCAATAACTTCAGAAAAACGTGTTTAAAATTAAAAACTTGCACTGAAACAAGAAAACAAGATGGGGGCAGAGATTACGGTCTGCAACTGCTGCCCAAAGGCTGTAAAGTGTCTAATTGAAAGATGAAGTGCTGCTCCTTGAGCTTACACGGAACTTCATTGGAACACTGCAGGAGGCCAAGGACAGAGAGGTCAGCGCGAGAGCAGGGGCATGAATTAAAACGACAGGCGACGGGAAGCTCAGGACCGAGTGGAGCTCTTCTGCACAGCGATCACCCAGTCTGCACCTGTGCTGCTCAATGTGCAACAGACCACTCTTGAGCGGCAAATGATATACTAATTTTTCTTATTAATCTTTTTGTAATATGGGCATCGCTGGCCAGGCCAGCATTTATTGTAAATCCCTGATTGCCCTCGAATGCAGTGACTCACTGGGCCATTTCGGAGGGTAGTTAAGAATCAATCACATTGCTGTGGGTCTGGAGTCACACATCAGCCAGACCAGGTACGGACACATTTCCCTATCGAAAGTAGTGAGGGAGGGAGAAATCAGTGAGGTAGGGAGGAGTGTAAGGGGTTAAAGCTGAGGCTTCCAGGGTTAGAGAGCGGAAGGTCAGAAATACATGGCAAGCAGTGAGACTGGAAGACAGGATGGAGTCGGGGGAACGTGAAAGAGAAGGATGGCATGGTTGCACAGTGCTCAGCCCTGCTGCCTCACTGCGCCAGGGACCAGGGTTCGAGCCATGGGTGACTGTCTGTGTGGAGTATGCACGTTCTCCCCGGGTCTGCGTGGGTTTCCTCCCACAGTCCAAAGATGTGCAGGTTAGGTGGATTGGCCATGATAAAATTGCCCCTTAGATGTCCAAATGATAGATGGAGTTACTGGGTTGCGAGGATAGGGTGTGGGTGTGTGTCTAGATAGGGTGTTCTTTTGGTGCAAACTCGACGGGTCGAATGGTCTCCTTCTGCACTGCACGAAGACAGGGATTTTATTCTATGACAAGTTCTCGGAAATGGTGAAATTACACCGGAAAGGAAGATAAAGTGTGTTTGTCAATAAGTGTCTCTTGCCTCACAGCGTCCTGCGGAGTTCCATTGGGAAAGTAACGTGGGCCGGTCTGCTCGTGAAGCTCTGGCCGCCTTGGAGGAAAGGCACCAGGTGTATTGCTTGCTTGAGGGATGGGTTGGGGTGGAACAGGGCTGCCTCTTGCTGATGTTACAGATCACCTGCTGTAATACCTAAAAGCAGTGGAGTCAGCCTGAGGGCAGAATTCCCTCAGTAACAAAACCAGCACAGATAAGACTGCTGATTCCAAGGGGACATGGCTTGTAGACTTTTCTTGTGTAAAAAGAGTCTTTGTTTACTGCATTGCTTGTAACCATGTAAATCTCAGTGTCACACAAGCTGTAGAGAGCAGAGACACATGGGATGACGTCAGCTGGGGAGGGAAGAATCAGCTTTAACCAGCTGCTCTAGACAGAAGGGACTTTCCTGCATTGGCAACATCAAGAAGTACTTGAGCAATGACTTCAGGGAATCATTCCTTCGTTATTTTGATTGAAGCTCCCATTCTAATTAACAAGGCAAGAGTCACCCCAGAATTCTAGCTTTTTGTGAAGTCTCCTTGCTCCCCATACCTGAAAAATCCATAGACATCAATAAGTAACGACCTGCGACCAAAACGGAATTTGAAAGAACAGCTATCCAGTCTTTTGCATTCCTAATGTGTTCATAAAAAAGACGAGCAAAGCAAAAATGGGCAGAAAATCACTTACATTTAAATAAAATCCATGTACTAAGGGTTGGTTACACTCCTGACCTGTAATTTTAAATTACAAATCTATTCGCTGCCTTGTTACTAACTGGCCCAAAAATCCTCTTACTAACTCGCAGCTCCTTCTACTTGCCTCCTGCTTACCGCCATTCGCTTGCCACCCTCTTGCTCCTCCCCACCCCTTACCCACCACTTCCCTCTCCCTCTCCCTCACTCCCTCCCAATTGCCGATGTAGCCATCCAAGATGGCCACCTGCAAAGGACCATGGGAATTATGGCCAACCCAGGACTCAGACAGATACAGAGCTTATGTGTATCTGAAACACAGGTAGCTAGACCTGATCGAAACCCCCGCTCGTTTGCATTCTTAATGGCCCGTTTCCCAGGACAATAGGACTCCAATCAAGAAACCGATACAGCCACAGACTGATTGGCGCCACTCCCTTTACTCAGAGAGCCGAACTGCCAAAGTCAATTACCTCTAAGGACCCGCCCAGCTACCAAGGCACCCGCCCCTTTATTGGCCGAAATCGAAGACAGTGATCAGAGCCCTGTCGAACTATTGGGTCCAAGGTTAAGGACCGCAAAATCCCAGAGGGATAAAAGAGGACACAGCCATGTGTTCTGTCTCTTTGTGCCAACCCAATTGTAGCAGGAACAGCCAGCCAAGTTCAAGACCAACAAGCGCTACCTGATGGCCGAGCCCAGCAGAGACAGAGCCACTTCTTCAAACGAGCCACATGAAATCAAGATAAAGGCCTTATCCATTTGCACAGTGCCGGTCGCCCTGAAGTTAAGCCGAGATTATTGTAGCGGATAGGTGTAGTTTAACTCTTAGTAGATATTGTGTTTGCATGTCGAAGTAACGGGCAAACTCCACACATCAAACCTGGGTCCCTGGAGATGGGAGGCAACAGTGCTAACCACTGCGCAGTGCAATATTTTGCTGCATGTTCATGAACATCATCAAACTCAGCTCAGTCCAGGAGAGGAAACATTGGTAAACTTCGCAAAACAAAAATATTTACAATTAAAAGAAAATCTTTCAGGCTGCAAAAATGAATTTGTGGAAGATCCAACATATAAATACTTTGAATATCTATTGGGAATCTCGCTCTCTAGCAGAGATGTCACAATCTCACTCCTTCACTATAATGCGGAAAGTGTGGGGGAAGTTCAAGAAGAGCTCGGGTGTATCCTACTGCAATCTCAGGGTCTACTATTTTGTCATTTTGGGAGCACTGGTAAAGAACATGAGGCCATTCAACTGCTATGATGCACTTAACGTAGAATTACATTGAATCCACAGCAGAGAAACCAAACCTCTGACCCAAGTGGTCAATGCATGTATTTGTACTCCACATGAGCCGCCCACTCTAATATCCGAGGCTCGGAATCCTGCAGCGAGTAACTCACCTCCTGACCCCCCCCCCCCCGACCCCCCCCACAAAGCCTGTCTACCATCTCCGAGGCACAAGTAAATACTCTCCACAAGGACACCCAGATCCCTCTGCACCAGAGCACCCTGAAGTCTCTCCCCATTTAGATAATAAGTTGCCTTTCCATTTTTTCGACCAAAATGTATGACCTCACACTTATCCACATTAAACTCCATCTGCCACATTTTGGCCCACTCTCCTAACCTATCTATATCCATTTGTAAGGTTCTTATTTCTTCATTGCAACTTTTACTGTCCCACCTATTTTTGTGTCATTTGCAAATTTGGCTATAGGACCTTCTATCCTTGTATCCTGTATCCAAGTCGTTAATATAGATTGTAAATAGTTGGAGCTCAAGGACCGAACCCTATGGCACCCCACTAGTTACATCTTATTATCCAGAAAAAGACCCATTTATCTCGACTCTCTGCCTTCAGTCCGTCAGCCAGTCTTCTATCCAAGCTAATAAATTACTCCTAATCCCATGTGATCTAACCTTGTGAATTAACCGTCTGTGCGGCATCTTATCAAATGCCTTCCGGAAGTCCAGATATATTACATCTACAGGATCTCCATTATCCACTTTGCTTGTTACGTCTTTGAAAAACTCTAGCAAATTAGTTAAACATGATTTGCCCTTCATAAAACCTTGCTGACTCTGATGGATAGCGTTTTGACTTTCCAAATGTCCTGATATTATGTCCTTGATAATTGATTCTGACAATTTTCCAACAACTGATGTTAAACTGGTCTGTAATTTCTCACATTCTGCCTTCCTCCCTTTTTGAATAAGGACGTTACCTTAGCATTTTTCCAATCCACTGGAACCTTTCCCGTGTCCACGGAGTTTGGAATATCATAACCAATGGATCCACTAATCCAAGATGACGCCAGAGCGAGGTGACTTCTTGCAAGCTGCGCCCAGCGTACCCTCTAATTCTATTGTTTATTCTCATTCTATGCTTCTAAAACTTCATTCTAACTCTTTTAAACTCTCTAACAATGTTCTAATTTAATTCAAGAACAGCTTCTTCCCTACTGCCATCAGACTTTTGAATGGGACTACCTCGTATTAAGTTGATCTTTTCTCTACACCTTGCTACAACTGTAACATTATATTCTGTAGTCTCTCCTTCCTTCCCTATGTATGGTATGCATTGTTTGTACAGCATGCAAGAAACAATACTTTTCACTGTATACCAATACATGTGACAATAATAAATCAAATTAATCAAATCACTATCTCTGCTGTCACTTCCTTTCACACCCTAGGATGTAGGCCATCAGGCCCTGGGAACTTGTCTGCCCTCAATCCCAAGAGTTTGAGTATCATTTCCCTATTGATGCAAATTGTTCCAAGTTCCACCGTTTCTATTACCTCTGAATTGCCTGTTCCTTAGGAATGGTACTGGTGTCCTCCACCATGAAAACTGAGGCAAAGTATTGATTTAGCATCTCTGCCGTTTCTGTATTCCCACTATTAACTCAACAGTTTCATCTTCCAAGGGGCCAACATTCACCTTCGTGACTCTCTTCCCTTTTGTGCACCTGTAGAAGCTTTTGCTATCCTTTTTGATGTTCTGTTCTAGTATTTTTTCTTACCTTAGCTCTTTTCGTTACTTTTTTAGTATCCCTTTATGTTTGAAAGTTTCCCAATCTTCCAGCCTGCCACTGGCCTTTACAATATGATATAACTTAGTTTTTGTCTTTATAATGTCCTTGACCTCCTTATTTAGCCACATCACACGAATGAAGTTGGAAAAAAATTGCTTCCTACCCCCTTCTGCCTTGTCTTTGCGTCAAGCCTTCTTTTATATGTGTTTGTATCGACTGCAATGCAGCTCCACATTTAAAATTCTTTTACAAACCCTATCACCATGGTTACCCATGGTGACAGCGGGCATTAATGATTCCTTTTAATGTTTTTTTTTTAAAGTACAATACCAAATACAGGCCAACCAATGAGGAATCCGGCTTCCAAACTGATGGGATTTGGGTGCTCGACCACAACAGATGATGATCACATAGAATCATTTAAACTCTAACATCTGAGCAGTGCAGAAATCTCAGCACTGGGTGAAGGCAGTAACATGGCTGTGGCTTCTGGAATTTGTCTCTCTCCCCCTCCCCAGGTACTTACGTGTTATTAAGAATTTGAAACTTTTCTCCTTTTTGAAAGCTGAGGTCGTCATCTGTCCTGGCGTCATAGTCATATAGGGCCACGAAAAGGGTCACCCCAACTGGAGATGGGAAACAGAAGGTTATTCATCAGCTCAAGGGTAAAATCTGAAAACATCACAGCTCATTCTTCAGTGCTCAGCCTCTTCCTGTACAGTGCAGGAAAACAAGCAACCTGATGGTTACACTATAATTCCAGCACAGCGGAATCACAGAAACATAGAACATACAGTGCAGAAGGAGGCCATTCGGCCCATCGAGTCTGCACCGACCCACTTAAGCTCTCACTTCTACCCTATCCCCGTAGCCCAATAACCTCTCCTACCCCTCCTAACATTTTGGACACTAAGGGCAATTTATCATGGCCAATCCACCTAACCTGCACATCTTTGGACTGTGGGAGGAAACCGGAGCACCCGGAGGAAACCCACGGAGGAAACGGTCAGGGTACTTCCCTGAGGCGCAGTTAATCGCTTATCGCCCATTCAGTGGCCTTCTGAAACCCCACATATCTGGGTGATCATTTTAGTGGTGTTTCACACATTTTACTGAGTGCAGTAAACTCCAGCCTCTGTGTGAAAGCAGATTGCAAATGCCCAGGATCTCTCTGCATCCTGGAAACAGCTAGGAAATTAATTTTTGATTTCATGTTGGGGAAGGAGCTGCCACTTTCTCCCTCTGAGCATTAAAAGATCAATTGGCCATGAGGTGGAAGGACAATGTCTCCTTTACTGGGAGGAGGCATAGGCAACTTGAAACTAATCTGAGACTGAAATTAGGGGTACTATGATGTGCTTTGGGTGATGTCCAAGCTTAGCTGAATGGTCAGGTAGAGTTATTTCCAATCACTGAACATGAATGTTCTAAACATTCCAACTTTACCAACCTGTGTAATATTGTTTCAAACCCAGTTCTCCTAATGCTTCCTTCACATTGTTACGGTCTCTGTAGGGATCATTAATGTTTAGGGAAAGATATTTGAATTTCCAGTGACTGACTTGAAGGATCACTATGGCAAGATTAATTTTTAAGACTCTTACTGCAGCAAACCAACTAAAAGCAATATTGACTAAACACTATTTCAGTAGACCTGTTCTAATGTCAGAAAGGTTTCCCCATTTGACTTGTAAATGACTGAAAATTGAATATTTTGTCCCTTAGGTGGACATTTCATTCTCAAGAGCCAGTCCAAAACTATTCTCAGTTTCCAATGGCTTATTTTTTTCTCCTTTTCCAGCCAAATAACTTCTAATCTTGGAACTAATTTCCATGGTCAGGGTTACTCTGGAAATTTCTTCATCCAACCAAAGCTAGGCAAGTGGGTCAGCCTTGTTAAAATCCCCATGGACTTGGTCTCTTCAATCAGATAGAAAGCTCCCACCTTCATTGAGTATGATGAACAGCAGAGTCTTACTCTTGCTGTCTCTCAAAGGCTAATCAATGCCAAAATAAAAGGCAAAAGTGCGAATTAGCTGTACTCTGCACCTCCCAACTCCTTTCTATGATGAAATGAAATGGAAAGTTTAAATATAACCATTTATAAAACCTGACAACCCCAGGAGGCCAACACTCTATTCACTGTCAGCACAGCTGCACTGGTCAATGTTTACAGGTGTGCATATCTTGCACCATCTCAGTTTGATAACCTGGGCCACCTTAACTTTTGACAAACAAGCCAACCACGCTTGTTGTCGGGCAGAATTCAGAACAGGTCTCATGACCCTCTTCATTTTACCCTAAATTGAGAGTCTGAAAACATAAATCTTAAAAACGTCATATTTTCACAACATAAAAAGCTGCATTGATGTAGCACCTTCAAACGTAGTTAAACGTCCCACGGTATCTCATTAGAGCAAGCACATAGTATAGCAATGGTTTATACAGTACATTGTTAAAACGTTATTAGCTGGGCAACAACAAAACAAAGTTTGTTGTTCACCAGTTTATGCCATGTTCCTCACACAGAGCAAGGCTTTATTCCGGTGTAAAGGGGATTCAACATCAGGGGTACTGGTTAATCATTGAAGGAATGGAACCAGCTCAAAAGGTTGGGTGTTTCTCCTACCGGTTAGGCTACCTCCGCCCCGAGTACGCAGCGTTCCCGTGTGAGAGGAAGAATGAACTCCGCCAAAGACTGTCAGTGTTTGTCCACCGGTCCCATGGAAGCTGTTGTAATTCGGAATCCCCGTGACACCGAAGTTGGGATAATGCTGCGGAGAAGGGTCGGGTCCATAACGATAGCCTGGGTTCTGGGGAATGGAGCCTGACCTGTCATCCACCGCTGCTTTGGTTGTCTCTTTATCCTTGCATTGCACACAGCCCATTATCTAAACACCTGGGGAAATAAAATGAAGAGCAGTTTTAGAATCCAACGCCATTCACGCCAATAGTCAATCGTTTGGTAGGGCGGATGTATTTTTGACCATTGTCGGAGGCACTGAAATTCGATATATCTCCATTAGATTTATGGGGCTAAACATTTGCGAGGGCCAGATTTTCCAGCCCTTCCTGCCAGAGGGGTCTTCGGGTCCCGCTAAAGGCATCATCCCCGGGTGGGTTTGCCGGCGGCGAGCTACGGGAAATGCCATAGACATCATCGGAAGATCCCCCCTGGTGACCAATGACGAGCTGCCTGAGTCAATGGAGGAGGAGGAGGGGGGGGGGGGGGCTGAAGGAGAAGAGGGGGGAATCCCACCCACTGCTCCCAAAAGGACACAAGTCTGGGATTATGACCACTTTTGCTCACTTGAGCTTGCTAGTGGTTTTTTTTTCAAATTTAGAGTACGCAATTATTTTTTTCCCCCCAATTAGGGGCAATTTAGCGTGGCCAATCCACCTACCCTGCACATCTTTTTGGGTTGTGGAGGGTGAGACCCACGCAGACACAGGGAGGATGTACAAACCCCACAGGGACAGTCCGCGGCGCCGCGAGGCAGCAGTGCTAACCACTGCGCCACCGTGCCGCCCGGAGAACCTGCTAGTGTTAGTCGGAATAGTGCCATCATCACAGGAGGATTGGACAACATGCTGTCAGGGCAAACGGCATAATCTACACCTCATTATTCCCTTGCATTATGCTACCTGATTCTGGAGCAGGACAGAGGTCAGTCTCGACACTTCCTCAGAGACATGAGAATCTCATTCACATTTTGCATCATGCTTGTATTCACATTAATGTAATTAAGTCCTCAATTGGCCAAACAGAAACATGAAACAGAAATTTGATTCCACACATGTTTAGAATGAGACACATTGCCACCCATAATATTCACTCGGATCAAAGGAGTGAGAAGGGCCTTTTATGCACTGTATTTTTCTGTGATCCTGTAACATCGACCTGGCAAACCACATTCCAGTACATAACAGCACTGTAATACAGACAAGGCAATCCATATTCCAGTATGTAACAGCACTGTAATACAGACATGGCTATCCATTTTACAGTATGTAACAGCACTGTAACGTAGACACGGCAATCCACATTCCAATACGTAACACACTGTAGTACAGATTCTGCAATCCATATTCCAATATGTAACAACATATTGTTATGTGTTGCATACACGCCAATTCACATTCTAGTGTGTAACAGCACTGTAATGCAGACACAGTATTCCACATTCTACTGTGTAACAACATTAATACAGTCATGGCAATCCACATTCCAGTATGTAACTGCATTGTAAAATACATGCTACAACCAATATTCCAGAATATACCAGCACTGTAATAGAGACAAGTCAATCCACTTCATATTCTAGTATGTAACAGCATTGTAATTCAGACACAGCAATCCACATTACAGTATGCAACAGCACTTCAATACAGACAAGGCAATCCATATTCCAGTATGTAACAACACTGTAATACAGACATGGCATTAAATATTCCAGTATATACCAGCACTGTGATACAGACAAGGCAATCCACTTCAAGTTCCTGTCTGCAACAGCACTGTAATATAGACACGACAATCAACATTCCAGTACGTAACAGTACTCAAATACAGACAGAGCAATGCATATTCTATGTAACACACTAATTCAGACAAGGCAATCCATAATCCAATACGTAACAACACTACAATACAGACACGGCAATCCTTATTCCAGCATGTAACAGCACTGTAATACAGACAAGGCAATCCATATTCAGTATGTAACAGCACTGTAATACAGACATGGCTATCCATATTCAGTATGTAACAGCACTGTAATACAGACAAGGCAATCCATATTCAGTATGTAACAGCACTGTAATACAGACAAGGCAATCAATATTCCAATATGTAACAGCGCTGTAATACAGACACAGCAATCATTATTACAGTAAGTAACAGTACTGTAATACAGACACGGTAATCCATATTCCGCTATGTAACAGCACTGTAATACAGATAAGACTATCCATTGTGGGGAGGCAGGGGTGTAGTGTTATTGTCACTTCGCGATTCAGGGCAAGATCTGGGGACCTAGATTCAAATCCCACCAATTAATTAAAACCTGGAATTAAAATTCTAACGGTAACCATGATAACATTGTCGATTGTCATAAAACCCCTTACGGTTTACTAATGTCCTTTAGGCAAGGAAATCTGCCATTCTTACTTGGTCTGGCCTACATGTGTCTCCATATCCACAGCAATGTGGTTGACTCTTATATGCCCTCTGAAACGGAGGGGTTAGAGTTGGGCAATAAATGCCACATCCTGTAAATTAATAAAAAAACACCCAGTGTGTAACAGCAGTGTAATATATATGAGTGTGTACTGTGGTAAAATGGACAGCGTCCTGACCTTTGGGCCAAATATAAAATTGGACCCTCCAAATTAAAAATTGCATATTCTAAATCAAATCACAATCAGCTCCAGGGATGGCCTGATGGGAATTCAAACTTGGCCAAGTTCAAATACACTGAATGCAGACACACTGCCAGGGCATGCCTGGACCCGTCAATCACCCACCAGGAGATTATCGCTCCTATTCAGATGGATCGATTGTTTTCGGTTGCCCAGATAAAACTAGACATTCTAGCATCCAGTTTCCCCACAGGTTATCCTGTATGGAGAGAGGTTACGCGCGAACAATACACCTAGGAATGGACCCCTGGGGTTGGGTTGCTGGTGTCCTGCAGAGTTGCAATCGGCAACACCATTGGGTATTGTGACCCCCGCCCAGAGACCTCATTGAGAATTTCTGGCAAGGCGAGAAGAGGGGTATCAAAATCGACCACCTAGGACCCTCCCCAGCAAAGACTCGCAGAGGTAGCAGAGAAGTCTGGATGCCCTGGGTGGCACGGTGGCGCAGTGGTTAGCACTGCTGCTTCATGGCGCTGAGGACCCGGGTTCAATCCCGGCCCCGGGTCACTGTTCGTGTGGAGTTTGCACATTCTCCCTGTGTCTGCGTGGGTATCACCCCCACAACCCAAAAAGATGTGCAGGTTCGGTGGATTGGCCATGCTAAATTGCCCCTTAATTGAAAAAAAATAAAATAATTGGGTGCTCTAAATTTAAAAAAAAGATTTGATGACCGACCAGAGACGGAAGGTAGCAGTGTGCGAGACCCACCTTCACGGACAAAGGCCCTGAGGAATGGAGACTCAGAGAATCGGACCTGCAGCTCAACTGAGTCCATCTGCGTGGGCAGTGTTAAGAATCTTGGGATCGTTTAGTATTGTTTTTGGATAATTTAAGAAAAGTAACTGATAAATAAATTTGGTAGAATCGTAAACTTGCGTTTGTCCTTTGTTCGTCTCGCAATCAGACGACAACTGGGTAAAACGTTTGAGGAATAATCTGGTGAAAGTGTCTGAGGTTTTACAAACAACAGTACACTTTCCAACAAACCTCGACTTTCAGTAAAGGAATCTCTGCTTCTATCACATCTTGCGATCCAGCGTTTTACTTTTTTCAAAAAGAGAGCACCATTTTCCTGTCAAGTGGTCAAGTTCACTGTTGGCTTCAATTCAATTGTGTCAGAAAATTAATCAGGAAATTGCAGAATTTTGGACCCAAGAGAAATGTATTACATATTATAAAACAGGGTTTTAAAGAGTGCTTGTTAGAGGGTGAGGGGAGTCACAATATTGTACTGTTGATGCAGTCACATTGCTCAGCTCTTTTATTACAAAACAAAATCCAATCATTTGCTATTCTGCATAATTGCAGACAATATTCCGTCACTGCACAATTGTATTGTTGCAAATAGGTGTTGCCCCAAACCCAACATTCTGATAAAACAACCCTAAACCTGTCTCGATGAGAGAGGGTTAACGGTGTTATGATGAGGGTGAACTAGATTGCTTATTGATCAGGTACACTACTGTGTTTGTGAATGTCCAAATTCAATCTGGGTGTTAAAAACCAGAATGTTACCTCAGCATTTCTGAGACACTTTATTAATAGGCTAGAAATGCAAAGTTACAGTTCTCTGGGAGCCTGTGCTCACATTCATGAGAGGCCACAAATCATTTCCTGCCCAGCGGGAGAGGGAGGGGGAGAGAGAGAGAGAGCGAGAGAGAGAACTCACTCTGGCTTACATACAATGTTGCATTCTGGTTTTAAAAAGGAACAGATTATCTGCCATTGGCCGTGAAACAAACGCACTCAACTAATCAAAAAATGGTCACAGCACAGAGCGAGGCCAGTTGAGTATGTGCTGGCAAAGATTACATTGCTCCCATCCAAGAGTGGGACTTTAATCCATGATCTTCCGATTCAGAGGCAAGAATGCTGTACCGAGCCATAGCTGACGCACGCCAAATGGTTGGAGAACATTTGGTCTAGTTGAACGTTACTCCTGTGGCCTTCCGCACCAGGAAACCAGTACTACCCCCCCAGCTCAAAATAATCCCCATCCTCTGCCAAAGCCAGGATTGAACCGGGGATCTTCAGATCTTCAGTCGAACGCTGTCTTAACGGGCTCCGTTTCGGGTCAGTGAGTTTTAGAGGGGAAGAAAGGATTGTTCGATTTTTTTTCAGCTCCACTGACATCTGGGAACTCTGTGGCAAAGATTAGAGAGCTGTCCCACAAAATATTCAGGAAACTCCCACATTGTTCAGGCAGTGTCTCAGATTGCTCCATCACGGATATGAAAGTAGGTGGTTGAGATAGGACCAGTACCACATCGAGATAGGATAACGTTATTCGGTGTAAGTAAAGTCTCGAACACTAGAATCAAACTAAACTAGGAAATAAGATCAGATGGCATGCAGTTGAATTGGAAAAGAACACTTTCATTTATGCTTAATTTCTTACACCCTTGCGATACTCCAAAGATTAAAGTACTTCACAGCCATCAGTTACAGAGTTTGCCATTGTTTAGTTGGCAAATACAACATGAGGAACGACCAGTTGCTAATTTTTTGACAATGTGTGCAAACGCTAGCTGGATGAAGACAGAACTTCCCATTGTCTCACCTGTATCCTAAAATCCTCAACATCCACTACCTGAACAGGCAAAGTTGGCGCAGAATTAGGATCAATTTCTCCTGTGCTTGCCCCAATTTCTGCCTCTTCTCTCTCTCCCTCCATCCACCCCCCCCCCCCCCCCCTCCAAAATCCTTAACTCCTCACCCTCAAAAGCACTAATTTCTCCTGGAGTATAACACCATGGATGAAAAGAGTGGCAACACGAGTGGACAAGGTAGTCAAGCGAGCATATGGAATGCTTGCCTTCATTGGACGGGGCATCGAGTATAAAACCTGGCAAGTCATGCTACAGTTGTATAGAACCTTGGTAAGGCCGCACTTGGAATATTGCGCACAATTCTGGTCGCCACACTACCAGAAGGATGTGGAGGCTTTGGAGAGGATGCAGAGGAGGTTTACCAGGATGTTGCCTGTTCTGGAGGGTGTTAGCTATGCGGAGAGGCTGAATAGACCCGGACTGTTTTCATTAGAACGACGGAGGTTGAGGGGTGACCTGATAGAGGTCTACAAGATTATGAGGGACATGGATAGAGTGGATGGGCAGGCACTCTTTCCCAGGGTGGAGGGGTCAGTCACCAGGGGGCATAGGTTTAAGGTCTGTGGAGCAAAGTTTAGAGGAGATGTGCGAGGCAGGTTTTTTTACACAGAGGGTGGTGAGTGCCTGGAACACGTTGTCGGGGGGGGGGGGGGGTTGTGGAAACAGATACATTAACGGTGTTCAAAAGGCATCTTGACAAACACATGGACAGGGTGGGTATAGAGGGATACGGCACAAGGAAGTGCTGAGGGTTTTGGCCAAAGGTGGTATCGTAACCGGTATGTGCTTGGAGGGCCGAAGGGCCTGTCCTTGTGCTGCACTGTTCTTTGTTCCTTTAATTCCTTCTCCTTCATTCTATCGCGAGCTTTGATGGCTGATGCAGCAGTTTAATATGTCGTGGGGCATGGGGAAACCAATCGAATGTTATCCCAACCCGATCATGCGATTACTTGCCACCAGGGTCATTAGGATCTTTCTGAGCCTTATTGCCTCTGAATCAGGGAGCTGAGGGCTAATTGTAGAAGCAGCTTTAATGTGATACCTTCTGCTCATGTGATTAACATATATGGTGCGCAGGTTACTCTCCAACAGTTTAAGATGTAATCACACACACAAATGAGCATTCATAACTTGCCTTTATATAAAACCTTTTAACGTAACAAAAAGACCCAAGGTGTTTTGCGCGTGTTTTATACATTTACAGTCATATCATTTATCTGGTTTGTTTGTTGTATTATTTGTAACAGGCAGTATCAAATAACAGACTTCCATTCGCAAACAGCGAGAGGGTTTGAGGGCCTCGGTAAGCGTTGTGGCTGAAGTCTAGATAATGCAGGGAAGCAGCTCCATTGACACTCTTGTGTCACAATCAGGGCAACCTAGGAATTGAGGCCAGAGGCTCATTTTCCACTCCAGAAATCTGGGCACATAACCCATGCTTTCACTTCAATGTAGTGCTGCACTGTTGGAAGTACTGTCTTCCTGATGACATGTTAAACCAAGGCCCCATCTGCCCTCAGTGGGAACAACTTCCAAGGGCACAGTGGTTAGCACTGCTGCCTCACAGCGCCAGGGTCCCAGGTTCAATTCCAGCCTTGGGTGACTGTCTGTGTCTGTGTGGAGTTTGCACTTTCTCCCCGTGTGTGCGTGGGTTTCCTCCGGGTGCTCCGGTTTCCTCCCACAGTCCAAAGATGTGCAGGTACGGTGAGGTTATGGGGATGGGGCGGGAGAGTGGGCCTTGGTAGGGTGCGCTTTCAGAGGGTCAGTGCAGACTCTATGGGCCGAATGGCTCCTTCTGCACTGTAGGAATTCGATGGAAAAAGGGCTATTGTCCTTAAAATCCTGGCCGATATTTACCCCTCGACCATTACATTTTATAAAAGTCCTTCATTACGGTGCCAAAGACCCGGGTTCGATCCCGGCCCTGGGTCACTGTCCGTGTGGAGTTTGCACACTCTCCCCATGTCTGCGTGGGTTTCACCCCCACAACCCAAAGCTATGCAGGGTAGGTGGATTGGCCACGCTAAATTGCCCCTTAATTAAGTCCTTCATTGTCCATAAAGCGCCTTGGCACATAAATGCCAGTCTTTCTTTCCTTCTGAACCCTCAACAGTTGTTTTGTGCCAGGAAGCCTTGTACACACCTGCTTCAGCCTCAATTTCTTCATCTCAGGCTTTCTGTTGAACCACAAGCTTGAGGCGGTTGTTCAGCGTGAGCCTGAAGTTGCAGGAAAGCACCGTCCTGAATCCTGAGCAATTGCAAACATTCCATTGTCGGCCAGGTAACTTTGCCACAAGGCCCCGTCTCCTGCTGAGTCCTGTAGGCCTTTAATGGAACTTTGAGTGATGGCCTGTCAGACCAAGATCAGCTGGTGAGCGCACTAGCCTCACCGCTAGGCACATCCTGTCACCATAGGTTCAGCAAGTTCAAGCAGCTTCACACCCGAGGCTCAAGAGAAAGGTAGATTGAAAGTTAAATCAACCACCAAATCAGTGCACGAGAGCGCAAACTACACAAATACACCCATCAGCACAAACAAAATGAGCAGTGAAACCACTCACCTCCATCTGGCCTCCAGAGATGCCTAACCCTGCTTTAGGATCCATGTCCTTATTATATTCAGTTTAATAAATACCATTAGCCTCAGAATGCGTATTCACATTTATCATTTCATGGGGTGGCTTCACCTGTTCTCTCTTGCTACACATTTTCAGTTTTATTTTAACCCGTTATCTGCAGTAAGGGAACCTCACCGTTAGAAATCACTTGTCCGCTAGAGTTGGAATATATCACATTCTTCCTTAACTAAACACAATCAACAATCCAAAGCTGCTGATTTTAATGGGGAACGTACTCAAAGTGATAGGCTAAGCATGGCGGAGAGGTCAGCATGGGGTCCCGGCTCATTGTAACAACCAGGCCGCTTTCGGATATGACCGTGGTACATGTACACATACACATAACTGTGGGCAGCACGGTAGCTCAGTGGGTAGCACTGTTGCTTCACAGTTCCAGGGTCCCAGGTTCGATTCCCAGCTTGGGTCACTGTCTGTGTGGAGGCTGCACGTTCTCCCTGTGTGTGCGTGGGATTCCTCCGGGTGCTCCCGTTTCCTCCCACAGTCCAAAGAGGGCAGCACGGTAGCATTGTGGATAGCACAAATGCTTCACAGCTCCAGGGTCCCAGGTTCGATTCCCAGCTTGGGTCACTGTCTGTGCGGTGTCTGCACGTTCACCCCATGTCTGCGTGGGTTTCCTCCGGGTGCTCCGGTTTCCTCCCACAGTCCAAAGATGTGCGGGTTAGGTGGATTGGCCATGCTAAATTGCCCATAGTGTCCAAAATTGCCCTTGGTGTAGGGTGGGGTTACTGGGTTGTGGGGATAGGGTGGAGGTGTGGACCTTGGGTAGGGTGCTCTTTCCAAGAGCTGGTGCAGACTCGATGGGCCGAATGGCCTCCTTCTGCACTGTAAATTCTATGATATCTATGTGCGGGTTAGGTGGATTGGCCATTCTAAATTGTCCTTAGTGTCCAAAAAAGATTAACTGGGGTTACTGGGTTAAGGGGATGGGGTGGTGGAGGTGTGTGCTTGAGTAGGGTGCTCTTTCCAAGAGCCGGTGCAGACTCGATGGGCCGAATGGCACTGTAAATTCCATGATTCTATGAATTGTACTTAATGCATGGATGGCTCTTTTCAGTCTTCCTGAGACTTAGATAATTGAAAACGTGTTCCAAGAAACTGTGCAAAGAGAAGCTCAGCAAATATAGACAAGTCAGGTTAACTTGGGAGGTGGGGGGAGCTTCAAGAAGCAATAATCCAGTAAATAATTAATAGTCACTTGGACATGTGTGGGTTAATTATGGAAAATCCGCATGGATTTCTTGAGGGGGAAATCGCGATTTAACAAATTTGGAGTTTTTGAAATGAAATGAAATGAAAATCGCTTATTGTCACAAGTAGGCTTCAAATGAAGTTACTGTGAAAAGCCCTTTTTGAAGAGATGAGAGAGAGGGTTGCAATGTAATTGATGTGGTGTATATGAACTTCCAAAAGGCATTTGATTGCTGAGCCACACAACTAAGCAAAGTTATAGCTCATAGAATAAAAAGGACATTTGCAACGTGGATATAAAAGTAGCTGAATAACAGGGAACAGAGTAGTGGTTAATGGATGTTTATCAGGATGGGGGAAGATTTGTAGTGGTGTTCCCCAGGGTATTGGGACCCCTGCTTTTCCTGATTTATATTAATGACCTAGACCTTGGTGTACAGGGCACAATTTTGAAGTTTGTGGATGATACAAAAATTGGAAGCAAGGTGTGAGGAGGATAGTGTAGAACTTCAAAAGGACAGGTGACAAGTTGGTGGAGTGGACAGACAGGTGGCAGATGAAGTTCAGTGCGGTGAAATGCAAAGTGATTAATTTTGGTAGAGGAATACGAAATAAAGAGTACAATCCTGAGGGGGGTGCAGGAGCAGAGTGTATATGTGCAGAAGTCATTGCAGGTGCCAGGACAGGCTGAAAATGCAGTTAATAAAGCATCAGTATCCTAGGCGTTATTAATAGAAACACAGAGTATTAGAGCAAGGAGGTTATGTTGAACTTGTAGAAGACACTAGTTTGGCCTCGGCTGGAGAACTACATTCACACGTTCGGAAGGATGTGAAGACAGGAGAGTGCAGAAAAATTCATGAGAATGGTTCCAGGGGAACATTCAGTCACAACTCCCAGGCTGTAGGATTCCTTCTGGGGAGTCACTTTAACTTTTATTAACCTTCACTTCAAAAAGAACAGCCTCAGGCCTATGTAATTCATATTTGTGTCCATCTCCACCAGAACGACTAACAGCCTTTCTGAGATAAGAGATTTCAAAAAAGGTTTTTTTAACCAACTGACCCAGTCTGCAGCTGGTGCTGGATTGGACTTTCTTTGCAACTCAAACTGGCTGTGCAGAGAGATAAGTCTTTACTCTGGACCTTCAGAAATAATCCATCAGGTGAGAGAGAAATCAGAGCGGTGACTCTCCAGCTTCTGTTCAAAATGAAACCAGTAGCAAAACACAGTCCCACAGAGGAAGAAACATTCCAGAACAGTCAGAACCAATCAGCATCGAATATCAGCTAAGACGCAGCAATTGTAAAACAGTTCATTGGCCGCCAGTCAAGTCCATCAAGAGGTGTCATCACTGATGTCAGACCAAACAGCACCTTCTGTTGGAGCATCCTTTTTTTTAAATTAAAGGTAAAGTTCAACTTAAAGGCATAGGTCCCATTAATTGTCCAGGTACAAAAATTGAAATAGCAGAATAACATAAATTAAAGGGGAAAACAAATGACATACAGAGATTAACAGGATCACCCTTACAACATCAAAAAGCTCAGATGTGGGATGTTTGCTGATGATTGCACAATGTTTAACACTGTTCATGACTCCTTCAATACTGACACAGCCAGTTTCTATATGCAGCAAGACCTGGTCAACATTCAGGTTTGGGCTGATAAGTGGATGGTACTACCTCCCATAGATAAATGCCACCTGGTTGATTTGGAGTGCCAGAAAATGACCATTGCCAATGAGAGTATCTAACCAACTCCCCTTGACAATAAAGATTATTATTATGGCATTACCATTGCTGAATCCCTCACTATCAAAATCCTGACCGGTTACCATGGGCAAAGGTCTGTGTCAAGTAGCTCACCTCCCGAGAATGGCATGGTGGCACAGTGGTTAGCACTGCTGCCACACAGTGCCAGAGATCTGGGTTCAATTCTGGCCTTGGGCCACTGTCTGTGTGGAGTTTGTATTTCCCCCCCCCTCCCTGTGTCTGTTTCACCTCCGGGTGCTCCGGTTTCTTCCCACAGTCCAAAGATGTGCAGGTGCGGTGGATTGGCCATGATAAATTGCCCCTTAGTCCAGGGATGTGCAGGTTAGGTTAGAGGGGATAGGGCAGAGTAGATGAAGGAGTGGATCTGGGTAGGGTGGTCTTTCGGAGGGTCGGTGCAGACTCAATGGCAGAATGACCGCCTCCTGCAATGTAGGGATTCTATGTCTCCCCAGAGCCTGCCCACAGGCTACAAGTCAGGAGTATAATGGAACTATCCCACTTGCCTGGATGAGTGCAGCCCAGGACAATGCAGCCCATTTGATTGGCACACACACATGATCTGCCACTTTAAGAAATACCACCCTCCACCACCGAAGCAGTGGCAACAGCCTGTAACTTCTTTCAGGCACACTGCAGCAACTTCCAAACCCACAACGCCTACCACCTCGAAGGACATGGGCAACAGACGCATTGGAACACCATCACCTGCAAGTCCCCCTCCAACATACACACCATTGTGACTTGGAAATATATCACCATTCCTTCATTGTCGCTGGACAAAATTATGGAACTTGCTCCCTAATAGCACAGTAGATCACTCCTACACTACATGGACTGCAGCAGCTTAAGGCGATGGCTCACCACCACCTTGACAAGGGCAATTAGGGATGGGCAATAAATACTGGCCTAGTCAATGATGCTCACATCCAGTGAAATAAATAAATCTGGTGCTATGGATGTTGTGTGTGTTGCCCTATCCCAAACCATCAGCCTCTCCAGTCCTTCCCCACTTGAAAAACTAATGCACATTGTGTTGCTTATTTAGGGATGGTTGGCGTAGTGCTTCACAAAGACCACAGTTCAGCTTTTACTTAAACAAAGCTATGATTTTATATACACTACTAAACAGGGTTTCGGCACTTAGTCCTTTAGAATACAGAATTGATCAATAACATCTAACTATACTCATCTACTGCTAATCTCACTACTGGTATAAACTATAAGCTAACCTTCTCACACTAACTGCTCTTTTGACCTTCACTAGCTGTCACCTGCATACACTCGTCGCCTGCATATACCCCTCCCCGAAGGTCTAGCACAGTGTTTTTTCAAACTTTTTATTCCCTGGGGACCATTTTTGCCAACCGGCCGACCTTCGCGACCCACGCCGGCCGACCTTCGCGACCCACGCCGGCCGACCTTCGCGACCCACGCCGGCCGACCTTCGCGACCCACACCGGCCGACCTTCGCGACGCACCATTTTCTCTTACCTTTAATGTGAGAGATGCGCCTGCTTGGTCCTGATTTACTTATTTGCTGCTAACAAAATGAAGGATTCGCAATCGCCCCAAAAGCACTCGGGATGCGTGACCTGCTCTCTGCCTCACTTCAGGCAGGAAGATTGTATTAAATGTAAAAAAAGAATCTTCTCCTACGTCAGCGCGCTGACGTCAGGAGGAGACGGTGCTTCTCGCTGGGCTCCGCGCATGCGCACCGATGAGCGGACAGGCATGCTAGTGCACCCGCATTCTTTTAGCTGGTCGCCGCATCATTTTTAAAGCCGCTCGCAGCCGGCATTTTTAAAAGCCGTCCGTGCATGAATTCCCGTGATTGGGAATGCCGCGATGGATGGCTCCACGACCCTCCCGCGACCCACCTGCGGTTCGCGACCCCCAGTTTGAAAATGCCTGGTCTGGCATCACTGCTTTAGATAGTTGTATATGATAGTTGCCTACTCATGACACTACATTAACCCTTGCATGCTGATAGTTATGATAATACCACACAAATCCCAATGCCAAAACAAACCAGCCGAGCCAGACTGCTTTGGAGGCAGCTGATCCTTCATAACTCCAAGAGCCGAGGTCACCAGCCATGTGCGTCTGTAATTTTAATGGTTTTGTACGGGCCTCTAACTGTGGATTGTGTAGGGTGGTGAATCGTACAGTCTGATTCTGAACTCTGGGGCCAGTCAGACGGTCTGGAACGTCCTTTCCCTGTTCTGTACATTCTCACTTCTTTCGGAATAATGCTTTTGTGTTAAAAATAGAAACAAGGGCATTTATGTGCAGAGCCACAAGAGTTGGGTGAGATCCTGAATGAATATTTCTCATCGGTATTCACGGTGGAGAAAGGCATGGATGTTAGGAAACTAAGGGAAATAAATAGTGATGTCTTGAGAAGTGTGCATATTACAGAGGAGGAGGTGCTGGAAGTCTTAAAGCGCATCAAGGTAGATAAATCCCCGGGACCTGATGAAATGTATCCCAGGATGTTGTGGGAGGCTAGGGAGGAAATTGCGGGTCCCCTAACCGAGATATTTGAATCATCGGCAGCCACAGGTGAGGTGCCTGAAGATTGGAGAGTGGCGAATGTTGTGCCCTTGTTTAAGAAGGGCAGCAGGGAAAAGCCTGGGAACTACAGACCGGTGAGCCTAACGTCTGTAGTAGGTAAGTTGCTAGAAGGTATTCTGAGAGACAGGATCTACAAGCATTTAGAGAGGCAAGGACTGATTCGGGGCAGTCAGCATGGCTTTGTGCGTGGAAAATCATGTCTCACAAATTTGATTGAGTTTTTTGAGGGAGTGACCAAGAAGGTAGATGAGGGTAGTGCAGTAGACGTTGTCTACATGGACTTTAGCAAAGCCTTTGACAAGGTACCGCATGGTAGGTTGTTGCAGAAGGTTAAAGCTCACGGGATCCAGGGTGAGGTTGCCAATTGGATTCAAAATTGGCTGGACGACAGAAGGCAGAGGGTGGTTGTAGAGGGTTGTTTTTCAAACTGGAGGCCTGTGACCAGTGGTGTGCCTCAGGGATCGGTGCTGGGTCCACTGTTATTTGTGATTTATATTAATGATTTGGATGAGAATTTAGGAGGCATGGTTAGTAAGTTTGCAGATGACACCAAGATTGGTGGCACAGTGGATAGTGAAGAAGGTTATCTAGGATTGCAACGGGATCTTGATCAATTAGGCCAGTGGGCCGACGAATGGCAGATGGAGTTTAATTTAGATAAATGTGAGGTGATGCATTTTGGCAGATCGAATCAGGCCAGGACCTACTCAGTTAATGGTATGGCGTTGGGGAGAGTTATAGAACAAAGAGATCTAGGAGTACAGGTTCATAGCTCCTTGAAGGTGGAGTCGCAGGTGGACAGGGTGGTGAAGAAGGCATTCGGCATGCTTGGTTTCATTGGTCAGAACATTGAATATAGGAGTTGGGACGTCTTGTTGAAGTTGTACAAGACATTGGTACGGCCACACTTGGAATACTGTGTGCAGTTCTGGTCACCCTATTATAGAAAGGATATTATTAAACTAGAAAGAGTGCAGAAAAGATTTACTAGGATGTTGCCGGGACTTGATGGTTTGAGTTATAAGGAGAGGCTGGATAGACTGGGACTTTTTTCCCTGGAGCGTAGGAGGCTTAGGGGTGATCTTATAGAGGTCTATAAAATAATGAGGGGCATAGATGAGGTAGATAGTCAACATCTTTTCCCAAAGGTAGGGGAGTCTAAAACTAGAGGGCATAGGTTTAAGGTGAGAGGGGAGAGATTCAGAAGGGCCCAGAGGGGCAATTTCTTCACTCAGAGGGTAGTGAGTGTCTGGAATGGGCTGCCAGAGGTAGTAGTAGAAGCGGGTACAATTGTGTCTTTCAAAAAGCATTTAGATGGTTACATGGGTAAGATGGGTATAGAGGGTTATGGGCCAAGTGCGGGCAACTGGGACTAGCTTAATGGTAAAAACTGGGCGGCATGGACTGGTTGGGCCGAAGGGCCTGTTTCCATGCTGTAAACTTCTATGATTCTATGATTCTAGCTAATGCCCCATGCTGGTCAAGTGTGGCAAGTCAGATGATGAGCTGTTTTGTGAGGAAAAGGCCATGCAAACAATCTGCTGGTAAAACACAACGTTGTACTTTTAAGTCTGTTAAGCAAATGGCATCCAATTGGAATGTGGAGGAAAACAGCCTTCTCTATTCATTGCTGATGGGTGACTGGGGGACACCTCATAGTAATGTTTTTTTAAAAAATGTTTTATTCAAGGCATTTTCACATACACACACAAAAATCAGAAGAACAGAACTGCGTAAACAAACGCACCCACCTGCACCCCCCCCCGCCAACATCAACCCCCCACCACATCTCGCCTTCCCCATTTGGACTCCCTTGCCCTCCTCCCCAAACCTCCCCCCCCCCCCCCCCTTACTGACCCCTCAATCCTCCTTGAAGAAATGGATAAACAGCTTGCACATCCGAGTGAACCCCTCTGCCGACCCCCCTCAGAGCCAACTTGACCTTCTCCAGCCTCAGGAGTTCCGCCAGGCCGCTCACCCACACCTCCGTTTTCAGCGGCTCCTTGTCTTGCCACCCTAACAATATCCGTCTGCGGGCTGTCAGGGAGGCAAAGGCCAAAACGTCGGCCTCTCTCACCCCCTGGGTCTTCTGACACCCCAACGCGCCCAGAACATGTGGACGTGAATCACAGGCCCCCACCATGCCATGGTAATGTTAAGGTGGATCAATAGCCTAGTGGCTATGTTACTGGATTGGTAGTTCAGAGGCCTACGTGAGACACACGGGAAGTGGGTTAACATCAGACCCACAGCAGCTAGGAAATTTAAGTTCAATTAATTCAATAAATATGGAATGAAAGGCTAGTCTCGGTATTAGTGACAATCGAGCTATAGTACGTCTGGAGGGGGAGGGGGGTGGGGGGAAAGAGGATAAAGCAGGAGGAGAAAAAAGTAAATATGAATTATCTTGTACATTTTGGGATCATAGAGTCATAGGGGTTTACAGCATGGAAAGTGGCCTTCGACCCAACTTCTCCACTCCGCCTAGTTTTTACCACAAATCTAGTCCCCATTGCCTGCATTTGGCCCATATCCCTCTATACGCATCGTACCCATATAACTGTCTAAATGTCTTTAAAAGACAAAATTGTACTTGCATCTACTACATCTCATTCCGGACACTCACCATCCTCTGGGTGAAAGAATTGCCCTCTAGTCCCATTTGTATCTCTCCCCTCTAGTGGATTGCAAAATCCTCCGGTCCCGCCATCGTCGCACACCTGCCGTGGTTTTTCCAGCGACGTGGGCGGAGTTCAATGGGAAATCCCATTGACAGCGACCAGAAGATCCCGCCACTGGCCTACAGTGGGTCACTGGAGGGTGGGTGGATGGGGGGGGGGGGAGAAGAGCAAAGGTATTTGCCCTTCGTGTCAGAGAATGACTGTTCAGCAGATGTCAAACAGTTCAGGGATGCTGGACCAAGCATTCACACCTTACCACAGAGATTCAATAAAAAGGCCAAACAGCCTCAATGAAGTCATCAGACTGACACAACTCTGAAACACAGACATGTTTGCACTCTTCATAGCAGCCACTGGAGTGTTTGTAAATGTAGGTAGATACCTACTCGGTTCTCAAATGCCACTTACTGTCATTAAGCTGAACATTTCATTCACACAGATCAGAAATATTTCAACATTTCCTGCAAACTGCATTCAACTTGCACAGAGAATCGCAATGATTTCCCTCCAATGGTGAACTGTCAGAGGAGCATTGAGTCATAGTGGACAAATCCCGAGAGATGGCCAAGATAGAATAAACGATTACATCAGACTTGGCATTGCAGATGCATCATTGATACTCAAAATATATACAGACTTATCTTGTATGTACACACACACAAACATGCACACATATTTGGATAATTTAGCAAATCAACTATTCGTAGAGGTCAAAAATGAGTACAACATGATCTGTGTTTGCAGGGGGCTCATATCACATCCCCTGCTCCTTCATTCCTTGCTGAAAAAAAGAGATTGTTTTACTGGCAATTCAAAATATATTTGGGTGGGGAGGGCGAGAGCAATAACGGGATGGTATCTTTTGTTTCAAGTTGTTGCAAACTGGGGAAAGAAACAAAATGAAGCCGGGTGGTGCCTCTGCCAATCAGGTGAGACTCCCTTCAGTCCCACCTCTGGAGATTTGCCTGCTGGCACTGTTAGGAGGTGATGCAATCCCACAAGTGTACATCCAAAACTCTAGCCTGAATGCACACACTTATTACCCAACTCTGGCGACATCATGCCCCAACTGAACCATACCCGTTGTTTTTCAAAATTGCCAACAGTGCCCATCTTTGAGGTGTTTTTTAAAAAATGTACATGTCACATGCCTCAAAGATTTCGCCTGATACTTTTCCGGCAGAATGTGCATCTTGTCTGAGACTTTTGCCCATTGGTATGGAGTCTGTGACAGCCCAATAAGTACCATCCTTCAAGTTTCAGCAGTGAGAGTGGCCATCAGTTATGCCAACACATACATCATGCATCAGGGAGAGAGCTCAAGAGGACAGCACGGTAGCACAGCGGTTAGCACTGTTGCTTCACAGTTCCAGGGTCCCAGGTTCGATTCCCGGCTTGGGTCACTGTCTGTGTGAAGTCTGCACGTTCTCCCAATGTCTGCGTGGGTTTCCTTCGGGTGCTCCGGTTTCCTCCCACAAGTCCCGTTAGGTAATTCAGACATTCTGAATTCTCCCTGTGTGTACCCGAACAGGTGCCGGAATGTGGCGACTCGGGGCTTTTCACAGTAACTTCACTGCAGTGCTAATGTAAGCCTACTTGTGACAATAAAGATTATTCTAAAAAGACGCACAGTCTTCCTAGCCGAAAGCATATTTTGCATTCTTTTCACTGATCTTTGAAATAGCAGCCAGCTTGTGCACAGGAAGATCCCACAAACAGCAGTGACCTAAATTCTTCAGGTAATCTTATTTTTCTGGTGTTGGTTCTGGACAAGGGCAGCAGGCACAGCTCCTTTTCCCAGATAATTCTTTTACATCCACCAAATGGTGCCTTGGTGCCAACATCTCACTTGATAGATGGCACCTTCAACAGTGCAGTACTCCTTCAGTACTGGACTGGATTTTATCGTCAGGTTTCCAGCTTGAACCGGTGACCTCCTGGCTCAGAGACAGCAGTGCTGCATTTGAGCCAAGGCTGTGCTGACTGGTTAAGAGCGCGAGTCCTAACAACACCTTGGGTGTTGCCATCGACCAGAAACTGTCGGTACAAGAGCAGGTCAGAAGCTAGGAATCCTATGGCAAGTAATTTACCTCCTGACACCCCCCCCCCCCTCCTCCCAACCCCCAAAAGCCTGCCACCATCTGCAAGGTATAGTTAGGAATAGTTCCCACTTGCCTGGATGAGTGCAGCTCCAACAACACCCAAGAAGCTCTACACAATGCAGGACAAAAATTAACCCGCTTGATTGGCACCCCTTCCACAAACATTCATTCGCACCACCACCGATGCAGTGGCATCCGAGTGTACCATCTACAAGATGCACTGCAGGAACTCACCAATGTTCCTTAGGCAGCACGTTCCAAACCCACGACCACTGCCACCTAGAGAGACAAGAGCAGCAGAATCATGGGGACACCACCACCTGGAAGCTCCCCTCCAAGCCACGCCAACTTGAAACGATATTGCTAATGCTTCACTGTCGCTGCCATCAAAATCCTGGAGCTCCCTCCCTAACGGCACTATGGGTGTATCAACACCGTATGGACGGCAGCCGTTCAAGAAGGTAGCTCATCACCACCTTCTCAAGGGAAATTGGGGATGGGCAATAATAGCCAACAACACCCATGAATGAGTAGGAAATCTTTCTTAGCCGATGCAGAGCAATTAAATCACCTCTGATAACTTAACTGACTTGCAGTTCAGCTACTCACTAGGTCAACTCTTTGTACCACTGGGGGTATTCGTGTATTAAAAACCCATGAAGAAAAAGCAATATTAAGCTGTCACATCATTTTTAATGTTGCTTTCAAATCTCACAAGGGCTGCATATTCAAAGCACTAAGTAAAGGGAAATAAATGAACGTGTCCCCAGGTTAGGATTTTCATCAACTGTGTTAACCCATTAAATTATTAATAAAACTGTCAGTACAAAACATGGCGAGAATACATCACCAAAATTAATTGCCAAACTACAACTGAAATTGTGAATGATGCTTTAAAAAAATTCCCCAGCAATGATACAAGCGGATTTTCATTTTAAGTCACCAAGACTTAGAAAGACTGAACAGCGCTTACTTCCACCCACCTCCTCACGTAAGCTCACATCTGACTGGAAATGCACAGACTGCAGTTAAATGGATAATCTTTCCATTTATTGATGGAATGTAGGCTTCATTGAAAATCGCTTGATAGTTGACCTGGAGCTGCTATTTCTGCAACAGAGATACCCATCTGCTGGAGCATTGCTCTCAACTGAGCAATGTGGGAGCAGGGAGCCAGCCACTGAACATTCCCCATCTTGGGTCACGCCAAGTAATAATAATAATTAATAATCACTTATTGTCACAAGTAGGCTTCAATTAAGTTACTGTGAAAAGCCCCTAGTCGCCACATTCGTCGCGACGCCTGTTCGGGGAGGCCGGTAGGGGAATTGAACCTGCGCTGCTGGGCTTGTTCTGCATTACAAGCCAGCTGTTTAGCCCACTGTGCTAAACCAGCCCCGGCAGGATAGAACGTGTTGGCCTTATCGACTGCCATTTTTTGGCTAACGAAGTTGCGATTATGATTAGTGGGCCAATCTTTTAAATAACCCAAAATGCTACCCCCCCCTAATTTGCTGGCTATAAATGCAAACTCAAGCAGCGGGGACAGCAGCCAAGAGATTATGGTACAGCACTCGCATGCGCTCAAATCCCACTTGAGCAAATTTTGAGATAGAGTTAAATAAATCAGTGGGTTGGGTCTTGTGGCACAGTGGGCAGTGCCCTTGCCTCTGGGCTCAAGTCGCACTCCCAGGAGGTGATGGACAAGGAAGGTATGCTCATAATATTGCTAAACTCCATGTTTATTGTGCACAGCAATGTCTCAATGACAGCAATGCAATGACGAACAAAACTGACCAAACACGCACGCACGCGCGCACGCCCGCGCACACACACGCACACAAACGTCCTTTACGGAAGGAAATTCAGCATCCTCACAGAGTCTTTATAACATGGAAAGAGACCCTTCGGCCCATCGTGCCTGTACCGGCCATCAAGCACCTATCAATTCTCATCCCATTTAACAGCACTTGGTCTGCAGACTTTTATTCTATGGCGTTTCAAGTGCTCAGTCTAAATACTTAAATATTGCGAGGGTTACCACCTCTACCATCCTTTCAGGCAGTGAGTTCCATATTCCCACCACCCTCTGGGTGAAAAGGATTTCCCTCAGATCCCTTCCAGATCTCCCCTTACCTAAAACCTATGACCTCTGGTTATTGACCACTCGACTAAAGGGAAAAAGGTGGATTTGCGTCGTGTGGTCACTGTACCCTAGCAGATCGAGGAGGAAATCATCAACAAAAAACAATTAGCAAGATGATCAGGACGGAAAATTGGGTAGCCCGCTGGAGGAGATTAGAGTCAAGAGAGCAGGATATGGAGCTCCCGAGTTTAGACTGGGCCCGAGATAGGGGAGGAAGAGAAAAACCGGGAGTTCATTCTCACCATCTGCCCTCATAAACAAGGGGTGGGATTCTCCACTCCCGTGCCGGTTGGGAGAATCGCCTGGGTCGCCGGATTTTCCCGCAATTCTCCCAAGCGGCGAGAACGGCCCCGCCGAGTTCCCCGTGGCGCAGGCCGGAGAATCGCCCGAGACACCCAAAATGGCGATTCTCCGGCACCCCTGCTATTCTCAGGCCCGGATGGGTCGAGCGGCCAGGCCAAAACGGCGGGTTCCCCCCGGCGCCGTCCACACCTGGTCGCTGCCGGCGGGAACAGTGCGGGAATGCTGGGGGGGGGGGCGGCCTGCAAGCGGGGGGAGGGGGGGGGGGGGGAGAGAGAGGGTGGATGCGCACCGGGGGGGGGCCTCAAATGGGGTCTGGCCCGCGATCGGTGCCCACCGATCGTCGGGCCGTCCTCTCTGAAGGAGGACCTCCTTTCTTCCGCAGCCCCGCAAGATCCGTCTGACATCTTCTTGCGGGGCGGACTCGGAGAGGACGGCAACCACGCATGCGCGGGTGACGCCAGTTATGCGGCGCCGGCCGCGTCATGTATGCGGCGCCGCCTTCACGTGGCGACAAGGCCTGGCGCATGTAAATGACGTGGCCCCGCTCCTAGCCTATTACCGGGCCCTGAATCGGTCGGGATAGGGGCCGTTTCGCGCCGTCGTGAACCTCGACGGCGTTCACGACGGCGTGGGCACTTCGGCGCAGGAGCGGAGAATCCCGCCCCCTGTCCCCAGGTAATTAACTGTGTGATTGGACATCCTCACCTTGACATGGCAATGAGGTTTCTCCAGCTGCACTGCACACACACAAATAAAATGACTGAGTACGAATAGAAATTGGTCAACAGCAACCTTGGCAATGCCCACTCGCCAATGCCGTTTCCCTGCCCCCCACCCTGAACAAAAAGGGGAAAAAAAGAAAACTAAGAAAGCAGCTGATTCGATTCGTGGCCAGTTCACAGGAACAGGAAAGTCATCGTCGAATGCCGGGCTGGGTCTAAATTTAACTGCACTTATCTGAGGGACAATTGTGGTGAGACTGGCCTGCTGCCCGAGAGATTAAGTTGGCGAGGGACTGCACTGGCACAAAGCCATGGTTTTAGGGACAGGCTCAATCAAAAACTCCTCCGCTGCAGCAAACGAGAACAAAATAGGGCCGGCTCGCCCTCCGAGCCTGAGCTGAAGATCACTCTGCTGCTTCCTGCTGGCTGGGGGCTGTGCAGGGGGCTGTGCAGGGGGTGTGCAGGGGGTGTGCTGGGGGCTGTGCAGGGGGTGTGCAGGGGGTGTGCTGGGGGCTGTGCAGGGGGTGTGCAGGGGGTGTGCTGGGGGCTGTGCAGGGGGTGTGCAGGGGCTGTGCAGGGGCTGTGCAGGGGGTGTGCAGGGGGTGTGCAGGGGGTGTGCAGGGGGTGGTTACCGGCACTGTCTTCAGATTCTAAACATCGCTTCTCTATTTCTAATATCGTGTGAGATTAACTACCGCAAATTGTCAGGTCTGAACTTCCACAACCTGCATGGTTTACTAACCTCCTCACATCAATTAGCCAAAACCCAAAAGGAAAACAACACGGAACAGTTTATAATGAGGGTCAAATGAGATCCACTTTGTTGCTGCTGCATGTTGAACCACTCGCTGTTACCATTTAGTGTTCAGCTACATCTCACCTCAACAAGACACGGCAGCAAACGCTGTGTTTTTACCCATTGTACCTTTCGCTGTGACCGAGTAAACTACCGCAAGGAGGTCAATGGATTGATGTACAAATTACAGCTGCTCCCAGTTTATTGTAAGCTGACAATTGCAATTTTCATCATGGTTAATGACTCTCCCCCCTCCCCTCACCAAAAAGAGCAACAAGTTTAGTTAAAAGGCAATACACTAACTTCATTGACCCACCAGGTACAGCTTCCCAATGTTTGAAGAGGCAGCCATATGTGCCAAGGCCTTGGTGGAATTGTAGGAGTCTGTCACCTGAGTGGAACGAAAGGCGAGTACTCAGCCCAACCACTAACTCCAGATTCAGCTGGCCAATTCCAGTTGCGCATCATGACTACTTTGCTTTGACCTCTGAAGGCAGAGGGGAAGGTTAATAGCGCGGTGATTACAAAAGCAGGGATGTCAGATTTGTATAGAACTTTGGTAAGGCCACAGCTAGTGTACTGTGTGCAGTTCTGGTCGCCACATTATAGGAAAGATGTGATTGCACTGGAGTGGGGGCAGAGGCGATTCACCAGGATGTCGCCTAGGACGGAACATTGAAGATATGAAGAGAGGTTGGATAGGCTTGGGTTGTTTTTGCTGGAGCAGGGAAGTCGGAGGGTGACCTGATCGAGGTGTACAAGATTATGAGGGGCATGGACAGGGTGGATAAGGAGCAGCTGTTCCCCTTAGTTGAAGGGTCAGTTACGAGGGGACACAAGTTCAAGGTGAGGGCAGGAGGTTAAGGGGGGATTTGAGGATAAATATTTTTACCCGGGAGTGTGGGGATGGTCTGGAATGCGCTGCCTGGGAGGGTGGGAGAGGCGGGTTGCCTCACATCCTTTAAAAAATACCTGGATGAACACTTGGCACGTCATAAAATTCAAGGCTATGGGCCAAATGCTGGCAAATGGGATTAGGCAGGTCAGGTGTCTTTCATGTGTCGGTGCAGACTCGATGGGCCGAAGGGCCTCTTTTGTGCTGTATTATTCTGTAATACTCACGTTAAAGGTGAACACCAATTTTTGGATAGCGAAGGCCCCATAATTCCAAACCAACACAATACCCTTCCCAATAAACAGACAAAATACAAATCCTCGCACCAGATCCACTCAGAATGCCCACCTAAGCGGAGGAGATTTGCCAATGGTGCTGACTGATGCCGACTGCTCACTTTTCTGGCCAGCCTCTGACTGGGAGTTGGGCTGCAGTCCCTGGTGTCAATGACACTGGGGCATGGGCCCAGCATGCTGACCCTCCTTGTCAAATTACTTGTGTATTGTCCATCGAGGAAGGAGCACAAACCTGTTATTTTTGCAGCATTTCTCAATTACATTCTCACCATTGTGACTAGCCTCTGCCCAGCTTTAACATTTAGCAGCTCCTTCACCACATACAATAGTCGGCAAGTTTCTCAATTGGTGTTTCAATCACGTTAAACCTGTGCCTACTGGTTAGTGACCCTCCTGCCAGAGAGGATGAGTAAATAAAGAGGAACAATCAAAGCCTCTTTAACCTTGATTAAACCTTCTCCGCTATAAAGTGAAGATCACCAGCTTCTCTAGCTCTCCAAGTAACTAAATATCTTCGCCCTGATATTGATACGGTAACTATCCTTGTTGTGTTAAGCTGCTTCGGATAATACAGGCTGCTGCTTGATGCAGTCTTAACTAAAGGATGCTCCAGACTCTGACATGAGTTCAACGTGTTTATTGAACTATTAACACAGTTCTCAAATGAGTTCGACTCTCTGCTAATCTAACTGTAGTAACTCAGTCCAACTGTAGCAGCTTGCTCTAAGCCACGTGCTGGGGTGTGATGCTGCTGATCAACCCTGTCTAACTCTCTGGATGTCTGTCTGTGGAAGAGGCAGGGTATGAGCGCCTCATCCCTTTTATAGTGTTTATGTCATGCCCCCTTGTGGTGATGTCACCTCGGAGTGTCCTGACTGCCCATTGGTTGTGTCCTATTCTGAGTGTTCATTGGTTGCATGTTTGCATACATGACATCTCCCCTTTTTTTTTAGATGAATATACATGTGAATGTGTCTGTCTAATGTGACTGACTGAGGAATGCAGAACATAACAAACAAAACAAATGCTCATAAGTCCAGTCTCTGAGGCTTGCGTCTCATCCTCGTCGACTGCTGGAGAGGTAGTGGAGGGGATCACGGTGTCTGGACAGGCGAGTGGGAGGCACGACTGGTGGCCTTGTGGTTTGAGGTGTCTGGAGGTGGCAGTTCGACATGTGGAAATGGAGGGGAAAGTGGTTGTGGGCAAGCAACTTTTTGCAGTGCCCTTCGATTCCTTCGCACAATGGAACAATCAGCCACACGTATGACATAGGATCTGGGCGCGGACTATCGAACAACGACAGCCGGAGCAGACCACCCACCATCCGGTATCTTGACCCTGACCGTGTCTGCCGGGGATAGCACATCCAGATCGGTGGCATGGGCTTCATAGCCCTGCTCCTGGCTGTCGTGAAGCTGCTGCATCTTCTGCAGCACCGGGAGGTGATCACGGTTGGGCAGGTGTATGGCTGGAAGCGTCGTCCGCAGGTCCCTGTTCATTAGGAGTTGAGCTGGCGACATGCCAGTGGACAAGGGAGTCGCCCGGTACGCAGGTAGTGCAAGGTGTATGTCGGAGGCGGAGTCCGAGGCCTTGCGGATGAGCTGCTTAACGACGTGCACCCCTTTTTCGACTTTGCCATTGGACTGCGGATAGTGGAGGTGACATGCCTGAAATTGTGGCTCTTGGCAAACGTGGACCATTCCCGACTGTGGAAGCACGGGCCATTGTCGCTCATGACGGTGTTCGGGATGCCATGCCGTGAGAATGTCTCTTTACGCGCTTTGATGACGGTCCGTGAGGTGAGGTCTGGCAGGTTCCGCACCTCAGGATCGTTCGAAAAGTAATCGATGATTAAGATATAATCGCGACCATTCGCGTGGAATAGGTCAATGCCAACCTTGGACCACGGAGAGATCTCTAGGTCATGTGGTTGGAGCATCTCCTTGCTCTGCGCTGGTTGGAACCTCTGACAGGTTTCGCAGTTCAGGACCATGTCGGTGATGTCCTGGTTGATGCCGGTCCAGTAGACAGCTTGCCGGGCCCTGCGTCTGCACTTTTCTACGCCCAGGTGTCCCTCATGAATCTGCCGCAGCACCATGTGCTAGAGACGTAGCGGGATGACTATCCTGTCCAGCTTGAGCAGGATGCCAATCAGCTTCAGGTCATCCTTGATGTTGTAGAATTGAGGGCATTGCCCTTTCTGCCAGCCATTGCTGAGGTTGTGGATGACTCGCTGCAACAGGGGGTCTTTGGCCGTCTCTTCTCAGATGAGAACGATCTTCTCATCTGTTGCCGGGAGAGTGCTTGCACACAGTTGTACCTGCAATTCAATGTGCTGGATGATCTCCAGTGGTTCACTGGGTGAGTTGACAATGCATCGGCGATGATGAGCTCCTTGCCAGGTGTGTACACCAAATTGAAATCATACCTCCGGAGTTTGAGCAGAATTCTCTGCAACCGAGGTGTCATGTCGTTCAGGTCCTTTTGGATGATGTGGACCAGAGGCCTATGATCCGTCTCAACAGTAAATGCTGGCAAGCCGCAGACATAATCATGAAATTTGTGCATGCCGGTGAGAAGACCTAAACACTCCTTCTCAATCTGCGCATATCTGGTCTCAGTGGGTGTCATTGCCCGTGACACGTACGCTACTGGTACCCAGGATGGCGTGTCATCTTTTTGACGCAACACCGCCTCAATACCACCCTGACTCCCATCTGTGAATATCTTGGTATCTCGGTCTGGGTCAAAGAATGCAAGGACGGGTGCAGTGGTGAGCTTGGCTTTCAGCTCCAGCCACTCTGTTCGGTGCTCCGCCTTCCACTCAAAGGTGGTTGATTTTTTCACCAGGTTGCGTAGAGCCGTGGTGTGTGTGGCCAAACTTGCCAAGGGAATTGACCATGACCATTCCCAGGTCATGATGTGGAGATGCCGGCGTTGGACTGGGGTGAGCACAGTACGAAGTCTTACAACACCAGGTTAAAGTCCAACAGGTTTGTTTCGATGTCACTAGCTTTCGGAGCGCTGCTCCTTCCTCAGGTGAATGAAGAGGTCTGTTCCAGAAACACATATATAGACAAATTCAAAGATGCCAAACAATGCTAGGAATGCGAGCATTAGCAGGTGATTAAATCTTTACAGATCCAGAGATGGGGTAACCCCAGGTTAAAGAGGTGTGAATTGTATCAAGCCAGGACAGTTGGTAGGATTTCGCAGGCCAGATGGTGGGGGATGAATGTAATGCGACATGAATCCCAGGTCCCGGTTGAGGCCGCACTCATGTGTGCGGAACTTGGCGATAGGTTTCTGCTCGGCGATTCTGCGTTGTCGCGGGTCCTGAAGGCCGCCTTGGAGAACGCTTACCCGGAGATCAGAGGCTGAATGCCCTTGACTGCTGAAGTGTTCCCCGACTGGAAGGGAACATTCCTGCCTGGTGATTGTTGCGCGATGTCCGTTCATTCGTTGTCACAGCGTCTGCATGGTCTCGCCAATGTACCACGCTTCGGGACATCCCTTCCTGCAGCGTATTAGGTAGACAACGTTGGCCGAGTCGCACGAGTATGTACCGCGTACCTGGTGGGTGGTGTTCTCACGTGTAATAGTGGTATCCATGTCGATGATCTGGCACGTCTTGCAGAGATTGCCATGACAGGGTTGTGTGGTGTCATGGTCACTGTTCTGAAGACTGGGTAGTTTGCTGCAAACAATGGTTCGTTTGAGGTTGCGCGGTTGTTTGAAGGCAAGTAGTGGGGGTGTGGGGATGACCTTGGCAAGATGTTCATCGTCATCAATGACGTGTTGAAGGCTGTGAAGAAGATGACGTAGTTTCTCTGCTCCGGGGAAGTACTGGACGACGAAGGGTATTCTGTCGGTTGTGTCCCATGTTTGTCTTCTGAGGAGGTCGGTCCGGTTTTTCGCTGTGGCGCATTGGAACTGTCGATCGATGAGTCGAGTGCCATATCCCGTTCGTACGAGGGCATCTTTCAACGTCTGTAGATGTCTGTTACGCTCCTCCTCGTCTGAACAGATCCTGTGTATACGGAGCGCTTGTCCATAGGGGATGGCTTCTTTAATGTGTTTAGGGTGGAAGCTGGAGAAGTGGAGCATCGTGAGGTTATCCGTGGGTTTGCGGTAAAGCGAAGTGCTGAGGTGACCGTCCTTGATGGAGACGAGTGTGTCCAAGAATGCAACTGATTTTGGAGAGTAGTCCATGGTGAGTCTGATGGTTGGATGGAACTTATTAATGTCATCGTATAGTCGTTTCAGTGATTCTTCGCCGTGGGTCCAAAGGAAAAAAATGTCATCGATGTATCTGGTGTATAACGTCGGTTGAAGGTCCTGTGCGGTGAGTAGGTCCTGTTCAAACTTGTGCATGAAGATGTTGGCGTATTGGGGTGCGAATTTGGTCCCCATGGCTGTTCCGTGCGTCTGGATGAAGAACTTGTTGTCGAAGGTGAAGACGTTGTGATCCAGAATGAAGCGGATGAGTTGCAGAATTGCGTCTGGAGATTGGCAGTTGTCGGTGTTGAGTACTGAGGCTGTTGCAGCAATGCCGTCGTCATGGGGGATGCTGGTGTAGAGTGCCGAGACGTCCATTGTGACGAGGAATGTTCATGGTTCAACTGGTCCATGGGTGCTGAGTTTCTGTAGGAAGTCAGTCGTGTCGCGACAGAAGCTGGGTGTACCTTGTACGATGGGTTTCAAGATGCCCTCGATGTAGCCAGAGAGGTTCTCACACAGGGTCCCATTGCCTGAAACGATAGGGCGGCCTGGTGTGTTGGCCTTATGTATTTTCGGGAGGCAGTAGAGATCTCCAATGCGGGGAGTACGTGGGATGAGAGCACGTAGGGTGCTCTGAAGATCTGGATCGTCATCAAACCATCAGACAAAGGGGGGGGCCACTGTCGTACTGAACAGAACGGACTACTGCAAAGAAGTATACCGACAACTGAACAACCAAGAACACTACAGACAGTTACCCGCAGATCCGACCAAGGAACACATCCGCCAACTTAACAGACTGATCAAGACCTTGGATCCAGATCTTCAGAGCACCCTACGTGCTCTCATCCCACGTACTCCCCGCATTGGAGATCTCTACTGCCTCCCGAAAATACATAAGGCCAACACACCAGGCCGCCCTATCGTTTCAGGCAATGGGACCCTGTGTGTGAACCTCTCTGGCTACATCGAGGGCATCTTGAAACCCATCGTACAAGGTACACCCAGCTTCTGTCGCGACACGACGGACTTCCTACAGAAACTCAGCACCCATGGACCAGTTGAACCAGGAACATTCCTCGTCACAATGGATGTCTCGGCACTCTACACCAGCATCCCCCATGACGACGGCATTGCTGCAACAGCCTCAGTACTCAACACCGACAACTGCCAATCTCCAGACGCAATTCTGCAACTCATCCGCTTCATTCTGGATCACAACGTCTTCACCTTCAACAACAAGTTCTTCATCCAGACGCACGGGACAGCCATGGGGACCAAATTCGCACCCCAATACGCCAACATCTTCATGCACAAGTTTGAACAGGACCTACTCACCGCACAGGACCTTCAACCGACGTTATACACTAGATACATCGATGACATTTTTTTCCTTTGGACCCACGGCGAAGAATCACTGAAACGACTACACGATGACATTAATAAGTTCCATCCAACCATCAGACTCACCATGGACTACTCTCCAAAATCAGTTGCATTCTTGGACACACTCGTCTCCATCAAGGACGGTCACCTCAGCACTTCGCTTTACCGCAAACCCACGGATAACCTCACGATGCTCCACTTCTCCAGCTTCCACCCTAAACACATTAAAGAAGCCATCCCCTATGGACAAGCGCTCCGTATACACAGGATCTGCTCAGACGAGGAGGAGCGTAACAGACATCTACAGACGTTGAAAGATGCCCTCGTACGAACGGGATATGGCACTCGACTCATCGATCGACAGTTCCAATGCGCCACAGCGAAAAACCGGACCGACCTCCTCAGAAGACAAACATGGGACACAACCGACAGAATACCCTTCGTCGTCCAGTACTTCCCGGGAGCAGAGAAACTACGTCATCTAATTCACAGCCTTCAACACGTCATTGATGACGATGAACATCTTGCCAAGGTCATCCCCACACCCCCACTACTTGCCTTCAAACAACCGCGCAACCTCAAACGAACCATTGTTTGCAGCAAACTACCCAGTCTTCAGAATAGTGACCATGACACCACACAACCCTGTCATGGCAATCTCTGCAAGACGTGCCAGATCATCGACATGGATACCACTATTACACGTGAGAACACCACCCACCGGGTACGCGGTACATACTCGTGCGACTCGGCCAACGTTGTCTACCTAATACGCTGCAGGAAGGGATGTCCCGAAGCGTGGTACATTGGCGAGACCATGCAGACGCTGCGACAACGAATGAACGAACATCGCGCAACAATCACCAGGCAGGAATGTTCCCTTTCAGTCGGGGAACACTTCAGCAGTCAAGGGCATTCAGCCTCTGATCTCCGGGTAAGCGTTCTCCAAGGCGGCCTTCAGGACCCGCGACAACGCAGAATCGCCGAGCAGAAACTTATAGCCAAGTTCCGCACACATGAGTGCGGCCTCAACCGGGACCTGGGATTCATGTCGCATTACATTCATCCCCCACCATCTGGCCTGCGAAATCCTACCAACTGTCCTGGCTTGACACAATTCACACCTCTTTAACCTGGGGTTACCCCATCTCTGGATCTGTAAAGATTTAATCACCTGCTAATGCTCGCATTCCTAGCATTGTTTGGCATCTTTGAATTTGTCTATATATGTGTTTCTGGAACAGACCTCTTCATTCACCTGAGGAAGGAGCAGCGCTCCGAAAGCTAGTGACATCGAAACAAACCTGTTGGACTTTAACCTGGTGTTGTAAGACTTCGTACTGTTCCCAGGTCATGCAGCACTGCCTTCTTACCCTCGGGGACTTTCATTGCCTCGATGGCTTTAATTTTGTCTGTGTCCGGGCGCACACCGTGTTGCGAAATCTGATCGCCCAGGAACTTCAGCGTGGATGTCCCAAAACAGCACTTGGACCTGTTTAGCTTGAGGCCATGTTCATTTCTGCGTCGGAATACTTTCTTGAGTCGCGACCCATGTTCCTCTGGGATTGTGGACCAGATTATGATATCGTCAACTTCTATTCGTTCCATCATCTGTTCCATGATGCGATGGAAAATCTCTGATGTCGAGATGATGCCAAATAGCATTCAGTTATAGCAGAACCTTTAAAAAGACGTGTTGAAGGTGCAGAGCCTTCTGCTGGATTCTTCAAGTTGGATTTGCCAAAATCCTTGGGATGCGTCCAATTTTGTGAAGAAGCGCGCGTGTGCCATCTCGCTCGTGATTTCTTCCCTCTTCGGGATGGGGTAATGTTCCCGCATAATGTTTTTGTTTAGATCCTTGGGGTCAATGCAGATGTGTAGGTCCCCCGAAGGCTTCTTTACGCACACCATCGAGCTGACCCAGTCGGTTGGTTCAGTGACCTTGGAGATGATGCCTTTTTGTTGTAGACTCGTGAGCTCTGCCTTCAGTTGCTCCCTCAGTGGAGCAGGGACACGTCGTGGTGCGTGGACCACTGGCTTGGCATCAGGCCACAGTAGAATCTTGTACTTGTACGGCAGCGTGCCCGTCCCACTAAATACATCTGGGTACTGGGTTAGGGTGTCGTCGATACTGGCCTGAAGATGCAAATGGGACGGTGTCGTGGTGTAGACCCTTTGAATGCGGTTCAGTTGCTTGCAGGTGTGCGCACCTAGCAGGGACGCCCTGTCTGGTTTAACAATCTCGAAGCGTAAACTTGCTTGTGTGGGTCGGCTGGACACCTGCAGATGGCAGGACCCCAGTGCCTTGATTGTGTTTCCATTGTAATCGGAGTTTGCAGGCAGCTGGAAGGATTGTGGGGGTCTTCTTGATTCTCTTGAGGTCCACCTGCGAAATCAGGTTGGCGGAGGCACCTGTGTCCAGTTTGAACTGAAAGGGGCAGTGGTTGACCTTCATCACTGCTCGCCATTTGTCCTCGGAATCCACGGCCAGGATTGACTGGACTCGTGATGTGTGGCGTATTCGCACTTCATAATAATGCCCACTCGGTAAGTGTTGTCCAGGTATTCATCATCTGGATCCCTAGCAGTGCCTGGATCAGTCATGCGTTCGGTGTTGCACACTTCGAATGCGATGCTGTCGGAATTGGGAGCGCTGGCTCCTGACTGGTGTAGATCTGCACAGGGCTGCATAGTGGTTTGGTTTCCCCCAGTTTAAACAGCGTTTGCCTCTTGCAGGGCAATTTTTTAAAAAATGGGCGGTGCCGCAATTCGCACACGTCAGGCGTCATGACGCTCAGTGCGTCGTTGCGCATGCGCAGTGCGGTTCTCGGACGTCAGCCCCTGCGCAGTGCGGTTTTCGGCCGTTTCGTGTTCCCGATCGCATTGCGCATGCGTCGGGCCCTGGGAAGAACGCGCAAAATCACCGCTTTTGTCAATGTGGAGGCGCTGCATCCGGGAGATGGCCTGAACACTCTCCACCTCGTGGGAGGCTTGTTTTTCACTTTCTGCCGTTTTGTACTGTGATTAGCGATTTTTAGCGTGCTCATGCACAGTACACGTTTCAATCGCGACTGGCAGGGTCATGTACTTGATGTTCAACAATTGCTCTCGCAGAGGACCAGAGTGGACTCCAAAAACGATTTGGTCTCTGATCATGGAGTCAGTGATATCACCAAAGTTGCAGGATTGCGCTAGCAGTCTAAGGTTAATTAGGTAGGAGGTGAAGGATTCGTCTTTACCTTGCACCCTCTGCTTGAAGATGTAGCGCTCGAAGATTTTGTTGGTGTTCACCTCGCAGTGGCTGTCGAATTTGTCCAGGATAGTTTGGTACTTTGTTTTGTCCTGCCCTTCGGAAAAGTGAAAGGAGTTGAAGATCTCTATCTCATGGTCACCCGCAGTGGTGTAGAAGAGGTATCTTCCGAGCATCGGTCGCACCATTGCGGTCGGATGCTTCCATGTATCATTGAAATTTCTGCTTGAATGATCGGCAGTTGGCACTAAGATTGCCGGTGGTCCTGAGCTGATGAGGAGCCTGAATCTTGTCCATTGTGCCTGTATGCAGTAGCTGGTTGTCACGGATCTTGCTGAGTTGAACTAAATAGATTGAACAGTCACTCTGGTATCATGTTGTGTTATGCTGCTTCGGATAACACAGGCTGCTACTTGATGCAGTCTTAACTAAAGGATGCTCCAGACTCTGAAATGAGTTCAACGTGTTTATTGAACTATTAACACAGCTCTCAAATGAATTTGACACTCTGCTAATCTAACTGTAGTAATTCAGTCTAACTGTAGCAGCTTGCTCGAAGCCACGTGCTGGGGTGTGATGTTGCTGATCAACCCTGTCTAACTCTCCAAATGTCTGTCTGTGGAAAGAGGCAGGGTGTGAGTGCCTCATCCCTTTTATAGTGTTTATGTCATGCCCCCTTGTGGTGATGTCACCTCGGAGTGTCCTGACTGCCCATTGGTTGTGTCCTATTCTGAGTGTTCATTGGTTGCATGCTTGCATATCATGACAATCCTCTGCTCCCTCTCCCCCGGTTCTTCCTCCCAATAGTTGTCATTGGATCCCTTACGCTTGCCTGGGCAGCGTGGGGCCGTCTGCTCAACTTCTGGGGCGAGATTCTCCGACCCCCCCGCCGGCGTAGATTAAACCACCTACCTTACCGGCGGGACAAGGCGGCGCGGGCGGGCTCCAGGGTCCTGGGGGGGGGGGGGGGAGCGGGGCGATCTGGCCCCGGGGGGTGCCCCCACGGTGGCCTGGCCCGCGATCGCGGCCCACCGATCCGCGGGCGGGCCTGTGCCGTGGGGGCACTCTTTCCCTTCCGCCTTCGCCACGGTCTCCACCATGGCGGAGGCAGAAGAGACTCCCTCCACTGCGCATGCGCGGGAATGCCGTCAGCGGCTGCTAACGCTCCCGCGCATACGCCGCCCGGTGATGTAATTTCCGCGCCAGCTGGCGGGGCACCAAAGGGCGGAAATTCAAAGATCAGGCCAAGCGCCCCCCCCCACCCCCCTATGGGTTCAGCCACATTGTATCTATATCTCGGTGCGGGACACAAGAGACTGGTGGGTGATGTGCTGAGTTCCAGAAGACAGGAGGAGATTGTAGCAATCTCACACCCGCTGATGATGCTATAGCCCAGATCCCAAAGAGAATCTTTAACCTCAGTCGATACATTGAATTCCATATGATTAATACACGGTCGTTCCAGTTTACTAGAATAGTAGTGTTAATGTCAGCCGACTTGTGACACTAGTAAAGGTTATTATTCTAACAATACTATTAGAATAATGCACCTGAAGTCACCAAAGCACTTCAATTTCTATCCTCTCATATCATTAAAAAAAAACATAGAAAGGAAATGTTATTCTTCTAAATCAGGCCTATTTGGTAATACATCCAACTCTTTCACAAAATCTTAGATTGCCACCCAAGTCTGAAAGACTGAGGGCAGAATTCTGCAGCACTTCCCACTAAAGTCGACCCCTGCCATGGATTCTCTGAGGGCAGCACAGGCGAAGAATGTAAATTGCCACCAACTTAGGCGGACTGGAAGATCCTGCCCGCAGCCGATCGCAAACCGCACCCCGAGGAAACCCAGGTAGACTCCACACAGACAGTGACCCAAGCTGGGAATCGAACCTGGGACCCTGGCGCTGTGTAGCAACAGTACTAACCACTGTGCTACCGTTCAAATTGACTCTTGTTGAAGGACATTATCTGTGTTTTTCAACTCACTGGTTAGTCTGTAATATCATAAACGCACGGGTAAAAATCATTTGATCTGTTTTAAAAGAAAAATTAATTTGAATGTTGGGAAGAAGAAAACTGTCCACATTAAATGAATAATGGATTAGGAGCTGCACTAATTTAATGTTTAGTTTATGTTCTGCAAAGATTTTACAGCAAAGCGTTATTGAAATGAGTACCTGTAAATTAAATGAGAATTTATTAGGTAATTAAAAATAATTCTGCGGAATGTGCCTCATAAAAGCAAATAGGATAATCTCAGCCCTTTGAGCAGCGATGAGGTTTATCTTGTAAATTGGTTTACCCCCCCCACACACGCACACACCAGTATTGTCGGAATTTGTCCAAGCAAATTTATAATGTCTTTCATTTCATGATATCTAAATGGGGGTTTATGCTTCCATTCATTTTCAGCATGGCGATGTAAGACATATCGCGCCTGTCAACAGGAATGTCTGATTCAATAGGAACATGGGCCTCAGGAGGAGTAGGCCATTCAGCCCCTCGAGGCTGCTCTGCCATTTGACAAGATCTGATTATAGCCTCAACTCCACTTTCCCGTCTGCATCCCCATAATCCTCAACTCCCTCGTCCATCAAAAATCTGTATTGAATACAATGACCCAAGCCTCGACTATCTGGGGAAGAGAACTGCACAGACTAATGATCCTCAAGAACAAAAATGTCTCCCCATTCCAGTCTGAAATGCCTCCCAATCTTAGACTCTGTCCCCTGGTCCAAGTCTCCCCCACAAGCAGAACATTTCTCTCAGTATATACCTTATAAAGTTCCCCTGTGACATATTTTTGTTTTTAGGTCACCTCTCATTCTTCTAAACTCCAATGGTATAGGCCCGATCTGTCCAATTTATCTTAAGTAGCTAATCCCCTCATCTCAGGAATGAGTCGAGTGGATCTTCTACGAACTGCTTCTGATCCACCTTTTTGAAAAATAAGGGGCGTCATTCTCCGAACCCCCACCGGGTCGGAGAATGGCCGTAGGCCGCCGTGAATCCCGCCCCCGCCCCGCTGAAGTCTCCGCTCCCGGAGATTGGGCGGGGGCGGGAATCCGGCCGCGCCGGTTGGCGGGACCCCCCGCTGGATTCTCCGGCCCGGATGGGCCGAAGTCCCGCCCAGAAATTGCCTGTCCCGCCGGCGTAAATCAAACCTGGTATTTACCGGCGGGACCAGGCGGCGTGGGCGGGCTCCGGGGTCCTGGGGGGGGGGGGCAATCTGACCCCGGGGTGTGCCCCCACGGTGGCCTGGCCCGCGATCGGGGCCCACCGATCCGCGGGCGGGCCTGTGCCGTGGGGGCACTCTTTCCCTTCCGCCTCCACCACGGCCTCCACCATGGCGGAGGCGGAAGAGACTCTCCCCACTGCGCATGCGCGGGAAACCGACAGCGGCCGCTGACGCTCCCGCGCATGCGCCGCATTTCCGCGCCAGCTGGCGGGGAAACAAACGCCATTTCCGCCAGCTGGCGGGGCGGAAATCCCTCCGGCGTCGGCCTAGCCCCTCAATGTTGGGGCTAGGCCGCCAAAGATGCGGAGCATTCCGCACCTTTGGGCCGGCGCGATGCCCGTCTGATTGGCGCCGGCTTTGGCGCCAGTCGGCGGACATCCCGCCGTTGGGGGAGAATTTCGCCCAAGGAGTCCAAAGCTGTGCACAGTATTCCGCAGATGTGGCCTTGTACAGCTGCAGTAAAACCTCCCTGCTTTTAAAGTCCATTTCCCTTGCAATAAATGTTGACATTCCATTTGCCTTCCTAGCAATTTGCATACAAACTTGAGTCATGTACCAGGACACCCAGATCGCTCCGTACCACCGAGCTCTGCAATCTCTCTCCATTTAAACCATGTTCCACTTTTATATTCTTCCTTCCAAAGTAGATAATCTCACATTTATGCTCCATCTATTACTTTTTCCTTACTCACTTGATCTGCCTCTAACCCTTTGTAGACTCCTTGGGTGCGATCCAACCGCTGCGTGTGCCCAACCTGGGCCGCAACGTGGCCGTAAATCTCACAAGGGGGCGACTTGCGAGATTTACCCGCTTGCCACGCCTCAAAATCTAACGGCATCTCGCGAGACGCCACAATCTGGATTCCGCCCGGAATGGACGGGATCCAGATCAGGATAATTTGCATATTAGAGTGTTGCAGTAAGCATGACTTTAATATGCGCTTGCCGGAGTTACCAAAGGAGCAGGATATAACCCCCACGCCTCGGAGACGCAGCGCAGCCATCGGGGGCAGCACGGTAGCATTGTGGATAGCACAATTGCTTCACAGCTCCAGGGTCCCAGGTTCGATTCCGGCTTGGGTCACTGTCTGTGCGGAGTCAGCACATCCTCCCAGTGTGTGCGTGGGTTTCCTCCGGGTGCTCCGGTTTCCTCCCACAGTCCAAAGATGTGCAGGTTAGGTGGATTGGCCATGCTAAATTGCCCTTAGTGTCCAAAATTGCCCTTAGTGTTGGGTTGGGTTATGGGGTTACTGGATTATGGGGATAGGGTGGCGGTGTGGACCTTGGGTAGGGTGCTCTTTCCAAGAGCCAGTGCAGACTCGATGGGCCGAATGGCCTCCTTCTGCACTGTAAATTCTATGAAATTCTATGAAATCGGTTACTACTGACCTCCACAAACAGGGACCAGGTGGGGTGCTTGGGCTCTGGGCAGGGTGCTACCGTGGCACCCTGATGCCACCCAGGCACTGCGCAGTATGGCACCCTGGCATTGCCACTCGGGTGCCACCCTGGCAGGGGCAGTGCAATGGTGCCTGTCAGGCAGTGCCAAGTTGCCCAGGTAGCATTTTGCTGGTGCCAGGGATCAGGCCTGTGGGTGCCCTAGACTTATAAGCCAGGAGCGGAGGGCTCCATGACCAAGTTGTAGGTGAGTTGGGACATTGATTGGGTTCGGAGGCCAAGTTCAGGGCACCCCGATCTCCTCCTGCACTGGCGAGTGGAGTTCCAGTGTGTGGCCTTGGCGAGGTGTTCCCCGTTGAGGCCCCAAAATGAAGCAGAGTCCCGTTCAATAGCATGATCTTTCTATGCGCTACGAGTGCTGGGAAAAACCCGGCTAAATGCAGATGACACAGGTCTCTTTCATCTCCGTTAGATCACATCCCTTATCTCCTCTTGACAATTTACTTTCCTATCTATCTTTGTGTCAACAGCACACTTATTAACATGTATTTGGTTCCAAGTCATTGATAGGTGGTAAACAGTTGAGGTCCCAGCACTGAACCCTATGTCATTCCAATAACAACAGATTGTCAACATGAAAAAGACCCACTTATCCCGACTCTCTGCTCCCTCTTAGCCCGCCAATCCACAAGTTCATATAAATGGACTCCAAATACTATTCATTGAAGAATGCTTTAGAACATAGAACATAGAACAATACAGCGCAGTACAGGCCCTTCGGCCCACGATGTTGCACCGAAACAAAAGCCATCTAACCTACACTATGCCATTATCATCCATATGTTTATCCAATAAACTTTTAAATGCCCTCAATGTTGGCGGGTTCACTACTGTTGCAGGTAGGGCATTCCACGGCCTCACTACTCTTTGCGTAAAGAACCTACCTCTGACCTCGGTCCTATATCTATTACCCCTCAGTTTAAAGTTATGTCCCCTCGTGCCAGCCATTTCCATCCGCGGGAGAAGGCTCTCACTGTCCACCCTATCCAACCCCCTAATCATTTTGTATGCCTCTATTAAGTCTCCTCTTAACCTTCTTCTCTCCAACGAAAACAACCTCGAGTCCATCAGCCTTTCCTCATAAGATTTTCCCTCCATACCAGGCAACATCCTGGTAAATCTCCTCTGCACCCGCTCCAAAGCCTCCACGTCCTTCCTATAATGCGGTGACCAGAACTGTACGCAATACTCCAAATGCGGCCGAACCAGAGTTCTGTACAGCTGCAACATGACCTCCTGACTCCGGAACTCAATCCTTCAACCAATAAAGGCCAACATTCCATAGGCCTTCTTCACAACCCTATCAAACTGGGTGGCAACTTTCAGGGATCTATGTACATGGACACCTAGATCCCTCTGCTCATCCACACGTTCAAGAACTTTTCCATTAGCCAAATATTCCGCATTCCTGTTATTCCTTCCAAAGTGAATCACCTCACACTGCTCTACATTAAACTCCATTTGCCACCTCTCAGCCCAGCTCTGCAGCTTATCTATATCCCTCTGTAACCTGCTACATCCTTCCACACTATAGACAACACCACCGACTTTAGTATCGTCTGCAAATTTACTCACCCACCCTTCTGCGCCTTCCTCTAGGTCATTGATAAAAATGACAAACAGCAACGGCCCCAGAACAGATCCTTGTGGTACTCCACTTGTGACTGTACTCCATTCTGAACATTTCCCATCAACCACCACCCTCTGTCTTCTTTCAGCTAGCCAATTTCTGATCCACATCTCTAAATCACCCTCAATCCCCAGCCACCGTATTTCCTGCAATAGCCTACCGTGGGGAACCTTATCAAACGCTTTGCTGAAATCCATATACACCACATCAACTGCTCTACCCTCGTCTACCTGTTCAGTCACCTTCTCAAAGAACTCAATAAGGTTTGTGAGGCATGACCTACCCTTCACAAAGCTTTGATTGAGTATGGGTGTCAATTTGTTTCTTCTTACATGCTTCAGGACAGAAGCAAGAATGTCAAATTTCAAAGGGAGCAACAATTGGATGACAGAGTATTGCTAGCTAGGACACCAAGAGAACGTTGTGCTTTTCCAAATCGTCACATGATCTTTAGTAGGCGAAACATTGCTTTAACATTTTATCGGAAGGATGGTACCTCCAACAACACAATGCTCTCTCAGTACTGCAATGGAGCGTAACTCAAAGTTTGTGTGTTGGGAGGGGAGCGGGAAGCCGCAGATCTCTGTGCCAGAAAGGGCAGTGTTACTAACTGAATCACACTAAATGCTAAAAGTGTTCCCTCGCAGAGTGCTGGATATTGGTGGTGAGTGAATGCGGTTAAGTGGCTTGTTAGTTGTTCTCTGACCGGCCAGTTCGTTTCCTGTGGGAAAGAAACATCCCTCTAAATGCATCACAGAACTGACACTCAGTTACAACAATTGCAAAATAACTTTCATCTTTCAGCACATTTTTATATATAATTAGCAGGGATATGATGAACAAAAATAACTATTATTTAATTGAGGTCTAAATTAATTTGAAAATAATGGGTAAGATTTCAAATAGTAGAGCAGGGGTGAAATGCTCCCTAAATCACACACATCAACCACTTTGAAATTCTAAACCACAAAACTGGTTAAAAAAATAAATAAAATGAAGCCCATCCGAATTTAGGTAAATTGGACATTCTGAATTCTCCCTCCGTATACCCGAACAGGTGCCGGAGTGTGGTAGCTTGGGGCTTTTCACAGTAATATCATTGCAGCGTTAATGTAAGCCTACTTGTGACAATGAAGATTATTATTATTAAAGTATCAAAAGCATGAAGGGCAATATCTGAACGATTGGTTCTTCCCAGTTTGACCACTACAGCCTGAGGCTGCGGGGAGTAAGAAAGTAAAACGCATAATGCGCAGGTAAACATTTCAACCAGGGTTGCCAACACCGCGGTGTATTCCTGGAGGTTTCAACACATGGGGTGGGATTCTCTGCAGCCCCCGCCGAAATCGGGGCAGGCGGGGGTTTGAAGGCGGTTCGCGATGCTCCACCCCCTCCAAATCGCTGTCATCGGGACGTGCGCTGCGTTCAGTCACAAGGCCATTGGCGCGTCATCACCTGGCCCACCCACAATGTTCCGCCCCCAATGGGCGGCGTGGGCCACGTCGGGAACCCGGCGAGCCGGCTGCCGACCATGTCCACGGCCGGGATCCGTGCTGCTGGCCGGGGGGCTGTTGCTAGGACTGGGGGGAGAGGGGTGGGCTCGGGGGTCGGGGTAGGAGGGTTAGGGTTCCAGCACGGCTAGCGCCATGCTTTCCAGTGTGACCGGTGCAGGTCGTCAGCCCTGCGCATGGGCAGCCCGGGAGCCAGCGATTCTCCGGCCGTCTTCCGCGCGAGCTGCGGGTGTTCCATGCGGCGCCGGTGCAAGCCCCTCACCGGAATCGGAATCGGTGAGGGATTAGCGTCGACTTTCCCGTCGTGAATCACCCGCGGACTCTCCGTTGGCGCCGGCACTTGGCCTCGGGAACGGAGAATTCCGCCCACAATCTCCTGTCGCGAACCACCCCGCTCACAGGTTCCCACCGTTGCTCTATTCTGTGGGCACAGAGCCTTCTCACGCACAGGACGATGAACTTGGGCCCCTTCCTTGTCTCTCTTGGCTTTCGTTAGTTCAAGCTGATTGAAAAGCAAACTTTGTGGGTGGGGTTCTCTATCCCGTCGCACCAGATTTCTGGTACGGTGCGCCCCCGGGATTCTCCATCTCGCCAGCCGGCCAATGGGGTTTCCCATTGTGGGCAGCCCCACACCGTCGGGAAACCCCTAGGCTGCCGGCGCAATGGAGAATGCCGACAGTGGAGAATCCAGCCCCATATCATGGGCCTTGTGCCGCTATTATTTAAAGTGTAAGTTTCCCTGCCCCCCCCCCCCCGCCCCCCACTGTGCTGAGCCCACACTGAGGCACCATTGATTGATTAACATGGGGCCCAGAGACAGTCTCATGTTGCAGTATTACAAAACTTCAGGAAGAGGCTGACACGGAAATCAAAACTGCCACACAGGCTGCAACAATTGGGAATTCTCAGCTCAGGTGGAATACTTGGCTGTGTTCCAGCAGCATCGTTAGCTACGAGCGCATATCCCATAATGGCTGCTAAAAACCTCGCAAATCGTCAAAAACGGGATCTGCGCCGGAGAGATCTCACTATGAGATCCCGCCCCCCGCTCCCACTGGTGATTAGAATATAGTAACATATGCAATTCTGACACCATAGCCTGAATGATTACTGATTTTCCAAAAGCGAAAACCAGTTGTGCGGGCTAAGTTGGAGTCACAGGTGTGCCTGTAGCTCGGGGGTGGAGGCACATGGCTGGGCAGTGTCCCCTGGTAGTGCCTCCTGCCAAAGAGGCGGGAGGGCTAGGATCGCAGATGAGAACCTAAGTATTTGCAAATACTTAGTGAGGAAATAGTGAGGAAATGTTACTGCAGCATAGGAGTGAGAACATTGACCCATGGGTAACTTTTATGTGAAAACAAACTTTAATTTACGCACAGAATTAACCATATTAACATCAGAGAAATAGCTTTACAGTTAACAGTTCTCAAGTAAAGAGAAAAACTTTCACTTCCCAAACCCACCATTATGTTCCAATTAAGCAAACCAATATATTTCAAATATCACTCATGAAAAATGTCAGCAAGCAGGTTTCAATTGCTTTTCTCTTGTGCAGAGGCTTTGGAGAGAGAACATTTCACTACCAAACTGAAACACCTCTGTTCAGTTGAGAATTCTAGGACCAACTGACTTTTCAGGCAGACCTGACTCCTTCCATTACCTATATAACCTGCACCCAAAGCATAAGGCATTCTTTTGTCTCTTCTTACAAATTGTCCCTTGACTTGTTTAGCCCGGACCAAACACAATATCTCATAGAATCATACAATTTACAGTGCAGATGGAGGCCATTTGGCCCATCGGGTCTGCACCGGCCCTTGGAAAGAGCATCCTACTCAAGCCCACACCTCCACCCTATCCCCGTAACCCAGTAACCCCACCTAACCTTTTTTGGACACGAAGGCCAAGTTAGCATGGCTAATCCACCTAACCTGCACATCGTTGGACTGTGGGAGGAAACCGGAGCACCCGGAGGAAACCCACGCAAACACGGGGAGAACGTGCAGACTCCACACAGACAGTGACCCAAGCCGGCAATCGAACCTGGGACCCTGGAGCTGTGAAGCAACTGTGCTAACCACTGTGTTACTGTGACTATCTACAGCCCAGACGGCCTTCAAACGTAAACAATATCTTAACCCAGGTTTTAAAAGCATTACCGCAAAAAATAATAAATATGCCCATTTCTTACATTCAGCACAGTGGGCAGTAACTATGGCCTTGCCACGGATTCTCACAACCCCAGAACAAAAAAGGAGAAATATTTATTAACCTCCCTTCAGCTCCCACAAGCTCTACATTGTGAAGAGCCACTCTGATTATCTCACTGGCTGCACCAGCGAATTTCTGTGAAGCTAGACTGCAGGGCAGCCTCCTCTCTTAATTCAAGCCAGCAGTCTGGACTGATTTTATCAGTTGAAAAATACATTGACAGCAGGCACCCTGGGCAAGAAAAATGTAATTATCTTCAGCAGGATCACAGAACCAACCCCTGGAAAGTAGTCGAAGACACCAAAATACTAAGGAACGTCCATAGCTGACACCATTGCTGAGAAAGCTTTTGGGAACCACTATAGTCTAGGACAAAATGAACAGTCATTTGACAAACATGGGGTGTGTTTCTCCCACCGTGTCACGCCCGGTTCCACTTGAATTTGGGCTCCGCACCAGGCACGAAACCCCGCGCGAGTCACCCGACTTCCACCGCCCCGTGTCATCTAGTTCACGGCCTCGCCATTGGGCTCATTTAAATATCAGGACGCTGTATCCACCTGGCACCTGGAATCAACGGGCCCCCCTGCAAGGCCTCAACCGGCCATCGTTTAGCATTGGTTTCCACAACTGTGGACCAGGTTTGATGGCACCTTGGGGGCGAGGGGGCCATTAGAGTCGCCAGAGTGGTCGAAGACAGTGCAGGGCAGCACTTTGGCACTGGGCTCCTTGTACTGCCTGAGGGACCATGCTTATGAAACAGGGCCATAGAAAAGTTGAGGAGGTGAATTGGGGGTGGGGGGTGGGGGGGAAGCAACCTGAAAGAGGTGCACCTTTTAAAATGGCGCCCCAATTTGTGAGGAGCCAGTTCAGCTGGTGAGCTCAGTATGGCCTCGACAGTGAGAACCCCCGCCCCCCACTCTTCTCCCCTCCTCCCACTTCTCTCCCCTCCTCCCCACCCCCCGCCCCCATCCCGAGGCACCATAAAAAAATCCAAGTGCCGTTGAATAGTCGTGTGAATCTCGGCACTGGAACTTTTTCCGGTGAATCGCATCCATGGATTATTTTAGGAAAGCCGGCATGGATTTTTCTCAGTGCTAAACTAATTTGATTGAGTTTTTCGATTAAGCAAGAGGGAGGATTGATGAGGGCAATGGAGTTAATGTGGTGGACATGGACTTTCAAAAGGCATTTGGTAAAGTGTCACAGAACAGACTTGTCAGCAAAGCTAAAGCCCATGGAGTACAGAGGACACTAGCACCATGGATATAAATCTCTGGGAAAATGAAGAAGGAAGGCATATAGTGGGATTAGTAAAAGAAGCAACAATGACATGAGGGGGAAAAAAATCCCCCCGCAGCGAGTAGTTAGAATCAGGAAAACACAGTCTAGTGAGGTGGAGACTGATTCAACCACATCTCGTCACCACAGTGCAATTCAAATCACCTTGTTGCACATTTTGTACGAAATGTTAGGGGGTGGGTGGGGTCACAACTTTGCACATAAAACTTTGGGAGATCTGCTCCCTAGAACGGATTAGAAATAAAACTGTGCCACATTGAACCTGAAACCTGGCAGAATTTTACCAATCCTGATAAAATGCGTGTGGCAGGGACACGAACGTGGAATGTGGAGTTGAGGCCTCAATCAGATCAGCCATGCTCTTATTGAATAACAGCAGCCTCGAGGGGCCAAATGGCCTACTCCGTCTCCTAATTCGAATGGTCAATATGTTCAAAATATAATATGGCACACAATTATGATCTCGATCAAGAGGCAATAGGAACTAAATTACAACCAGTGCTGGTAAAGAACCGTAATGGACATCTTACAAAAATCAAAGTTGCACTTTACTAAAGAGGCTTTCCGAATTTCCCATGTGCTGTTCGTGGTGGTGGTTGAGGGGGAATTGCAGAACACGGTCCAATCATCCTGCAGCAACTCCATGTGCCATCTTTTCCAATGCATGCGGAATGAATTCAGGCACCAGAAGTGCGCAGGTCCATTAAGTCGCGTGCATTCGGCACATCTTTTGCTAAAATAAACTGGAAAATGTTAATACGTCCCTGCTGCAAAATCTGTAGAAATTAGGAGTCAAATTGGAAGGCAAATTTCATGTCGAGGGCTAGATGGTATTGAGGTTGACTGCCATGGTCGTTTCACTTTATGAAGCCATTGGATGTCTCTCCACCCCGAATGGAATGAAATTAAACTCGATTCGAGGTGAATGACATTCGGGGATTGGGAATTATCTCGGGAGTCAGTTCTGCAATCATGGTAGCAAAGAGGTTGTTTGTGGGGCCTAAACGGGGCAGGTAAGGTGTGGCACAAGTGTATCTAACGAATTGAGCTTTGACAAATCATTAATACAGTGAAGGCTTTATGGTATTTAAACCATCAACTTGAACGTTCACAACTCTGGGCAGCAATCTCCTGCAGATTTACCCTTCAGCAAACAGGGTAGCTATAGGAAGTGACAAGTAATCTCAGCTCATTGAATTGACTGATGGCATTTCTCAGGTCTTTCATTTGGTAAGATTGATCTATCAGCACGATTTGAAGCATTTCCTTTAGCCCATTTGCATTTCTCCCGTTTTCTGCTATACTTGAAGTATTCCTCCCTCCCCAATGCTCGCGTTTGTTAAACGCCCAGTGGCTTCTGGCTTGTGTGCGCCCTCCCTCCTATACTCTGTTGGGAGTGCTGGCAGCCAATCATTAGTGTGGTTTGGCATGGCCACCATCACTAACCCCAAGAGTTAGTCCTGTAACACTTTCACTTTACATGATGTATTTTTTCGGTAAAACAAATAGGAAAGAATAATCCCTTTAGACCGACATTCTATTAACTACCAATTTTTTTTAAAAAGCTGACCAATGCAACAGTACCTCTCAATCACAGAAAAAGCAAAGAAAGAAAAGTACAGTACAGCAACAGGCCCTTCGACCCTCCCAGCTTGCGCCACTGCTATGCGCAATTGGTAAGGATATGAAAATGAAAAAATGAAATGAAAATTGCTTATTGTCACGAGTAGGCTTCAATTAAGTTACTGTGAAAAGTCCCTAGCCGCCACATTCCGGCACCTGTTCATAGTGGCTGGTACGGGAATTGAACCGTGCTGCTTGCCTGCCTTGGTCTGCTTTAAAAGCCAGCGATTTAGCCCAGTGTGCTAAACCAGCCTTGGATGGAGCATTTGAGCTATGAAGAGAGGCTGGAGGCGCTCAGGTTGTTTTCTTTAGAGCAGGGAAGGCTGAGGGGTGTGGGGGTGGGGGGGGGGGGGGGGGGGGGGGGGGGGTCGGTGGGGGGGGGGGGGTCGAGGTGTATAAGATTATGGGGGACATGGACAGGGTGAAAAGGAAGCAGGTGTTCCCCTTAGTTGAAGAGCCAAAAACAAGGAGGCATCATTTTAAGGTGAGGGGCAGGAGATTTAGAGGGAATTTGAGGACGTGTTTTCACCCAGAGGGTGGTGAGAATCCGGAATGCACTGCCTGGGAAGGGAGACGTAGGAGGCCTCACAGCCTTTAAGTAGTGCACAGATGAACACTTGAAAGGTCATAACATTCAAGGCTACGGGCCAAGTGCTAGAAAGTTGGGATTAGTGCAGATTTAGATTGATTTTAGGTTTAGAGGCCAAAGGGCCTCTTACGTCTTGTATCATTCTCTAAGCAACAACAATTTATCTCCCAATGCTTTGTTATGGTATTTTACACTGAATCCTAATTCTCAAAACTGCTATGTTGACATTTTATTTCTCATTTGATGGATTATTAGTGTAGACCTCTGGTTTACGAGTCAAGTGACGTAACTACAACACAAACAAGCTGACTTTTGAAATGCGGTTACCCCGCAGGATAAAACTGCCCCATAATTGACGATACCACCTATTTGCCAAAACTACTGCTACTGCGCCTCGGCAGAGAAGCTCACACTGGTGTAGCAGACAGGGTAATCTACTCAGTTTGGGACGTGGGTTAGAAGAAGTACCCATCTGTGCTATATCTTGGCATGGAATCCTTGACTCTGGCATGAGTAACCAAAGTGAAAAGAATGCTGCTGTTCAGCAGAACGGGCATCGCTCACCTTGATGAGCTACTGTGTCGGAAATGCTGGCGTTTTGCAGCTTTAATTAAAAATAAAGAATTTATATTTGCAAAATTGTTCAAAGAGAATGGGCAGAGGTAATTTTCCAACACCAACCATGCATAATTTACCAAGGTTGGGTGGTACACACAGGCACCAGACAGACAGTCCTTCTGCATTTGAAACACTATAAGGAGCACCCACCTGGGTCTGAGACAACAGAATATTTAAGAGAGGTAATCACCCCCCCAAAGTATAATGTGACACATGCTAGGTTCAGGATTCAACAACTTAAAAAAACAAGAATGTAGCTGAACAACATGACTCATGTATTTGCACACCCTATAGCACTGCCAGTTCCAAAAGATGTCATATTGGACTCGAAACACTAACTCTGTTCCTCTCCCCACGGATGTTGCCAGACCTGCTGAGCTTTTCCAGCATCTTGTTTTTGATTACAGCACGGACTCATTCTGGGGTAAATTCATGATGTGCTCCTGCGATTCGTACCTACATACCTACAGGGGCTGGTTTAGCACAGTGGGCTAAATCGCTGGCTTGTAATGCAGAACAAAGCCAGCAGCGCGGGTTCAATTCCCGTACCAGCCTCCCTGAACAGGCGCAGGAATGAGGCGACTGGGGGCTTTTCACAGTAACTTCACTGAAGCCTACTTGTGACAATAAGTGATTATTATTATTACATAACATTGCAGGAGAAAGTGGAATAGATCTCACTTCCACCGTATTCTGACCCAACCGTCTGAGCATCCAACCACAGTTTCAACTCCCCTACCATATCTAGATTATTTCAAGTGTTTATCATCCTTTAAGAAATCCGCCCCCCCCCCCCCTCAAATACCTGTCTTCAATTTGCCTTTATATACTGGCCTGATTTAATATTCCAAGAACAATAACTTTCAATGTATTACTGCTCAATAAGCCCCATAACCAAGGTTGGAGAACTTGGGCTCTTCTCTCTCCTTTCCTCATTAGCTCATTCCAGACCATCCCCCTCCACATTGTACCATGTATGAATACCTACTTTGCAATATGAGAGTCGAAGATGCTAATATACAGAGCTTGCATGAATCCTCAACTTTTTAAATTATTTATTGCCCAACTATCCTTGAACTGAATAGGCATTTAAGAGCCAACCACATTGCTGTGGGAGGGCATCACGTAATAATAATAATCTTCATTAGTGTCACAAGTGGGCTTACATTAACACTGCAGTGAAGTTACTGTGAAAAGCCCCCAGTCGCCACATTCCGCCTGTTCGGGTACAGAGGGAGAATTCAGAATGTCCAAATTACCTAACTATGTTTATGGTCATAAAAACCCATCTGGTTCTCTAATATCCTTCAGGGAAGAATCTGCTATCCTTACCGGGTCTGGTTTACATGTGACTTGAGACCCACAGCAATGTGGTTGACTCTTAATTGCCCTCTTAAATGACCTAGTAAGCCACTCAGTTCAAGGGCAATTAGGATGGGTAACAAATGTTGGCCTTGCCAGTGATGTCCTCATCCCGTGAACGAATAAACAAAACTGTCTCGACCCATCAATTTTGAGCATCTCTATCAAATCTTTGATCAACCTTCTCGCAGGAGGACAAGTCCAGCTGCCCTAATCGTCAACGTGACTTCATTACTGGAAGGCAGTGACCTAGTGGTATTATCACTGGACTAGCAATCCAGAGACCCAGAGTTAAGCTCTGGGGAACCGGGTTCGAATCCTGCCATGGCAGATGGTGAAATTTGAATTCAATAAAAATCTGGACTTAAAAACCTAAAAAGGTGACCCGTGAAACCATTCTCATAAAAACCCAGCTGGTTCACTAATGTCCTTTAGGAAAGGAAATCGGTCATCCTTGCCTGGTCTGGCCTACATGTGACTCCAGATCCACAACAATGTGTCATGGGTGGCACGGTAGCACAGTGGTTCTCCCAGTGTCTGCGTGGGTTTCCTCTGGGCGCTGCGGTTTCCTCCCACAAGTTCAGACTGACATGCTTGTTAGGTGAATTGGACATTGTGAATTACAAAATTTACATAGAATCATAGAATTTACAGTGCAGAAGGAGGCCATTCGGCCCATCGAGCCTGCACCGGCCCATGGAAAGAGCACCCCACTTAAGCCCACGCCTTCACCTAGTAACCCCATAACCACCCCCCCTAACCTTTTTGGACACTAAGGGCAATTTATCATGGCCAATCCACCTAACCTGCACATCTTTGGACTGTGGGAGGAAACCGGAGCACCCGGAGGAAACCCACGCACACACGGGGAGAACATGCAGACTCCGCACAGACAGTGACCCAAGCCGGGAATCGAACCTGCGACCCTGGAGCTGTGAAGAAACTGTGCTAACCACTGTGCTGCCATGCTGCCCACTCACTGTACCCAAACAAGCGTGTGGGATTTTCACAATAACTTCATTGCAGTGTTAATGTAATCCTACTTGTGACACGAATAAAGATTTTTATTATTACTGGAACCAGAATTTCAATGGCCCCGTCATAAAGGGGGTGGGGCTTGAAAATGCAGCGAACCATTCAAAAGCCCATTGATATTGGCTGGAGTGGAAAGTCCCAGTGGCGGAAAATTCCACTCATTGTCTCTCCGCGTTCTCCGTGCCAAAATGAGTCACTTCACACTTCTCGATATTAAATTTCACCTGCCACGTTTCTCCATTCCACCAGCCCACGTCTTTTTGAAGTCCATCTCTATCCGCCTCGCCGTTCACAATACTTCACAGTGCTATCTCCATTTTCTGAAATGGTGCCCTATGCCCCCAAGTCTACGACATTAAGATATGTCACAAAAAAACAGGAGTCTAATACCAAACCCTGGGAATCAAATTAGTTGCATGCTGGTTGCCTTGGACTTTCCTTAGTTAACCTGCACTTCATAGAGTCAAAGTTTTACAGCACAAAAAAGAGGATCTTCGTCTCATCATGTCTGTGCTGGCCATCAAGCACCTATATTTTCTAATCCCATTTTCCAGCACTTGACCCTTAGTCTTGTATGCTGTGGCGTTTCGTGTTCATCAAAATGCTTTTTAAATGTTCTCGCCTTTATCGATATATCAGGCAGCGAGTTCCAGATTCCCACCACCCTCTGGGCGGAAACGCTTTTCCTCAAATCCCCTGCCCATTATCCCAAATCTATGCCCTCCGGTTATGAACCCCTCTACCAAGAGAAAAAAACTTCTTCCTATCTATCCCATCTATGACCCTCATGATTTTGTGCACTTCAATCAGATCCCCCTCAGTCTTTGCTGCTCCAAGGAGAACAACCCCAACCTATCCAGCCTCCATTCATAGCTGAAACTCTCCAGCCCAGGCAGCATCCTGGTGAATCTCATCTGCACCCTTACCAGTGCTATCACATCCTTTCTATGGTGTCGTGAACAGAACTGTACACAGGACTCCAGTCACAAGGCCTGATGAGTGTTTTATTAATAATAATCTTTATTGTCTCAAGTAGGCTTACATTAACACTGCAATAAAGTTAGTGAAAAGGCCCTAGTCGCCACATTCCAGCGCCTGTTCAGGTACACTGAGGGAGAATTCAGGACGTGCAAATTCACCTAACAAGCACGTCTTTCGGGACTTGTGGGAGGAAACCGGAGCACCCAGAAGAAACCCACACAGACACGGGGAGAACATGCAGACTCCGCACAGACAGTGACCCAAGCCGGGAATCAAACCCGCGACCCTGGAGCGGTGAAGCAACAATGCTACCATGCCTTTTATATAGCTCCATCTTTAAAAAAAAAAAAAATTTAGAGTACCCAATTCTTTTTTTCCAATTAAGGGGCAATTTAGTGTAGCCAATTCACCTAGCCTGCACATCTTTGGGTTGTGGGGGTGAGGTCCACACAAACATGGGGAAAATGTGTAAACGCCACACAGACAGTGATCCGGGGCCGGGATCGAACCCTGGTCTTTGGCGCCGTGAGGCAGCAGTACTAACCAGTGCGTCACCGTGCCGCCCTATATAGTTCCATCATAACCTCCCTCCTGTTATAGTCTATGTCTCAGCAAAAAAGAAACCTGGGGCATTTCCAAGATGCTTTTCATCATCTGTGATAACTAAGAGTTGAAAGGCAGGCTGCAGAGCTGGATAGACACCCACTTATATTCTGCATGTCCTTATACAGCCAACATTGTTCCATGGAACACACAAGGGTACCTTACAGCTGGACATAAATATTTGTTCTTATAGAATCCCTACAGTGCAGAAGGCGGCCATTCGGCCCATTGAGTCTGCACTAACCCTCTTAAAGAGCACCCCACCTAGGCCTACACCCCTACCCCATGCCTGTAACCCCACCTAACCTTTTGAACACTAAGCGGCAATTTAGCATGGCCAATCCACTGCATATCTTTGGGCTGTGGGAGGAAACTGGAGCCCCCGGAGGAAACCCACGCAGACACAGGGAGAAAGTGCAAACTCCACACAGACAGGCACCCGAGGCCGGAATTGATCCCCGATCTCTGGTGCAGTGAGGCAGCAGTGCTAACCACTCTGCCACCCATCAATAAAGCTATTTTTTTCTTTTTAAAATATATTTTCCAGATTTTTAAGAACAAAAATATTTCTGGCATATATTTCTGCACAAATGTCGGAGTGGGATCTATCGGTTTGAAGTATGGTTACAATTATTTTTCCAAACTCCAGAGTATATTGGATGGAAACAGGCCAACCACTCAGTTAGTTGATCTTCCATACATCTTCATCTCACCCTATAACCAGAACCTTTGATCCGGTGTCCCTCATGTGCACCTAGTTTCCCTTAATTGCATCTACACTACTGGCCTCAACCATTCTAAGTGGTAGCAAGCACCACATTATAAACACTGGCTAAATAAATATCTCTTGAATTTCCGCCTGCATTTGTTCATGATCATCTTAAAGATGGATTGGTGTAAATGTCATCTCTCCAGCAACTCCTGCAACTAAGTCGGTGCCAAATGCAAGTTCTTTGCATTCCTTCAGACTCAACTCGGGACTTCGAGATGAGGACATCATGTTTGGGCAGGCCGGAGTCTCCATAAACTTTGCCCGTGCTTACACCCTAAAGAGGGCACTCCAGCTTCGCTGCAGAGCGTTTTAACACAGAGTCGATGACCATGGTGCAAACTGTCATCTTACGAGATGGAAGGCTGCCTGCCAGAGGTTACCTTAACTTGATGTCTCCCGTGCAAGAGGAGATATTTTATCTTGAACTTCTCTTGCACTGGTTACTATAGAAAACTTCTAGTGTGCGCATAATTTTACGTGTGGCTCGAAAGAAATATGCAACTTCAGTGCTATCGGGTTCAAAATGTTTCATTAGCCCAAAGATGTGCAGGTTAGGTGGATTGGCCATGCTAAGTTGTCCCTTAAGTGTCCAAAAGGTTAGGTGGGGTTACTGGGTTATGGGGATAGGGTGCAGACATGGGTTTAAGTAGGGTGCCCTTTCCAAGGGCCGGTGCAGACCCGATGGACCGAATGGCCTCCTTCTGCACTGTAAATTCTATGATTCTACGATTCCCTCGCCAGTTTTGTGAATTCCTGGTTCTGAGCAGAAGGAATATGCCGCCTGAATAAACTGACCCACACAAAAAAACCGTCAAATGGAAGAGGATAATTCCTATTGGCTCTGCAAAGATTTTATTTGGGATTGGGGGATGCAAATCGCAATTAATGGGCATTTCTGCTGCAGTGAGCATTCAGGAAATCACAGAACAATCCGACAGAGAAAACGGGATGCAATCTCACTGGAGGTTTACTCAGCCATTTCCTTCTGGAGAGCCCCATCACCCAGTCAGAGATGCCAACTGTCCAGGATAATTCCTGGAGCCTCCAGGAATTAAAGATTAATTGAAGGACACGGCTGAAAGGAACATGGGGGAAAAGTCACAGTGGCATTAACAAATTCGATATTTCATCGTAGTGACACAGGACCTCCGGTGAGGGTGGGCGGGAGGCAGCCGCCCATTGGAGGGCTCCCGTTCGGGAACGGCATTTTCGGGGAGTAACGCCCGGTCCTAGGGCCAGCGACGGCAGTAAAAGTCGGGAGACAGCGCAAGGAGAAGAAGGATGTCGAAAAACACCAAAAAAACGGCCGGGTAAAAAGCGACTGAAAGTCCGTTGGAGAGTGGAAAGGTCACCGCGGGGTCAACAAAGAAAATGGAGGCTGGAGCACCAGGGGAGGCCGCAGGACTTACGGCTGAAGAAATAACTAAGGTGATGGCTGCGGAATTCCAAAAGCAGTTGGCGCAGATTAAGAAATGCATGGAGACGGTGAGGAAGGAGATGAGAGAGGTTTTGAGTGCGCTGGTGGAGGAGGAGGTTTCCCCGGTGAGGACGGAGGTGGCGAGCGCAGTGGCGGAGGTGCGAGAGCAAGGGGAGGCGCTGAAGGAAGTGGAGGAGACGGTATTGCAGCACGGTGATCAACTTGCCTCGATGGGGAAGGAGATGCGGAAGGTGATGGACACGAACAAGAATCTGCGAGGAAAAATGGAAGATCTGGAAAACAGATCCAGGCGACAGAATTTGAGGGTCGTGGGGCTGCCCGAAGGAGTTGAAGGACCGAAGCCGACTGAGTATTTTGCCACGATGCTGGCAACATTATTGGGGGAGGGGGAGGACGCCTCCCGATATGAACTGGATCGGGCTCATCAGTTGTGGAGGCCTGTACCAAAGGCGAGTGAGCCGCCAAGGGCAGTGACTCTGTGTTTCCGGAGGTCCAGTGCGAAGGAGAAGGTCCTGAGCTGGGCCAAGCAGAAGTGGGTGGTGCAGAGGGCTGGAGCTGGTATACGTGTATACCAGGACTTTACGGTGGAGCTGGCAAGGAGGCGGGCTGCCTTCAACTGGGTGAAGAGGGCACTGTACATTGGTAAGGTGCAGTGCGGCATTGTATATCCAGCGAAGCTGAGGGTGACTTATAAGCTCAGGGACTTTTATTTTGGAACGGCGGAAGCAGCGGAGGAGTTTACGAAGGCAGAAGGACTGTGGCAGAACTGACAAATTGAGGAATGGCCATGTGCCGATGTAACCTCATGACTGTATTTTCTTCTTTTTTGTATCACTGCGCGCGGGTGTAGAGGCTAAAGGAGCCAATGTTGCATATATTTGGACAAGGGAAGGGACGTGACTTTCACTCGAAAGGAGGGCTCTTTGGGGTGTAGGTGGATATGCGGGATTTGTGTGCTAAAAGGGGATCTTTGGGCTTTCCTAGGGCCGGGCAAGGGGGAAAGGGACCCGGGCGGGGGCCTCCACGCTGGCCGGTTTAAGCCGGCCAGTGAACGGGAATGAGGTGGGGGGAGGGGCTGCAGCCATCGGAGCCTGACAGAATAGGGTCCGAGTGGTCTAGCCGGGGTGGAAAGTTGGGGGGAGGGAACCGAGGTTGGGAGGAGGAGTTTTACAAGAGGCAGTGGACGGGAGGAGCGGGAGACTTGGGGGGGGGGGGGGGTACAACTTTGGGGTATCATGTACGGTACTCTCTTAGAGGCTGGATGGCGTTGGTTTGGAGGGGGGTGGGTTGGGGGGGTGGAGAGCTGCGTACATTAAGGGTGACTACGGGTAATCCCGGATTCCTCTTTGTCATTTGTTTATGTAAACATGCGGGTTGAGGTTTGGGGGTTGGTGGGCGAATGGGATTGTTGTTATTATGGGGATTGATATATCTTGCTGATTACTGTTTATTGTTGATGGGTGTAAATGTGGGAGAAAATGTGAAAAAGGAGGAGAATAAAAAAAATAAAAATAAAATCATAGTGACACAGAAGGTAGTCATTTAGTCCACCAAGTTCACGCTGGCTGCTTCCAGTCCCACTTCCCAGTCCATACCTGGATCCCTGCAAGTTTATTTTCCTCCAATTGGAGTTAGTAATCACCTCCACTTCCACTCTCGTTGGCAGCAGATTCCAGTTCATTCCCTCTCGCTGAATAAAAAGCTTCTTCCTCACATCCGCCCTGCATCTCTTGCCCAATATCTCAAATCTGTGCCCACCTAGTCCTTGTATCATCAACTAATGGGAACATCTTTTCCTTGTCTACCTTCTCTAAACGGGTCAAAATCTTGTAGACCACGATCAAATCTCCCCTCAATCTCCTTTGCCCCAAGATGAACAACCCCGGTTTCTCCAACCTGACCTTGGATCTAAAATCCCTCATCCCGGGAACCATTTCGGTAAATTGCCTCTGCACCTTCGCAAGGACCCTCCATATCCTTCTGAATGATTGATAATTATTTATTGGTTTTAAAAATATTAGGCAATGTGGATAAAGTCTATTCAACTGAATCATCCAATTAGTTGATGAAGACCTTTGTCGGCTTTCTAACCTGCAGGAAAAAATGGCCCACGGAGCATGGACATGTCAAGGGATTACAACAGCGAGTGAGAGAGACTGGGACCAGGCGAAGGCTGATAAAACCTCCAGGACATGTGCAGAGTTAGCAATCTGCTTCGTAGTAAATATCCCCTTCTTGATAAGCATGCGCATTGACAAAACAAAGATTTAAGAAAATAAACTGACGTGCCAATCAGCTGATTGATCGCTTGATGAACTTGTCCTGATCACAATACATTGATATCAAGTCATTATTAGCCAAAAGCTGGTATCAGTCATTCAGGCACAATAAAAATAAAACCAATCGCGAGAAATGAACAGTTTCTAATTCGAGCACGAGGAGTATGATTACAGCTCTGATTTGAACTCGGGATTTACAACTTGGATTGTTGACACAGGGAAGCGACCCCGACCCTCTCACTCAGACAAAGTTCGACAACGAGCAAGAGGAGATGTTAGGGTGAGCTAACTAAAAGCTTGATCAAAGAGAAAGTCTCCAAGGAGGGAATGCCCGAGCTTATTATAATCTTGGAGGCTGAATTCACGGCTGCACAACAGAAGGGAATGGGGAACATGCGAGAGGCCAGCATTGGAGAAATGCTGAGATCCCGGGGGATCGAGGATTAGAGATGGAGAGAGGCGGCATGCAGATAACGATTTCAAAAATCAAGAAGGCATTGGGGGTGGGATTCATTTCCGGCCAGCAAACAGAAACTTTATATTGGGCTCTTCCATGTCAAAGGCTAGCCCTGGGAAGAGATGTTAGAATGGAGGTTGGGTCAAAGGTATGGCAACTATGCAGTGCTAATTCCCCAACCTACCCTCCCCTTCAAATGTGGCACCCCACAGGGTACAATGGGATGGGCAAAATGACCTTTCTGAGCTCAATGTCACAGCATCAATCCACATCACACAAAAGTTCAACACATGACTTTGGGAGCCTTTGCTCTATAAATCTTTTCCCCCGAAGCACACATGTGGAGCAAACATTTCTGGCATAGCAGTAACAAGCTGAATGTCTTGGCAGGCTCAAAAATGAACAAAACAATTGAGTTTTGACAAAAACCAGTCACCCTCTTAAGCAAAACCCATTGCTCCTTTTTCTATTAACCGGATTCTCAGCAACGTTAGATCGAGAAACCAAATCCGTTTCACAAAAAAATAAATCAAAATATATCTGGCTCCAACCTTTACCCGTTTTATGAAAACATCCATTGCTTCCACTGCTGTTGCCAACAAAGAGATTGGCGTTGACCCAGAGTTACAGAAACACGTCATTGAATAAATTAAATACAGATGTTGTGCAAAGGAAGGTCAACAGAGCGAAGAGGCTTTCAAATATATTGACAAATACTAAAATCAGCTTCATTACCTTAACTGAAACTATTTGATACAATCATTGATGGCTCTTGATTTGAATTGAAACTATGCAAGAGAAACTGTTATTATATCAGTTTTATTAAACTGGATACATTTGAGCAAACATTTGCCATTTAGACTAGTTTCATTCTCACCACAACTGCATTTATTAATCACCTTCCACAGATTGTAAAATGCCCATATCCACATTCAGAGTCACAACAATTCTTCAATGCCTTGTGCAACACAATTATCAAAGAATCGTTGGTCCTGCTGAAAAAAAAAGAGACAAGCTGTCAAAGTTTTCACCCTGCACTCATTGCAACAGATGCAAGAATACCAATTGTAAAAGTAACAATAATTTATACCGCATGAGGAGAGAGTGCGGATTGGTTTGGCAAGTGGAGTCTGATTGGCAGAGGCATTGCCATGGTGAATGAACCAGGGAATAATTAACTGCCAAAATTCAAACCAGGCAGGTTGACCCTGATGGGGCATGGCATTGTCATGAGGAATGAACTAGGGGATGGCTGTCCTCCAAGCTTATATTTATTTGAAAAAGGTGCAATGCGTGGACATGCTCTTTCTGAATGCAAAGGTCAGAGCCCTGAATGTGAATTGTCGGAACAACATATTTTACAGATGCAACCAATAACAGCACTGATTTAGCAGATTACTTTTCAGTAGTAAGATCATGGGCGATGTCATGACTTGCATGTGAAATATATTATGGTGATGGAGAGGTGTACTGTGTCTCCCACTGTATCTCCCATCCAAGTATGTCCATGTCCAGTGTTCGAGACAGTTGGAAATGATTCTTGGTGATCTTGGTACATTAAGTGCTTGACCACACTTGTGGCTCTCCACTCTGTGGCTCTGCCTTATCCCGCTAGTTGCCCCAATTAATGTTGAATTTGTTTGCCCCACCTTGCTGAGTAGGACTGTGCAAAGGAGCCATCAACAAATGTACCTACCTTGGCGGTACCCTCCCCAGAGTCATTTACATTGACGATGAAATCAATGTCAGAACAACCAAGGTCAGAACTGCCTTTGACAGGCATTAGAAAGCTACGTGGGAGTGAAACGAAAGTGAAACATAGAGCAATTGCCTTTCCCACTCGTGTGGAAGCATTGAGAGATTTGGATATTTACTGCAGACGTGTAAAGACCTGTCCCACTTTCACATAACCTGCCTGCGAACACTACTCCAGATCAGATTAGCAAAACTTGGTTCCTAAATCTTAGATTCTCTCCCTGACTGACATGCCTAACATCCACACTGGCTGAACTAAGCTCAGATAAGATGGGCAGAACACGTTGTCAGGATGCCTGGTGAGTGCCTGCCAAAAAAGCTCTTCTATGGCAAGCTAATTGAAGGGAAACATTCACATCGATTCCAGAGGAAGTGCTTCAAGGACACCTGAAGCTCTCAGTAGAGAGATTCAATATCGGCCCGACACATGGGAGAACCGTGCGCAGGATAGCTCTATATGGCACAATCTCATCGGTAAAGAGTCAAGGGTTATAAAGGGGCAGCAGGGCAGTAGAGTTAAGGGCACAATCAAATTGGCCATGAATTGAATAGCGGAGCAGGCTCAATGCACCCGAAAGTCCTACTCCTGACGATCTTATAAAGGCCCCTTAGGAACAGAACAGAAGCACACCAGCCAACAGGAAACATTAGCTTCACAAGGACAGAACTGCGAGGACCTCCTCACACCAACAATACAAGCAACAAACCTGTGTAGCCATCGTCGAACACATTGCACCGGAAGCTTAATGAATTCTACATGTCATGGTCATCTCAGACTACAAAGGACGAACAGGAATTTTCGACAATGGTGGTATTTGACTCAAAGCTGCAGCTGTATGGGACATAGGGGGGTTGGCTCCCCGTTGGAGGATAAAGACCTCTTCAGGAATCCCCTTCACAGCTGAGATCATGCACATTTGGTTTCTCACGAAGACCCATTTCAAAAGTGCCGAGGTGACTCTTTGCACAGCTAAGACACCAGGAAAACCAAATATGGGACACAACCCTCCAGGGTGTCTTTTGCCAATGTATATTCCGGGCTGGGGCTGCGGGGCGGTGGGCGGGGAGAACCAAAGAGAAAAGTATTGTTATTGTTTCCTGCAACAAAGTCTGGAACCCATCAAAATAAAAAAAGACTGATGCTACACTTTCACACCTTTGATCGGTTTTGAGAAAAAAGCTAATCGTAGGCTGCTGCAAACATGTTCACACCACATTAACCAGTCCAGAAATAAAGCTTTACATAAGCCCTCCAAGCTGAACAGTTGTGATAAGAATTCTGCTACATTTGGGCGTCACGGTAGCACAGTGGTTAGCACTGTTGCTTCACAGCGCCAGGGACCCGGGTTCGATTCCCGGCTTGGGTCACTGTCTGTGCGGAGTCTGCACGTTCTCCCCGTGTCTGCGTGGGTTTCCTCCCACAAATCCCGAAAGACGTGCTGTTCGGTGACCCAAACAGGCGCCGGAATGTGGCGACTGGGGGCTTTTCACAGTAACTTCATTGCAGTGTTAATGTAAGCCTACTAGTGACAATAATAAAGATTATAGATTATTATTACAGTGCATCCCCAACAGGGCCATTCAGTGGCTGGATCACCTAACATAGGCATCAATTGGGGATGGATTTAAATCTCAGATAAAACATTTCTTGCAGCCAAGAGCAACGTCTGGAGATCACAAGGGTTTCAGAGCCAGGAAGTCCAATTTTGTAGATAGTTAAATTCACTGTATTCCAATTTGCAGCAGCTAAACCTTGGTCGCAAATAACCTTCCGCTCGCTGGTTCAGCCTGGTCATGTCATGCCCAACATACAAATTGGATACCCGAGAGAGAGAGGCTTGTCGAGGCCGAGCCAGATGCATGTAAAATAGGTTTCCGTTCCGCACTACTGAGAGAGTACAAAGGCATTGGAGGTGGCATTCGGCCATCTCCTTCACCCAGGTTTGGCCTGGAGTTAATTAGAGAATCAGTGTATGGCAGCCAGACTGAAGACATGAATCAAAACCAACAGCTGCATCAGGGCAGGCCAGGAGTGAAATGGGATCAGAGAGCACGGAAGACGACAGGAGTATGGAACAATATCAACTTCAGGAGAGAATGAATAATCTCAATACACAGTTATTTAAGAGGTCTGAATAAACCAGGGGGCAGTGTTGTTATAATTTAAAAACAAAATGGAGCTGCCAATTATAACATGGAACCCAAGGACCACAGTGATCAGATTTGTTGGCCTTCCATCTCTCCAATATTGAAAATTAATTGCCAGGAGGAGGGTGTTGCTGGCATTTATTGTACATAATAATAATAATCATCTTTTTAGTGTCACAAGTAGGCTTGCATTAACACTGCAATGAAGTTACTGTGGAACTCCCCTAGTCGCCACACTCCGGCGCCTGTTCGGGTACACTGAGGGAGAATTCAGAATGTCCAAATTACCTAACAGCACGTCTTTCGGGACTTGTGGGAGGAAACCGGAGCACCCGGAGGAAACCCACGCAGACACGGGGAGAACGTGCAGACTCCACACAGACAGTGACCCAAGCTGGGAATCGAACCTGGGACCCTGCCTCTGTGAAGCAACTGTGCTAACCACTGTGCCACATCTCCGGTTCCTCTGAGAACGTGGTGGCAGGGGACCACCTTCTTGAAGCACTGCAAGGCCAGAGTACTCCTCTGATACAAAACAATTGTTCTTAGGTTCTCAGAGGCGGTGGTGTAATGGTATTGTGACTGGATGAGTAATCCAGAGACCCAAGGTCATGCTCTGGGGGCCTGGCTTCAAATCACAACTGTTGGAATTTGAACTCAATATTAAAAAAAAAAATTCTGGTGACCATGAAACTATGGGTGATCATCATAAATACCCACCTGGTTCGCTAATGCCCCTTCAGGGAAGGAAATCTGCCCTCCTTGCCCCGTCTGGCCTACATGCTACTCCAGGCCCACTCCAGTGCGGTTGACTTTTACAATGCCTGAAATGGTCTAGCACGGGCAATTAGGGACGGGCAATAGATGTGGGCCCAGCAAGCTACGCCCACATCCCATGAAAGAATTTAAAAAAGATGAAGCAATGGGGAGAGACTGGAAAGTGAACTGGCAGGTGGTGGTGTTCTGCTGCCCTCGTCTTCCTCAGTGGTAGAGATTTGGAAGGTGCTGTCGGAGGAGGCTTGGTGTGTTGATGAAGTGGGTTTTGTACATGGGACACACTGCTGCCACGGTGTATTAGTGAGGGGTGGTCAAGCAGCGCCGCCTCGTCCTGGATGCTGCTGTGCTCCTTGAACGTTGTTGTGGCTGTACTAATCTGGGTAAGAGAGAGAGCATTCCATTACATCCTGACCGGTGCCAGGAGAGGGGACAGGCGGTCAGGCGAACTGAATATCTAGCCACTAACCAGCTTTAGTAGACACAGCACTTACGTGCTTTGTCCAGCTGAGCTTCTCATCAATGGTAATGACACTAACTGTTCAGGGGAGCTGGTCAGCTCTCTCACTTTGAGGTGTTCTAGTGGACCAAGAGCACAAGAGAAGCCCAGAGTGGGCGGCATGGTGGCACAGTGGTTAGCACTGCTGTCTCACAGCACCAGAGACCCGGGTTCAGTTCCCACCTTGGGTGCCTGTCTCTGTGGAGTTTGTACTCTCTCCCCGTGTCTGCGTGGGGTTCCTCCGGGTGCTCCGGTTTCCTCCCACAGTCCAAAGATGTGCAGGTAGACCAGACGGCCAGTCGATCCTGCTCTGCCATTCAATACGATCATGTCCAGTCTCGAGCTTGACCTTCTTGCCCACGCTCCATATCCCTCGATTCCAAGGCACCAAAAATCTGTCTAGCCCAGCCCTAAATAACTCAACAATGGAACATCCACAACCCTGTGGGGTAGAGAATACAGCCCTTTTGAGTGAAGACATTTCTTGAATATTGGAGACAAGCTGCCGAAGCTTTTCACCTTGCACTCATCAGGACAAACACCAGAATACCAAATTTTAAAAGAACCACCACAATTTATGCTACATACTATAGTATAAATTGATGCTGCATTCTCGCAATGATGGGGATCTCGGTCAAGGGCAGAAAAGTATCATTCACTGAGACTTATGTGATATTACACATGCAACGCACACATCAGATAAAAGAAGAAACTTTACTTCAAACTAATTCTAGCATGCCAGCTAATCTTCTTCACTGCACCAGCAGAAAATGACAACCACCGGCGTTACTGCTGAAACAACTCAAAATATGTTCTGTTGCTAGGAGAGATAATCGCAGCCAGACGAATCACTGAGACGTGAACTCACCAAATGCTGTAAATCCACATGCATGCTCAGAGCTCTTCAAATCGTACAACCACGTCTGGTCCCCAAGACCCACCACTTTCCTGTAATTCCCTCACTCGAAACCCAGCAAAGTGAATGAGCTGCCACACAGCAGGCTGGCCTCGCTCTTCATTCACCTTTCTGAACGGTCATTCACCAGCCCTCAACACGTGTACAGCACCGCGTTGAGAGTCTGGAATCCTTACTTTCACTTTCAGGAGATCAGGGTAATAATATTGGTGCCGCCAAACTGCCCAGCCACACAACACCCAGCAAGATAATTCCACATGATTGGGTGTAACCACCAAACTCTTGTCGATATACAAGTCTTAAAAAGGTTGAATCACAGAATTGTTGGTGAAGGGAAGGCGGCCATTCAGCCCATCATCCGTGCCATGACTTAATCTGAGAAAAAGAAAGCACTGTGCTGAATCATAATCTGGCAGTAATTAACATCAGGAAAAGGTAAATTTTGTAATAAGTAAAGTTGTCAGAAAGGGAGCATGACTACTTTAGTCCCTCCTTTGAGGCAGGACAGCTGACATACTACAAGACTGAATCGTAAGAAGGTAGTCTGGTCCATTTGCTCCCACCCTTCTGGACACCATCTTCCCATGAAAGCATTTAGTGATATTTTTCTTTTTAAAAAATATTTTTATTCAAGGCATTTAGCATAAATACACAGAATTCAGAATATCAGAAGAACGACGCATTAACTCAGTAAACACCACAACTCTCCAACCCCCCGACACCAACACCCTGCCACGTCCCGCCTTCCACATTTTAACCCCCCTGCTGACCCTCATTTCTCCTAGAATAAATCAATGCACTGTTTCCACCTCTGGGTGAACACCCCGACCCCTGCAGAGTGAACATGACCTTCTCCAACCTCAGGAATTGTGCCAGGTCGCTCACCCACATCACCACTTTTGGCAGCTCCGAGTCCCGCCAACACAACAAAATCCCTCTCCAGGCTATCAGGGATCAAAGGCCAAGACATCGGCCTCTTCCCCCCGCCCCCCCCCTCACTGAACTTAATAATAATAATCTTTTATTGTCACAAGTATGAAGTTACTGTGAAAAGCTCCACATTCCGGGGCCTGTTTAGGTAAGCTGGTACGGGAATTGAACACGCGCTTCTGGCTTTGTTCAGCATTACAAACCAGCTGTCTAGTCCACTGAGCTAAACCAGTCCCTTAGGTCCTCTGGCTCTTCTCACACACCAAATATCGTTATATCCGGATTCAGAACCTTCTCCACACCCAGCACCTCGGGCATCACGCCCGGGAACCCTTGCCAGAACTCCCCTGGTCTAGAACATGCCCAGAACATGTGGACGTGGTTCGCGCCCCCCCCCCCCCTGCCCACCGCCCACGTTTATTCTCCACCCCACCAAAGAACCTGCTCATCCTCGCCACCCTAAAAAGACTTAGGGACAAGGATTGGGAGGTTCTGAAACACAGACAGAAACCTGGACAGCACAGTGCTCCCCCCTCCCACTCCCAAACAGAGAACCAATCCCCCCCCCCCCACACCCAAAGTACAAAGAACAAAGAAATGTACAGCACAGGAACAGGCCCTTCGGCCCTCCAAGCCCGTGCCGACCATGCTGCCCGACTAAACTACAATCTTCTACACTTCCTGGGTCCGTATCCTTCTATTCCCATCCTATTCATATATTTGTCAAGATGCCCCTTAAATGTCCCTATCGTCCCTGCTTCCACTACCTCCTCCGGTAGCGAGTTCCAGGCACCCACTACCCTCTGCGTAAAAAACTTGCCTCGTACATCTACTCTAAACCTTGCCCCTCTCACCTTAAACCTATGCCCCCTAGTAATTGACCCCTCTACCCTGGGGAAAAGCCTCTGACTATCCACTCTGTCTATGCCCCTCATAATTTTATATACCTCTATCAGGTCTCCCCTCAACCTCCTTCGTTCCAGTGAGAACAAACCAAGTTTATTCAATCGCTCCTCATAGCTAATGCCCTCCATACCAGGCAACATTCTGGTAAATCTCTTCTGCACCCTCTCTAAAGCCTCCACATCCTTCTGGTAGTGTGGCGACCAGAATTGAACACTATACTCTAAGTGTGGCCTAACTAAGGTTCTATACAGCTGCAACATGACTTGCCAATTCTTATACTCAATGCCCCGGCCAATGAAGGCAAGCATGCCGTATGCCTTCTTGACTACCTTCTCCACCTGTGTTGCCCCTTTCAATGACCTGTGGACCTGTACTCCTAGATCTCTTTGACTTTCAATGCTCTTGAGGGTTCTACCATTCACTGTATATTCCCTACCTGCATTAGACCTTCCAAAATGCATTACCTCACATTTGTCTGGATTAAACTCCATCTGCCATCTCTCCGCCCAAGTCTCCAGACAATCTAAATCCTGCAGTATCCTCCGACAGTCCTCATCGCTATCCGCAATTCCACCAACCTTTGTGTCGTCTGCAAACTTACTAATCAGACCAGTTACATTTTCCCCCAAATCATTTATATATACTACAAAGAGCAAAGGTCCCAGCACTGATCCCTGTGGAACACCACTGGTCACAGCCCTCCAATTAGAAAAGCATCCCTCCATTGCTACTCTCTGCCTTCTATGGCCTAGCCAGTTCTGTATCCACCTTGCCAGCTCACCCCTGATCCCGTGTGACTTCACCTTTTGTACTAGTCTACCATGAGGGACCTTGTCAAAGGCCTTACTGAAGTCCATATAAACAACATCTACTGCCCTACCTGCATCAATCATCTTAGTGACCTCCTCGAAAAACTCTATCAAGTTAGTGAGACACGACCTCCCCTTCACAAAACCGTGCTGCCTCTCACTAATACGTCCATTTGCTTCCAAATGGGAGTAGATCCTGTCTCGAAGAATTCTCTCCAGTAATTTCCCTACCACTGAAGTAAGGCTCACCGGCCTGTAGTTCCCGGGATTATCCTTGCTACCCTTCTTAAACAGAGGAACAACATTGGCTATTCTCCAGTCCTCCGGGACATCCCCTGAAGACAGCGAGGATCCAAAGATTTCTGTCAAGGCCTCAGCAATTTCTTCTCCAGCCTCCTTCAGTATTCTGGGGTAGATCCCATCAGGCCCTGGGGACTTATCTACCTTAATATTTTTTAAGACACCCAACACCTCGTCTTTTTGGATCACAATGTGACCCAGGCTATCTACACCCCCTTCTCCAGACTCAACATCTACCAATTCCTTCTCTTTGGTGAATACTGATGCAAAGTATTCATTTAGTACCTCGCCCATTTCCTCTGGCTCCACACATAGATTCCCTTGCCTATCCTTCAGTGGGCCAACCCTTTCCCTGGCTACCCTCTTGCTTTTTATGTACGTGTAAAAAGCCTTGGGATTTTCCTTAACCCTATTTGCCAATGACTTTTCAAGGAGGTTGAGGGGCGACCTGATAGAGGTATACAAAATTATGAGGGGCATAGACAGAGTGGATAGTCAGAGGCTTTTCCCCAGGGTAGAGGGGTCAATTACTAGGGGGCATAGGTTTAAGGTGAGAGGGGCAAAGTTTAGAGTAGATGTACGAGGCAAGTTTTTTACGCAGAGGGTAGTGGGTGCCTGGAACTCACTACCGGAGGAGGTAGTGGAGGCAGGGACGATAGGGACATTTAAGGGGCATCTTGACAAATATATGAATAGGATGGGAATAGAAGGATACGGACCCAGGAAGTGTAGAAGATTGTAGTTTAGTCGGGCAGTATGGTCGGCACGGGCTTGGAGGGCCGAAGGGCCTGTTCCTGTGCTGTACATTTCTTTGTTCTTTGTTCTTTGTTTGACCCCTTCTAGCCCTCCTGACTCCTTGCTTAAGTTCCTTCCTACTTTCCTTATATTCCACACAGGCTTCGTCTGTTCCCAGCCTTTTAGCCCTGACAAATGCCTCCTTTTTCTTTTTGACGAGGCCTACAATATCACTCGTCATCCAAGGTTCCCGAAAATTGCCGTATTTATCTTTCTTCTTCACAGGAACATGCCGGTCCTGTATTCCTTTCAACTGCCACTTGAAAGCCTCCCACATGTCAGATGTTGATTTGCCCTCAAACATCCGCCCCCAATCTATGTTCTTCAGTTCCCGCCTAATATTGTTATAATTAGCCTTCCCCCAATTTAGCACATTCATCCTCGGACCACTCTTATCCTTGTCCACCAGTACTTTAAAACTTACTGAATTGTGGTCACTGTTACCGAAATGCTCCCCTACTGAAACATCTACCACCTGGCCGGGCTCATTCCCCAATACCAGGTCCAGTACCACCCCTTCCCTAGTTGGACTGTCTACATATTGTTTTAAGAAGCCCTCCTGGATGCTCCTTACAAACTCCGCCCCGTCTAAGCCCCTGGCACTAAGTGAGACCCAAACAGAGAACCAACCCCCCCCACTCCCAAACAGACCACCAACCTCCCCCCCCCCACGCCCAGAGAACCAACCCCCACCCCACAACACCCAAACAGAGAACCAACCCCCCCACTCCCAAACAGAGAACCAACCCCCCCCCCACGCCCAAACAGAGAACCAACCCCCCCACGCCCAAACAGAGAACCAACCCCCCACGCCCAAACAGAGAACCAACCCCCCCACGCCCAAACAGAGAACCAACCCCCCCACGCCCAAACAGAGAACCGACCCCCCCACGCCCAAACAGAGAACCAACCCCCCCCTCCACGCCCAAACAGAGAACCAACCCCCCCCCCCACGCCCAAACAGAGAACCAACCCCCCCCACACCCAAACAGAGAACCAACCCCCCCCACACCCAAACAGAGAACCAACCCCCCCCCCACGCCCAAACAGAGAACCAACCCCCCCACACCCAAACAGAGAACCAACCCCCCCCCTACGCCCAAACAGAGAACCAACCCCCCCACGCCCAAACAGAGAACCAACCCCCCCACGCCCAAACAGAGAACCAACCCCCCCACGCCCAAACAGAGAACCAACCCCCCCACGCCCAAACAGAGAACCAACCCCCCCACGCCCAAACAGAGAACCGACCCCACCCCTCCACCAGGCCCCAACAAAGAACCAACCCCCTCTCCCTCATGATTTTTTTCTAACTAGTTTAGTGCCCTTTAATCAAGATCTTTTCCAGGCACTCATCACCCCCTCATCTTTCACCTCCCTTCCAACCACCGGCACCACGCCACACTCCAACCTCCAACCACCGGCCCTCCACCACACACCAACCACCGGCCCTCCACCACACTCCAACCACCGGCCCACAACACACTCCAACCCCCGGCCCTCCACCACACTCCAACCTCCGACCCCCGGCCCTCCACCACATTCCAACCTCCAACCCCCGGCCCTCCACCACACTCCAACCACCGGCACCGCACCACACACCAACCACCGGCCCTCCACCACACTCCAACCACCGGCCCTCCACCACACTCCAACCCCCGGCCCTCCACCACACTCCAACCCCCGGCCCTCCACCACACTCCAACCTCCGACCCCCGGCCCTCCACCACATTCCAACCTCCAACCCCCGGCCCTCCACCACACTCCAGCCACCAGCACCACACCACACTCCAACCTCCAACCACTGGCCCTACACACACACCAACCACCGGCCCTCCACCACACTCCAACCACCGGCCCTCCACCACACTCCAACCTCCGACCCCGGCCCTCCACCACACTCCAACCTCCAACCACCGACCCTCCACCACACTCCAACCACCGGCCCTCCACCACACTCCAACCACCGGCCCTCCACCACACTCCAACCACCGGCCCTCCACCACACTCCAACCTCCAAGCACTGGCCCTCCACCACACTCCAACCACCGGCCCTCCACCACACTCCAACCTCCAACCACTGGCCCTCCACCACACTCCAACCACCGGCCCTCCACCACACTCCAACCTCCAACCACCGACCCTCCACCACACTCCAACCTCCAACCACCGACCCTCCACCACACTCCAACCCCCGGCCCTCCACCACACTCCAACCTCCGACCCCCGGCCCTCCACCACATTCCAACCTCCAACCCCCGGCCCTCCACCACACTCCAGCCACCAGCACCACACCACACTCCAACCTCCAACCACTGGCCCTACACACACACCAACCACCGGCCCTCCACCACACTCCAACCACCGGCCCTCCACCACACTCCAACCTCCGACCCCGGCCCTCCACCACACTCCAACCTCCAACCACCGACCCTCCACCACACTCCAACCTCCAACCACCGGCCCTCCACCACACTCCAACCACCGGCCCTCCACCACACTCCAACCACCGGCCCTCCACCACACTCCAACCTCCAAGCACTGGCCCTCCACCACACTCCAACCACCGGCCCTCCACCACACTCCAACCTCCAACCACTGGCCCTCCACCACACTCCAACCACCGGCCCTCCACCACACTCCAACCTCCAACCACCGACCCTCCACCACACTCCAACCTCCAACCACCGACCCTCCACCACACTCCAACCACCGGCCCTCCACCACACTCCAACCACCGACCCTCCACCACACTCCAACCACCGGCCCTCCACCACACTCCAACCACCGGCCCTCCACCACACTCCAACCACCGGCCCTCCACCACACTCCAACCTCCAACCACTGGCCCTCCACCACACTCCAACCACCGGCCCTCCACCACACTCCAACCTCCAACAACTGACCCTCCACCACACTCCAACCACCGGCCCTCCACCACACTCCAACCACCGACCCTCCACCACACTCCAACCACCGGCCCTCCACCACATTCCAACCTCCAACCACCGGCCCTACACCACACTCCAACCTCCAACCACTGGCCCTCCACCACACTCCAACCATTGGTCCTACCCACTCTACAACCCCTCCTCTTTCACTTCCCCTCCAACCACTGGCCCTCCACTACACCCCTACCCCCTCACCTTTAACTTGCCCTCCAACCCCCACCATCTCTATTACCTTTTATAAATTTAGAGTGCCCAATTCATTTTTTCCAATTAAGGGGCAATTTAGCGAGGCCAATCCACCTACCTTGCACATCTTTGGGTTGTGGGGGCGAAACCCACCCAAACACGGGGAGAATGTGCAAACTGCACACGGACAGTGACCCAGAGCCGGGATCGAACCTGGGACCTCGGCGCCTGGAGGCAGCAGTGCTAACCACTGCGCCACCGTGCTGCCCTTCACCAACTCTATTTAAATAAATTCTTCCTGGTGTTACCCAAACATCCAGATATTGTTTTTAAAGAGGAAACTCACACAAGGTCAGATAACAATGCAGCACAGGCAGGTTCAAGAAAGCTCAAAACAATGATCTGCAGGCCCTGAAGTTAGTGTCAACGGCCTCACTATTGTTAAGGTGCACGCTGCACGCCAGACTTGAGAGAATTTACCAGTCCGAATTGGAGAGGTGAGCCGAGGTGTGCGTAACCATTAATGAGGAAATAATAAAACTGGTGTTGCATCATGTGTTTTTAATGCCTTGGTGCAGCGCGCTTGCTAAAGTGCTTCTGGGGATAAAATTCTCAAAGAGAGCTCACGACTGCGGCTCAGTCACGTGCTGGAACCATAACTCAGGCCCTTAATACACAGCGGTCAGGGCACAACTCAATCGAACACAGGCGATCCCTATTACCCTGCGGAACAGTAGGTTCCATTCTGTACCTCAGTCCAATTGAGTACTTTGGATACTGGGGGTGGTGAAACCATTTAGACAAGAGAGTAAGCCTCCTTTGTGTGTGATGGACAGCAGCAGCTAGTAAACTAACAATGAACTGGAGCGATTGGAAAAACCAGCTGATGAATTACACTGGGCTGTATGTTAAAGGATGCGACGGCAGATGTTACTTCAGAATGATCGAGCCCAAACTATGACCTAGCGAAACTAGATCCTGCATTTAAATGCTGCTGACCCACCTGTCCTGTCACTAACAGGAACTGCAGAAGTTACAAGCGAGCTTTATCTTATGTGCACAACTATTACACGTCCCATTACCAATCCTACACAGGGCTCTGTCTTGTCAATTGCATCTGCCCGCAATGCCTCAAATTCCAAATTCTCAAACTCATGTTGAAATCTCTCTCCCTTCATACTTCTCTATGAGTGTAATCACCGACAGCACAATTCCCAAAACTTTGTTTTCCCCTGACTCTGGACTTTCATGCATGGACTGGAGGCTACACGTTCAGCTACTTGAGCTGTGTGCCCTCAATGTTGCTTTCCAAATAGCTATTGACTCTCCACATCTAAAGCCCTCATTAAACATTCACCTCTTTGACGAGGCATCTGATCACCATTTTTAGTCACTCCATCTCTGGTGCGGTATCCATTTTTTCCCTGCTCAGTGAAGCATCTTGGGTGGCACGGTAGCTCAGTGGTTAGCACAGTTTCTGTCGTGTTGGGTGCTCTGCTACACAGACGAAACAACACGGTTGCGGATGGTACAACTCAGTTTTATTACTAATAACAACATCTGTAAACTGGTTACTGTGGTTCGATCATTACCCTCTAACCTGTGGACCCAGCCCTAATACTATCTTGGAAAGACACTCAGCACATGGTGGATGTCTGAGTGGCCTGCTGTGAGCTCTGTGCCCTGAGCTGTCTCCTGCTGGAGTGAGCGGGAAGTGTTGTGTTCCCCGTTTTATAGTGTGTATGCTCTTGCTTGTGATTGGCTGTGATTTGTGTGTGTATTGATTGGTCCGTTGATCTGTCCATCAGTGTTTATGTATGTTTGCACCATGATGTTTATCTGAATATCATGACAGTTTCTTCACAGCTCCAGAGTCCCGGCTTGGGTCACTGTCTGTGTGGAATTTGAACGTTATCCCCGAGTCTGCGTGGGTTCCCTCCGGGTGCTCCGGTTTCCTCCCACAGTCCAAAGATGTACAGGTTAGGTGGATTGGCGACGCTAAATTGCCCTTAGTTTCCAAAAAGGTTAGGTGGAGTTACTGAGTTACGGTGATAGGGTGGAGCTCTGGGCTTTGGTAGGGTGCACTTTCCAAGAGCTGGTGCAGACTCGATGGTGGGCTAAACAGCTGGCTTGGAATGCAGAACAAGGCCAGCAGCGCGGGTTCAATTCCTGTACCAGCCTCCCCGAACAGGTGCCGGAATGTGGTGACAAGGGGCTTTTCACAGTAACTTCATTGAAGCCTACTTGTGACAATAAGCAATTATTATTATTATAATGGGCCAAATGGCCTCAATCTGCACTGTAAATCTATGATTCTATGGTACATTAGCTATGTTAAAGGCCCAAATGGGTACAACTCATTGTTATGGGATTCTGGGCTAGGTTTATTACTCATCTACTTAGGGTTGGGTAATAAAAAAAGTCCATTGACTTTAGAAATCAGGGGCGAAATTCTCCTACCCGCCCCGCCACATTTCTGCGCTGACCGGCCAGCGGGAGTCTCCGTAACGCCGGCCGGTCAATGGGGTTTCCCATTGTGGGACAGCCCCACGCCGTCGGGAAACCCCCGGGCGCCGGCAGAACGGAGACTCCTGCCGGCGGAGAATGACGCCCCTGGTTCTTTGGTGTATAGGCTTTGAATGTCACGGTAACCCATTCACCGTAGAAACCTTCCCTGCAACAACCAGTGCAGAACTATGGGCAGGATTCTCTGCCGGGCCGGAGAATCACCGAGGGGGCGGCGTGAATCCCGCCCCACTGCACCGATGCTGGATTCTCTGGCGCTGGTTTTTCGGTGGGGGTGGGAATTGCGCCGCACCGGCCGGGGGCCGAGTGGCCGCCCATTTCCGGCCAGTCCGCCGGTGTAAATCAAACAAGGTCCTTACCGGTGGGACCTGGCTCTGCAGGCGGCCTGCGGGGTTCTCGGAGGGGTGCGGGGGGGATCTGGCCCTGGGGGGGGGGGGGGGGGGGGGCACGGTGGGCTGGCCTGCGATCGGGGCCCACTGATCTGCGTGCTGGCCTGTGCTGTGGGGGCACTCTTTCCCTCGATGCCGGCCGCTGTAACGGTCCCCCATGGCCGGCGCAGAGAAGAACCCCGCTGCGCATGCGCTGGGATCATGCGCACGCGCGAACTTGCGCTGGACGGCGGAGGCCCTTCGGCCCCGGGCCAACCCCGACCTAGCCCCTGAAGGTGCAGTGGATTCCACACCTTCCGGGCGGCCCGACACCGGAGTGGATCACGCCGCTCCTCGGCGCCGGTACGGCCTGCCCTGCCGGTTAGCGGAGAATCCTGGCCTATGTCTTTTACATAAGCCTCCAGCAGCTGCACACTGCAATGCACACTATCCCAGCCAAGCACAGGGCGATAGCATCAGGATGGAAGACTTCTGCATTTAAGATTTTCTAGTGCAGCCTGCACTAGCAAATGCAAATGTGTGAAGCCGGAAGTATTTTTCTGGTTCCGAAGCAGTGCGTCCGGATTCCCTTCATACACCAAGGGTATCAAATCCATTCTAGAGAAAATCCAATTCACTGAGTAATGCAGGAATAGTTCTGCTGCTTCCCCCGCACTCCCCCAATCGTAGGGCGCTGAACAAAATTAGCAACCGGTCCAATCATCATCAGGAGATTAACTTTGTTACAAACACAGAAACGGTTATAAACTTGCTTCAATTCACCCCGAGCCGGCCACCCGCTGTTTGTGGGTGCTTGCTGTGCGCAAATCTGCTGAAGCACTTCTTGTACCACTGGCTAGACTTGGGACGTTTCCCATTGGCCGTTCTGCACTTTAGGATGCTCAGAGGCCATGAAAATACTAGTTCTCTTTTTTACATTTTCACCACCTCCCCTGGCAGTGGGCATTAGTGGGCAGGCTTTGCATCTGTAGATAAACATGCGAGGTACAAAAATAGGGCAATGCAGCTGTTCCCCCCCCCCCCCCCCCCCCCCCTTGCCCGCCATCCCCAACCTAAAACCATCACCAATACACCCGATTCTCTGTGGTCTTCCTTCTGCTGAAACACAAATCATCTCATCGGGACGGGAGTAGGCCATTCAGCCCCTCGAGCCTGTCCCGCCATTCGATGAGATCATGGCTGATCTGTGACCCAACTCCATACACCTGCCTTTGGCCCATATCCCTTAATATCTCCAATCAAGGGCAGCATGGTGGCGCAGTGGGTTAGCATTGCTGCCTCACGGCGCTGAGGACCCAGGTTCGAATCCCAGCCCTGGGTCACTGTCCGTGTGGAGTTTGCACATTCTCCCCGTGTCTGCGTGGGTTTCACCCCCACAACCCAAATGATGTGCAGGGCAGGTGGATTGGCCACGCTAAATTGCCCCTCAATTGGAAAAAAAAATTGGGTACTCTAAATTTAAAAAATAAACAAAAATTCTCGAAGCACCCATTCACCTCTCGCCTCGCCATCAGGTTGGGTTTAAATGAATTTACTGGTGGCGCCATCGCTCCATTTAAACAAAGAATACGTTTTGAGTTCAGGTACACAGCGGTGAGCATTTCAAGAACCTGAAGAACAATCCTTCTAATAATAACAATAACAAGTAGGCTTACATTAACACTGCAGTTACTGTGAGAAGCCCCTAGTCGCCACATTCCGGCACCTGTTCGGGTACACAGTGGGAGAATTCAGAATGTCCAAATGACCTACCCTGCACATCTTTGTGGACGTGTGGGAGGAAACCGGAGCACCCGGAGGAAACCCACGCAGACACGGGGCGAATGTGCAGACTCCGCCCAGACAGTGACCCAAGCCAGGAATCAACCCTGGGACCCTGGCGCCGCTGCGAAGCCACAGTGCTAACCACTGTGCTGCCCACGGTATATGACGGGCTGAACATGTGGCCTATTCTGCTAAGATTGGCAGAAATCGCACAAATGTTGTTCTGTTAAATGTAACAAAATAATCTGCGCATAGTACTGCTGGCACCTCCAACAGTTCAAAGACACACAGTTTTCACTAGTTGCTAAGCAATAAAATTAAGGGCAATTTAATGCAGGATCTCCTAAAAATTACATACTGGAGATAACATCATATCCTTTCAGAATGGAGAGGAGATTGGATTTAACCACAGACAAATCCAATGTAAAATACTTGCAAGTCCTGTAATACATCACATTTGAAGTGGTCTGGAGCAGTAAAGGGAAGTGGACTTGTGAATAAGAACAAAGTGCAAGATAGACAACATCAGTCTAATGGACTGTTTCAATCAATAAGTTTGTTTCTTGCATTAGTGAAAATTGGTCATAGGCTTCCAAATTAGACCTTGCTTTTATGGAAGATTTCTTTTACATACAAGCTAAAATTAGCGTTATCCATTTCCTCTGTCCCAACAGTTTAGGTTCCCCGCATTATGAATAGTTTCTCTGGCAATGGGTGGGGTTTGATTTATTTCGAGTCCGAGGCCCGAGTGTTCTCATGTTCCACAATTTACCATGCAGCAACTTTAATACAGAAACAAAAGATTCTCTGGGGCACAAGAGGCACTGCAGCAACTCACCAAGGCTCCTTCAGCAGCACCTTCCAAACCTGTGGCCTCTACCACCTAGAAGGACAAGGGCAGCAGGCACATGGGAACACCACTACCTGCAAGTTTCCCTCCTAGCCACGTGGCATCCTGTCTTGGAAATATATCGCCGTTCCTTCACTGCCGCTGGGTCAAAATCCTGGAACTCTCTCCCTAACAGCACCGTGGATGTACCTACACCACATGGGCTGCAGCGATTCAAGGCAGCAGCTCTCCACCACCTCCTTAAGGGAAATGAGAGACAGACAATAAATACTGGCCTAGTCAGCGATACCCACATCCCTCAAAATGATTTTTTTTTTTTAAAATACAGAGGCGGAATTTGACAGAACTGGACACCCAGTCAGAGGAGGAGATATTAGAATGGGTAACCAAAAGCTGGCTTTTAAGAACAGCACTGTAGCATTGTGGATAGCACAATTGCTTCACAGCTCCAGGGTTCAAGGTTCGATTCCGGCTTGGGTCACTGGCTGTGCGGAGTCTGCACGTCCTCCCCGTGTGTGCGTGGGTTTCCTCCGGGTGCTCCGGTTTCCTACCACAGTCCAAAGATGTGCAGGTTAGGTGGGTTGGCCATGCTAAATTGCCCTTAGTGTCCAAAATTGCCCTGAGTGTTGGGTGGGGTTACTGGGTCATGGGGATAAGGTGGAGGTGTTGATCTTGGGTGGGGTGCTCTTTCCAAGAGCCGGTGCAGACTCGATGGGCCGAATGGCCTCCTTCTGCACTGTAAATTCTATGCTATGATAATAGCTTGAAAATAGAGAAGAGGCTTGTAGTTAAGGTTAGAACAAAGAACAAAGAACAAAGAAATGTACAGCACAGGAACAGGCCCTTCGGCCCTCCAAGCCCGTGCCGACCATGCTGCCCAACTAAACTACAATCTTCTACACTTCCTGGGTCCGTATCCCTCTATTCCCATCCTATTCATGTATTTGTCAAGATGCCCCTTAAATGTCACTATCGTCCCTGCTTCCACCACCTCCTCCGGTAGCAAGTTCCAGGCACCCACTACCCTCTGCGTAAAAAACTTGCCTCGTACATCTACTCTAAACCTTGCCCCTCTCACCTTAAACCTATGCCCCCTAGTAATTGACCCCTCTACCCTGGGGAAAAGCCTCTGACTATCCACTCTGTCTATGCCCCTCATAATTTTGTATACCTCTATCAGGTCTCCTCTCAACCTCCTTCGTTCCAGTGAGAACAAACCGAATTTATTCAACCGCTCCTCATAGCTAATGCCCTCCATACCAGGCAACATTCAGGTAAATCTCTTCTGCACCCTCTCTAAAGCCTCCACATCCTTCTGGTAGTGTGGCGACCAGAATTGAACACTATACTCCAAGTGTGGCCTAACTAAGATTCTATACAGCTGCAACATGACTTGTCAATTCTTATACTCAATGCCCCGGCCAATGAAGGCAAGCATGCCGTATGCCTTCTTGACTACCTTCTCCACCTGTGTTGCCCCTTTCAATGACCTGTGGACCTGTACTCCTAGATCTCTTTGACTTTCAATACTCTCGAGGGTTCTACCATTCACTGTATATTCCCTACCTGCATTAGACCTTCCAAAATGCATTACCTCACATTTGTCCGGATTAAACTCCATCTGCCATCTCTCCGCCCAAGTCTCCAAACAATCTAAATCCTGCTGTATCCTCCGACAGTCCTCATCGCTATCCGCAATTCCACCAACCTTTGTGTCGTCTGCATACTTACTAATCAGACCAGTTACATTTTCCTCCAAATCATTCATATATACTACAAAGAGCAAAGGTCCCAGCACTGATCCCTGTGGAACACCACTGGTCACAGCCTTCCAATTAGAAAAGCATCCTTCCATTGCTACTCTCTGCCTTCTATGACCTAGCCAGTTCTGTATCCACCTTGCCAGCTCACCCCTGATCCCGTGTGACTTCACCTTTTGTACTAGTCTACCATGAGGGACCTTGTCAAAGGCCTTACTGAAGTCCATATAGACTACATCCACTGCCCTACCTGCATCAATCATCTTAGTGACCTCCTCGAAAAATTGGCTGGGAAATCCTGAAGCATGGGGCACAGTGGCTGACACTATGTGACAGTGGGGCAAAGGAGGGAAGTTTGCAAGAGACAAAAGTCAGAAAAAGTGGAGAATGTGGGGATGGGAAATGAAATGAAATGAAAATCGCTTATTGTCACAAGTAGGCTTCAAATGAAGTTACTGTGAAAAGCCCCTCAGGGAGGCTGGGTAGAGAGAGGCATAGAGATAGGAAAGGGACAAGGCCACAAAAGGACGTGGCTGTAAATCTGAAATTGGAAGCTCTGGGAAGCCAATGAACACAGGGGTGATAGATGGGCAGAGCACTGTGGAGGTAGTCAGCAAACCTCTGCTCATTACCCCATCAAACACTTCAACTGAAAGTCATGTTGTACAAGTCCATCGCCACCCTCTTTTTTTACAGCGCCTTAGGTCAGTAAATTGTTCCCTTCACTAAGTTTACCGAACAGATAGACTTCACTGTGGTAATCACTAGACCAAGGGATCTGGTATTCGCCATTCCGCCCCTCGAGACTCCGCCATTTAATAGGATTATGGCTGAATCGACATTCCTCACATCTACTTTCCTGCTTTTTCCCCATAACCCTGGATTCCCTTACTGATCAAGAATCTATCTACCTCAACCTTTAATATACACAAGGGCCTCTGCCCCCACAGCTCTGAAAGGAGTTCCAAAGACTCTCAATCCTCAGAGAAAGAAATTCCTCCACCTCTCGGTCTTAAATTGCCACCCCATTATTCTGAGAAGATGCCCTCTGGTCCTAGACTCTCCCACGAGGAGGAACATCCTCTCAGCATTTACCCTGTCGGCCCCTGAATAATCTTCTATGATTCAATAAGATCACTTCTCATTCTTCTAAATTCCAATGAGTAGAGTCCCAACCTGTTCAACCTTTGCTCAGCAGACAATCCCTCCACCCTAGGGATCGTCCTAGTGAACCGTCTCTGAACCCCCATGAAAGCTTTAGCTGCTCTTTCTGGGCTTTGGGTTCCAGGGGTGCTGATGTCTCAACCAAGCAACTATCTCGTGCAAATCTGGACATCATGGATTCACAGAAAGATTACCACAGGCCATTCAGCCCATCATGTCTATGCAAGTTGAGAAAGAGCTATCCAGCCTAATCCCAATTTTCCTGCTTTTCCGTAGCCCTGTGGTCCACGGCATCTCAAGCACAGAGCCAAGCATTGTTCTCCCCCAAACGTAAAGAGGGTTTCTGCCCTTTCAGATCCCCAACTTCTGCTGGTGCCATTTCCCCCTCAGCTCTTTCCGGCACAACATCGAGGGCCGAAGGGCCTGTTCTGTGCTGTTCTATGTTCTATCCACTCTAACTAGGCCTCTCATAATTTAACACCTTAATTAAATCTCCCCTCAGCTTCCTCACTTCACTAAAATAACCCCAACTTATCCAATCTATCCACTTGGCTGAAATTCACAATTTCTGGCAACCCATCCTCAAATCTTCAGTTCCCTCTCCAGCACGATCACATCCTTCCTGTAATGGGGTGATCTGAACTGTACACAGTTTCTAGTTGTGGAGTAATTTGCGTTTTACACAGTTCTGGCATAACCTCCTTGCGCTCCCCTGCTATGCCTTGGCCAGTAAAGGAAGTTATCCGTTATGCTTTCTTCATCACCTTATCTATCACGTATCACCAGGTGATTCCACTATATCGTGCATCACCAGCCTTTCCCAAACAACCACACACCCAGCAGGTATTGCTGCACAGTAAGGTGAAGCAGAGCCATGGCCGATTTTCCTTCATCTAACTCGGGGGCATTCAGGCCAATTGTTGCGCTCCTACCATTTTATTAGCACCTAGACAACCCTGGATGGGTAACAAAGGCAGTCAGTGCTATTTGCTATTGTTGGGCTCAGTGCTTCTCCCAACGTGAAGCTGCACTGATCCAGCAAGTGGGAGGATAACCGGTGGTGATTAGCAAGTGGTTTTCTTGGCCTTGTGTGACCTGAAGCCACACTCTTTCGTCAGATCTGGAGTCAATGTTGTGATGAATGCGGGAAATATTTATAATTATAATATACATATCTGAAATATATATAAATATATCTATATCGGAAATATATATGCATATCTATATCTGAAATATGAAATATATATATTTCATACATATTGCTGGTTTAGCACAGGGCTAAATAGCTGGCTTTTAAAGCAGACCAAGGCAGACCAGCAGCTCGGGTTCAATTCCCGTACCAGCCTCCTTGAACAGGCGCCGGAATGTGGCGACTAGGGGCTTGTCACAGTAACTTAATTTGAAGCCCACTTGTGACAATAAACGATTTTCATTTTCATTTTTTTTTCATTTCATTTATTAAGGATATAGATCTGTTGCAGTAATATCTTTTTAAATCCTGGTTTAATGGTTTGCCATACAGGCAGATCGGTCTGCAAAAGGTGCAAGTTTTCATTAAAATATTAATCATAATAATGATAATAATCTTTATTATTGTCACAAGTAGGCTCACATTAACACTGCAATGAAGTGACTGTGAAAATCCTCTCGTCGCCACATTCCGGCGCCTGTTCGGGTACACAGAGGGAGAATTCAGAATGTCTAATTCCCCTAACAAGCACGTCTTTCGGGACTTGTGGGAGGAAACCGGAACATCCGGAGGAAACCCACGCAGACACGGGGAGAACGTGCAGACTCCACACAGTGTCCCAAGTGGGAATTGAACCTAGCACCCTGGCGCTGTGAAGCAACAGTGCTAACCATTGTGCTACCACGCCACCCAGGTTATCAGGTCAACATTCATTCCAACCATGTAATTGTTTACCTATATAGGGCTAATGGGGTTTTGTTTATTGTAATGGCAAGCACGATGGCACAGTGGTTAGCACTGCTGCCCCACAGACCCAGGTTCGATTCCAATCTTGGGTGACTGTCAGTGTGGAGTTTGTTCTGCAATGTCTGCGTGTGTTTCCTCCAGGTGCTCAGGTCTGATCCCACAGTCTAAAGACGTGCTGTTAGGTGGATTGGCCATGCTAAATTGCCCTTAGTGTCCAAAGGTTCGGTAGGTTGTGGGGATGGGGGAGTGAGGTGCTTTTTCAGAGGGTCGGTGCAGGTTCGATAGGTCAAATGGCATCCTTCAGCATGGTAGGGATTCTATGTAAGGACCCTTCTTGCTGATTCCTCTATTTCCCATTTCTTTTACTTTGTGGTGATCATTTTGATCCGTGGATATTTAATGGACATATATCTTTAAGTCAAGCAAAGGAAGCAAGGAACTCAAAAGTTGCAGAACAGTACACTGTGCTATCGGAGTATAGCTTTTGAACAGCGGGACTCAGATCTTTTGGCACTCGAGAGATGGGAGGGATTCGGTTCAATTGGTTGGCTGGCTGGTGGCTAATGAGTTGGCCAAAGGCCATATTCTGCCCGGCGACAGGTAACGATTGGGTCCGACCCGAGGGGACGGTTTTCAGAGGACATAAGAAGGGAGACTCAGACCTTGGACGCTGAGTGGAGCAGCTATGAGTGTCTACCTCTCTCTCTCCCCAGAAATACAGCCTACTACTGATTTGTGAACCTTCTTGAGATCGGGGTGGATCTATAGTGAAAATCATTACAGGCTGAAAACAAAAACCTCGAACTGAAACCTTAGACTGAAGAAAGGTGTAGTGGAAAATAACTAACGAGGGGGTGGGGGGGGGGGGGGAATTAAATAATTCAGGGGACCCGAGTGGGATAAAGATGATGGGCTGTTCACGCCGGCGGGATATTCTGGTCGCACGCCGGCACACTGGTTTCCCGGCGATGACAGTTTCAGTCACCCGTTTATCCCGTTGACAACAGTGGGATCAGTTAATCCAGCTGGCGGGCCGCCTTTGCCACTGAAAAACACGCGGCAGGTTGGTCGGTAAATCCCACCTGATGTTATTAATGAGAGGAGCCAGGTCTGTAGACGGACTGATTTGGTAGGAAAAATAGCAAGGCAACGTATTATCTAAATGGAGAGAAATTTCAGAGGGGCAGAGGGATCTGGGCTTCCTTGTGCAGGAATCGCAGAAAACTAGCATGCAGGTATAGCAGGTGATTAGGAAGGCAAATGGGATTCTGGCCTTTTATAGCCAAAGGAACGGAGTGTAAAATTAAGGAAGGGTTGCTGCAACTAAACAAGGCATCGGTGAGACAACACCTGGAGTACGGTTTTGGTGCCCTTATTTGAGGAAGGATGTAGTTGTATTAGAGGCGGTGCAGAGGAGGTTCTCTAGATTGATTCCAGATAGGAGGGGTTTGTCTTATCAAGAGCGTTTGAGCAGTTTAGACTTATAAGGCGCGACTCTCCAAAATGGAGACTAAGTGTTCGCGCCGTCGCTTTTCACTACGGCGCGAACAGGATCCGGGCACGACCTATTCTGGCCCCCACAGGGGGCCAGCACGGCGCTGGAGAGGTTCACGCTGCTCCAGCGTCCTTACGCGGCGCCAAATGGGAACAGTTGGGGCAGCCCAATCCTGCGGCTGCGCGGGGAACTTCTTACGCGCGACGGCCCCTCACCAACATGGCGCCGGTGTTCTGGGGCCGTCCGCGGATGGAGGTAGGCCCGGGGGCGGGGGAAGAGGCTGGCCCGCCGATCGGTGGGCCCTGATCACGGGCCAGACCCCATTGGAGGCCCCCCCCCCCTCCCCCCCTCTCCCCCCCTCCTCCCACAGGCCACCCCCCCAGCGTTCCCGCGGAGTTCCCGCCGGCAGCGACCAGGGGTGGACGGCGCCGGCGGGAACCTGTCGTGTTGTAGCGGCCGCTCGGCCCATCCGGGCCGGAGAATAGCGGGGGCCTGTGTGAAGCGCCTCGATTGCCCTCTCGGCGGATTATATATTGAGGTATATAAGATGATAAAGGGCATTGACAGAGTAGATGTACAGTGGATGCTTCCTCTTGTGGAGCAATCTAGAACGAGAGGTCATGGTCTCAGAATAAGGATTAACAGATTTAAAACAGAGATGAGGAAAAATTACTTCTCTTAAAAGGTCGTGAGTCTGTGGAATTCACTACCCCAGAATGCAGTAGATAACAGGAATAAATTTGAGGAGTTAGACAGATGTTTAATTAGTAATGGGTTGAAGGGTTATGGAGAATGGGCAGGAAACCGGAATGGAGGCCGCGGGGAGGTCAGCCATGATGGTATTGAATGGCAGAGGGGGCTCGAGGAGCTGAATTGCCCACTCCTGCTGCTAGTTCTGGTGTTCTTAATAGAGAAGATACTTATTGGTTGGTGAAATCACTCCTGGAGGAAAGTATCCTTTCCTCAGTTTTAAAGATAAAAAAATATAGTGTTTGGGGTACTTGTCGAGTATCCTAATAAATATTGGGGTCTGGTCCGAAAAGACATATGCACGCAAACAATCCTGCTGGTGAGTCGTGAAGGTGACATACCAAGGAATGGTGATGGAAGGGTTTGGAATATTAGCTGATATTAGGACATCAGACTGCTGCTTATCCACTCTGACAGCCCTCCATCAGTCCGAGTCATTGCTAAGGAGGACTTAGGAAAGTTTGATTAGCTGGGGGTGTCTAAATATTATCCCGATTGGACATCTGGGTCATTGATCAGGTCCGTCCAAGATTCCTCTTACTTGTAGCAGTTGTTTTACAATTCAGTGCCCTGGGATTGGAGTCACCTACAGACCATCTCAGTGGGGCAAAGGCCCTTTAATTGATGGACTTTAATGAATCACTTGGCTTTTAATCTCTTGAATTTTGTAAGATTAAAGGGTGCTCTTATTTATGATGATGAAGAGCTTCCATTGGACAAAGATATTAAGAGGTACAGAAGAATGTTAGATAACTGCAGGTCAGCTACAATCTAACTGGATGACGTAACAGACTCAAAGGAGGCTCAATGGGCCACTCATCTTTCTATGTTGCGTAACAGCCCTGAGGACCATTTCTTCCCACTCACGACCAGGCCACACTGACCTCTATTGCACAGCTGCTCAGGGTGCCATATGCACTCAGCTACAGTACCTGCATTTATGGGAAAAGCATTATACCCATGGATAGTTCACAAGTGTGATTATAATATTGCCAGAGAGGCCAATTCATCATTGAAGAGATCTCTTGCATTTTATAGTCAACAATTTCTCCTGACAGACCAACTATTGCAAGAGCTGGTTATGCAGATTTGTTTTTTAAAAAAAATTAAACCAACAATCATTCTCATGTGGTGAGGGATGCCGGTGGAAAATATTCCCAACTTCATACAGTCACCAGCAACATATACCGTTCCCTGGTCAACATGGCAGGAGTGAAGCGACATCTTACTGGGATAATGCAGTTGTTGTGTATTTTGATTTTCTAAAAGAACAAGGCTCTTTTACACAATAAGTTCCAAAATTTACAGCTGAAATCAAAGTAGGGTAAATAAGAAAGAAAATGCAATGGGATTGGGAGAAGATCGAACATATTCGGGTAACTGGCCGGTGGGTGGCAGGTGCAGTTCAATGAGTAAGGTTGTAAAATAATTTCCTTTATCATTAACCCATCCCAGAGGATAAGTGTTGACTTGAACAGTGCACAATACTTTCTAATTAGCAAAGAGGCAATAAGTTCTAGTAGAATGATAAAAGTGGGGAGTACAATGTCCACCTGCAGCAAAGGAATATCTGTACCTGGTCAACACTTGTTGAGTTTTTAAACATTCAACTTTCCAAAAGTAAAATGTGGAGTTTTGAGTGAGCCTGGGCGGAATTCTCCCAAGCCCCCGCCAGCATGTTTGATGACGGGCATGGGGGGGGGGGGGGATGTGTTTTGTTTTGAATTTTTCCAATTAAAGGGGCATTTTAGAATCCCCAACCGATCCTGCACATCTTTGGGTTGTGGGACCCACGCAGACATGAGGAGAATGTGCAAACTCCACTCGGCGACCTGAGGCAGCAGTGCTAACCACTGCGTCACCGTGCCACCCACTTGGGGGAGGGGGGGGGGGTTTAATATGGCAGGGAGCCCAGAAATTGGTTTCTGGGATCTTCTGCTGTTGCCTGTCAGAGGACAGCGTGAGCCTCATTTGCTTCCTGTTGGCGGGATGCAGCTGAAGCCCCCCCCCCCCCCCCCGCCCCCGCTAGATTCTCCGTGATGCCGGCTGGAAAACCCACCAGCGTGAAGCACCTTCAGAACAATGTGGTGAGCAGATGTCGGGACTCATCTGAACAAGGCTTCCTTCGGAGTTCTGGATGGAGGCTGGCCCGACCCTGCAGCGCCTCAACAGTGGGTGGGAGGAGCATCTGCAGGTGGATCATCCAGGCCTGTCTCACCACTGAATATGGCTGGAAACCCTCGAGTGCATAATTAACGAGGTTGGGGCTGGAAGATTTGGCGTGTTCTCCCGCCAACCGCCACAGCGGGAAGCATTCCATATTCTCGCCCTACCACTTAGTCTCAAAATGGGAGAATTCCACCCCCTTGACTTGCCCGTAGCTTTACCTCTCCAAATCAAAATGCAAACCACCCACTGTGCTTTTTTTTGTATCAGAGATCCACCCCTCATTCTCTTTCTCTTGACATAAAATTTGCACGAGTGGAAAAAAACCCAATTAGGATTCCAAAACTTGGCGTTCTGAATGTAACAGTATATAAATGAGAAAACCCATCATTCAGTTAGAATGGGGATTTCACTTAATAATAATAACCTTTTATTGTCACAAGTATGAAGTTACTGTGTAAAGTCCCTAGTCACCATATTCCGGCGCCTGTTTGGGTAAGCTGGTACGGGGATTGAACCCGCGCTGCTGGTTTTGTTCTGCATCACAAACCAGTTGTCTAGCCCTCGGAGCTAAACCAGCCCTTGTAAGCAGCAGATTAACTAAAGGACGATTATTGATTGACCAGAACTGAATCTATTTTAAATGAGAAATTACAATATGACCCAAATATTGATTGGTTCTGTGTTACATTTCGTAAGGATGGCCAGGGACTAAGGCATTTAGAACCTCATGTCCCCTGTAAACTCTGAGGCAGGATCCTACGCCACAAATGCACCAGGTGTCAGGCCATTCCAGAGTTAGTCAATATTGTATGATGTATGTAATCATTGAATCCCTGCAGTGCAGAAGGAGGCCATTCGGTCCATCTAGTCTTCACCGACCCTTTGAAAGAGCACCTTACCCATAAGACCATAAGGCATAGGAGCAGCATTAGACCATTTGGCCCATCAAGTCTGCTCCGCCATTGAGATGAAATGAAATGAAGGCTGATATTTTTCTCATCCCCATTCTCCTGTAAGACCATAAGAGACCATGCAGGAGCCGAATTGTCCACTCCCCTGTCCACCCTGCTCAATTCCTATAACCTAACCTGCACATCCCTGGACACAAAGGGACAATTTAGCATGGCCAATCCGCCTAACCTGCACATCTTTGGACTGTGGGAGGAAATCGGAGCATCCGGCCTTGAGTGACTGTCTGTATGGAGTTTGCACGTTCCCCCCGTGTCTGTGTAGGTTTCCTCCAAGCGCTCTGGTTTCCTCCCAAAAGTCCCAAAAGACGTGCTGTTAGGTGAATTGGACTTTCTGAATTCTCCCTCTGTGTACCCGAACAGGTGCCGGCATGTGGCGACTAGGGGCTTTTCACAGTAACTTTATTGCAGTGTTAACGTAAGCCTACTTGTGACAATAAAGATTATTATTAAGTTTATAACTGCCCTCCTGTAAATGTGTTGTAGTCCTCCTCAAGTATCAAGTATCAATCAAATCAAAATTAAGCATCAGGCCTCCCCAATTCAGAGTCATCCTCAAATTTAGAAATTGCCTTTGGGTTCCCATATTGTTCATATAAATCGTAAACAGCATCGGTCCCGGCGCTTATTGCTGTGAAACTGCATTTCCCACCGTGTACCACTCCGAACAACTTCCCTTTCCTCTCACACAATGTTTTCGGTCTTGAAGCCAAACAGCAATCCATTCTGCCGCTTGTCCTGGGCCTCCACATTCTCTGACCCTATTCATTAATCTATCACGGGCCATCTTATCAAAGGCCTCTGGAAAATCCAGATACATGAATTTACATCTACTGCATTACTCAGTAATGTAGAAGGTATTCTGGTACTGCTATAAATATTTCATTTCATAAAGCTCCATAAATATTCCATGCATAAAGCTCCAAAATTCCATCAATAATTATATTAGAGTGCACATACATACATGGAAAACAGAAGCAGGAGGCCATTCGGCCCTTCGAGCCTGCTCCGCCATTCATTATGATCATGGCAGATCATCAAATTCAATACCCTGATCCCACCTTCGCCCCACATCCCTTTATCCCCAAGGACTGCATCCAATTCCTTCTGGAATTTACACATCGTGGCCTCAACTACCTTTTGTGGGAGTTCCACAGAATAGAAACATGGTGCTTTTATATGTAGAATCATCTTTTGCTGGAAAGTCAAAATAAAATAAAACAAAGCTAATCAAAATAGCAGTAGTTTAATCAATTGCTCTCATAGAAAGAAGGCGAGCAGTGTCAAAGATCAACTTCTTCATCCGTACTGTATTCTAAACATTGTTGAAGGAGGCGAGGGGCAGGGATATAGAAAAATGTGAATAACTCTGCACTTTCTTTGTTGGCAGTCAATAGTCATTTCCTAGCCCAATTGTCACACACTATTGCTGGATTACTGGGGTAATAGCTGAGAAACCTATTGCTGCATAAGCGGTTTGCTAAGTGTATGAAGAAAGGCTGTCTGCCACAACTGCAGAACATAGGAACATAAGAACTAGGAGCAGGAGTAGGCCATCTGGCCCCTCGAGCCTGCTCCGCCATTCAATGAGATCATGGCTGATCTTTTGTGGACTCAGCTCCACTTTCCCGCCTGAACACCATAACCCTTAATCCCTTTATTCTTCAAAAAACTATCTATCTTTATCTTGAAAACATTTAATGAAGGAGCCTCAACTGCTTCACTGGGCAGGGAATTCCATAGATTCACAACCCTTTGGGTGAAGAAGTTCCTCCTAAACTCAGTCCTAAATCTACTTCCCCTTATTTTGAGGCTATGCCCCTTAGTTCTGTTTTCACCCACTAGTGGAAACAACCTGCCTGCATCTATCCTATCACGTCCTCCCCGTGTGTGCGTGGGTTTCCTCCGGGTGCTCCGGTTTACTCCCACAGTCCAAAGATGTGCAGGTTAGGTGGATTGGCCGTGATAAATTGCCCTTAGTGTCCAAAATTGCCCTTAGTGTTGGGTGGGGTTGCTGGGTTGTGGGGATAGGGTGGAGGTGTTGACCTTGGGTAGGGTGCTCTCTCCAGGAGCTGGTACGGACTCGATGGGCCGAATGGCCTCCTTCTGCACTGTAAATTCTATGATAATTCCTTTCATAATTTTATATGTTTCTATAAGATCCCACCGCATCCTTCTAAATTCCAATGAGTACAGTCCCAGTCTACTCAACCTCTCCTCGTAATCCAACCCCCTTCAGCTCTGGGATTAACCTAGTGAATCTCCTCTGCACACCCTCCAGTGCCAGTACGTCCTTTCTCAGGTAAGGAGACCAAAACTGAACACAATACAGATGGCACACTCCCTGCACATGCAGCCCCCGTGGCGTCCCATGAAGCTGCCTGCGCCAAAGGATGGCACTCATCTCCCAAAAGACAGAAAAGTACGCACAAAACTGCTCTTGTCCCTTCCTGCTGGCCGCTCCCTGCTCTTTCCTGCTCGTCACTCCCCACGGCGAGTAGGAAGTGGACAATGGGTGAATAATAACATAAGAACATAAGAACTATGAGCAGGAGTAGGCCATCTGGCCCCTCGAGCCTGCTCCGCCATTCAATGAGATCATGGCTGATCTTTTGTGGACTCAGTCCCACTTTCCGGCCCGAACACCATAACCCTTAATCCCTTTATTCGTCAAAAAACTATCTTTATCTTAAAAACATTTAACGAAGGAGCCTCTACTGCTTCACTGGGCAAGGAATTCCATAGATTCACAACCCTTTGGGTGAAGAAGTTCCTCCTAAACTCAGTCCTAAATCTACTTCCCCTTATTTTGAGGCTATGCCCCTTAGTTCTGCTTTCACCCGCCAGTGGAAACAACCTGCCCGCATCTATCCTATCTATTCCTTTCATAATTTTATATGTTTCTATAAAACTCCCCCCTGATCCTTCTAAATTCCAACGATGGGAGCAGTGGAAGGAACTGAGCATGTGCCAGTTGATGGTATGGGTGCCCCGTTCCTGTTCAGCGTCAGGTTTAGTGTGTTCAAGGCAAGTGCTAAAGATCCAAATATTGGTAACTGACTGGCTGGTACTTGTGCATTATAATGGAGGAATTGTATTGGTAGGGGAGAAAGCTCCATATTCTTGGACTTTCATTCTTTGTTTCTTGGATCTTGGGAAGAGGAATTTTGCTATAATTATACCAAGTCAACAGGCCGGAAACTCGGCAGATCAGGCAGCAGCTTTGGAAAAACAACCAGTTATTGTCCACACACGGCCATTCTTCAAGTATGCTGGGAAAACATCTTAGACCCGAATGTTAGTGACAAGTTTTAGTTTCAGATTTCTAGTATTGGTAATATTTTAATTTTGTAGTCAATGAGAAAACTTGGCTTCATTTCACAATAATACACTTTGCTGGCTTTTCCAGGACATTTTAAATTGATTTTGGATCTTTTACATCCGAAAAAATTAATGCCAAATGGTGCACCTACAGTAACACCGTCTGCAACTTAGAGGCACACAACATATATATGAATTTTCTTTATTGGTTAGCGGGATGTGGGTGTCACTGATAGGCCAGCATTTGTTGTCCATCCTTAATTGCCCTTGAGAAGGTGGTGATGAGCTCCCTTCTTGAACCGCTGCAGTCCATGTGGTGTAGGCATACCCACAGTGCTGTTAGTGAGGTGGGGGGGTTCCAGGATTTTGACCCAGCGACAGTGAAGGAAGGACGATATATTTCCAAACTGGGATGGTGTGTGGTTAGCGGGGGGGGGGGGGGGGGAAATGTCCAGGTGGCGGTGTTTCCATGTATCTGGGGTGGGATTCTCCCAGCCCTGGGCCGGGCCAGAGAATCCCACCGACGGGGCCACGCCATCCTGTCGCCGGTACACGAATCGGCACCATTGGCAACTGCGTGGTTGGCGCGGCACTGGTCGCGGGCCGCTCTACGCGGCCGGCCGATTCTCCGGCCCGGATGGGACGTGCAGCTGTAAGTATGCGCGCGTTGTCGCCGGCGCCATTGCGAATGTGCGGATCCCACGGCGCTCAGTTCGCGCCGGGACCGGCGCAAACCGCTCCAGTGCCGTGCTGGCCCCCTATAGGGGCCAGAATTACTCCTGGCAGCGGCCCGTTCACGCCATCGTAAAATGCGACGCCGTTTACGACGGAGTAGACACTCTGCCGCGGGATTGGAGAATCCCGCCCCTGTTGTCTTTGTCCTTCTGGGTGGTTTGGAAGGTGCTGTTAAAGGAGCTTTGGGGAGTTGCTGCAGTGCATCCTGTAGATGGTCCACACTGCCAACTTCTGCACTTCTCTGATTAAATTCAATCAAATAGTGTTCTGTGAAGTTTTGATGATTAAAATTGCATTAAAATGTCAGAGCAATGAGATATGGAAATGATTGGAGACCACGGACTATTTTAGATGTTAAATGTGTTGGGAAGGCACAACCACCTCTTTCCTGTTGACCTACAAATAAAACAAAAGGTTTGCAAAAAGCTGGAGCACCATAGCTGGGTCACGGAAGCAACTTACGATAACCCTTTGGCATATCATTAACTTGTCGCAGTTAAGCAAAGGAAAACCCCAAGGCAGCCTGCCAACACAGTGGGATAAGGATCAGTTTCCTTGCAAGTCTAGGTTCTAGAGAGAAGATGAAAGATCATGGGCGGGATTCTCCAACCCCCCGCCGGGCTAGAGAATCATCGGGGGGGGGGGGGGGGGGGGGGGGGGGGGGGGCGCGGCGTGAATCCCGCCCCCGCTGGCTGCCGAATTCTCCGGTGCCGGGGATTTGGCGGGGGTGGAAATCGTGCCGCGCCGGTCTCCGGCCGCCGATAGGCCAAGTGGCCGCCCGTTTTTGGCCGGTCCCGCCGGCGTAAATTAGAGTAGGTACCTACCGGCGGGACCTGGCTGCGCGGGCGGCCTCCGGGGTCCTCGGATGGGCGCAGGGGGATCTGGCCCCAAGGAGGTGCCCCCTCGATGGCCAGGACCTCGATCAGGGCTCACTGATCCGCGGGAGGGCCTGTGCCGTGGGGGCACTCTATTCATCCGCGTTGGCCGCTGTGGTCCTCCGCCATGGCCGACGCGGAGATGAACCCCCCCCTGCGCATGCTTTGGGATGATCCCAGCACACGCTGGCGCTCCCGCGCACGTGGCAACTCGTGGCGGCTGGCGGAGGCCCTTCGGTGCCAGTTGGCGTGGCGCCAAGACCTTTCCCCACCGGCCGGCGTGGCACAAACCACCCCGGCGCCGGCCTAGCCCCTGAAGGTGCGGAGGATTCCGCACCTTTGGGGCGGCCCGACGCCGGAGTGGCTCACGCCACTCCTCGGCGCCAGAGTTGCCCACCCCGCCGGTTCCCGCAGAATCCCACCCCAGATGGCTTCCAATAGCATCACAAAGTAGAAGACAAAGGAGTCAACAACTGCAGAATCAAGGTGCAAATCAGACAATAGAAAATAACACCAAACTGGTGCAGGCATCGTGTCAGACTCCTATGTATCGACTACAGCTCAGCCTTCAACACCATCATTCCTACGAAACTCATCTCCATACTCCTTGGCCTTGGCCTCGGCTCCTCCCTCTGTGACGGGATCCTGAACTTTCTAACCCACAGGCAACAACATCTCCTCCTCGATCATCCTCAATACCGGTGCCCCACAAGGCTGTGTCCTCAGCCCCCTACTATACTCCTTATACACCTATGACTGTGAGACCAAATTCCCCTCCAGCTAGATTTTCAAATCTAGTGGGTCGGATTTCAAATAATGACGAGACAGAGTACAGGAATGAGATAGAGCATCTGGTGAACTGGTGCAACGACAATAATCTCTCCCTCAATGTCAATAAAACGAAGGAGATTGTCATTGACTCAGGAAGCGTGGTGGAGAACATGCCCCTGTCTACATCAATGGGAATGAAGTAGAAAGGGTCGAGAGCTTCAGGTTTTTAGGTGTCCAGATTACCTACAACTTGTCGTGGTCCCTCCATGCCGACACTGTAGTTAAGAAAGCCCCCCAACGACTCTACTTTCTCAGAAGACTAAGGAAATTTGGCATGTCAGCTACGACCCTCACCAACTTCTACAGATGCGTCATAGAAAGCATTCTTTCTGGTTGTATCACAGCTTGGTATGGAGCCTGCTCTGCCCAAGACAGCAGGAAATACAAAAGGTTGTGAATGTAGCCCAGTCCATCACGCAAACCAGCCTCCCATCCATTGACTCTATCTATAATTCCCGATGCCTCAGAAAGGCAGCCAGCATAATTAAGGACCCTACGCACTCCGGACATATTGATTCTGTATACACCTCTCGCTGCCTCAGGAAGGCAGACAGCATTATCAGAAAGCCCTCCCACCCAGGCATTGCCTTCTTCCAGACCCTTTCATCAGGCAGAAGGTACAGAAATCTGAAGACACGCACATCCAAACAGCTTCTTCCCCACAGCTACTGGACTCCTCAACGACTCCCCCTCGGATTGATGTTCCCTGCAAGAACACTATTCACGACGCCCTATGCTGCTCTTGCTCATGTATTTGCTTTGTTTGGCCCCTTGTTCCATACTGTAACCAATCACTGTTTGACGATGTACCATTTGTCAATGTTCTCTGTTGATTAGTCTTTCTGTCTACTCTGTACGTACTGTGTACGTTCCTCAGCCGCAGAAAAATACATTTCACTGTACTTCGGTACATGTGACAATAAATCAAATCAAATCAAACACAGATTGGATTTAATGTTTCAGATCGAATCTTAGGGCGGGGGGGGGGGGGGGGGGGGAGGATTCCCTGGGGGAGCCCCCAGAAGATCCCATACAGAAACTACCCAGGAAATAATAATAATAATCTTTATTAGTGTCACAATTAGGCTTACATTAACTCTGCAATGAAGTTACTGTGAAAAGCCCCTAGTCGTCACATTCCGGTGCCTGTTCGTGTACACGGAGGGAAAATTCAGAAGGTCCAATTTACCAAACAGCACATCTTTCGGGACTTGTGGGAGGGAACCGGAGCACCCGGAGGAAACCCACGCAGGCACAGGGAGAACATGCAGTCTCTGCACAGACAGTGACCAAAGCTGGGAATCGAACCCGGGTCCCTGGCGCTGTGAAGCCACAGTGCTAACCACTGTGCTACCGTTCTGCCTTTACTGGACTCCTGATTCCAGATTACCCATCCCCGACCACCCCACAATCCCCGACCATAAACCTCCCACCCCACAGCTACCAGAACAAGATTTTTGCAAGATTGAAAGCATGGGCTGATGTCATACATTTTGTAAGTAAGGTTATAGAGAAAATAATGCATCTAAGATAGCAATATATTAAAGAGAGGAACTAAGTGACAGACTTTTCTTTATTAATTTTGAAAATATTAGAGATGAGATTAAAAAGCCCATTTAACTGACCATCCATTTGGAAAATTAACAGCCCCTTACCTTCCAAACAGTATGGGAGAGACAGTGAGATGCAAGGATGGTTGTGTTAAATGGCCAATGGCAGGAGAACAGAGAGAGACGGGGGTGTGGGGGAACAGACAGAGAGAGAGACAGACAGAGGCATCCATTTTTTTGGGTGCAAAAAAACCGTGAAAGGTTATGAATGCCCTAACCTGCAGGACATAACCAACAGTGGCATCAGATTAGTAAAAATAAAAGAAGTTTCCAAACAATAACAATAAGAAGTCTCACAACATCAGGTTAAAGTCCAACAGGTTTGTTTCGATATCACGAGCTTTCGGAGCGCTGCTCCTAGGAAGGAGCTAGTGATATCAAAACAGACCTGTTGGACTTTAACCTGGTGTTGTGAGACTTCTTACTGTGCTCACCCCAGCCCAACGCCGGCATCTCCACAAATAATGACAAGTCAACATTTCAGAAATCAAATTTAAACAGGGTCGCCAATGCTGGCCCAACGTTTTGAGTCTAGAAATAGGGAGTGGACGGTACACAGTGACTGCCAGAGATTCTTCTCATTTAGGGCTCTACAGTTCATCAAATGTATCGTTATATAAAGCGAGTATAACTCTCAATTCCAGTAAGACCACAATTCAGGTCAAACAGCTGCATCAGGCCCGTTGCACGCAATTCTTTTGCCAAAGAATGTCATATGATTCCCTCGGGTTTGTTCCAGACTCAATGGTCATGTGTGTGTCTGTGTATTTGGCCAGACACGTGGACGGTGGCTCCAGCACGCTCTCAGTTCAACTCCACCTCATACAGAGCACACAGTGGACAAGCTGATGCATTTGCTATTTGTGGTTCAACACACAAAAGCAGTGGATAACTTACAGCCTTCAGTCGAATAGGTTAACTCCTACATAAAGGCATGCTTAATCTGACATTAGCAACACCAATAGTGATGTACCGTCAATTACCACGTGACGAGAATGGTGAAACAATCGAGGCTTTATTGCACAAGATGTTGTGCTTCCTGCAGCTGGAACCAGAGTGGGAGCAGCGCAGGAGAGCACACACTTTTATACACCGCCTGCTGGGAGGAGCCAGCAGGCTGGGATTTACTGTGGTACCTGTAATACAGGGGTAGTACCGTAATACATGCAATGTGTTACCAGTGGTGTTTACCACAAGTAGACACCTCAACTTTCTCTCTTCCCCCCCCCCTCCCTCCCATTGCTGCAGTTTTGTGCTCATTTATTATAATCGCAATGTTTGGCAGTCACGTGAACTATAGTTAGAAGCAATGCACGAAACCCACAAATTAAAACACTAAATTCTGGGAAAGGTTCATCAGCTCAGATAGCATACGAGGAGATAGAAACTGATATCAGCCTGGAGAGGGCCAATCAGGTTGGGGAGGTTAAAGAGAGTTAAATAGGTGGAAGACATGACCAATCAGCCAGGTGCACACCCCCTCCCCGCAGCCCCCAAAAGAACAACCAAATCTCCCACCACTGAAAGATGGAAAGATGTGCCACTTCAATAACCTGCTGATAAATAAGCACCCCCCCGCCCCCCCCCCCCCCCCCCCCCCCCCCCGCCCCGCCCCCCAGCCCCCCACCCCCCCAGCCCCCCACCCCCCAGCTGCGCGAACCGGGACCAGATTTAAGAATGTACTGTTGCTGCAGAGAGCTCAGGAATCCGGACAGTGAAAGGAAGGTCGGTGCTGGCTTTCCAAGGAACTCTTTCCAAACTTCTGGCAGATCAGGAGAAGCAGGCACCTCTTCCCTCCCTTCATGCTCCCTCAGACCTATCTTGCCTCCACCCTGCAGCTTCAGTACAGGCTTCCATTTCCCCCCCTCCCTCTTCATATTGCCAATCTGGCTGCTTGGGAATCTCCGCAAGGATCCCTGGCTTGACCTTTTTGCTGCGCGTCTTCCCTTGTGTCCACCATCAGACAGGAAGTGCAGCAAGGTCCTGCTGTTCAGCTCGATAGAATCCCCACGTCTTGTAGCACAGAGAGATGTCATTCACCCTTTTGTTCTTCCTCGGTGAACGAGCTATCCGATTAGACCCCACTCCCCATAATCCTGCAAATGTGGGGCCTTTAACGCCGATAAATATCCCAAGGCTCCTTCACAGAACTATAAGGGACGCAGATGCCAAACCAAAGGAGGACAAATTAGAGCTGACCAATGAAAGCAAATTCATGCACGTGGAACAAGCATATAGAGAAAAGGGGAAATAACTGCAACAGGTCTCCGCAAGAGAAGGCTTGGAATCTTGGGCGAGTAACTCCCTTCCGTCTCCCTAAAACCTATCCACCATCAACAAGGCATATAAAAACAAAGAACAACGAACAAAGAAAAGTACAGCACAGGAACAGGCCCTTCGGCCCTCCCAAGTCCGTGCCGACCATGCTGCCCGTCTAAACTAAAATCTTCTACACTTCCTGGGTCTGTATCCCTCTATTCCCATCCTATTCATGTATTTGTCAAGATGCCCCTTAAATGCCACTATCGTCCCTGCTTCCACCACCTCCTCCGGTAGCGAGTTCCAGGCACCCACTACCCTGTGTGTAAAAACACTTGTCTTGTACATCAACTCTAAACCTTGCCCCTCTCACCTTAAACCTATGCCCCCTAGTAATTGACCCCTCTACCCTGGGGAAAAGCCTCTGACTATCCACTCTGTCTATGCCCCTCATAATTTTGTAGACCTCTATCAGGTCGCCCCTCAACCTCTGTCGTTCCAGTGAGAACAAACCGAGTTTATTCAACCGCTCCTCATAGCTAATGCCCTCCATACCAGTCAACATTCTGGTAAATCTCTTCTGCACCCTCTCTAAAGCCTCCACATCCTTCTGGTAGTGTGGCGACCAGAACTGAACACTATATTCCCTGTTAGCAGTGTTAATATTCTCCACTTGCCTGGATGAGTGCAAGACTCAAAAAGCACGGGCAAAGCAGCCGGCTTAACGGGTACCCCAACATTCACCCCCTCCACCACCACCGAACATTGGCAGCAGTGTGCATCATCTACAAGAACTTCCTCATCACAGACATCAGGGTTATGACACTTGCACACAAGATCAAAGTTCAGAAGAGTATATTGCAGCGTAAAGGGTTAACATCATGAGCACCGGATACTGATGTAACTACTGGGCTCACTGTTCCAGCGGGTACAGACCTCAGGGGAAAATACAAGGTCGGACCTCATGTAAGACACCAAGGTGTATATATCTGTAAATAAACAGGAAAATATTTTACAAATAACAGCCTACTGCAGTGTTCTCAGGGTAACAGAAACTCTAAAGAAACCTACTCAAGGTTCAAACGCGAGACAAATGGATGTCACAGAGCTGTTAATGTACTTCGTTCAGATGCCCTGCCAAAATATTTTAAAACTCACGTATCGCAAAGGAAATGAAAGCAGAAAAACAGGAGTTATATACTTTACCTTTCTTGTCAGATGACAAGGAGGGTCAATGAGGGTAGCATATTTGATGTAGTCTGCATAGGTTTAGCAAGGCTTTTAATGAGGTCCCACATAGCAGATAGGCCAACAGGGTGGATAGGGAGCAGCTGTTCCCCTTAGCTGAAGGGTCAGTTACGAGGGGACACAAGATCAAGGTGAGGGGCAGGAGGTTTCGGGGGGTGGGGGTAGGGGGGAGATTTAAAGGATAACTTTTTTACCCAGAGTGTGCGGACGGTCTGGAATGCGCTACCTGGGAGGGTGGTAGAGGCGGGTTGCCTCATATCCTTTAAAAATGTACCTGGATGAGTACACATCATAGCATTCCTGGCAAATGGGATTAGGTAGCAGGACAGGTGTCTTTCATGAGTTGGTGCAAAGTCGATGGGCCAAAGGGCCTCTTCTGCACTGTATTATTCTGTGATTCTGGGCGTAAAAGCCAATGATAACCATGGGAAAGTGGTCAATTGGATCCCAAATTGGCTACATGGCAAGCAGCAAGGAGTTGACGGGTATTTTTGTGAATGGAAGAAAAAGGCTTGCATTTATAAAGTGCCTTTTGTGGCCATCGGACAATTCAAAATGCTTTACAACCAGAGGTAGGAAGGTTGGTTTAGAGAGCATATGGGATACTTTCCCTTATTGGCCAGGACACAGACAAGGCACAGTTTAAATGGTAGAAATGTCTAACATACAGTTGGAGCACAGCTAGTATACTACATACCTCTACTGCAGAAAGATCTAGAACATTTATAAAGTACTTGGGCATTTGCATGAAGCGCAGTAACCTTCAGGGCTACAGACCAAGAGCTAGAATGTGGGGTTAGGCCGGTTTGCACTTTTTTCGGTGGCCTCGACACAATGCGCTGAATGGACTCCCTCTGTGCTGAACGTTTTAGTGATCCCCGACCACTATGCTTTCTCCTTTTTGTTCCACGTATCCTCATCCATCTTCCCCATCACCAGAAAAAGCTTCTTCGCAGCTCCCCAAACACTACAAGCTAATTCCCAGCTCATTCTCCACCAGCTGCAAATCACTGCCCTCATCCCCTTCAGGTCCACAATTCCTCTGGTATAAGCTTCTGCCTCGGTGCAAAATTGGACCAACTTGACTCCTAAAGGATGGATCGGACTTGACACGGTCAAGGAAGGTTAGCTCTCTCCATTGCCATCTCCACCTCCCAATCTAGGATCCCTCAGCAAAGGCATTGCAGGAATCCGCTTTACAATGAGCAAAACCTTCCTCAAAACCCCAACGCCTCAGCCCCCTCCTTCGAACACGGTCTACACTGTAACAATTTGAGACTTTGTGCCCACCTTTCTTGCCAACCAATTGTGCACAGGCTCCTCCCAACCTTCCTTCCATCCCAGACTTGTCCCGCCAAGTTAGCCTAAGGATTTGCCACTTCTCCCAGGGGAATGTGGCTGGAGAGTGGGACAGGGTGGAATGGGATAGTGGCAGGCAGATGTTACACTGCGACCATACAAAACGGGTCTTTTCCCAATCCGCATTTTCCTCGGTTCGCAGCACTTTTCCGGAGGCGACAAAGCACAGATCAAACCGGTCGCGGTGAATAATCGCCATCACGTCACCCTGACTGACCCACAAATGATAATCAGATGGACCTCCAAGATTAATTCACCCTCATCTCATGCCAACTGAACCAAGGAAGCTTTCATCCATGGTTTTAAAGTACAGGAACCATAGAATCATAGAAGTTTACAGCATGGAAACAGGCCCTTCGGCCCAACCAGTCCATGCCGCCCAGTATGCCCAATGATCGCCCGTGAATATTAACATTCCTAAAACCTTCAACCAATCCACGAGCAGAGGTATATCGAGCTTGCATCCACTTCTCTGCTAAAGAAGCAAAGTCTTCTAATCTCTTAATGCTAGGTGATGATGAACTCTGCTGCCTGTTGAAGTAAATAACCAGATTACATCTGGACCATGCTTTTCTCAATCATCCCTCTAATAAAGGAAATTCTTTTTCCATTAACCTGGTTTCCTTCAGGCAGGATTCATAAAGCACTCACAGACTCTTCTAAGTGGTCTTCGTTTATACACGATTAAGCTTAAAAGCCTTCCTTCATTATTACAATTTGACTTATTCAATGTCCAGTCAAGCCTTTTTTTTGGGGTGGGGGGGGGGGGGGGGAGGGGAAGAGAGAGAGAGAGAGAGAGCGACGACACATTTAACATATGCTGCAATTCGGAGAATAAACTTGCTAATCTACTCAAAATCATCTCCATACAAATGGGGGAGAAAACAATACTGCACATCACTATTGAATTAGCTGCCAAGTTGCTTACAGATATAATTCAGTTTGTAGCGCATTGCCAATTCAATTTGCTCAGCAGAAGGAAAAGAGACTCATGAGCTGGCATTAACAAGCAGTTTCAATACAGAACAAAATGGGGAGGTGAAATTCATCATTCAGCGCAAATTTTAAATGGAAAACTCAAATTGGGATTTCTCATTTTATACTCTCATCAAATATTCGGTAAAATCGTCAGGGACAAATTAACACTCTGAGTCCAACCCTGCTGTTTATGTTTCTATGATTCATGCTGCAAGGAGTACAAAACCAATCACACTTGCTAAGCAGGACGCCAAGGCAAATGAGAGCAATTCCCATTTTATTAGCAGGAATTGGCCATTACAGACACAATGAAGATTGCACGATACAACATTTAACTAAGTGGATCTGATCCTATACTTAGGACTTGATGCAGTGCCAAGCATTCGGGGTCACGTCAAGTCAGCCCGTCGCATAAGCAGAACCCCTTGATGCTCTATTTATGAGACGGACAAGCAGCAGAGATTAGGGCGCATATCAGAAGCAAAACTGTCAGGGAATAGAGAAGTCCCATTTACCAAGTTAGCTGGCAACACATTCAGGACTGGGCTTTCCTGGTGATTGGCAAGTTCTGGAGGAGTTCTTGATAAACTTAGGCTAATTTCTGGCAATAGATTTTATTTGAGCTCAGCACTTGTGGACTCAGTTGCCGGGATGCTGAGAATTAGGAGGAATGTCATACTGCAAGAACATAAATTGGAGCAGGAGTAGGCCATTCGGCCCCTCGAGCCCGCTCAACTGTTTAATAAGATCATGTCCGATGGGATTGTAGCCTTAACTCCGCTCTCCTGCCTCTTGCCCGTAACCCTCGACACCCTTGTAGATCAAAAAGCTAACTGAGCCATGAATATATTTAAAGATCAATTCCTACACTATTCGCTGCTGTAGAGAATTCCATGACCCTCTTATGAGTAAACATTCCTCCTCATATCCTTAAAACACCAGGTTAAAGTCAAACAGGTTTGTTTGGAATCACCAGCTTTCGGAGCGCAGCTCCTTCATCAGGTGAGTCACCAGCTGCCGTGGTGGGATTTGGACCCATGTCCCCACAGCATTATCAATTTAGCCTCGGCCTCTGGATTACTAGTCCAATGACATTACCACTATGCCACGATAAAAATGGCTCATTTATCCTAACTGTTCCTGTTAGTTAACTAATTCTCGCTAATCCTCTAAATATATGTTTACTTAAGCAACTCTCCTTTTTATAAACTTGTAAAATTTCTTACTGTCTGTCCTTATATTTCTTGCTAGTTTACACTTGTATCCTAATTTCTCCTTTATTTTTCTGTTCTTTATCCTCTGGTTTCTAAGCTTTCCCCAATCTTCTGGATAAGCACTAAACTTTGCAGCCTTGTATGCCTTTTCTTTCAATTTGACACCATCCTCGACTTCCTTAGGTAGCCGCAGATAGTTCAACTTTCACATCAAGTTATTCGCAATGGAACATCTTTAAGAACTAGGAGTATCTGACAATTAACTCTCAGATTATCTGTTAATCCATTTTTCTCTCTACTTCAGCCAACTCTATCGTCATACCTTTTTAAATTGCATTTAAATTTAAGGCATTAGTTTCAGACCCAAGTTTCTCACCCTCAAATTGAATGTGAAATTCTACCAGTTTTTGATCACTTTGGCTCTTCCCTGGAGAATCCTCTAATATGCAATTGTTAATTAATCTGGTGTGAGGTGAAGGAACCAGGGGCGCGATTCTCCACTCCCACGCCGGTTGGGAGAATTGCCTGGGCCGCCAAAATTTCCCGCGACGCCGGTTCGACGCCGTACCGCGATTCTCCTAAGCGGCGGGGAACGGCACGGTCGAGTTTCGCGGGCCGCAGGCCGGAGAATCGCCCGAGACACCCAAAGCGGCGATTCTCCGGCACCCCTGCTATTCGCAGGCCCGGTCGAGTTGCTGACGCTGAGCAGGGAGGAGGTGAGCGGACTGTAGCGCAGCGCCCGGAGACCGGGTCGGCTTACCCGAGAAGGCTGCGACCAAAGGGGGGGGGGGGTGCGGGAGAGTGTGCAGGTGGGAGGGGGGTGCGGGAGAGTGTGCAGGTGGGGGGGGGGGGGTGAGGGAGAGTGTGCAGGTGGGAGGGGGGTGAGGGAGAGTGTGCAGGTGGAAGGGGGTGTGTGGGAGTGTGTGCAGGTGGGAGGGGGTATGTGGGAGAGTGTGCAGGTGGGAGGGGTGGTGCGGGAGTGTGTGCAGGTGGGAGGGGGTGCGGGAGAGCATGCAGGTGGGAGGGGGGGGGATGAGGGAGAGTGTGCAGGTGGGAGGGGGTGTGAAGGAAAGTGTGCAGGTGGGAGGGGGGTGAGGGAGAGTGTGCAGGTGGGAGGGGGGTGAGGGAGAGTGTGCAGGTGGGAGGGGGGTGAGGGAGAGCGTGCAGGTGGGAGGGGGGTGCGGGAGAGCATGCAGGTGGGAGGGGGGTGAGGGAGAGTGTGCAGGTGGGAGGGGGTGAGGGAGAGTGTGCAGGTGGGAGTGGGAATGAGGGAGAGTGTGCAGGTGGGAGGGGGGGTGAGTGAGAGCATGCAGGTAGGAGGGGGGGGTGAGTGAGAGCATGCAGGTAGGAGGGGGGGGGAATGAGGGAGAGTGTTCAGGTGGGAGGGGGTGAGGGAGAGTGTGCAGGTGGGAGGGGGGTGAGGGAGAGTGTGCAGGTGGGAGGCGGGTGAGGGAGAGTGTTCAGGTGGGAGGGGGGTGAGGGAGAGTGTGCAGGTGGGAGGGGGGTGAGGGAGAGTGTGCAGGTGGGAGGGGGGTGTGGGAGTGTGTGCAGGTGGGAGGGGGTGTGTGGGAGTGTGTGCAGGTGGGAGGGGGGGGATGAGGGAGAGTGTGCAGTGGGAGGGGGGTGAGGGAGAGTGTGCAGGTGGGAGGGGGGTGAGGGAGTGTGCAGGTGGGAGGGGGGATGAGGGAGTGTGTGCAGGTGGGAGGGGGGGGGGATGAGGGAGAGTGTGCAGGTGGGAGGGGGTGAGGGAGAGTGTGCAGGTGGGAGGGGGGGTGAGGGAGTGTGCAGGTGGGAGGGGGTGAGGGAGAGCGTGCAGGTGGGAGGGGGGATGAGGGAGTGTGTGCAGGTGGGAGGGGGGGGATGAGGGAGAGTGTGCAGGTGGGAGGGGGTGAGGGAGAGGGTGCAGGTGGGAGGGGGTGAGGGAGAGTGTGCAGGTGGGAGGGGATGAGGGAGAGTGTGCAGGTGGGAGGGGGGATGAGGGAGTGTGTGCAGGTGGGAGGGGGGGGGGATGAGGGAGAGTGTGCAGGTGGGAGGGGGTGAGGGAGTGTGCAGGTGGGAGGGGGTTGTGGGAGAGGGTGCAGGTGGGAGGGGTGTGTGGGAGAGTGAGCAGGTGGGAGGGGGGAATGAGGGAGCGGCGAGCAGGTGGGAGGGGGGGTGAGGGAGAGTGTGCAGGTGGGAGGGGGGATGAGGGAGTGTGTGCAGGTGGGAGGGGGGGGGATGAGGGAGAGTGTGCAGGTGGGAGGGGGTGAGGGAGTGTGCAGGTGGGAGGGGGTTGTGGGAGAGGGTGCAGGTGGGAGGGGTGTGTGGGAGAGTGTGCAGGTGGGAGGGGGAATGAGGGAGCGGCGAGCAGGTGGGAGGGGGGGTGAGGGAGAGTGTGCAGGCGGGAGGGGGATGAGGGAGAGTGTGCAAGTGGGAGGGGTGTGTGGGAGAGTGTGCAGGTGGGAGGGGGTGCGGGAGAGTGTGCAGGTGGGAGGGGTGTGTGGGAGAGGGTGCAGGTGGGAGGGGGGAATGAGGGAGCGGCGAGCAGGTGGGAGGGGGGGTGAGGGAGAGTGTGCAGGTGGGAGGGGGATGAGGGAGAGTGTGCAGGTGGGAGGGGGGATGAGGGAGTGTGTGCAGGTGGGAGGGGGGGGGATGAGGGAGAGTGTGCAGGTGGGAGGGGGTGAGGGAGTGTGCAGGTGGGAGGGGGTTGTGGGAGAGGGTGCAGGTGGGAGGGGTGTGTGGGAGAGTGTGCAGGTGGGAGGGGGGAATGAGGGAGCGGCGAGCAGGTGGGAGGGGGGGTGAGGGAGAGTGTGCAGGTGGGAGGGGTGTGTGGGAGAGTGTGCAGGTGGGAGGGGGGAATGAGGGAGCGGCGAGCAGGTGGGAGGGGGGGGCGAGGGAGAGTGTGCAGGTGGGAGGGGGTGAGGGAGAGGGTGCAGGTGGGAGGGGGGTGAGGGAGAGTGTGGATGGTATCGTCCATCCGCGGATGCCACAGGTCAGCCGCCCTGATATGGAAGGACGGTGACGAGGACACGGCCGCAGGGTGCGTGTGGCTGATGGGCACAGGAGAGTGGCACACTGGTGAGCACAGGAGAGTGGCACACTGGTGAGCACAGGAGAGTGGCACACTGGTGAGCACAGGAGAGTGGCACACTGGTGAGCTGTACGGTGTGAAGTGACCGTTGGGCGCAGACAGTGACCAGGTGTTAGGCTGGCTGCGTGTCTGCAGTGCGACCAGGCCACCGGGGCACACAGGTATCCCATGCAGCCCGGCTGACGAGGTGTGGAAGAACCTCCGTGTAACATGTCGTTTCTCTGCCCCCCCACCACCCTCCTGCAGGTCACCATGTATGCCAACCAGACAGCGATGTTCACTGCCGTGGTTGGAGCCGCAGTTCTGGAGTTTGCCATCCAGCAGCGTAGAGTCGGACGGCCCACAGTGGCTGCAGATGCAGCGGTTGCCGGTGCAGCAGAGGGGATGGCCGCGGAGTGGCCCGTCGTCGCCGCGCAGGCCGCAGGCGCTCAGGACCCGAATGTACAGGGGGATGCCGAGGGGAACATTGACCGCCATACGGCGAGGAATGCAGAGGAAGTGCTTGCGGGGGGGGGGGGGGGGGGGAGCAGGAGGAGGAGGAGGAGCAGGTGGAGCAGGAGGATCCACTGATGGTGGTGCCAGGGCGCCACAGGTGTCCAGCAAGGCCGAGGGTTACCGGGACAGAATGTCGTTCGAGGCCCTACCGGACATCACATGCAGGAGGAGACTACGGTTCAGCAGGGAGACGGTCGCACATATATGCCAGCTCGTGGCGCACCTCGCACCACGTGGAATGGGAGGAGGACACGCGATACCAGTCTCCGTCAAGGTGACGGTGGCCCTAAACCTCTATGCGACCGGTTCCTTCCAGGCGCCGAGCGGGACCTCTCCGGGATATCACAGGCATCAGTCCACAGGTGAATCAGGGCCGTCACCGACGCCTTGTACGCCATCGCGGACAGGTACATTCAATTCCCCGAGGACCGAGCACAGCAGGAAGCACGGGCACGTGGATTCGCCAAGGTGGCCGGGATACCGATGGTCCAGGGTGTCATCGATGGTGTGCACGTCCCCATGCGCCCACCTGCAGACAGCAGGGACGTGTTCATGAACAGGATGGGCGCGTACTCCATGAACATTCAGGTGATGTGCGACCCCCACATGAAGATCATGCACGTGTGTGCAAGGTTCCCCGGGAGTGTGCATGACGCCTACATTCTGGCAGTCGTTCATCCCCGCAATGTTCGGTGGATGGCCCCCCCAGCTGAGGGGATGGTTGCTGGGCGACAAGGGCTATCCATTGAGGTCATGGCTGCTGACACCAACGCGGAGAGCCTATACAATGAGGCCCATGCAGCAACCAGGGGTGTGGTGGAGCGGTGCTTCGGGCTGCTGAAGATGCGATTCAGATGCCTGGACCGCTCCGGAGGGGCCCTGCAGTACCGGCCCGACAGGGTCGGTCGCATAGTTGTGGTCTGCTCTGCGCTGCCCACATTGCCATGCAGAGGGGAGATGCCCTGGTGGAGGAGCCGGAGGGAGGACCCGACGGCATCGGAGCCAACGCAAACAAGGGGGATGGGGAAGAGGAGGATGCGGAGGATGAGGATGATGGGGCGCATCAGGGTGTGGGGAGGGGCGCAGGATGCAGACACTGCCCGGGTGCTGGTTACGACCAGGCCGCGGACAGCGGGCACGCGACGCATTGGTGGCTGCACGGTTCACGCACTGTGGGGGTGGGATTCGCTAAACACTGCCACTTGCACCATCACTCCTGCACACGGGCACCACACAGCGCCCACCACCTCCACCCCCCCACCCCCGCACCGCGTTCACGGCAACAATTCCACATCACCTTACCACTGCGGCACTACGGGATTGCACAACATTGATGATTGGGTAAGCGGGTGTGATCAGTGCCATGTTGAATGATGACAGCCCGCTCTGCGATGAGCTGTGATTTGCCAGCCGAGGTCTGACTCATGGCTATAGCTGAACCATGCACTCCGGTGGTCACAGCCTTCATGACGGATATTTCACCACATGCCCGTGTGGGGTGGCTGGCGTCGGTGTACCGAGGACAACGGTGTCCGATTATGGGGGTGGGGGGGGGAAAGGGTCACCACATCTGGAACAGACCTTGAACGGCTCGTATACCACTACGCCAATCGGGCAGCCTCACGAGCCCCCTGGCACCGGACATAGCACACAGTCTTACAAGTCAGATTTAACAGTGCGTTTATTCGTGTCGTAAACATAGGTGCCCTACCCACTACAACTAGACTGTGCCCTGCACCCGTGCCAACTTCTTATGTGCCTAACGACTTTGCCTTACGGAACACTACGTCTCGGTGTGTTCCCAGATGGTACAGCAGGAGTGGAGGTGGACTGCTGTGACTCACGCCCTTCGACATGGCTCCCCGTTGGCACACGTTTCCTGGGGCGGCCCGGCTTTGATGGGCCAGGCTGCTCTGCGGGCGTGCTGGATGGCGTGGTGCCACCCTGACCTGCCCGCTCCCCACCAGATGTGCCAGGGACGGAACGGGGGGAGGCCGAGTGTAGCGGGATGTCCCTTGGTGGAGCTACCGGGACGGGCCCCAGTACCTCCTCCTCCCTCGGGGAGCCCGGTGGCCCCCAGGCCTCACTGTGGGACGGAGATGCGCTCGGAGACATGCCCCGTCGCACCCCCGACACCTGGCGCTGCCAGTCCTGGAAGCCTGCAGCAGTATCGACCACGTCCGAATGTTCGCCGAGACGGGGCCCAGGGAGTGCCACATTCCTGCCAAGGTCTGTGCGATCTCGACCTGTGAGTGCGCAACGCCATCCATCACGTGCGCCAGGCGGTCTATGCTCTCCGCGACCGACTGCTGGGACTGAGCCATCGTTTGCTGGGACCGGGCCATGGCATGGTGAGATTCAGCCAGGGCCCGGAGAGTGGCGGCAATGTCGTGTTGGCTCTGGCGCATGGCTACCTGTGAGAGGGCAGCCCTCTCCTGGGCCATGGATGACGCGTGCACGGTAAGCCCAACGCCTTGCAGAACCTGACCAATGGCCGAAACCTTTTCACCCATTGCCTCCACCGCGGACGCCACCCGTGCGGTGTCGGCCTGGGTGGCTGCGATGAGCGGACCCACTCCCTGCTCCTGGACGCGGATAGACTCCTCCAGCTGCGTGTGCAGGTCCTGGAAGATGGCCCTCATCCCGTTACTCAGTCCCTGGGTGTCCACATGCATCGGTTGTCCGGGTGGGTCAATTACATCCAGGAACCCGGGAACCGTCTGGGCGGCAGCTGGTTGCTGGGCCTGGGCTGCCCTCCGACCGTCCAGCCCCTCGGCTGCTCCAAACTCCACCTGCTGTACCGGCTCGGCTGTGGGGTGCGCACCAGACAGTGACCCGGGAGCCTCATCACTGATCTGCCCAACCGAGGTGAGTGTCTCTGCGATGGTGAACGGTGTGGGAGACAGCAGTGCCGCAAGCTCGAGGTCATCATCCGTCAAGAAGTCTGGTGTGTACTGGTCCCCCTCATGGCCCGGCGCAAGCTCCATGCGGGCCATGTCGTCTTGAGTTTGATCCAGCGGGTGTGTGGCCGTGACGTGGGCTTCGGCATGACTGTCCACCCTGTGCCCCTGACTAATGTCTGTCCCGGAGGCCTCAGCGTTCCGGTCCTGTGTCCCAGACTGTGAGGTCTGCCCTCCTGTCCGACCAACTGCCAACCTCTGGCGTGCGTCCCTGGGTGCAGTTGCGGTGGGCGGCGTTGCGCTGCTTCCTGGGCGAGACGTCCCTGAAGGTTCGGCGGATGGCCCTGGGGAACATCAAAGATTCGGGGTTCGTTAGACACGGTGGCCCGGGTGTATGGTGGTGGTGGGTGCACAGTGCGAGGGGGGATGGGATCTGGGGTGCAGTGGCCAGAGTGTGAGGGGGGATGGGATCGGGGGTGCAGTGGCCAGGGAGTGAGGGGGGATGGGATCTGGGGTGCAGTGGCCAGAGTTGAGGGGGGATGGGATCGGGGGTGCATTGGCCAGAGAGTGAGGGAGGATGGGATCTGGGGTGCAGTGGCCAGAGTGTGAGGGGGGATGGGATCTGGGGTGCAGTGGCCAGAGTGTGAGGGGGATGGGATCTGGGGTGCAGTGGCCAGAGTGTGAGGGGGGATGGGATCTGGGGTGCAGTGGCCAGAGTGTGAGGGGGGAGGGGATCTGGGGTGCAGTGGCCAGAGTGTGAGGGGGGAGGGGATCTGGGGTGCAGTGGCCAGAGTGTGAGGGGGAGGGGATCTGGGGTGCAGTGGCCAGAGTGTGAGGGGGGATGGGATCTGGGGTGCAGTGGCCAGAGTGTGAGGGGGGAGGGGATCTGGGGTGCAGTGGCCAGAGTGTGAGGGGGGAGGGGATCTGGGGTGCAGTGGCCAGAGTGTGAGGGGGGATGGGATCTGGGGTGCAGTGGCCAGAGTTGAGGGGGGATGGGATCGGGGGTGCAGTGGCCAGAGAGTGAGGGGGGAGGGGATCTGGGGTGCAGTGGCCAGAGTGTGAGGGGGGATGGGATCTGGGGTGCAGTGGCCAGAGTGTGAGGGGGGATGGGATCGGGGGTGCAGTGCCAGAGTGTGAGGGGGGGATGGGATCTGGGGTGCAGTGGCCAGAGTGTGAGGGGGGCGATGACGGGTTGGGGGTGGACAGGACATGCAGGGTTCTCTCGCTTGCTTCTGCGCCTCCGACCTGGCGCGACCTCCCGGGTGGCGGATCCCCCAGCGAGGTCCAGGGCCCTCTGCTCGTGAATGGTTAGGGGGTGCAGGACCGGAGAACCCCCTCCGGTTCTCATGCGCTCCCGCTGGTTGTGCGCTGTCTTGTCCTGGGGGTGGGGGGGGGTGGGGGTGGATAAAGCATCACCATTAGGCGGGTATCATCAGGGCATGCAGATATAGACAACATTGTTGCTGGTTCAGGAGACAGCACGCCATGGCTTCGCTCCAGGGGGTGTCCCGGGGCTCATGTGGGTCGAGTAGATAGTTGGGCACCGTGAACCCCCCAAACAACCAGTCCCCCCCAACCCCCCCCCCCCCCCAACCCCCTGACCCCCCCAACATCGCTCCTGATGTCCCAGTCCCCCCGTGCCGGGGGGGGGGGGGGGGGGGGGGGGGGGGGGGAGAGCCTGGGGGCACCCTCATGGCACTTACCCTGGCAGCCCGGGTGAGGTCGTGCAGCTTCTTGCGGCACTGCTCCCCGTCCGGGGGGGTCTGCCCCACAGCACTGACTGCGGTGCCCACCTCGCACCAGCCGCGCCTCACCGTGCTGGATGGCTGGCGATGCCCACGTCTTGGGCAGAGGGTGTCCCTTCTCCGCTCCACCTCATCCACCAGGGTGTCCAGGTCCGTGTCCCGGAACCTCGGTGCGGCTCTTCGGGGCTCAGCCATCTCCTCTGTTCTCCTCCGGGTCCTCTGTGCACGGGTCGCGCAATTTATGACGCAGCGCCGCATCATTCGGACGTCGCGCGGTGACGACGCAGCCTTCGCGGCACCCCCCCCCCCCCCCCCCCGCCCCCTGAGGTTCTCACGGCCCCGATCCTAGCCCTTTTTCAGGCCCTGAATCGGTCGGGATCGGGGCCCTTCCGCGCCGTTCGGCGTGGGTGTGGAGAATCGCGCCCCATATTTACCAATGATATCTGCATTACAATATGTTTTTCTTCCCCGTCCACTATACACCCCTCTTTCCAAAGTCCCCCTCTCCAAAGAAAGCTAATCATCTCAGTAAAATACAGTAGAGCATCAGTACTATCACACTGTTCCAGGGTGTATGGCTAATGTACTGGGCAGTTATCATCATTCTCCACGGCCAACGTAATGATGATAATGTCGACAATGTCCTCTGGCATGTCATTGTAACACAAGTAGTCAAATGCTTCACTTGGGACTTGGTGATAATGACACAAGTTAAATGACATAACATTTGCAGGCAATGGACAAATGTCGTATCATCAATGTTACATGTGGTGTCACACGATCAAATCTCCAAGGCTACATCAAATTAGAATTGGCAATTCCACACTAGAGGATTCCGCTTCAAATGGGGAGGCTGTGGGAGGGGTGGGGTGCTGTAATGTTACTGGACTAGTCATCCAGCGGCACTCTGGGATTACAGGTTCAAATTCATTTAATAAATAAACCTGGAATTTAAAAGAAAAGGTCTCAGTAATGGTGACCATGAAACTATCACGGAGTGCTGTAAAAACCCATTTGGTTCACTAATGTTCTTTTGGGAAGGAAATCTGGCATCAATACCTGGTCTGGCCTACACACGAGTCCAGATCCACATCACTGTGGTCGACTCTAAAACGGCCAATCAGTTCAAGAGCAATTGGGGACTGGCAATAAATGCTGATTTGCCAGTGACACCCACATCCCATGAAAGAACTTTAAATACATACATTAAAAAGGTGCTATATAAATGTTGTAAACATCCCATAAAACAAAAATTTATCAAAATTAATAAAACATCACAAAAGACTGTTCAAAGAACAGGGCTGTACAATGGTTTATTTCATTGACCAATCACCCCTGGGCCCAGCAATCTGTTCCACTGCAGTATAAGGAACTGGCTAAAATCCTAGTGTGTTTCGCGTTCCTCTTTTAACCCCGTTCCTGCAGCATATGGGTGGCACGGTAGCACAGTGGTTAGCACTGTCACCACACAGCTCCAGGGTCCCAGGTTCTATTCCCGGCTTGGGTCACTGTCTGTGCGGAGTCTGCACGTTCTCCCCGTGTCTGTGTGGGTTTCCTCCGGGAGCTCCGGTTTCCTCCCACAGTCCAACTATGTGCAGGTTAGGTCGATTGACCATGCTAAATTGCCCTTAGTGACCAAAAAAAAAAGGGTGGTGGGGCTACTGGGTTACGGGGATAGGGTGCAGATGTGGGCTTAGGTCGGGTGCTCTTTCTAAGGGCTAGTGCAGACTCGATGGGCCGAATGGCCTCTTTCTGCACTGCAATTTCTATGATTCTTTGTTTACAGTCTTTGCTTTACCTTCAGACTTATCAAACTGAAAACACCTTTGGTCTAATGTACAGGCCCAGATCTCCCCATCAGCTCTGTGATGTCATTTTGATGGACTTGGCAAGCAGCCAATCAGTGGGTCTGAAATTCTGGGACATCTCCTGTTCTCGTTTGCGATTGGTGGAATCATTCAGAATCTTCTGTAAGAAAGGCAGGCCAGGAAAAGAGTCTCCATTTTACTTCAGTCCTTTCAGATCTCAAGAACAGCCAAGAGCTGGTTTAGGCACTCTCTCCCTATCAGGCCTATAAAGATTTAAATCTCGGATTGAAGGCTAGCGAGCTGAAACTGACCTTCCTATCTGCAGTCTGTTTAATCTGTGGGAGTTCCAAAAGTGAATTTTGATTTGCAAAAACAGCAGACAGGCGGCCAATGTGTGAAGCGGCAGACAACCTTTCTTTAATTCTCAGGTAGAGAATTCTAAAATTGTCTCAGTGAGACTGGGAGTCAACCTGGAGGAGGCCTGTCAGGACTGAGTCGACCTCAGAGGGGGAATTCTCAGAACGAAGATCCTGATTGTTAAAAGTGATTTACCAGAGAGCATTCTACAGCCTACAGGTTCTGGTTGAAGATCACTATTAGAGGATTGCTGGCTACAAAGACCATTGCCTTGACAGCAAAGAACCATCACATGCCCATGGCAGCACAGTAGTTAGCACTGTTGTTTCACAGCGCAAGGGTCCCAGGTTCGATTCCCGGCTGGGTCACTGTTTGTGCTGAGTCTGCATGTTCTCCCTGTGTCTGCGTGAGTTTCCTCCGGGTGCTCCGGTTTCCTCCCACAAGTCCCGAAAGACGTGCTGCCAGGTGAATTGGACATTCTGAATTCTCCCTCTGTGTACTCGAACAGGTGGCGGAATATGGCGACTAGGGGCTTTTTACAGTAACTTCATTGCAGTGTTAATGTAAGCCTACTTACGACACTCAGGGGCCTCGGATGAGCGCTGTTTGGTACTGGTCCCCACATGGTAGGGAGCCTCCAAGAGGATTGGAGACTTTGTGCAGAGTGGTGCCCTGGCACTACTTGTGTCACCTGAGTACCCTGGCACTGCCACCTGGGTGCCAACCTGACACTGCCAAGGTGGCATTTTTTGTGTGTGCACGATCGAGTTGGGGGACACTTCCATATTGTGTACGGGAGGGGGGGGGGGTCTAAAAAAAAAAAAAAATTTTTATGGGCAGCACGGTAGCATGGTGGTTAGCACAATTACTTCACAGCTCCAGGGTCCCAGGTTCGATTCCTGGCTTGGGTCACTGTCTGTGCGGACTCTGCACGTTCTCCCAGTGTGTGCGTGGGTTTCCTCCGGGTGCCCCGGTTTCCTCCCACAGTCCAAAGATGTGCAGGTTAGGTGGATTGGCCATGATAAATTGTCCTTAGTGTCCAAAATTGCCCTTAGTGTTGGGTGGGGTTACTGGGTAATGGGGATAGGTGGGGTTACTGGGTAATGGGGATAGGGTGGAGGTGTGGGCTTGGGTAGGGTGCTCTTCATCATAGAATCATAGAATTTACAGTGCAGAAGGAGGCCATTCGGCCCATCGAGTCTGCACCGGCTCTTGGAAAGAGCACCCTACCCAAGGTCAACACCGCCACCCTATCCCCATAACCCAGTAACTCCACCCAACACTAAGGGCAATTTTGGATACTAACGGCAATTTATCATGGCCAATCCACCTAACCTGCACATCTTTGGACTGTGGGAGGAAACCGGAGCACCCGGAGGAAACCCACGCACACACGGGGAGGATGTGCAGACTCCGCACAGACAGTTACCCAAGCCGGAATCGAACCTGGGACCCTGGAGCTGTGAAGCAATTGTGCTATCCACAAGGCTACCGTGCTGCCTCTAAGAGCCAGTGCAGACTCGATGGGCCGAATGGCCTCCTTCTGCACTGTAAATTCTATGAAAACGAATAAAGATTATGATTATTAATCCCGGTTATTTTTCAATCCTTTCCCTACCCCTACTGCAGGTCTGTCCTGCATGTGTCTGGGTGGTGGGTGGGATGGTGTTTTGGGACTAGTTAGATTAGCAGACCATTGTTCCATTACCATTCTATATTCATCTTGGTCCTTGTTATAAATAAAGTTTTTCCATGTTTTACTTTGAAATGTGGCGGCTGTAACTCATTGGACCAATCAAGCGTAAAATATCCGGGGTCGGTGGGGCTGGAATGTGACCGCGTACTAGCCCAGGGTGGCGTTATACCAGAACTTGTGACCAGTCTTCACTCTCGCCTTTGCACAGACAAACCACAATACAAAACCTCCCATAATTTGGCAAGCCGGTTCAAATAGATCATAACGGACTCGAAAAGGAGAAATCTGCAAGAGTATGTTGGGGGGATGGGAGAAGTACGAGTAATTCTTTTCAAAGCGCAATCACGGACACAATGGGCTGAAAGATTTTGTGATAATAAAGTCTGGTGACAGGAGAGGGAAACTCACTTGAGGGTGCTTGAAAGTGCTCTGCTCGGCAACTAGGAGTAGCTCGCCTCTGCAGTCTAGCTGTGCAAAAACCCACCTGGGCCTGCCGGAGGCTTGTCCAGAGTGACAGATGTTAAATGACCCAACATGGACTTAACTCACTATAAAATCAATGAAAATGGAAAAGAATTCTACTCATTTAAGCTGTTGGATGGTCTTAGATTCTCGCTCATCCGTCATAATCCTCCTCCAGTCAGGTGGAATGCAGTCTATCCACTGATGACATCGAGAACTGCAGCCAATGCAATCCAGTATGGGCGGCACAGTGGCACAGTGGTTAGCACTGCTACCTCACAGCACCAGGCACCCGGGCTCAATTCCGTCCTCGGGTGACTGTCTGTGTAGAATTTGTACGTTCTCCCCGTGTCTGCGTGGGTTTCCTCCTGAAGCTCCGGTTTCCTCCCTCCGTCCAAAGACGTGCAGGTTAGGTGGATTGGTCATGCTAAATTGCCCCTTAGTGTCCACAAGTCTAGGTGGGGTTACTGGGATAGGGTGGGCCTGGGTAGGGTTCTCTTTCCAAGGGTCGGTGCAGACAGATGGGCCAAATGGCCTCCCTCTGCATTGTGGGGATTCTGTGATTTAGTCGGTCAATTTCTCTTCCTTTGACAATAACGGATAAACCCTTCCATTTCCATATTCCAATGAACCCAGTTACTGTGCATCTTAAAAGCTCACATCTGGATTTGAACCCAGCACAAATGATGACAACTGAATGTTCCACTCCATCATTGCCGCTGCAGTGGATGATGGTTATAGAATCATAGCACGTTTGTCGCACAGAAAGAGGCCACGGCCCATCGTGTCTGCACTGGCTGTCACTCAGCCTAACCCATTTTCTAGCATTTGGTCCGTAGCTTAAAGGTTACAGCGCTTGAGGTGCACGTTCAGACACCTCGCGTTGAGGGTTTCTGCCTCGACTACCCCTTCAGGCAGTGAATTGCAGACCCCCACAACCCTCGGGGTGAAAAGATTTTCCTCAGCTTTTAACCTTTCCAACAATCCCTTTAAGTCTGTGTTCCTCTCTGCTAAAGTGAATGGACCCTTCCCATCCTCTCTATCCAGACCCGCCCCTCACAATTTTGTACATCTCAATCAAATCTCCCCTCAGCCTCCCTTGTTCTGCACAGCCTCAACCTGGCCAGTCTTTCCTCAGAGCTGCATTTTTCCAATTCTGGCAGCATCTTCGTCAATCTCCTCAGCACCAGCTCGAATGCAATTACATCCCTTCTACGATGAGGTGAGCAGAACTGCACTCAGCACTCAAGGGGGGGGCAGCACGGTAGCATAGTGGTTAGCACAATTGCTTCACAGCTCCAGGGTCCCAGGTTCGATTTCCGGCTTGGGTCACTGCCTGTGTAGAGTCTGCACATCCTCCCCGTGTCTGCGTGGGTTTCCTCCGGGTGCTCCGGTTTCCTCCCACAGTCCAAAGATGTGCAGGTTAGGTGGATTGGACATGCAAAATTGCCCTCAAGTGTTTGGGGGGGGGGGTTACTGGGTTCTGGGAATAGGGTGGAGGTGTGGGCTTGTGTAGGGTGCTCGTTCCAAGAGCCGGTGCAGACTCGATGGGCCGAATGGCCTCCTTCTGCACTGTAAATTCTATGAAATAGTGGCCCAACTAAATTATTTTTATACAGTTCCAGCATAACCTCCCAGCTCTTCTTTTCTGCATTGTAAATTCTATGAAATAAGTGAAAGGATTCCATCTACCTTTTTAACAACCTCACATCGACCTGTCCTGCTATCTTCGGGGACCTGTGGCCATTTACTCCAAGATCTCTCCCTTCCTCCAGTGTCCTCCCATTTATTTGGTATTCCTTTCCCTGGTTTGCCCTCCCAGTGCATCACCTCACACTTCTCGGACTCGAATTCCATTTGCCACACATACACCTGTACACATTGAACAGTCAATTTTAAAAAATGCTAATGGCACCCGGAAGCGAAAACATATCTTTTTAATTTTTAATTTTAGAGTACCCAATTCACTTTTTTCCAATTAAGGGGCAATTTAGCGTGTTCGATCCACCTACCCTGCACATCTGTGGGTTGTGGGGGGCGAAACCCAGGCAAACACGGGGAGAACGTGCACACGGACAGTGACCCAGAGCCGGGATCGAACCTGGGACCTCGGCGCCGTGAGACTGCAGTGCTACCACTGCGCCACCATGCTGCCCGCGATAACATATCTGAAGAATTTGCAGCCTCCATGTCTGTACAACAGCCCCAAAGCACTTCAGACATGGGATTTCAACATGTAATCATTGCTATTTAGGCAAATATGGCAACAAAGTTACATACAAGGTTTCACAAAAGGCAATAATGAGGTTATAATGAGTTAATCTGCTTGATTGATGGTAAATGAACACTTGCCCGGACATGGGAAGGACACCCTATTCTTCACCAAAAACACTGCCACAAAATCTGTTACAACAAGGCAACATGAGCCTCAGGTGAAAGCAGCACCTTGGACAACGCACGGAGTTGGGGCTCGAGCCCCGGAACGCCTGACTCAGGGGCCAGTGCATTACTGATTCTGACATCATGGGCAATTGGATTAATCATTCTCAACACAGCAACGAGCTTCAGGAACTTGGCAACGCTTACATTTCCAATGCAATCACCCAAAGTTATTCAACTCAGTTCAGCTGGATTCTGAAATGGTTAATTGAGAATCTCAGAATTAGGCCATTCAGCCCATCTGCACCAGCTCTCCGAACGAGCTCTCTCTGCATTTTACCTACAGCCATTCCCCGGCCTTCTCCCTGCACATTCTTCCTGTTCAGAGATCAGTCAAATCCCCCTTCGGAATACCCCGATCGACCCTGCCTCCACTACACCCTCAGGCAGAGCATTCCGGAGCCCAGCCCCTCGCTGTGTGGATATTATGTTCTTCTTTTGTTATGTTAAAGGTTGCGAACGGCTGTGCAAAAATTATGTTTTGATAAATATTTTAATAAAAATAATTTAAAAAAAATATATTTTCTTCATGTCCCTTTTTTAACTTTTACCAATTACTTTAAATCCGTGTCCTCTTGTTCTTGATGCTGTTTGAGGAGTGGGAAGAGCTTCTCTTTATCCAGACTCAGGATTTTGAAGACCCTACCAAATCCCCTCTGCACTCCAATGAAAACAGTCCCAACTCTTCCAATTTATCTTCATAACTGAAGTTCCTCATCCCGAGAACCATTCTTGTGGATCTTTTCCTCACTCTACCCAAAGCCTTCGCATCCTGCATGCTTCACCCAATGCTGGTGCTTATGTAGTTACATTGTGTACCTTGTGCTGCCCCATTATGTATTTACTTTTTATTTTCCTTTCATGTACTTAATGATCTGTTGAGCTGCTCGCAGAAAAATACTCTTCACTGTACCTTAGTCACGTGACAATAAACAAAATCCAAATCTTTCTTAAGAGCGCGATGCACAGAACTGGATGCAATACACCAGCTGCGGCTGAATCTTGACGGCAACAGTTTCCCGTTTTTACACAAAACCTGCCGACCACTTTCGTCAGGGGAAAAAGCAAGACGTTCACAGGAGGAGCTTTACCCCACCCACTGAAAACAGTTCTGCAAATTGGGATTGGTGTGTCACCACATCATTACAACTTTAATCTTACATTGAAAAGAATCGGCACAAATACAGCAGGGGGCTGAATTCTCCATTATTGGGACTATGCCCCCTCCACGGTGTCAAAGCAGTAGAGGTTTGCGGCAGAAAAGCTGGTGTCAAAGGGACATAAATTCTCAGCCCTGCAGGGGGCTAGCAGGGACCCGGAGTAGATCTCGCAGCTTTTGCTGCAGATACGGGCCCCCGCACCTCCGGGTCGGAGGCCGCGCATGCGCAGTGCGGCGGCCTCCAGCGGCCATGCTGTGCTCTATGGCGGACTCGAACCACGGAGCTGGACCCCAAAAAAGACCCCCCCCAAATCGGCAGCGCGCCCGACATTCAATTCCTACACAAGCATTTGCCGGCCACCTATAGTGCCCACAGATCGGCCCGCCCAAGACCAAGGAGTCCGCAGACGCCACACGAGTATCCCGACCGGCTGGACCACATTAGATCCACGCCGGAGGGACATTGACCGGTCGGGGGCGCAGAATGGAGGAGCGGGCCCAGAGTACGGCACTTTCCAGGGCCCACAGAATTGGGGAACCGGCGCCAGTCACGATTTCTGGCGGTAAAATGGATTCTCCGCCCCTGCATCGCCCGTGATTTCGGGGTCGGGGTGCGGAGAATTCAGCCCCAGATCTATATTTTCAGATTAAGACTATACCACAATAAAGAAAATCCAGCAGACCTTCACCAACATTGGTGTAAAAGTGAAAAGGCGAATACAATCCACTGGCAACTTCCTCAAAAGGTCACCGGCCAAATGCAACCTCATCTAGGCTGACTGTTGGATGCATCATGGACGGAGTGCTGTATTGTTATGGAGGGAGTGCTGCATTGTTACGGAGGGAGTGCTGCATTGTTACGGAGGGAGTGCTGCATTGTTGCGGAGGGAGTGCTGCATTGTTGCGGAGGGAGTGCTGCATTGTTACGTTGGGACTGCTTCATTGTTACAGAGGGAGTGCTGCATTGTTACGTTGGGACTGCTTCATTGTTACGGAGAGAGTGCTGCATCGTTACGGAGGGAGTGCTGCATTGTTACGGAGGGAGTGCTGCATTGTTACGGAGGGAGTGCTGCATTGTTACGTTGGGACTGCTTCATTGTTACAGAGGGAGTGCTGCATTGTTACGGAGGGAGTGCTGCATCGTTACGGAGGGAGTGCTGCATCGTTACGGAGGGAGTGCATAATTGTTACGTTGGGACTGCTTCATTGTTACAGAGGGAATGCTGCATCGTTATGGAGGGAGTGCTGCATCGTTACGTTGGGACTGCTTCATTGTTACGGAGGGAGTGCTGCATTGTTACGGAGGGAGTGCTGCATTGTTGCGGAGGGAGTGCTGCATCGTTACGGAGGGAGTGCTGCATTGTTACAGAGGGAGTGCTGCATTGGTGTGGAGGGAGTGCTGCATAGTGTGGAGGGAGTGCTGCATTGTGTGGAGGGAGTGCTGCATTGTGCCGAGGGAGCGCTGCATTGTGCGGAGGGAGCGCTGCATTGTGCGGAGGGAGCGCTGCATTGTGCGGAGGGAGTGCTGCATTGTGCGGAGGGAGTGCGGAATTGTTATGGAGGGAGTGCTGCATTGTTACGGACGGACTGCTGCATTGTTATGGATGGAGTGCTGCATTGTGCGGAGGGAGTGCTGCATTGTTATGGATGGAGTGCTGCATTGTTACGGACGGAATGCTGCATTGTTACGGACGGAATGCTGCATTGTTATGGATGGAGTGCTGCATTGTGCGGAGGGAGTGCTGCATTGTTATGGATGGAGTGCTGCATTGTTATGGATGGAGTGCTGCATTGTTATGGATGGAGTGCTGCATTGTTATGGATGGAGTGCTGCATTGTTAAGGATGGAGTGCTGCATTGTTAAGGATGGAGTGCTGCATTGTGCGGAGGGAGTGCTGCATTGTTATGGATGGACTGCTGCATTGTCATGGGTGGAGTGCTGCATTGTTATGGATGGAGTGCTGCATTGTGCGGAGGGACTGCTGCATTGTTAAGGATGGAGTGCTGCATTGTTAAGGATGGAGTGCTGCATTGTGCGGAGGGACTGCTGCATTGTTATGGATGGAGTGTTGCCTTGTTACGGATGGACTGCTGCATTGTTATGGGTGGAGTGCTGCATTGTTACGGATGGACTGCTGCATTGTTTTGGATGGACTGCTGCATTGTTATGGATGGACTGCTGCATTGTTACGGATGGAGTGCTGCATTGTTACGGATGGACTGCTGCATTGTTTTGGATGGACTGCTGCATTGTTATGGATGGAGTGTTGCATTGTTATGGATGGAGTGTTGCATTGTTATAGATGGACTGCTGCATTGTTATAGATGGACTGCTGCATTGTTATGGATGGAGTGTTGCATTGTTATGGATGGACTGCTGCATTGTTATGGATGGACTGCTGCATTGTTATGGATGGAGTGCTGCATTGTTATGGATGGAGTGTTGCATTGTTATGGATGGACTGCTGCATTGTTATGGATGGAGTGCTGCATTGTTATCGATGGACTGCTGCATTGTTATGGATGGAGTGCTGCATTGTTATGGATGGACTGCTGCATTGTTATGGATGGAGTGTTGCATTGTTATGGATGGACTGCTGCATTGTTACGGATGGACTGCTGCATTGTTATGGATGGACTGCTGCATTGTTATGGATGGAGTGTTGCATTGTTATGGATGGACTGCTGCATTGTTATGGATGGACTGCTGCATTGTTATGGATGGAGTGCTGCATTGTTATGGATGGAGTGTTGCATTGTTATGGATGGACTGCTGCATTGTTATGGATGGAGTGCTGCATTGTTATCGATGGACTGCTGCATTGTTATGGATGGAGTGCTGCATTGTTATGGATGGACTGCTGCATTGTTATGGATGGAGTGTTGCATTGTTATGGATGGAATGCTGCATTGTTACGGATGGACTGCTGCATTGTTATGGATGGACTGCTGCATTGTGATGGATGGAGTGTTGCAGTTGGTCGGTGACCTTTTGAGAAAGTTGCCAGTGGATTGTATTAGCCTTTTCACTTTTACACTAATGTTGGTGAAGGTCTGATGGATTTTATTATTGTGGTATAGTCTTGTTACGGAGGGAGTGCTGCATTGTTGCGGAGGGAATGCTGCATTGTTACAGAGGGAGTGCTGCATTGTTACGGAGGGAGTGCTGCATTGCTACGGAGGGAGTGCTGCATTGTTACGAAGGGAGTGCTGCATTGTTACGGAGGGAGTGCTGCATTGTTATGGATGGAGTGCTGCATAGTGTGGAAGGAGCGCTGCATTGTGCGGAGGGAGCGCTGCATTGTGCGGAGGGAGCGCTGCATTGTGCGGAGGGAGCGCTGCATTGTGCGGAGGGAGCGCTGCATTGTGCGGAGGGAGCGCTGCATTGTGCGGAGGGAGCGCTGCATTGTGCGGAGGGAGCGCTGCATTGTGCGGAGGGAGTGCTGCATTGTGCGGAGGGAGTGCGGAATTGTTATGGAGGGAGTGCTGCATTGTTACGGACGGAATGCTGCATTGTTACGGACGGAGTGCTGCATTGTGCGGAGGGAGTGCTGCATTGTTATGGATGGAGTGCTGCATTGTTATGGATGGAGTGCTGCATTGTTAAGGATGGAGTGCTGCATTGTTAAGGATTGGGTGCTGCATTGTGCGGAGGGAGTGCTGCATTGTTATGGATGGAGTGTTGCCTTGTTACGGATGGACTGCTGCATTGTTATGGGTGGAGTGCTGCATTGTTATGGATGGACTGCTGCATTGTTATGGATGGAGTGCTGCATTGTTATGGATGGAGTGCTGCATTGTTAAGGATGGAGTGCTGCATTGTTAAGGATGGAGTGCTGCATTGTGCGGAGGGAGTGCTGCATTGTTATGGATGGAGTGTTGCCTTGTTACGGATGGACTGCTGCATTGTTATGGGTGGAGTGCTGCATTGTTATGGATGGACTGCTGCATTGTTTTGGATGGAGTGTTGCATTGTTATAGATGGACTGCTGCATTGTTATGGATGGACTGCTGCATTGTTACGGATGGAGTGCTGCATTGTTACGGATGGACTGCTGCATTGTTTTGGATGGACTGCTGCATTGTTTTGGATGGACTGCTGCATTGTTATGGATGGACTGCTGCATTGTTATGGATGGACTGCTGCATTGTTATGGATGGACTGCTGCATTGTTATAGATGGAGTGCTGCATTGTTATGGATGGACTGCTGCATTGTTATGGATGGAGTGCTGCATTGTTATGGATGGAGTGTTGCATTGTTATAGATGGACTGCTGCATTGTTATGGATGGAGTGTTGCATTGTTATGGATGGACTGCTGCATTATTATGGATGGAGTGCTGCATTGTTATGGATGGACTGCTGCATTGTTATGGATGGACTGCTGCATTGTTATGGATGGAGTGCTGCATTGTTATGGATGGAGTGTCGCATTGTTATGGATGGAGTGCTGCATTGTTACGGATGGAGTGTTGCATTGTTATAGATGGACTGCTGCATTGTTATGGATGGAGTGCTGCATTGTTATGGATGGAGTGTTGCATTGTTATGGATGGAGTGCTGCATTGTTACGGATGGAGTGTTGCATTGTTATGGATGGACTGCTGCATTGTTATGGATGGAGTGTTGCATTGTTATAGATGGACTGCTGCATTGTTATGGATGGAGTGTTGCATTGTTATGGATGGACTGCTGCATTATTATGGATGGACTGCTGCATTGTTATGGATGGACTGCTGCATTGTGATGGATGGAGTGTTGCATTTGGTCGGTGACCTTTTGAGGAAGTTGCCAGTGGATTGTATTAGCCTTTTCACTTTTACACTAATGTTGGTGAAGGTCTGCTGGATTTTATTATTGTGGTATAGTCTTGTTACGGAGTGGGTGCTGCATTGTTATGGATGGAGTGCTGCATTGTTACGGAGGGAGTGCTGCATTGTTGCGGAGGGAGTGCTGCATTGTTATGGAGGGAGTGCTGCATTGTTACGGAGGGAGTGCTGCATTGCTACGGAGGGAGTGCTGCATTGTTACGGAGGGAGTGCTGCATTGTTACGGAGGGAGTGCTGCATTGTTACGGAGGGAGTGCTGCATTGTTGCGGAGGGAGTGCTGCATTGTTACGTTGGGACTGCTTCATTGTTACGGAGGGAGTGCTGCATCGTTACGGAGGGAGTGCTGCTTTGTTACGTTGGGACTGCTTCATTGTTACGGAGGGAGTGCTGCATCGTTACGGAGGGAGTGCTGCATTGTTGCGGAGGGAGTGCTGCATTGTTATGTTGGGACTGCTTCATCGTTACGGAGGGAGTGCTGCATCGTTACGGAGGGAGTGCTGCATTGTTACGGAGGGAGTGCTGCATTGTTATGTTGGGACTGCTTCATCGTTACGGAGGGAGTGCTGCATCGTTACGGAGGGAGTGCTGCATCGTTACGGAGGGGGTGCTGCATTGTTACGGAGGGGGTGCTGCATTGTTACGGAGGGGGTGCTGCATTGTTACAGAGGGAGTGCTACATTGTTACGGAGGGAGTGCTACATTGTTACGGAGGGAGTGCTACATTGGTGTGGAGGGAGTGCTGCATAGTGTGGAGGGAGTGCTGCGTTATGCGGACGGAGTGCTGCGTTGTGCGGAGGGAGCGCTGCATTGTGCGGAGGGAGCGCTGCATTGTGCGGAGGGAGCGCTGCATTGTGCGGAGGGAGCGCTGCATTGTGCGGAGGGAGTGCGGAATTGTTATGGAGGGAGTGCTGCATTGTTACGGACGGACTGCTGCATTGTTACGGACGGAGTGCTGCATTGTTACGGAGGGAGCGCTGCATTGTTATGGATGGAGTGCTGCATTGTGCGGAGGGAGTGCTGCATTGTTATGGATGGAGTGCTGCATTGTTAAGGATGGAGTGCTGCATTGTTAAGGATGGAGTGCTGCATTGTTAAGGATGGAGTGCTGCATTGTTATGGATGGAGTGTTGCCTTGTTACGGATGGACTGCTGCATTGTTATGGATGGAGTGCTACATTGTTACGGATGGAGTGCTGCATTGTGCGGAGGGAGTGTTGCCTTGTTAAGGATGGACTGCTGCATTGTTTTGGATGGAGTGCTGCATTGTGCGGAGGGAGTGCTGCATTGTTATGGATGGACTGCTGCATTGTTATGGATGGAGCGCTACATTGTTACGGATGGACTGCTGCATTGTTTTGGATGGACTGCTGCATTGTTATGGATGGAGTTTTGCATTGTTACGGATGGAGTGCTGCATTGTTACGGATGGAGTGCTGCATTGTTACGGATGGAGTGCTGCATTGTTATGGATGGAGTGCTGCATTGTTATGGATGGACTGCTGCATTGTTATGGATGGAGTGTTGCATTGTTATGGATGGAGTGCTGCATTGTTATGGATGGACTGCTGCATTGTTATGGATGGAGTGTTGCATTGTTATGGATGGACTGCTGCATTGTTATGGATGGACTGCTGCATTGTGATGGATGGACTGCTGCATTGTTATGGATGGACTGCTGCATTGTGATGGATGGAGTGTTGCATTTGGTCGGTGACCTTTTGAGGAAGTTGCCAGTGGATTGTATTAGCCTTTTCACTTTTACACTAATGTTGGTGAAGGTCTGCTGGATTTTATTATTGTGGTATAGTCTTGTTATGGAGGGAGTGATGCATTATTATGGAGGGAGTGATGCATTGTTATGGAGGGAGTGCTGAATTGTTACGGAGGGAGTGCTGCATTGTTATGGAGGGAGTGCTGCATCATTACGTAGGGAGTGCTGCATTGGTGCGGAGGGAGTGCTGCATTGTGCGGAGGGAGTGCTGCATTGTGCGGAGGGAGTGCTGCATTGTGCGGAGGGAGTGCTGCATTGTGCGGAGGGAGTGCTGCATTGTGCGGAGGGAGTGCTGCATTGTGCGGAGGGAGTGCTGCATTGTGCGGAGGGAGTGCTGCATTGTGCGGAGGGAGTGCTGCATTGCTACGGAGGGAGTGCTGCATTGTTACGAAGGGAGTGCTGCATTGTTACGGAGGGAGTGCTGCATTGTTACGGAGGGAGTGCTGCATTGTTGCGGAGGGAGTGCTGCATTGTTACGTTGGGGCTGCTTCATTGTTACGGAGGGAGTGCTGCATCGTTACGGAGGGAGTGCTGCATTGTTACGTTGGGACTGCTTCATTGTTATGGAGGGAGTGCTGCATCGTTACGGAGGGAGTGCTGCATTGTTGCGGAGGGAGTGCTGCATTGTTATGTTGGGACTGCTTCATTGTTATGGAGGGAGTGCTGCATCGTTACGGAGGGAGTGCTGCATTGTTGCGGAGGGAGTGCTGCATTGTTATGTTGGGACTGCTTCATCGTTACGGAGGGGGTGCTGCATTGTTACGGAGGGGGTGCTGCATTGTTACAGAGGGAGTGCTACATTGTTACAGAGGGAGTGCTACATTGTTACAGAGGGAGTGCTGCATTGGTGTGGAGGGAGTGCTGCATAGTGTGGAGGGAGCGCTGCATTGTGCGGAGGGAGCGCTGCATTGTGCGGAGGGAGCGCTGCATTGTGCGGAGGGAGCGCTGCATTGTGCGGAGGGAGCGCTGCATTGTGCGGAGGGAGCGCTGCATTGTGCGGAGGGAGTGCTGCATTGTGCGGAGGGAGTGCGGAATTGTTATGGAGGGAGTGCTGCATTGTTACGGACGGAATGCTGCATTGTGCGGAGGGAGTGCTGCATTGTTATGGATGGAGTGCTGCATTGTTATGGATGGACTGCTGCATTGTTATGGATGGACTGCTGCATTGTTATGGATGGACTGCTGCATTGTTATAGATGGAGTGCTGCATTGTTATGGATGGACTGCTGCATTGTTATGGATGGAGTGCTGCATTGTTATGGATGGAGTGTTGCATTGTTATAGATGGACTGCTGCATTGTTATGGATGGAGTGTTGCATTGTTATGGATGGACTGCTGCATTATTATGGATGGAGTGCTGCATTGTTATGGATGGACTGCTGCATTGTTATGGATGGACTGCTGCATTGTTATGGATGGACTGCTGCATTGTTATGGATGGAGTGCTGCATTGTTATGGATGGAGTGTTGCATTGTTATGGATGGAGTGCTGCATTGTTACGGATGGAGTGTTGCATTGTTATAGACGGACTGCTGCATTGTTATGGATGGAGTGCTGCATTGTTATGGATGGAGTGTTGCATTGTTATGGATGGAGTGCTGCATTGTTACGGATGGAGTGTTGCATTGTTATGGATGGACTGCTGCATTGTTATGGATGGAGTGTTGCATTGTTATAGATGGACTGCTGCATTGTTATGGATGGAGTGTTGCATTGTTATGGATGGACTGCTGCATTATTATGGATGGACTGCTGCATTGTTATGGATGGACTGCTGCATTGTGATGGATGGAGTGTTGCATTTGGTCGGTGACCTTTTGAGGAAGTTGCCAGTGGATTGTATTAGCCTTTTCACTTTTACACTAATGTTGGTGAAGGTCTGCTGGATTTTATTATTGTGGTATAGTCTTGTTACGGAGTGGGTGCTGCATTGTTATGGATGGAGTGCTGCATTGTTACGGAGGGAGTGCTGCATTGTTGCGGAGGGAGTGCTGCATTGTTACGGAGGGAGTGCTGCATTGTTACGGAGGGAGTGCTGCATTGTTACGGAGGGAGTGCTGCATTGCTACGGAGGGAGTGCTGCATTGTTACGGAGGGAGTGCTGCATTGTTACGGAGGGAGTGCTGCATTGTTACGGAGGGAGTGCTGCATTGTTGCGGAGGGAGTGCTGCATTGTTACGTTGGGACTGCTTCATTGTTACGGAGGGAGTGCTGCATCGTTACGGAGGGAGTGCTGCATTGTTACGTTGGGACTGCTTCATTGTTACGGAGGGAGTGCTGCATCGTTACGGAGGGAGTGCTGCATTGTTGCGGAGGGAGTGCTGCATTGTTATGTTGGGACTGCTTCATCGTTATGTTGGGACTGCTTCATCGTTACGGAGGGAGTGCTGCATCGTTACGGAGGGAGTGCTGCATTGTTACGGAGGGAGTGCTGCATTGTTACGGAGGGGGTGCTGCATTGTTACGGAGGGGGTGCTGCATTGTTACAGAGGGAGTGCTACATTGTTACAGAGGGAGTGCTACATTGTTACGGAGGGAGTGCTACATTGGTGTGGAGGGAGTGCTGCATAGTGTGGAGGGAGTGCTGCGTTATGCGGACGGAGTGCTGCGTTGTGCGGAGGGAGCGCTGCATTGTGCGGAGGGAGCGCTGCATTGTGCGGAGGGAGCGCTGCATTGTGCGGAGGGAGCGCTGCATTGTGCGGAGGGAGTGCGGAATTGTTATGGAGGGAGTGCTGCATTGTTACGGACGGACTACTGCATTGTTACGGACGGAGTGCTGCATTGTGCGGAGGGAGCGCTGCATTGTTATGGATGGAGTGCTGCATTGTGCGGAGGGAGTGCTGCATTGTTATGGATGGAGTGCTGCATTGTTAAGGATGGAGTGCTGCATTGTTAAGGATGGAGTGCTGCATTGTGCAGAGGGAGTGCTGCATTGTTATGGATGGAGTGTTGCCTTGTTACGGATGGACTGCTGCATTGTTATGGATGGAGTGCTACATTGTTACGGATGGAGTGCTGCATTGTGCGGAGGGAGTGTTGCCTTGTTAAGGATGGACTGCTGCATTGTTTTGGATGGAGTGCTGCATTGTGCGGAGGGAGTGCTGCATTGTTATGGATGGACTGCTGCATTGTTATGGATGGACTGCTGCATTGTTATGGATGGAGCGCTACATTGTTACGGATGGACTGCTGCATTGTTATGGATGGAGTTTTGCATTGTTACGGATGGAGTGCTGCATTGTTACGGATGGAGTGCTGCATTGTTACGGATGGAGTGCTGCATTGTTATGGATGGAGTGCTGCATTGTTATGGATGGAGTGCTGCATTGTTATGGATGGACTGCTGCATTGTTATGGATGGAGTGTTGCATTGTTATGGATGGAGTGCTGCATTGTTATGGATGGACTGCTGCATTGTTATGGATGGAGTGTTGCATTGTTATGGATGGACTGCTGCATTGTTATGGATGGACTGCTGCATTGTTATGGATGGACTGCTGCATTGTGATGGATGGAGTGTTGCATTGTTATAGATGGACTGCTGCATTGTTATGGATGGAGTGTTGCATTGTTATGGATGGACTGCTGCATTATTATGGATGGACTGCTGCATTGTTATGGATGGACTGCTGCATTGTGATGGATGGAGTGTTGCATTTGGTCGGTGACCTTTTGAGGAAGTTGCCAGTGGATTGTATTAGCCTTTTCACTTTTACACTAATGTTGGTGAAGGTCTGCTGGATTTTATTATTGTGGTATAGTCTTGTTACGGAGTGGGTGCTGCATTGTTATGGATGGAGTGCTGCATTGTTACGGAGGGAGTGCTGCATTGTTGCGGAGGGAGTGCTGCATTGTTACGGAGGGAGTGCTGCATTGTTACGGAGGGAGTGCTGCATTGTTACGGAGGGAGTGCTGCATTGCTACGGAGGGAGTGCTGCATTGTTACGGAGGGAGTGCTGCATTGTTACGGAGGGAGTGCTGCATTGTTGCGGAGGGAGTGCTGCATTGTTACGTTGGGACTGCTTCATTGTTACGGAGGGAGTGCTGCATCGTTACGGAGGGAGTGCTGCATTGTTACGGATGGAGTGCTGCATTGTTACGGATGGAGTGCTGCATTGTTATGGATGGAGTGCTGCATTGTTATGGATGGACTGCTGCATTGTTATGGATGGACTGCTGCATTGTTATGGATGGACTGCTGCATTGTTATGGATGGACTGCTGCATTGTGATGGATGGACTGCTGCATTGTTATGGATGGACTGCTGCATTGTGATGGATGGAGTGTTGCATTGTTATAGATGGACTGCTGCATTGTTATGGATGGAGTGTTGCATTGTTATGGATGGACTGCTGCATTATTATGGATGGACTGCTGCATTGTTATGGATGGACTGCTGCATTGTGATGGATGGAGTGTTGCATTTGGTCGGTGACCTTTTGAGGAAGTTGCCAGTGGATTGTATTAGCCTTTTCACTTTTACACTAATGTTGGTGAAGGTCTGCTGGATTTTATTATTGTGGTATAGTCTTGTTACGGAGTGGGTACTGCATTGTTATGGATGGAGTGCTGCATTGTTACGGAGGGAGTGCTGCATTGTTGCGGAGGGAGTGCTGCATTGTTACGGAGGGAGTGCTGCATTGTTACGGAGGGAGTGCTGCATTGTTACGGAGGGAGTGCTGCATTGCTACGGAGGGAGTGCTGCATTGTTACGGAGGGAGTGCTGCATTGTTACGGAGGGAGTGCTGCATTGTTGCGGAGGGAGTGCTGCATTGTTACGTTGGGACTGCTTCATTGTTACGGAGGGAGTGCTGCATCGTTACGGAGGGAGTGCTGCATTGTTACGTTGGGACTCCTTCATTGTTACGGAGGGAGTGCTGCATCGTTACGGAGGGAGTGCTGCATTGTTGCGGAGGGAGTGCTGCATTGTTATGTTGGGACTGCTTCATCGTTACGGAGGGAGTGCTGCATCGTTACGGAGGGAGTGCTGCATTGTTACGGAGGGAGTGCTGCATTGTTATGGATGGACTGCTGCATTGTTATGGATGGAGTGTTGCATTGTTATGGATGGAGTGCTGCATTGTTATGGATGGACTGCTGCATTGTTATGGATGGAGTGTTGCATTGTTATGGATGGACTGCTGCATTGTTATGGATGGACTGCTGCATTGTGATGGATGGACTGCTGCATTGTTATGGATGGACTGCTGCATTGTGATGGATGGAGTGTTGCATTGTTATAGATGGACTGCTGCATTGTTATGGATGGAGTGTTGCATTGTTATGGATGGACTGCTGCATTATTATGGATGGACTGCTGCATTGTTATGGATGGACTGCTGCATTGTGATGGATGGAGTGTTGCATTTGGTCGGTGACCTTTTGAGGAAGTTGCCAGTGGATTGTATTAGCCTTTTCACTTTTACACTAATGTTGGTGAAGGTCTGCTGGATTTTATTATTGTGGTATAGTCTTGTTACGGAGTGGGTGCTGCATTGTTATGGATGGAGTGCTGCATTGTTACGGAGGGAGTGCTGCATTGTTGCGGAGGGAGTGCTGCATTGTTACGGAGGGAGTGCTGCATTGTTACGGAGGGAGTGCTGCATTGTTATGGATGGAGTGCTGCATTGTTATGGATGGAGTGCTGCATTGTTAAGGATGGAGTGCTGCATTGTTAAGGATGGAGTGCTGCATTGTGCGGAGGGAGTGCTGCATTGTTATGGATGGAGTGTTGCCTTGTTACGGATGGACTGCTGCATTGTTATGGGTGGAGTGCTGCATTGTTATGGATGGACTGCTGCATTGTTATGGATGGAGTGCTGCATTGTTAAGGATGGAGTGCTGCATTGTTAAGGATGGAGTGCTGCATTGTGCGGAGGGAGTGCTGCATTGTTATGGATGGAGTGTTGCCTTGTTACGGATGGACTGCTGCATTGTTATGGGTGGAGTGCTGCATTGTTATGGATGGACTGCTGCATTGTTATGGATGCAGTGCTGCATTGTTATGGGTGGAGTGCTGCATTGTTATGGATGGACTGCTGCATTGTTTTGGATGGAGTGTTGCATTGTTATAGATGGACTGCTGCATTGTTATGGATGGACTGCTGCATTGTTACGGATGGAGTGCTGCATTGTTACGGATGGACTGCTGCATTGTTTTGGATGGACTGCTGCATTGTTATGGATGGACTGCTGCATTGTTATGGATGGACTGCTGCATTGTTATGGATGGACTGCTGCATTGTTATAGATGGAGTGCTGCATTGTTATGGATGGACTGCTGCATTGTTATGGATGGAGTGCTGCATTGTTATGGATGGAGTGTTGCATTGTTATAGATGGACTGCTGCATTGTTATGGATGGAGTGTTGCATTGTTATGGATGGACTGCTGCATTATTATGGATGGAGTGCTGCATTGTTATGGATGGACTGCTGCATTGTTATGGATGGACTGCTGCATTGTTATGGATGGAGTGCTGCATTGTTATGGATGGAGTGTCGCATTGTTATGGATGGAGTGCTGCATTGTTACGGATGGAGTGTTGCATTGTTATAGATGGACTGCTGCATTGTTATGGATGGAGTGCTGCATTGTTATGGATGGAGTGTTGCATTGTTATGGATGGAGTGCTGCATTGTTACGGATGGAGTGTTGCATTGTTATGGATGGACTGCTGCATTGTTATGGATGGAGTGTTGCATTGTTATAGATGGACTGCTGCATTGTTATGGATGGAGTGTTGCATTGTTATGGATGGACTGCTGCATTATTATGGATGGACTGCTGCATTGTTATGGATGGACTGCTGCATTGTGATGGATGGAGTGTTGCATTTGGTCGGTGACCTTTTGAGGAAGTTGCCAGTGGATTGTATTAGCCTTTTCACTTTTACACTAATGTTGGTGAAGGTCTGCTGGATTTTATTATTGTGGTATAGTCTTGTTACGGAGTGGGTGCTGCATTGTTATGGATGGAGTGCTGCATTGTTACGGAGGGAGTGCTGCATTGTTGCGGAGGGAGTGCTGCATTGTTACGGAGGGAGTGCTGCATTGTTACGGAGGGAGTGCTGCATTGTTACGGAGGGAGTGCTGCATTGCTACGGAGGGAGTGCTGCATTGTTACGGAGGGAGTGCTGCATTGTTACGGAGGGAGTGCTGCATTGTTACGGAGGGAGTGCTGCATTGTTGCGGAGGGAGTGCTGCATTGTTACGTTGGGACTGCTTCGTTGTTACGGAGGGAGTGCTGCATCGTTACGGAGGGAGTGCTGCATTGTTACGTTGGGACTGCTTCATTGTTACGGAGGGAGTGCTGCATCGTTACGGAGGGAGTGCTGCATTGTTGCGGAGGGAGTGCTGCATTGTTATGTTGGGACTGCTTCATCGTTACGGAGGGAGTGCTGCATCGTTACGGAGGTAGTGCTGCATTGTTACGGAGGGAGTGCTGCATTGTTACGGAGGGGGTGCTGCATTGTTACGGAGGGGGTGCTGCATTGTTACAGAGGGAGTGCTACATTGTTACAGAGGGAGTGCTACATTGTTACGGAGGGAGTGCTACATTGGTGTGGAGGGAGTGCTGCATAGTGTGGAGGGAGTGCTGCGTTATGCGGACGGAGTGCTGCGTTGTGCGGAGGGAGCGCTGCATTGTGCGGAGGGAGCGCTGCATTGTGCGGAGGGAGCGCTGCATTGTGCGGAGGGAGCGCTGCATTGTGCGGAGGGAGTGCGGAATTGTTATGGAGGGAGTGCTGCATTGTTACGGACGGACTGCTGCATTGTTACGGACGGAGTGCTGCATTGTGCGGAGGGAGCGCTGCATTGTTATGGATGGAGTGCTGCATTGTGCGGAGGGAGTGCTGCATTGTTATGGATGGAGTGCTGCATTGTTAAGGATGGAGTGCTGCATTGTTAAGGATGGAGTGCTGCATTGGGCAGAGGGAGTGCTGCATTGTTATGGATGGAGTGTTGCCTTGTTACGGATGGACTGCTGCATTGTTATGGATGGAGTGCTACATTGTTACGGATGGAGTGCTGCATTGTGCGGAGGGAGTGCTGCATTGTTATGGATGGACTGCTGCATTGTTATGGATGGACTGCTGCATTGTTATGGATGGAGCGCTACATTGTTACGGATGGACTGCTGCATTGTTTTGGATGGACTGCTGCATTGTTATGGATGGAGTTTTGCATTGTTACGGATGGAGTGCTGCATTGTTACGGATGGAGTGCTGCATTGTTACGGATGGAGTGCTGCATTGTTATGGATGGAGTGCTGCATTGTTATGGATGGAGTGCTGCATTGTTATGGATGGACTGCTGCATTGTTATGGATGGAGTGTTGCATTGTTATGGATGGAGTGCTGCATTGTTATGGATGGACTGCTGCATTGTTATGGATGGAGTGTTGCATTGTTATGGATGGACTGCTGCATTGTTATGGATGGACTGCTGCATTGTTATGGATGGACTGCTGCATTGTGATGGATGGACTGCTGCATTGTTATGGATGGACTGCTGCATTGTGATGGATGGAGTGTTGCATTTGGTCGGTGACCTTTTGAGGAAGTTGCCAGTGGATTGTATTAGCCTTTTCACTTTTACACTAATGTTGGTGAAGGTCTGCTGGATTTTATTATTGTGGTATAGTCTTGTTATGGAGGGAGTGATGCATTATTATGGAGGGAGTGATGCATTGTTATGGAGGGAGTGCTGAATTGTTACGGAGGGAGTGCTGCATTGTTATGGAGGGAGTGCTGCATCATTACGTAGGGAGTGCTGCATTGGTGCGGAGGGAGTGCTGCATTGTGCGGAGGGAGTGCTGCATTGTGCGGAGGGAGTGCTGCATTGTGCGGAGGGAGTGCTGCATTGTGCGGAGGGAGTGCTGCATTGTGTGGAGGGAGTGCTGCATTGTGCGGAGGGAGTGCTGCATTGTGCGGAGGGAGTGCTGCATTGTGCGGAGGGAGTGCTGCATTGCTACGGAGGGAGTGCTGCATTGTTACGAAGGGAGTGCTGCATTGTTACGGAGGGAGTGCTGCATTGTTACGGAGGGAGTGCTGCATTGTTGCGGAGGGAGTGCTGCATTGTTACGTTGGGGCTGCTTCATTGTTACGGAGGGAGTGCTGCATCGTTACGGAGGGAGTGCTGCATTGTTACGTTGGGACTGCTTCATTGTTATGGAGGGAGTGCTGCATCGTTACGGAGGGAGTGCTGCATTGTTGCGGAGGGAGTGCTGCATTGTTATGTTGGGACTGCTTCATCGTTACGGAGGGAGTGCTGCATCGTTACGGAGGGAGTGCTGCATTGTTACGGAGGGAGTGCTGCATTGTTACGGAGGGGGTGCTGCATTGTTACGGAGGGGGTGCTGCATTGTTACAGAGGGAGTGCTACATTGTTACAGAGGGAGTGCTACATTGTTACAGAGGGAGTGCTGCATTGGTGTGGAGGGAGTGCTGCATAGTGTGGAGGGAGAGCTGCATTGTGCGGAGGGAGCGCTGCATTGTGCGGAGGGAGCGCTGCATTGTGCGGAGGGAGCGCTGCATTGTGCGGAGGGAGCGCTGCATTGTGCGGAGGGAGCGCTGCATTGTGCGGAGGGAGCGCTGCATTGTGCGGAGGGAGTGCTGCATTGTGCGGAGGGAGTGCGGAATTGTTATGGAGGGAGTGCTGCATTGTTACGGACGGAATGCTGCATTGTTACGGACGGAGTGCTGCATTGTGCGGAGGGAGTGCTGCATTGTTATGGATGGAGTGCTGCATTGTTATGGATGGAGTGCTGCATTGTTAAGGATGGAGTGCTGCATTGTTAAGGATGGAGTGCTGCATTGTGCGGAGGGAGTGCTGCATTGTTATGGATGGAGTGTTGCCTTGTTACGGATGGACTGCTGCATTGTTATGGGTGGAGTGCTGCATTGTTATGGATGGACTGCTGCATTGTTATGGATGGAGTGCTGCATTGTTATGGATCGGCTGCTGCATTGTTACGGATGGAGTGCTGCATTGTTACGGATGGACTGCTGCATTGTTATGGATGGAGTGTTGCATTGTTATGGATGGAGTGCTGCATTGTTATGGATGGAGTGCTGCATTGTGCGGAGGGAGTGCTGCATTGTTATGGATGGACTGCTGCATTGTTATGGATGGACTGCTGCATTGTTATGGATGGACTGCTGCATTGTTATAGATGGAGTGCTGCATTGTTATGGATGGACTGCTGCATTGTTATGGATGGAGTGCTGCATTGTTATGGATGGAGTGTTGCATTGTTATAGATGGACTGCTGCATTGTTATGGATGGAGTGTTGCATTGTTATGGATGGACTGCTGCATTATTATGGATGGAGTGCTGCATTGTTATGGATGGACTGCTGCATTGTTATGGATGGACTGCTGCATTGTTATGGATGGAGTGCTGCATTGTTATGGATGGAGTGTTGCATTGTTATGGATGGAGTGCTGCATTGTTACGGATGGAGTGTTGCATTGTTATAGATGGACTGCTGCATTGTTATGGATGGAGTGCTGCATTGTTATGGATGGAGTGTTGCATTGTTATGGATGGAGTGCTGCATCACATAGATTACATAGAACATACAGTGCAGAAGGAGGCCATTCGGCCCATCGAGTCTGCACCGACCCACATTAATCCCTCACTTCCACCTTATCCCCGCAACCCAATAACCCCTCCCAACCCTTATGGACACTACGGGTAATTTCGCATGGCCAATCCACCTAACCTGCACGTCTTTGGACTGTGGGAGGAAACCGGAGCACCCGGAGGAAACCCACGCGGACACGGGGAGAACGTGCAAACTCCGCACAGACAGTGACCCAGCGGGGAATCGAACCTGGGACCCTGGCGCTGTGAAGCCACAGTGCTAATCACTTGTGCTACCGTGCTGCCATTGTTACGGATGGAGTGTTGCATTGTTATGGATGGACTGCTGCATTGTTATGGATGGAGTGTTGCATTGTTATAGATGGACTGCTGCATTGTTATGGATGGAGTGTTGCATTGTTATGGATGGACTGCTGCATTATTATGGATGGACTGCTGCATTGTTATGGATGGACTGCTGCATTGTGATGGATGGAGTGTTGCATTTGGTCGGTGACCTTTTGAGGAAGTTGCCAGTGGATTGTATTAGCCTTTTCACTTTTACACTAATGTTGGTGAAGGTCTGCTGGATTTTATTATTGTGGTATAGTGTTGTTACGGAGTGGGTGCTGCATTGTTATGGATGGAGTGCTGCATTGTTACGGAGGGAGTGCTGCATTGTTGCGGAGGGAGTGCTGCATTGTTACGGAGGGAGTGCTGCATTGTTACGGAGGGAGTGCTGCATTGTTACGGAGGGAGTGCTGCATTGCTACGGAGGGAGTGCTGCATTGTTACGGAGGGAGTGCTGCATTGTTACGGAGGGAGTGCTGCATTGTTACGGAGGGAGTGCTGCATTGTTGCGGAGGGAGTGCTGCATTGTTACGTTGGGACTGCTTCATTGTTACGGAGGGAGTGCTGCATCGTTACGGAGGGAGTGCTGCATTGTTACGTTGGGACTGCTTCATTGTTACGGAGGGAGTGCTGCATCGTTACGGAGGGAGTGCTGCATTGTTGCGGAGGGAGTGCTGCATTGTTATGTTGGGACTGCTTCATCGTTATGTTGGGACTGCTTCATCGTTACGGAGGGAGTGCTGCATCGTTACGGAGGGAGTGCTGCATTGTTACGGAGGGAGTGCTGCATTGTTACGGAGGGGGTGCTGCATTGTTACGGAGGGGGTGCTGCATTGTTACAGAGGGAGTGCTACATTGTTACAGAGGGAGTGCTACATTGTTACAGAGGGAGTGCTACATTGTTACGGAGGGAGTGCTACATTGGTGTGGAGGGAGTGCTGCATAGTGTGGAGGGAGTGCTGCGTTATGCGGACGGAGTGCTGCGTTGTGCGGAGGGAGCGCTGCATTGTGCGGAGGGAGCGCTGCATTGTGCGGAGGGAGCGCTGCATTGTGCGGAGGGAGCGCTGCATTGTGCGGAGGGAGCGCTGCATTGTGCGGAGGGAGTGCGGAATTGTTATGGAGGGAGTGCTGCATTGTTACGGACGGACTGCTGCATTGTTACGGACGGAGTGCTGCATTGTGCGGAGGGAGCGCTGCATTGTTATGGATGGAGTGCTGCATTGTGCGGAGGGAGTGCTGCATTGTTATGGATGGAGTGCTGCATTGTTAAGGATGGAGTGCTGCATTGTTAAGGATGGAGTGCTGCATTGTGCAGAGGGAGTGCTGCATTGTTATGGATGGAGTGTTGCCTTGTTACGGATGGACTGCTGCATTGTTATGGATGGAGTGCTACATTGTTACGGATGGAGTGCTGCATTGTGCGGAGGGAGTGTTGCCTTGTTAAGGATGGACTGCTGCATTGTTTTGGATGGAGTGCTGCATTGTGCGGAGGGAGTGCTGCATTGTTATGGATGGACTGCTGCATTGTTATGGATGGACTGCTGCATTGTTATGGATGGAGCGCTACATTGTTACGGATGGACTGCTGCATTGTTTTGGATGGACTGCTGCATTGTTATGGATGGAGTTTTGCATTGTTACGGATGGAGTGCTGCATTGTTACGGATGGAGTGCTGCATTGTTACGGATGGAGTGCTGCATTGTTATGGATGGAGTGCTGCATTGTTATGGATGGAGTGCTGCATTGTTATGGATGGACTGCTGCATTGTTATGGATGGAGTGTTGCATTGTTATGGATGGAGTGCTGCATTGTTATGGATGGACTGCTGCATTGTTATGGATGGACTGCTGCATTGTTATGGATGGACTGCTGCATTGTGATGGATGGACTGCTGCATTGTTATGGATGGACTGCTGCATTGTGATGGATGGAGTGTTGCATTGTTATAGATGGACTGCTGCATTGTTATGGATGGAGTGTTGCATTGTTATGGATGGACTGCTGCATTATTATGGATGGACTGCTGCATTGTTATGGATGGACTGCTGCATTGTGATGGATGGAGTGTTGCATTTGGTCGGTGACCTTTTGAGGAAGTTGCCAGTGGATTGTATTAGCCTTTTCACTTTTACACTAATGTTGGTGAAGGTCTGCTGGATTTTATTATTGTGGTATAGTCTTGTTACGGAGTGGGTGCTGCATTGTTATGGATGGAGTGCTGCATTGTTACGGAGGGAGTGCTGCATTGTTGCGGAGGGAGTGCTGCATTGTTACGGAGGGAGTGCTGCATTGTTACGGAGGGAATGCTGCATTGTTACGGAGGGAGTGCTGCATTGCTACGGACGGAGTGCTGCATTGTGCGGAGGGAGCGCTGCATTGTTATGGATGGAGTGCTGCATTGTGCGGAGGGAGTGCTGCATTGTTATGGATGGAGTGCTGCATTGTTAAGGATGGAGTGCTGCATTGTTAAGGATGGAGTGCTGCATTGTGCAGAGGGAGTGCTGCATTGTTATGGATGGAGTGTTGCCTTGTTACGGATGGACTGCTGCATTGTTATGGATGGAGTGCTACATTGTTACGGATGGAGTGCTGCATTGTGCGGAGGGAGTGTTGCCTTGTTAAGGATGGACTGCTGCATTGTTTTGGATGGAGTGCTGCATTGTGCGGAGGGAGTGCTGCATTGTTATGGATGGACTGCTGCATTGTTATGGATGGACTGCTGCATTGTTATGGATGGAGCGCTACATTGTTACGGATGGACTGCTGCATTGTTTTGGATGGACTGCTGCATTGTTATGGATGGAGTTTTGCATTGTTACGGATGGAGTGCTGCATTGTTACGGATGGAGTGCTGCATTGTTACGGATGGAGTGCTGCATTGTTATGGATGGAGTGCTGCATTGTTATGGATGGAGTGCTGCATTGTTATGGATGGACTGCTGCATTGTTATGGATGGAGTGTTGCATTGTTATGGATGGAGTGCTGCATTGTTATGGATGGACTGCTGCATTGTTATGGATGGACTGCTGCATTGTTATGGATGGACTGCTGCATTGTGATGGATGGACTGCTGCATTGTTATGGATGGACTGCTGCATTGTGATGGATGGAGTGTTGCATTGTTATAGATGGACTGCTGCATTGTTATGGATGGAGTGTTGCATTGTTATGGATGGACTGCTGCATTATTATGGATGGACTGCTGCATTGTTATGGATGGACTGCTGCATTGTGATGGATGGAGTGTTGCATTTGGTCGGTGACCTTTTGAGGAAGTTGCCAGTGGATTGTATTAGCCTTTTCACTTTTACACTAATGTTGGTGAAGGTCTGCTGGATTTTATTATTGTGGTATAGTCTTGTTACGGAGTGGGTGCTGCATTGTTATGGATGGAGTGCTGCATTGTTACGGAGGGAGTGCTGCATTGTTGCGGAGGGAGTGCTGCATTGTTACGGAGGGAGTGCTGCATTGTTACGGAGGGAGTGCTGCATTGTTACGGAGGGAGTGCTGCATTGCTACGGAGGGAGTGCTGCATTGTTACGGAGGGAGTGCTGCATTGTTACGGAGGGAGTGCTGCATTGTTGCGGAGGGAGTGCTGCATTGTTACGTTGGGACTGCTTCATTGTTACGGAGGGAGTGCTGCATCGTTACGGAGGGAGTGCTGCATTGTTACGTTGGGACTGCTTCATTGTTACGGAGGGAGTGCTGCATCGTTACGGAGGGAGTGCTGCATTGTTGCGGAGGGAGTGCTGCATTGTTATGTTGGGACTGCTTCATCGTTACGGAGGGAGTGCTGCATCGTTACGGAGGGAGTGCTGCATTGTTACAGAGGGAGTGCTACATTGTTACAGAGGGAGTGCTACATTGTTACGGAGGGAGTGCTACATTGGTGTGGAGGGAGTGCTGCATAGTGTCGAGGGAGTGCTGCGTTATGCGGGCGGAGTGCGGCGTTGTGCGGAGGGAGCGCTGCATTGTGCGGAGGGAGCGCTGCATTGTGCAGAGGGAGCGCTGCATTGTGCGGAGGGAGCGCTGCATTGTGCGGAGGGAGTGCGGAATTGTTATGGAGGGAGTGCTGCATTGTTACGGACGGACTGCTGCATTGTTACGGACGGAGTGCTGCATTGTGCGGAGGGAGCGCTGCATTGTTATGGATGGAGTGCTGCATTGTGCGGAGGGAGTGCTGCATTGTTATGGATGGAGTGCTGCATTGTTAAGGATGGAGTGCTGCATTGTTAAGGATGGAGTGCTGCATTGTGCAGAGGGAGTGCTGCATTGTTATGGATGGAGTGTTGCCTTGTTACGGATGGACTGCTGCATTGTTATGGATGGAGTGCTACATTGTTACGGATGGAGTGCTGCATTGTTATGGATGGAGTGCTACATTGTTACGGATGGAGTGCTGCATTGTGCGGAGGGAGTGTTGCCTTGTTAAGGATGGACTGCTGCATTGTTTTGGATGGAGTGTTGCATTGTGCGGAGGGAGTGCTGCATTGTTATGGATGGACTGCTGCATTGTTATGGATGGACTGCTGCATTGTTATGGATGGAGCGCTACATTGTTACGGATGGACTGCTGCATTGTTTTGGATGGACTGCTGCATTGTTATGGATGGAGTTTTGCATTGTTACGGATGGAGTGCTGCATTGTTACGGATGGAGTGCTGCATTGTTACGGATGGAGTGCTGCATTGTTATGGATGGAGTGCTGCATTGTTATGGATGGAGTGCTGCATTGTTATGGATGGACTGCTGCATTGTTATGGATGGAGTGTTGCATTGTTATGGATGGAGTGCTGCATTGTTATGGATGGACTGCTGCATTGTTATGGATGGAGTGTTGCATTGTTATGGATGGACTGCTGCATTGTTATGGATGGACTGCTGCATTGTGATGGATGGACTGCTGCATTGTTATGGATGGACTGCTGCATTGTGATGGATGGAGTGTTGCATTTGGTCGGTGACCTTTTGAGGAAGTTGCCAGTGGATTGTATTAGCCTTTTCACTTTTACACTAATGTTGGTGAAGATCTGCTGGATTTTATTATTGTGGTATAGTCTTGTTATGGAGGGAGTGATGCATTATTATGGAGGGAGTGATGCATTGTTATGGAGGGAGTGCTGAATTGTTACGGAGGGAGTGCTGCATTGTTACGGAGGGAGTGCTGCATCATTACGTAGGGAGTGCTGCATTGGTGCGGAGGGAGTGCTGCATTGTGCGGAGGGAGTGCTGCATTGTGCGGAGGGAGTGCTGCATTGTGCGGAGGGAGTGCTGCATTGTGCGGAGGGAGTGCTGCATTGTGCGGAGGGAGTGCTGCATTGTGCGGAGGGAGTGCTGCATTGTGCGGAGGGAGTGCTGCATTGTGCGGAGGGAGTGCTGCATTGTGCGGAGGGAGTGCTGCATTGTGCGGAGGGAGTGCTGCATTGTGCGGAGGGAGTGCTGCATTGTGCGGAGGGAGTGCTGCATTGTGCGGAGGGAGTGCTGCATTGTGCGGAGGGAGTGCTGCATTGTGCGGAGGGAGTGCTGCATTGTGCGGAGGGAGTGCTGCATTGTGCGGAGGGAGTGCGGAATTGTTATGGAGGGAGTGCTGCATTGTTACGGAGGGAGTGCTGCATCGTTACGGAGGGAGTGTTGCATCGTTACGGAGCGAGTGCTGCATCCTTACGGAGGGAGTGCTGCATTGCTACAGAGGGAGTGCTGCATTGTTACAGAGGGAGTGCTGCATTGGTGTGGAGGGAGTGCTGCATCGTTACGGAGCGAGTGCTGCATTGTTACGGAGGGAGTGCTTCATTGGTGTGGAGGGAGTGCTGCATAGTGTGGAGGGAGTGCTGCATTGTGCGGAGGGAGTGCTGTATTGTGCGGAGGGAGTGCGGAATTGTTATGGAGGGAGTGCTGCATTGTTACGGACGGAGTGCTGCATTGTTACGGACGGGGTGCTGCATTGTGCGCAGGGAGTGCTGCATTGTCCTGGATCGAGTGCTGCATTGTTCTGGATGGAGTGCTGCATTGTTATGGATGGAGTGCTGCATTGTTAAGGATGGAGTGCTGCATTGTTAAGGATGGAGTGCTGCATTGTGCGGAGGGAGTGCTGCATTGTTATAGAAGAAGTGCGGGATTGTTATGGATGGACTGCTGCATTGTTATGGAGTGTTGCATTGTTACTGATGGAGTGATGCATTGTTATGGATGGACTGCTGCATTGTTATGGATGGACTGCTGCATTGTTATGGATGGAGTGTTGCATTGTTAAGGATGGACTGCTGCATTGTTATGGATGGAGTGTTGCATTGTTACGGATGGAGTGTTGCATTGTTATGGATGGAGTGTTGCATTTGGCCGGTGACCTTTTGAGGAAGCTGCCATTGGTTGTATTAGCCTTTTCACTTTTACACTAATGTTGGTGAAGGTCTGCTGGATTTTATTATTGTGGTATAGTCTTGTTACGGAGGGAGTGCTGCATCGTTACGGAGGGAGTGCTGCATTGTTGCGGAGGGAGTGCTGCATTGTTACGGACGGAGTGCTGCATTGTTGCGGAGGGAGTGCTGCATCGTTAGGGAGGGAGTGCTGCATTGTTACGGAGGGAGTGCTGCATCGTTACGGAGGGAGTGCTGCATCGTTACGGAGGGAGTGCTGCATCGTTACGGAGGGAGTGCTGCATCGTTACGGATGGAGTGCTGCATTGTTACGGATGGAGTGCTGCATTGTTATGGATGGAGTGCTGCATTATATGTATGGAGTGCTGCATTGGTATGTATGGAGTGCTGCATTGGTAAGTATGGAGTGCTGCATCGTTCCGGAGGGTGTGCTGCATCGTTACGGAGGGAGTGCTGCATCGTTACGGAGGGAGTGCTGCATCGTTACAGAGGGAGTGCTGCATCGTTACAGAGGGAGTGCTGCATCGTTACAGAGGGAGTGCTGCATCGTTACAGAGGGAGTGCTGCATCGTTACAGAGGGAGTGCTGCATCGTTACAGAGGGAGTGCTGCATTGTTACGGATGGAGTGCTGCATTATATGTATGGAGTGCTGCATTGGTATGTATGGAGTGCTGCATTGGTATGCATGGAGTGCTGCATTGGTATGCATGGAGTGCTGCATCGTTCCGGAGGGTGTGCTGCATCGTTACGGAGGGAGTGCTGCATCGTTACGGATGGAGCGCTGCATTGGTATGTATGGAGTGCTGCATCGTTACGGAGGGAGTGCTGCATCGTTACAGAGGGAGTGCTGCATCGTTACAGAGGGAGTGCTGCATCGTTACAGAGGGAGTGCTGCATCGTTACAGAGGGAGTGCTGCATCGTTACAGAGGGAGTGCTGCATCGTTACAGAGGGAGTGCTGCATCGTTACAGAGGGAGTGCTGCATCGTTACAGAGGGAGTGCTGCATCGTTACAGAGGGAGTGCTGCATTGGTATGTATGGAGTGCTGCATTGTTGGAGGTGCTGTTGGTAGGATCAAACATTACATGAAGCCCCACTCCACCTATTGAACATTCATGTGGGTGCAGAAGACCCAATGGCACTGCAGTGTGCTCACAGGTCTGGCATTCCAGCTAGATCTGGAATTTGTTGGGCCCGTCGATATATTGTGCAACATCTTCACTTCCCAGACTGGCGCAGTGGGAGGTTCCCTTCTGAGACCGAGACTAAGGCACATCAGTGTGTGTGTCGGTGGAGGGGGGGTGGGGGGGGAAGAGAGAAAACGGGAGCTCAGTCCTGCAGCTGGACAGAATTGGAAACTGCTCTCTAGGAACACACTCAGACACCTGACATTACAGAGGAGTTCCATTCGCCAGCATTAACACCCCTTACTTTGAGAGTGTACCAATAATAAATCAAATCCACAAGGAGATGAAATAAATCACAACCCTGAGAATGCAGGCACATTAAACACTGGGGCAAAAATAAAAAACTGCACAACTATCTCATCAATATTCGCAGTCACACCGTACTGGGAGAACACAACGTCACTTACCAAGCGATCTCCACCATTCAGGATTTTACATTGCTTCACACACAAGTATGATGGAAGACCTGTCGGATGGGGAGAACACATTAGATGAATCAGAGTGAAAAATTATATTACACAAAAATTTCTGAATTAAAGAAAAAAAATCTGACTGTAACGATCAATTCTGGACACGGCTAATACAACAGCAAGAGAACAGGGACACAGCTGTCAACATCTTGCATGGGCTCATCTGCTTTAACCACTGAGGTGGTGATGGGGGGACGGGGACGGGGGGAAGGGGGATGGGGGGGGGATGCAGGATCGAGACCAGGATGTGTTACCAAATTTATCACCGAGCAGAACAGGTACTGCCAGAAGTGAACATGGAATCTCTGCATTTTTCCAGTGGACATTGCAGAAAGAGATGGATCCTTACTGGTGTTTGCTGCAGCTGAGAAAGTCAGCTCACTCTGGCCAGCTGCCAGCATTCGTCAGTCAGTCAGTGAATCAGTCAGTGAATCAGTGAATCAGTCGGTGAATCAGTGAACCAGTCGGTGAATCAGTCAGTCAGTCGGTGAATCAGTCAGTCAGTCGGTGAATCAGTCAGTCAGTCGGTGAATCAGTCAGTCAGTCGGTGAATCAGTCAGTCAGTCGGTGAATCAGTCAGTCAGTCGGTGAATCAGTCAGTCAGTCGGTGAATCAGTCAGTCAGTCGGTGAATCAGTCAGTCAGTCGCTGAATCAGTCAGTCAGTCGCTGAATCAGTCAGTCAGTCGCTGAATCAGTCAGTCAGTCGCTGAATCAGTCAGTCAGTCGCTGAATCAGTCAGTCAGTCGCTGAATCAGTCAGTCAGTCGCTGAATCAGTCAGTCAGTCGGTGAATCAGTCAGTCAGTCGGTGAATCAGTCAGTCAGTCAGTGAATCAGTCAGTCAGTCAGTGAATCAGTCAGTCAGTCAGTGAATCAGTCAGTCAGTCAGTGAATCAGTCAGTCTGTGAATCAGTCAGTCTGTGAATCAGTCAGTCTGTGAATCAGTCAGTCTGTGAATCAGTCAGTCTGTGAATCAGTCAGTCTGAGAATCAGTCAGTCAGAGAATCAGTCAGTCAGTCTGCGAATCAGTCAGTCAGTCTGCGAATCAGTCAGTCAGTCAGTCTGCGAATCAGTCAGTCAGCGAATCAGTCAGTCAGTGAATGAATCAGTCAGTGAGTCAGTAACTGACTCAGGCAGTCAGTCAGTCAGTCAGTGGATCAATGAATCAGTGAATCAGTCAGTCGGTGAATCAGTCAGTCGGTGAATCAGTCAGTCGGCGAATCAGTCAGTCGGCGAATCAGTCAGACGGTGAATCAGTCAGTCAGCGAATCAGTCAGTCAGTGAGTGAATCAGTCAGTGAGTCAGTAACTGACTCAGGCAGTCAGTCAGTCAGTGAGTGGATCAATGAATCAGTGAATCAGTCAGTAGGTGTATCAGTCAGTCGGTGAATCAGTCAGTCGGTGAATCAGTCAGTCAGCGAATCAGTCAGTCAGTGAGTGAATCAGTCAGTGAGTCAGTAACTGACTCAGGCAGTCAGTCAGTCAGTCAGTGGATCAATGAATCAGTGAATCAGTCAGTCGGTGAATCAGTCAGTCGGCGAATCAGTCAGTCGGCGAATCAGTCAGTCGGCGAATCAGTCAGTCGGCGAATCAGTCAGTCGGCGAATCAGTCAGTCGGCGAATCAGTCAGTCGGCGAATCAGTCAGTCGGCGAATCAGTCAGTCGGCGAATCAGTCAGTCGGCGAATCAGTCAGTCGGCGAATCAGTCAGTCGGCGAATCAGTCAGTCGGCGAATCAGTCAGTCGGCGAATCAGTCAGTCGGCGAATCAGTCAGTCTGCGAATCAGTCAGTCTGCGAATCAGTCAGTCTGCGAATCAGTCAGTCTGCGAATCAGTCAGTCTGCGAATCAGTCAGTCTGCGAATCAGTCAGTCTGCGTATCAGTCAGTCTGCGTATCAGTCAGTCTGCGAATCAGTCAGTCAGTCTGCGAATCAGTCAGTCAGTCTGCGAATCAGTCAGTCAGTCTGCGAATCAGTCAGTCAGTCTGCGAATCAGTCAGTCAGTCTGCGAATCAGTCAGTCAGTCTGCGAATCAGTCAGTCAGTCTGCGAATCAGTCAGTCAGTCTGCGAATCAGTCAGTCAGTCTGCGAATCAGTCAGTCAGTCTGCGAATCAGTCAGTCAGTCTGCGAATCAGTCAGTCAGTCTGCGAATCAGTCAGTCAGTCAGCGAATCAGTAAGTCAGTCAGCGAATCAGTCAGTCAGGGAATCAGTCAGTCAGTCAGCGAATCAGTCAGTCAGTCAGCGAATCAGTCAGTCAGTGAGTGAATCAGTCAGTCAGTCAGCGAATCAGTCAGCGAGTGAATCAGTCAGTCAGTCAGCGAATCAGTCAGCGAGTGAATCAGTCAGTCAGTCAGCGAATCAGTCAGCGAGTGAATCAGTCAGTCAGTCAGCGAATCAGTCCGCGAGTGAATCAGTCAGTCAGTCAGCGAATCAGTCAGCGAGTGAATCAGTCAGTCAGCGAGTGAATCAGTCAGTCAGTCTGCGAATCAGTCAGTCAGTGAGTGAATCAGTCAGTCAGTCAGTGAATCAGTCAGTCAGTCAGTGGGCGAATCAGTCAGTGGGCGAATCAGTCAGTCAGTGGGCGAATCAGTCAGTCAGTGGGCGAATCAGTGAGTCAGTGGGCGAATCAGTGAGTCAGTGGGCGAATCAGTGAGCGAATCAGTGAGTCAGTGGGCGAATCAGTGAGTCAGTGGGCGAATCAGTGAGTCAGTGGGCGAATCAGTGAGTCAGTGGGCGAATCAGTGAGTCAGTGGGCGAATCAGTGAGTCAGTGGGCGAATCAGTGAGTCAGTGGGCGAATCAGTGAGTCAGTGGGCGAATCAGTGAGTCAGTGGGCGAATCAGTGAGTCAGTGGGCGAATCAGTGAGTCAGTGGGCGAATCAGTCAGTCAGTGGGCGAATCAGTCAGTCAGTGGGCGAATCAGTCAGTCAGTGGGCGAATCAGTGAGTCAGTGGGCGTATCAGTCAGTCAGTGGGCGAATCAGTCAGTCAGTGGGCGAATCAGTCAGTCAGTGGGCGAATCAGTCAGTCAGTGGGCGAATCAGTCAGTCAGTGGGCGAATCAGTCAGTCAGTGGGCGAATCAGTCAGTCAGTGGGCGAATCAGTCAGTCAGTGGGCGAATCAGTCAGTCAGTGGGCGAATCAGTCAGTCAGTGGGCGAATCAGTCAGTCAGTGGGCGAATCAGTCAGTCAGTGGGCGAATCAGTCAGTCAGTGGGCGAATCAGTCAGTCAGTGGGCGAATCAGTCAGTCAGTGGGCGAATCAGTCAGTCAGTGGGCGAATCAGTCAGTCAGTGGGCGAATCAGTCAGTCAGTGGGCGAATCAGTCAGTCAGTGGGCGAATCAGTCAGTCAGTGGGCGAATCAGTCAGTCAGTGGGCGAATCAGTCAGTCAGTGGGCGAATCAGTCAGTCAGTGGGCGAATCAGTCAGTCAGTGGGCGAATCAGTCAGTCAGTGGGCGAATCAGTCAGTCAGTGGGCGAATCAGTCAGTCAGTGGGCGAATCAGTCAGTCAGTGGGCGAATCAGTCAGTCAGTGGGCGAATCAGTCAGTCAGTGGGCGAATCAGTCAGTCAGTGGGCGAATCAGTCAGTCAGTGGGCGAATCAGTCAGTCAGTGGGCGAATCAGTCAGTCAGTGGGCGAATCAGTCAGTCAGTGGGCGAATCAGTCAGTCAGTGGGCGAATCAGTCAGTCAGTGGGCGAATCAGTCAGTCAGTGGGCGAATCAGTCAGTCAGTGGGCGAATCAGTCAGTCAGTGGGCGAATCAGTCAGTCAGTGGGCGAATCAGTCAGTCAGTGGGCGAATCAGTCAGTCAGTGGGCAAATCAGTCAGTCAGTGGGCGAATCAGTCAGTCAGTGGGCGAATCAGTCAGTGGGCGAATCAGTCAGTGGGCGAATCAGTCAGTCAGTGGGCGAATCAGTCAGTCAGTGGGCGAATCAGTCAGTCAGTGGGCGAATCAGTCAGTCAGTGGGCGAATCAGTCAGTCAGTGGGCGAATCAGTCAGTCAGTGGGCGAATCAGTCAGTCAGTGGGCGAATCAGTCAGTCAGTCGGCGAATCAGTCAGTCAGTCGCTGAATCAGTCAGTCAGTCGCTGAATCAGTCAGTCAGTCGCTGAATCAGTCAGTCAGTCGCTGAATCAGTCAGTCAGTCGGTGAATCAGTCAGTCAGTCGGTGAATCAGTCAGTCAGTCAGTGAATCAGTCAGTCAGTCAGTGAATCAGTCAGTCAGTCAGTGAATCAGTCAGTCAGTCAGTGAATCAGTCAGTCTGTGAATCAGTCAGTCTGTGAATCAGTCAGTCTGTGAATCAGTCAGTCTGTGAATCAGTCAGTCTGTGAATCAGTCAGTCTGTGAATCAGTCAGTCTGAGAATCAGTCAGTCAGTCTGCGAATCAGTCAGTCAGTCTGCGAATCAGTCAGTCAGTCAGTCTGCGAATCAGTCAGTCAGCGAATCAGTCAGTCAGTGAATGAATCAGTCAGTGAGTCAGTAACTGACTCAGGCAGTCAGTCAGTCAGTCAGTGGATCAATGAATCAGTGAATTAGTCAGTCGGTGAATCAGTCAGTCGGTGAATCAGTCAGTCGGCGAATCAGTCAGACGGTGAATCAGTCAGACGGTGAATCAGTCAGACGGTGAATCAGTCAGTCAGCGAATCAGTCAGTCAGTGAGTGAATCAGTCAGTGAGTCAGTAACTGACTCAGGCAGTCAGTCAGTCAGTGAGTGGATCAATGAATCAGTGAATCAGTCAGTCGGTGTATCAGTCAGTCGGTGAATCAGTCAGGCGGTGAATCAGTCAGTCAGCGAATCAGTCAGTCAGTGAGTGAATCAGTCAGTGAGTCAGTAACTGACTCAGGCAGTCAGTCAGTCAGTCAGTGGATCAATGAATCAGTGAATCAGTCAGTCGGTGAATCAGTCAGTCGGCGAATCAGTCAGTCGGCGAATCAGTCAGTCGGCGAATCAGTCAGTCGGCGAATCAGTCAGTCTGCGAATCAGTCAGTCTGCGAATCAGTCAGTCTGCGAATCAGTCAGTCTGCGAATCAGTCAGTCTGCGAATCAGTCAGTCTGCGTATCAGTCAGTCTGCGTATCAGTCAGTCTGCGAATCAGTCAGTCTGCGAATCAGTCAGTCAGTCTGCGAATCAGTCAGTCAGTCTGCGAATCAGTCAGTCAGTCTGCGAATCAGTCAGTCAGTCTGCGAATCAGTCAGTCAGTCAGCGAATCAGTAAGTCAGTCAGCGAATCAGTCAGTCAGGGAATCAGTCAGTCAGTCAGGGAATCAGTCAGTCAGTCAGCGAATCAGTCAGTCAGTGAGTGAATCAGTCAGTCAGTCAGCGAATCAGTCAGCGAGTGAATCAGTCAGTCAGTCAGCGAATCAGTCAGCGAGTGAATCAGTCAGTCAGTCAGCGAATCAGTCAGCGAGTGAATCAGTCAGTCAGTCAGCGAATCAGTCAGCGAGTGAATCAGTCAGTCAGTCAGTGAATCAGTCAGTCAGTGAGTGAATCAGTCAGTCAGTGAGTGAATCAGTCAGTCAGTCAGTGGGCGAATCAGTCAGTGGGCGAATCAGTCAGTGGGCGAATCAGTCAGTCAGTGGGCGAATCAGTCAGTCAGTGGGCGAATCAGTCAGTCAGTGGGCGAATCAGTCAGTCAGTGGGCGAATCAGTCAGTCAGTGGGCGAATCAGTCAGTCAGTGGGCGAATCAGTGAGTCAGTGGGCGAATCAGTGAGTCAGTGGGCGAATCAGTGAGTCAGTGGGCGAATCAGTGAGTCAGTGGGCGAATCAGTGAGTCAGTGGGCGAATCAGTGAGTCAGTGGGCGAATCAGTGAGTCAGTGGGCGAATCAGTGAGTCAGTGGGCGAATCAGTGAGTCAGTGGGCGAATCAGTGAGTCAGTGGGCGAATCAGTGAGTCAGTGGGCGAATCAGTGAGTCAGTGGGCGAATCAGTGAGTCAGTGGGCGAATCAGTGAGTCAGTGGGCGAATCAGTCAGTCAGTGGGCGAATCAGTCAGTCAGTGGGCGAATCAGTCAGTCAGTGGGCGAATCAGTCAGTCAGTGGGCGAATCAGTCAGTCAGTGGGCGAATCAGTCAGTCAGTGGGCGAATCAGTCAGTCAGTGGGCGAATCAGTCAGTCAGTGGGCGAATCAGTCAGTCAGTGGGCGAATCAGTCAGTCAGTGGGCGAATCAGTCAGTCAGTGGGCGAATCAGTCAGTCAGTGGGCGAATCAGTCAGTCAGTGGGCGAATCAGTCAGTCAGTGGGCGAATCAGTCAGTCAGTGGGCGAATCAGTCAGTCAGTGGGCGAATCAGTCAGTCAGTGGGCGAATCAGTCAGTCAGTGGGCGAATCAGTCAGTCAGTGGGCGAATCAGTCAGTCAGTGGGCGAATCAGTCAGTCAGTGGGCGAATCAGTCAGTCAGTGGGCGAATCAGTCAGTCAGTGGGCGAATCAGTCAGTCAGTGGGCGAATCAGTCAGTCAGTGGGCGAATCAGTCAGTCAGTGGGCGAATCAGTCAGTCAGTGGGCGAATCAGTCAGTCAGTGGGCGAATCAGTCAGTCAGTGGGCGAATCAGTCAGTCAGTGGGCGAATCAGTCAGTCAGTGGGCGAATCAGTCAGTCAGTGGGCGAATCAGTCAGTCAGTGGGCGAATCAGTCAGTCAGTGGGCGAATCAGTCAGTCAGTGGGCGAATCAGTCAGTCAGTGGGCGAATCAGTCAGTCAGTGGGCGAATCAGTCAGTCAGTGGGCGAATCAGTCAGTCAGTGGGCGAATCAGTCAGTCAGTGGGCGAATCAGTCAGTCAGTGGGCGAATCAGTCAGTCAGTGGGCGAATCAGTCAGTCAGTGGGCGAATCAGTCAGTCAGTGGGCGAATCAGTCAGTCAGTGGGCGAATCAGTCAGTCAGTGGGCGAATCAGTCAGTGGGCGAATCAGTCAGTGGGCGAATCAGTCAGTGGGCGAATCAGTCAGTGGGCGACTCAGTCAGTGGGCGACTCAGTCAGTGGGCGAATCAGTCAGTGGGCGAATCAGTCAGTGGGCGAATCAGTCAGTGGGCGAATCAGTCAGTGGGCGAATCAGTCAGTGGGCGAATCAGTCAGTGGGCGAATCAGTCAGTGGGCGAATCAGTCAGTGGGCGAATCAGTCAGTGGGCGAATCAGTCAGTGGGCGAATCAGTCAGTGGGCGAATCAGTCAGTGGGCGAATCAGTCAGTGGGCGAATCAGTCAGTGGGCGAATCAGTCAGTGGGCGAATCAGTCAGTGGGCGAATCAGTCCGTGGGCGAATCAGTCCGTGGGCGAATCAGTCCGTGGGCGAATCAGTCCGTGGGCGAATCAGTCCGTGGGCGAATCAGTCCGTGGGCGAATCAGTCCGTGGGCGAATCAGTCCGTGGGCGAATCAGTCCGTGGGCGAATCAGTCCGTGGGCGAATCAGTCCGTGGGCGAATCAGTCCGTGGGCGAATCAGTCCGTGGGCGAATCAGTCCGTGGGCGAATCAGTCCGTGGGCGAATCAGTCCGTGGGCGAATCAGTCCGTGGGCGAATCAGTCCGTGGGCGAATCAGTCCGTGGGCGAATCAGTCCGTGGGCGAATCAGTCAGTGGGCGAATCAGTCAGTGGGCGAATCAGTCAGTGGGCGAATCAGTCAGTGGGCGAATCAGTCAGTGGGCGAATCAGTCAGTGGGCGAATCAGTCAGTGGGCGAATCAGTCAGTGGGCGAATCAGTCAGTGGGCGAATCAGTCAGTGGGCGAATCAGTCAGTCAGTGGGCGAATCAGTCAGTCAGTGGGCGAATCAGTCAGTCAGTGGGCGAATCAGTCAGTCAGTGGGCGAATCAGTCAGTCAGTGGGCGAATCAGTCAGTCAGTGGGCGAATCAGTCAGTCAGTGGGCGAATCAGTCAGTCAGTGGGCGAATCAGTCAGTCAGTGGGCGAATCAGTCAGTCAGTGGGCGAATCAGTCAGTGGGCGAATCAGTCAGTGGGCGAATCAGTCAGTGGGCGAATCAGTCAGTGGGCGAATCAGTCAGTGGGCGAATCAGTCAGTGGGCGAATCAGTCAGTGGGCGAATCAGTCAGTGGGCGAATCAGTCAGTGGGCGAATCAGTCCGTGGGCGAATCAGTCCGTGGGCGAATCAGTCCGTGGGCGAATCAGTCCGTGGGCGAATCAGTCCGTGGGCGAATCAGTCCGTGGGCGAATCAGTCCGTGGGCGAATCAGTCCGTGGGCGAATCAGTCCGTGGGCGAATCAGTCCGTGGGCGAATCAGTCCGTGGGCGAATCAGTCCGTGGGCGAATCAGTCCGTGGGCGAATCAGTCCGTGGGCGAATCAGTCCGTGGGCGAATCAGTCCGTGGGCGAATCAGTCAGTGGGCGAATCAGTCAGTGGGCGAATCAGTCAGTGGGCGAATCAGTCAGTGGGCGAATCAGTCAGTGGGCGAATCAGTCAGTGGGCGAATCAGTCAGTGGGCGAATCAGTCAGTGGGCGAATCAGTCAGTGGGCGAATCAGTCAGTGGGCGAATCAGTCAGTGGGCGAATCAGTCAGTGGGCGAATCAGTCAGTGGGCGAATCAGTCAGTCAGTGGGCGAATCAGTCAGTCAGTGGGCGAATCAGTCAGTCAGTGGGCGAATCAGTCAGTCAGTGGGCGAATCAGTCAGTCAGTGGGCGAATCAGTCAGTCAGTGGGCGAATCAGTCAGTCAGTGGGCGAATCAGTCAGTCAGTGGGCGAATCAGTCAGTCAGTGGGCGAATCAGTCAGTGGGCGAATCAGTCAGTGGGCGAATCAGTCAGTGGGCGAATCAGTCAGTGGGCGAATCAGTCAGTGGGCGAATCAGTCAGTGGGCGAATCAGTCAGTGGGCGAATCAGTCAGTGGGCGAATCAGTCAGTGGGCGAATCAGTCAGTGGGCGAATCAGTCAGTGGGCGAATCAGTCAGTGGGCGAATCAGTCAGTGGGCGAATCAGACAGTGGGCGAATCAGTCAGTGGGCGAATCAGTCAGTGGGCGAATCAGTCAGTGGGCGAATCAGTCAGTGGGCGAATCAGTCAGTGGGCGAATCAGTCAGTGGGCGAATCAGTCAGTGGGCGAATCAGTCAGGGGCGAATCAGTCAGTCGGCGAATCAGTCAGTGGGCGAATCAGTCAGTGGGCGAATCAGTCAGTGGGCGAATCAGTCAGTGGGCGAATCAGTCAGTGGGCGAATCAGTCAGTGGGCGAATCAGTCAGTGGGCGAATCAGTCAGTGGGCGAATCAGTCAGTGGGCGAATCAGTCAGTGGGCGAATCAGTCAGTGGGCGAATCAGTCAGTGGGCGAATCAGTCAGTGGGCGAATCAGTCAGTGGGCGAATCAGTCAGTGGGCGAATCATTCAGTGGGCGAATCAGTCAGTGGGCGAATCAGTCAGTGGGCGAATCAGTCAGTGGGCGAATCAGTCAGTGGGCGAATCAGTCAGTCAGTGAAAAAAAAGTGCGGGATAAGGAGGGCAACATGGTCATGGACTTAGTGAGGGAGTGAACAAAGTCTATAGAGCGTTTTACCTTAAATTGTATGAATGAAAGCCCCCGCCGGGAGGGGAGGGGATGAAGCAATTCATGGATCAACTGAGGTTTCCAAAGGTGGATGAGGATCTGGTGGATGGATTGGGGACCCCGATATAGCTGGCGGAGATTGTTCAGGGTCCAGGGCACTTGCAGTCGGGCAAGGCCCAGGGGCCGGACGGCTACCCTGTAGAATTCTACAAGAGCTGCTGAGCCCACTTCTGCTAAGGCCCTTTAATGAGGCCAAAGAGAGAGGGACCCTTCCCCCAACAATGTCACAGGCTTTGATTTCACTCATCCTCAAACGAGAGAAAGATCCGCTGCAGTGTGGATCTTATGGACCGATATCGCTCATGAACGTAGACGCCAAACTCTGACCAAGATCTTGGCTGCTATGTTTGAGGACTGTGTCTCTGGGGTGATAGGGGAGGATCAGACAGGCTTCGTCAAGGGCAGGCAATTGAACTCCAATGTACGGATGCTCCTAAACATCACCATGATGCCCTCGGAGGGAGGGGAGGCAGAAGTAGTGGCGGCAATGGACGCAGAGAAAGACTTTGACCGGGTGGAATGGGAGTACCTGTGGGAAGCGTAAGAAGGTTTGGATTCGGTGAGGGGGTCATAGATTGGGTCCAGCTCTTCTACCAGGCCCCCGTGGCAAGTTTGTGCACGGGTGCGGTCGGAATAGTTTAAGCTCCACCGGGGGACGAGGCAGGGGTGCCCCCTCTCCCCCTTACTATTCGCCCTTGCGATAGAGCCATTGGCCATAGTGCTGCGGGCTTCAAAGAACTGGCAGCGGTTGGTTTCCGGGGGGGGGGGGGGGGGGGGGGCGCATAGGGTCTCGCTCTATGCGGATGATCTGCTCCTGTACATCTTGGACCCACCAGAGGGGATGGGGGAGGTCATGCAGATTCTGAGGGACTTTGGCGATTTCTCGGGGTACAAATTAAACGAGGAGAAAAGAGAGATGTTCGTGATCCAAGCTAAGGGGCAGGAAAGGGGCTGGGAGAGCTTCCGCTTAGGATGGTTGAGATACCTAGGCATACAGGTGGCTCGAAAGTGGGATGCCCTCCACAAGTTTAACTTATCTCGGCCGATAGAGCAAATGGAGGGGGACTAAAAGGCGGGACATGCTCCCGCTATCTCTAACAGGGAGGGTGCAGACCGCTAAGATGATGGTCCTCCCCAGATTCCTGTTTGTCTTCCAGTGCCTTCCCATCTTCATCCCCAAGTCCTTCTTTAAGCGGGTGAAGAAGATCATCTCGAGATTCGTATGGGCAAATAAGACCCTGCGAGTAAAGAGACTGTACCTGGAGCGCAGTCCCGGGGGGGGGGGGTGGGGGGGGGGGGGGGGAGCTACTATTGGGCGGCTAACATAGCCATGATTAGGAAATGGGTATTGGGGGAGGGGTCGACATGGGAGCGGTTAGAGGCGGCCTCATGCAAAGGCACCAGCCTAGGGGCACTTGTAACGGCACCTCTGCCGTTCTAGTCCGCTGGTGGTGGCGGCATTAAAGATCTGGGGTCAGTGGAGAGGAGACAGGGGGGTGGAGGGAGCCTCAGTCTGGACCCAGATACTTAACAATCACAAGTTTGACCCAGCAAGATTGACGGAGGGTTCCAGAGCTGGCATAGGGCAGGCATTAAAAGGATAGGGGACCTGTTCACAGATGGGACCTTCCTCAGCCTGAAAAGCTGGAGGAGAAATTCAGTTTGCCCCCCGGAAACGCTTTCAGACACCTTCAGGTACTCGCCTTTCTGAAAAAACAGGTGGTATCATTTCCGCTGCTACCCCCACGCAGGATACAGGATAGGGTGGTCTCCAGCACCTGGGTAGGGGAGGGGAAGGTTTCATCTATGAGGCACTTCAGGAGGCGGAGGAAGCCCCAGTGGAGGAGCTGAAGGCAAATGGGAGGAGGAGCTAGGTGGGGAGCTGGATGCGGGCCTGTGGGCGGACGCCCTAAACAGGGTTAATTCCTCCTCATCATGTACCAGGCTTAGCTTAATCCAGTTTAAGGTGGTCCACCAGGTGCACATAAGAACATAAGAACATAAGAACTAGGAACAGGAGTAGTTCTGGCCCCTGGCCCCTCGAGCCTGCTCCGCCATTTAATGAGATCATGGCTGATCTTTGTGGACTCAGCTCCACTCTCCGGCCCGTACCCCATATCCCCGAATCCCTTTATTCTTTAGAAAGGTATCTATCTTTTTCTTAAAAACGTTTAAAGAAGGAGCCTCAACTGCTTCACTGGGCAAGGAATTCCAGAGATTCACAACCCTTTGGGTGAAGAAGTTCCTCCTACACTCCGTCCTAAATCTACTTCCCCTTATTTTGAGGCTATGCCCCCTAGTTCTGCTTTCCCCGACCAGTGGAAACAACCTGCCCGCATCTATCCCATCTATTCCCTTCATAATTTTATATGTTTCAATAAGATCCCCCCGCATCCTTCTAAACTCCAAAGAGCACAGTCCCAGTCTACTCAACCTCTCGTCATAATCTAATCCCCTCAACTCTGGGATCAACCTAGTGAATCTCCTCTGCACTCCCTCCAGCGCCTCATGACGGCAACCAGGATGAGCAAGCTCTTTGTGGTTGAGGATAAATGTGCGAGGTGTGCGGGAAACCCTGCAGATCATGTCCATATGTTCTGGGCATGCCCGGCTCTTAAGGGATTCTGGCAGGGTTTTGCTGAGGCAATGTCCAAGATCTTAGACACACGGGTGGTGCCGAGTCCAGAGATAGCGATCTTTGGTGTGTCAGATGATCTGGGAGTTCAGGGAGTGAAAGAGGCCGACATTTTGGCCTTTGCCTCCCTGGTAGCCCGGAGATGGATCCTTTTAATGTGGAGGGACTCTAAGCCCCTGGGTGTAGAGACCTGGGTTAGTGACATGGCTGGGTTTCTCAGTCTCGAGAAAATAAAGTTTGCCTTGAGAGAGTCCATGGCGGGGTTCTCTCGGAGGGGCAGCCGTTCCTCGACTTTCTAGGAGAGCAGTAAAGGTCAGCAGCAGCAGTAGCATCCCGAGCGGCGGGGGGGGGGGGGGGGAATTGTTACATAGTATTGTTCCTTTTTCTGTACATATGGTTAACATTTATTTTATGTTAAATGTTGTTAATGGTTATGCAAAAAATTATGTTTTGATAAAAATTTGAATAAAAATAATTAAAAAAAAAAAAAAAGTGGGTCCCAGGAAAGAAAAAGTTTGAAAAACATTCCACAAATTCCCTTTCTTGAGATCCGCTACCAACCTGATTTTCCCAGTCCACCTGCAAATTGAAGTTCCCCGTGGATTATTGTAATATTTTCTATCTGCTGGTTTATTTTCTGCCCCACACCCCAACTGAATACTGCTAGGGGGCCCTGTAAATATCTCCGATCAGGGTCTTTTTTCCTTTGCGATTCCTCATCTCTACCAAACAGGTTCGATGCCTTCCGACCCTACATCGCTTCATGCTATCGATTTAATTTAATTTCTTACTGTAATAGTAATCTTTATTGTCACAAGTAGGCTTACATTAACACTGCAATGAAGTTACTGTGAAAAGCTCTAGTCGCCACATTCCGGCACCTGTTCGGGTACACTGAGAGAATTCAGAATGTTCAGATGACCAAATTACCTAAATTATTAACAAGGCAACCCCGCCCCCTTTCCCCATCTGCCTGTCCTTTCGATAGGACACATATTCTTGGATATTTAGATCCCAGCCCTGATCCCCTTGCAGCCACGTCTCTGTGATGCCCACAACATCGTACCGGCCAATTTCAATGTGCGCTACAAACTCGTTTCGTATTCTGCGTACATTTAGGTACAAAACCTTCAGTCTGGTGTTGACTTCTCCTTTCTCATTAGCTGCCCCCTTATCTGCTGTCCCTGAAGTTAGATTCCTACCGCTTTCCATACTCTCTGTTCTGTTATTTGTTCTGGAAACTTTACTAACCTCTTCTGAGTCGCTCTTCCCCTTCCCCACCCCCTCCTGAGCTGCTCTTCCCCTCCCACCCCCTCCTGAGCTGCTCTTCCCCTTCCCCACCCCCTCCTGAGCCTCTCTTCCCCTCCCCCCACCCCCTCCTGAGCCGCTCTTCCCCTCCCCCACCCCCTCCTGAGCCGCTCTTCCCCTCCCACCCCCTCCTGAGCTGCTCTTTCCCTCCCCACCTCCTCCTGAGCCGCTCTTCCCCTCCCCACCCCCTCCTGAGCTGCTCTTCCCCTCCCCCACCCCCTCCTGAGCTGCTCTTCCCCTCCCACCCCCTCCTGAGCTGCTCTTCCCCTTCCCCACCCCCTCCTGAGCCGCTCTTCCCCTCCCCCACCCCCTCCTGAGCCGCTCTTCCCCTCCCCCACCCCCTCCTGAGCCGCTCTTCCCCTCCCACCCCCTCCTGAGCCGCTCTTCCCCTCCCCACCTCCTCCTGAGCCGCTCTTCCCCTCCCCACCCCCTCCTGAGCCTCTCTTCCCCTCCCCAGCCCCTCCTGAGTCGCTCTTCCCCTCCCCCACCCCCTCCTGAGCCGCTCTTCCCCTCCCCACCCCCTCCTGAGCCGCTCTTCCCCTTCCCCACCCCCTCCTGAGCCTCTCTTCCCCTCCCCCACCCCCTCCTGAGCCGCTCTTCCCCTCCCCCACCCCCTCCTGAGCCGCTCTTCCCCTCCCCCACCCCCTCCTGAGTCGCTCTTCCCCTCCCACCCCCTCCTGAGCCGCTCTTCCCCTCCCCCACCCCCTCCTGAGCTGCTCTTCCCCTCCCCACCCCCTCCTGAGCCTCTCTTCCCCTCCCCCAGCCCCTCCTGAGTCGCTCTTCCCCTCCCCCATCCTCTCCTGAGCCGCTCTTCCCCTCCCCACCCCCTCCTGAGTCATTCTTCCCCTCCCCACCCCCTCCTGAGCCGCTCTTCCCCCCCACCCCCTCCTGAGCTGCTCTTTCCCTCCCCCACCCCCTCCTGAGCCGCTCTTCCCCTCCCCCACCCCCTCCTGAGCCGCTCTTCCCCTCCCACCCCCTCCTGAGCCGCTCTTCCCCTCCCCCACCCCTCATAAGCCGCTCTTCCCCTCCCCTCCCCCACCCCCCCGAGCCGCTCTTCCCCACCCCCACCCCCTCCTGAGCCGCTCTTCCCCTCCCTCACCCCCCCCCCCCCCACCTCGTTCAACATCCTCATCATTAACCTGCACTCCTACCTTCTCCTTCAACTTTGAACGTCTAATTTTCCATACAACTGAACTCTAGGCCACTCGGCCCCTCGAGCCTTGCTACGCCATTGAATAAGATTGGATTGTAACCTTAGCCCACATTGCTGCCTGCCCCCGATAACCTTTCATCCCCTTGTTCACCAAGGATCTACCCGGCTCTGCCTTAGAAACATTCAAAGGCTCTGCTTCTGCCGCCTTTTAAGGAAGAGGTCCAGAGATTCATGACCCTCAAGAGAAAAAAATTCTCCTAATCTCAGCCTTAAATGGCCGATTCCTTATTTTTAAACAGTGACCCCAGTACTAGATTCTCCCACAAGAGGAATCATTTCTCCACATCCACCATGTCAAATCCCCTCAGGATCTTGAAGGTTTTGATCAAGTCGCCTCTTATTCTTCCAAACTTAAACCTAACAAGTCCAACCTGTCCTCATAATGCAATCCACCCATTCCAGGTATTAGTTTAGTAAACTTTCCCTGAACTGCTTCTAACACATCTATATCTTTCCTTAAATAAGGAGACCAGCACTGTACTCAGTACTCCACATGTGGTCTCACAAAGCCCTGTACAACTGAAGCATAACCTCCCTACTTTTGTAATCAATTCCTCTCACAGTAAAATGATAACATTCCATTAGCTTTCCTAATTTCTTGCTGTACTTGTACACTGGGGCAATTAAGGGACACACCGACTGCCGGGTGCACCAACAAACCACAAATACGACTGGGAACCCAGATTTTAAGAATCAACTTTAGAAAACTATTCCTTCCAAAGACAAACATCAACGTTTGGAAAAAAAGTAACAGAAAATGTGATCAAGAGGAGTCTGTGGTATTATCATAACTGTAAGAACTGCCAAGAGTCAATGAAGTGTCGAGAGTAGCCATGTAGAGGGAGCTACACATACAACTATATAAAGCAGTGATGCTTTGTGGGAGTGTGTGTGTACAGGAGTTAGCTGGAGAGAGTCAGAAGTACAGATAGTGTAAGTGAGAGCAGATCTTAGTTTATATCGATAGTGAGATTAGCTGTAGATGAGTGTAGTTTAAATGTTATTAATTACGACTGTGTATTCTTTAGGAGTACATGTTGAATCCAAATTAGTAGTGTTAATAAGTTTATAGCTTTGATTAAGTTCAAGCTATTTTGTGGTCTTTGTGAACACTACATCAACCATCCTGAAATAAGCAACACAAAGAACACCACACCCACCATCCCAGCCGGCTATTTCCACGTCCACTCAAGAGCATCAAAAACAAATCAATAAAATGTTTCAATCTCTTCATTTGCTTTTTTAGAATTCAAACTTATTTCCACGAAATGGCAGACCATTTTGCTTTACATTTTAGCTGTAGAATAGTGCAGGTAACAGGGTCAAAAGGGCCCACAGGAGGAGAACAGGAGGACCAATACAGGGAGCTGAAATGAACAAAAATTCAATTTCTCACTGAAGCAATGCAATAATGATTTTAAGTAGAAGAGACAAAAAATTAAATGCTGTTTCAGTGAAATGAAATGAAAATCGCTTATCGTCACAAGTAGGCTTCAAATGAAGTTACTGTGAAAAGCCCCTAGTCGCCACATTCCGGCGCCTGTTCGGGGAGGCTGGTACGGGAATTGAACCCGCGCTGCTGGTCTGCCTTGGTCTGCTTTCAAAGCCAGCGATTTAGCCCAGTGCGCTAAATCAGCCCCTCGTGAACACAAAGTACAAACGGGTGAAGCAAATCGCTCCAAAGAATGAATGAAGGGGCAGCACGGTAGCACAGTGGTTAGCACTATGGCTTCACAGCGCCAGAGTCCCAGGTTCGATTCCCGATTGGGTCACTGTCTGTGCGGAGTCTGCACATTCTCCCTGTGTCTGCGTGGGTTTCCTCCCACAGTCCAAAGATGTGTAGGTTAGGTCGATTGGCCATGATAAATTGCCGTTAGGTTAGATGGGGTTACAGGATAGGGTGGAGGTGTGGGCCTTAAGTAGGGTGCTCTTTCCAAGAGCCGGTGCAGACTCGATGGGCCAAATGGCCTCCTTCTGTACTGTAATTTCTATGATTTGCTTGAGGGAAAGTGGGGGTATGACGAGACCTGGGGCCAGGGGTCATATGGCGAGTGCCAGAGGCAGGGATATACGGAGTTGGACATTGGAAGAACTAGCTTTCCATCCACAAAATAGAAGTGTAACAAAAGGCTGCAATGTGACACTAGAACCACCCTCGGCTCCATAGTACACAGTTCCATTCCTGTAATGCCAAATATTAGCAATACATGTACATGTGGCCAAATATACAGGGAGAAAAGATAGCAAAATGCCAGCGTTAGAATCAATCCTGTCCCCAAGCAGTAACCTAATTACAGATTTCCCTCCAATTGCAGTCAAAAGCGAATTTATTGCAGTATACACACCAGCATAAAGCGAACTGCCGGCAAAAACAATTGGGAAATTTTCCCTCATCTCATCTTCCAATCAACTTTGAAACTCCCACTGCACAAAGCACAGCAAGCAGAGTAAATTCCCCACAGAGGCAGTCGCTGCAGGTTTCATTTTGTGGCCCATTCATTGACTGATATAGCAGCTTTAAATGTAAGACTGCATTCTGGTTACAGAGGCTATTGAATCACGGTAAACCGCTGCGGAATAATCCACATTATTGGTGATTAGGGAATCTCTTTTTTTTTTTTTAAACAAAACAAATCAACCTTTTCCTTTCAAATGTGCAACGTGAAGAGCCTGGAAACATCTAACCGGAGCAGCTTTCACCATGGGAAAACAACACTGGAGTGAGTTATTGGACTGATACCTCACGAGAGAGAGAGAGAGAGAGAGAGTGGGGTCAGATTTTGTCAAAGAAATCCACATGATCGAAGACCAAGCACTCGAAGACAGCCTTTAATTTGCTCTCCATCAACCACTACCTTACACTTTTGTGAACAGAATTTCAATTTTAAAAAATCTGTTCAACATAGAGAGAAAAAATATTACTTCTGTGCCTGTAGGGTTTTTCACCGGACTCCATCTCCTTGCTGCCTAATGATGATCACATAAAGGGCACTTGCACAGCACAAAATATTAGAAAATTATCTTGGTAAGATTTATGGCACAGCAGCTTCGCTCCCGGATTGTGTGTCATCTCTGTAAAGCTTTCCAAGGCTGCAGGAGTTAGGAAGTGGCTCATTTTTTTTCTTACCTTCATTCGATTATAATGCTACACTTCCCCCATGTGATGAGGCAGAACTGTCGCTGAGAGCTAGGAACATGGAAGCATGGGCAGCCAAGGATGACGGCCCATGTGGTGCCCCTTTGACCATCCTGGCCCTTGCATTATGCTGCAGCGATAACGGGCCTCTGATTGATCGGGCAATTTATCTCCATCAATTTATCTCCGGGGCGGCACGGTGGCACAGTGGTTAACACTGCTGCCTCGCAGCGCCAGGGACCCGGGTTCACATCCGGCTTCGGGTGACTGTGTGGAGCTTGTACGATCTCTCCGTCTCTGCGTGGTTTCCTCCAGGTGCTTCCACAGTCCAAAGATGTGCAGGGTAGCGGGTTGGTCATGCTAAATTGCCTGTCCAAAAGGTTGGGATGGGGAAAATGGGCCCTTGGTGGGATGCTCGTTCAGGGGGGGGGGGGGGGGGGTCAGTGTAGGTTTGATGGGCTGAATGGCCCCCTTCTGCGCTGTAGGGGTCCTATGAATGAATCTGCAGTAGACATGAGGCAATGATAACTCGCTCCCTCTCCTCCACATCTCAGTCTTGAAAGAGAGACCTCTTATTTTTAAAACTACGCCCCGTCATTCTAGATTTCATTATCATTTCATTTCCAAGTAAAGTCGCCATAGTCCCAGATGACCATAGGCTGCTTTCCCCTTGAAAGGGGGAGGTGGGGGAGCTAACTGATGGTGATTTAACCGGAGGATCACCACACCACAGGCGAGGGGCAAGGTTGAGAAGGTGGGGCCTTCATGAGTAACCTCAGCCGGGTATGGGAATCGTACCCATGCTACTGGCCTCGCTCTGCATCTCAAACCAGCCATCCAGCGAATACATAGCATTGACAACACAGAAACAGGCCATTGGGCCCCACTGATCTATGCTGCTGTCCATGCTCAGTATGAGCCTCCTTCTGCTCTCCCATATCTTGCCCAATAAATCTATGTGGTCACAATTTATTTATTTTCTGTTTGCCTTTTGTTTGAGCGCAGGCTGCCTGCACAGAGATCTGACTGCTGATGTGTAGCGCGCCCTCGATGCACAAAACATCTACGCGGAGGATTAATGAGTGCAGCGGTGCTGCAGCAGTGCAGGAGAGCGGTAGCTTCACTCTTGCAGTTTGTGCCAGCTGCCCAGCCATGGTAGTGAGGCTCAGGCGATCATTACTTGCTATGGTCACATAATGAAGCAAGCGGTTCCCATGAACGTGAAGACAGGGCAACCATCGCTGCCAAGTCTGGTAATGTCAGATAAGCAATAAATGAGCTCCGCACTGCCGCATTTCCTTGCTTAGTGGTTTGTGCTGGGTTTGAAGGTTACCTGCAGAGCCATTGCATCTGCTGCCATTTTACAAAGAATAGTAACAGCAGCTTGGGGGATTTTTGTTTCCTGTACAAAACTTAAGTGCAGTGTTTTACCATCTTCCTGGGTGCGGTGTTAAACATCCGACACCTGAAAGCTGCCCCCTAAACATTTGCATTTTGCTGCATTTGTTTGTTCCTTTGCAAAAAAAAAAATCAAGCAATTATTTCCAATGATTTTTCATGAACAGGTCCTTGTTTTCTCATGCACACTCAGTAAAAAATTATTTATTTATTTAAAAAAAAAAAAAAGAGTACCCCATTCATTCCCACCCAATTATGGGGCAATTTAGCGTGGCCAATTCACATACCCTGCACATCTTTGGGTTGTGGGTGTGAGACCCACGCAGACACAAGGGGAACGTGCAAACTCCACACGGAAACAGTGACCCGGGGCGGTGATCGAACCCGGGTCCTCAGTGTTGTGAGGCAGCAGTGCTAAACACTGTGCCGCCTCCCCTCAATCTCAATAGTTAAGCAGAGAAATCCCCCCCCTGCCCCCTTCCCCCCCCGCCCCCTCTCCCCCTCCTACCCCCTCTCTCCCCCTCCACACACACACACTGCCCTTGCACTGATGGTTTGGTACCATTGTGTAGTTCAGTTGCGACACCTTCCCAATCGGTTTACTCACGTCGCATGTCTATTGCCTCATGGTTGCCTTCCTTCCATTCTACCAGCAATCTTTGGAAGTCTCTGACTAGTCAGTTTTGTCACACGGCCACTGTAATGCCTGCAAGAACCACTTTTGATAAGGTTATCTCCCTCGACGTTAATGCACCAGCTCCAAGTGCGGTGTGCAAATCTGCAAGATCTTTTGACAGTGCCTTACATGGAACGCCCATGCTGTGTTTGTCTCAATTTTTGTTCTGAAGAAATACCTCAGACACCCACACAGGAGGTTCACGTGAACGGCTCCATTTTAATCTCAGGCTGACATTATTTTGCCTCTGCGCTCAGGGTGAGGATATCCCGCAGCTGGCGGGATGTCCTCGTTCCCATCTCATTCTAGTTAGCGCTACAGTCACCCCCATTTTCCAATTTTGATTCCAGTGCCCTAAATTCCACGACGAACCCCTGCTTCACCTCACCCGTGTTCCAAGTAAAAAGCAAGACTGTCAGAAAAACAATGTTTGACTTGCTTAATAAAGTGTTGGAATTATTAAGCGCCGATTTGAAAAACCTTTTCAAATCTAGACTTTAATCATAATATTGATGCTTCCACTCTCGGAGTCTTATCTCACTGCCAAGCCAATAGATAAAACAGGTGATTGTAAAGCTGTCCAGCTACAGCCTCGCTTTCCTTTCAAACAGAGGCTAATTTCTTCACAAAAGACCTCAAACCAAAGTAATTTACAGGTGTGGGCTTCGCTAGCTAGGCCAGCCCAGTCCTCATTGCCCTTGAGTTGATGGGGAGTTGCAAATTGCTGCAGTCCCCGAGGTGTGGATACACCCACAGCACGGTTAGGGAGGGAATTTCAGGATTTTCACCCAGCGACAGTGAAGGAACGGCTATATATTTCCGAGTCAAGATGATAAGACCATAAGACATAGGAGCGGAAGGAAGGCAATTCGGCCCATCAAGTCCACTCCACCATTCAATCATGGCTGATTTCAACTCCATTTACCCGCTCTCTCTCCATAGCCCTTAATTCCTCGAGAAATCAAGAATTTATCAACTTCTGTCTTAAAGACACTCAACGTCCCGGCCTCCACCGCCCTCTGTGGCAATGAATTCCACAGACCCACCACTCTCTGGCTGAAGAAATTTCTCCTCATCTCTGTTCTAAAGTGACTCCCTTTTATTCTAAGGCTGTGCCCCCGGGTCCTAGTCTCCCCTGCTAATGGAAACAACTTCCCTACGTCCACCCTATCTAAGCCATTCATTATCTTGTAAGTTCCTATTAGATCTCTCCTCAACCCCCTAAACTCCAATGAATATAATCCCAGGATCCTCAGACGTTCATCGTATGTTAGGCCTACCATTCCTGGGATCATCCGTGTGAATCTCCGCTGGACCCGCTCCAGTGCCAGTATGTCCTTCCTGAGGTGTGGGGCCCAAAATTGCTCACAGTATTCTAAATGAGTGACTTGGAGGGGAAATTGTGTTCCCATGTATCTGCTGCCCTTTTGTTTCTAGATGGTAGTGGTCCTGGGTTTAGAAGGTGTTGCCGGAGGAACCTTGGTGAGTTCCGGCTGTGCATCTTGTAGATGGTACACACGGCTGTCACTGGTCGGTGGTGGAGGGTTTGAATATTTGTGGAAGGGGGAGCAATCAAGCGGCTGCTTTGTCCTGGATGGTGCCGAGCTTCTTGAATGTTGTTGGAGCTGCACTCATCCAGGCAGGTGGAGAGTATTCCATTACACTCCTGACTTGTGCCTTGTAGACAGGCTTCGGGGAGTCAGGAGGCGAGTTACTCAGGATTCCTAGCCTTTGGTCCTGCTCGTGTAGCCACAGTATTGATATGGTTAGCTCAGTTTGAGTTCTGGTCAATGGTAACCCCTAGGATGTTGATAGCAGGAGATTCAGCGATGGCAATTCACTTGAATAGCAGAGGGATGGGGGTGGGTTTAGATCCTCTTATTGGAGATGGTCATTGACTGGCACTTGTTTGGTGCAAATGTTATTTGCCACTTGTCAGCTCAAGCCTGGATATTGTCCAGGTTTTGTTGCATTTGGACATCTTGCACGCTTTTGGCTTTTAGGCCTTCAGACAGGATTTGCCAACCTCAAGCACGTGGATGTGTTCTTAATCAAACTATTGAACGGAGCATTAAATAATATGGTCATGGAACACCCATTAATCAATTCTGCATCTCATGTACAGCTGATATTTCAAAGCCGGTGTGAGATTGCTCCTTTCAAGTCAGTCTTCAGTCTCCACTACCAGTTGTGCATTTGCTCCCCCATCAAGTTCCCAAACAAAAAAACATTCTATTTTGCATTCACAGCACACGGTCGAGGGAATGATACCTTAGAAAAAAAAAAGAGATAATGCCGAAAATTTACAATACAAAGAGTTCCTGAATTAATAGGCGCTGTGGGTCGTAATGTAATATCAACGAAGGGTACCATTTCTTCCATTCTTCCTAACAAAGGAGAGCTTTCAAAGAGCAGGGGCCCATATTTCTAAAGCTAAAGTAGCAGCTGATGGGAAAGAGATCAGGTTTGCCGCTAATAACCCGTATGAGGAGGTTCTTCCCGGAGGTGGAGGATAGATGTGAACGGTGCCAAGGAGGCCCGGCCAACCACGCCCACATGTTCTGGTCCTGCCTCAGACTTGCAGGGTACTGGACAGCCTTCTTCGAGGCAATGTCCAAAGTGGTGGGGATGAGGGTGGAGCCATGCCCGAAAGTGGCGGTCTTCGGGGTTTCAGACCAGCCAGATCTATTCCTGGGGAAGAGGGTAGACGCCCTTGCCTTTGTCTCCCTGATCGCCCGCCGTAGAATCCTGTTCGGCTGGCGGTCAGCAGCACCATCCAAAGCTGCAGACTGGCTGTCCGACCTCTCGGAATCTCTCCAAATGGAGGAAATCAAATTCGCCATCCGAGGGTCAGACGACGGCTTCCACAGAACGTGGGAGCCATTCACCAAATTGTTCCAGGACCTGTTTGTGGCCAACGAACATAGCCAGGTAGCAAAGAATCAGGGGAAAGTAGCCAAGGCATGAGAGGGAGAGATAGACCGGTGGAGGGGGGGGGGGGGGGGGACTGCTAAACCTAAGAGGAAAGAAAGGCAAACCACAGGAGGGGGGTGGGGGGAGGGGGGGGGGGGGGGGGGGAAACAGTGAAGAGACAAGGAACCAGGGAGGTGTGAGGAGGCAGGGAAATGATTGCCGGAAGGAGGGCACAGGAAACGATAACAAGCTTGCCATCTACAGGGACAGAGAACAAGGAAAATCCAGATGAAAGACGTGACGAACGGCTGAAGCGGAGGTGAGCGCGAGACGACAACGGCAGCGAAACCCGTCCGGGAGAAGCAAGTGACAACACCAACACCAGACCCATTCGAATATTGCCCTCTGTAATTGTTTCTCTGGCACCCAAATGTATATCTACCTCCCCAGTCTCCCCCCTCCACCCCCAACAAACAGATGCCTACTTATGTGTTGTAAATAATATTGCCAATTATACAGAGTTGCTTCTATAGAGCTGCTGCATAATACCCTACCAGTTACTTTATTTTATTTTTTATTTATTTTTTATTATTATTATTTTTAATTTTGGTATGTTTGTGTGTGCCCTTCTCTTCTATCTATATATATATATATTCTGTGTACATAACGGTAACTATACTTTGTTCAAAAACCCAATAAAAAACATTTATTTAAAAAAAGGTTTGCAGATAATATCAAAATGTACAAGAGGGTTAAAATTGAAGAGGATTACAGCTGATGCAGGTTAAAAATCACACAAACCTTGCAATCAGTTAGCACATTTCACAACCTCAATGTCCCTCCCAAAGCTCTTTCCAGCCAATGAGGAGCTTCAGAAGTGTGGCTTTTCCAGTAATGGAGGATGAACCAGGGGACTGGACCCGTGATTTGCAAATGATATTGAACTATACAGAGTGCACTCAGACATAGAACGTGCAACACCCTTCGGGGGCAAAAGAAGCCCTCGACTGCTGAAGTGTTCCCCGATTGGAAGGGAACAGTCCTGCCTGGCGATTGTCGCGCAATGTCCATTTATCCGTTGTCGTAGTGTCTACATGGTCTCGCCAATGTACCACGCTTCGGGACATCCTTTCCTGCAGCGTGAGGTAGACAACATTGGCCGAGTCGCACGAGGATGTACCAGGTACCTGGTGGGTGGTGTTCTCACATGTAATGGTGGTACCCAGGTCGATGATCTGGCACGTCTTGCAGAGATTGCCATGGCAGGGTTGTGTGGTGTCGTGGTCACTGTTTGCAGCAAACTACCCAGCCTTCAGAACAAATGGTTTGTTTGAGGTTGCGTGGTTGTTTGAAGGCAAGTAGTGGGGGTGTGGGGATGACCTTGGCAAGACGTTCGTCTTCATCGATGACGGGTTGAAGGCTGTGAAGAAGATGTCGTAATTTCTCCGCTCCGAGGAAGTACTGGACGACGAAGGGTACTCTGTCAGTTGTGTCCCGTGTTTGTCTTTTGAGGAGGTCGGTGCGGTTGTTTGCATTGGAACGGTCGATCGATGAGTCGAGCGCCATATCCTGTTCGTACGAGGGTATCTTTCAACGCCTGTAGATGTCTGTTATGCTCCTCCTCGTCTGAGCAGATCCTGTGTATACGGGGGGGGGGGGGCTTATCCATAGGGGACAGCTTCTTTAATGTGTTTAGGGTGGAAGTTGGAGAAGTGGAGCATCATGAGGTTATCATGGCTACCATCGACACCGTAAACTGACGATTCAAAGTGGAGAGGATCTCCAAGAAGATCGCATATATAGAATCCACATCATGGTCTCCAACCCCAAGTCGCAGTTCAAACACCTTCTGCTCCTTGAGCTCTGATCTGCTCCAGCACATTGTGCTTTTTCCTGTGTGTTTCTTCCTGTGGGCGGTGATGGCGGAACCTTCAAGTCCTCGCTCTGTGAAAATCACTGCATCTCGGCTCAATTCCTCACGGCTTCAAGCACTCCAGTAAAGCCAATCCCATTGATTAGGTCTGCACATCCTTCTGTTCGGATAAATCTTTAACCGTGAATCACCTGACAGGATTATTTACTTTTTTTGATTTCCAATTAACGGGCAATTTAGCGTGGCCAATTTACCTACCCTGTACATCTTTTGGTTGTGGGGGTTGAGACCTACCGGGAAAATGTGCAAACTCCACATGGATCGAACCCAGGTCCTCGGCGTCGTGAGGCAGCAATGCTAACCAGTGCACCACCGTGCTGCCCTACCTGACAGGATTAAAAGGTGCTGTATGAACTTCAATATTTCCTATATTAACACATTTCCCAGCAACAAAACAAATTACACCCATCTCACTTTTACAATCCACCTATGGAGATTATCTCCTTGAATGCATCGTTTCAACGGACATCTGCATGTTTCAAGAAATTATTCACAATGCCACTGGATTACCTTGAACCCAAATAGTTGCTAAGAGTATGGTACTGTGGTGATTCTTACTGAACCAGCCATCCAGAAACCTGGACTAATAATCCACAGAACACAAGGTCCACTATGTCGCCCAACTGGTTCACATTAATATCCTTTTAGCCAGGCTGGCCTCCATGTCTTCAGCCCCATGCTAATGTGATTATCTCTCAATCGCTCTCCGACGGGGCCTAGTGAGACGCTCAGATGTACCAACCAGAGGGCCACTAGGGACGGACAATAAGTGCCAACCTTGGCCGTGACATCCAGCTCTCAAGAATTAATACAAGAGCAAGGTTCTTGATCAGGCCACTCATTTCCATTGTCTCCAACCTCGCTACGTCTCTCTTCACTGCAGTTTCTCATCAAAGAGGTTCAAGATCAAATTGGGGCGTGCCACCCTTTAGAGGTGACAAGAGCCAAATAAACGCAACTTAAGTGGCTTCGTTGGTAACAACCTCGCAAAACACAAGGGGAGCTATAATAATAATAATCTTTATCAGCGTCACAAGTAGGCTTACATTAAAACTGCAATGAAGTGACTGTAAAAATCCCCTAGTCGCCACATTCTGGCGCCTGTTCGGGTACACAGAGGGAGAATTCAGAATGTCCAATTCCCCTAACAAGCACGTCTTTCGGGACTTGTGGGAGGAAACCGGAGCACCCGGAGGAAACCCACGCAGACGCGGGGAGAACGTGCAGACTCCGCACCGGTTATAAAGGCGTCCATCATATTCTATACGGCGCACGGCTGGAATCCAAAAAGGTTCAAAATAGCATCACCATGACGAAACTCAAGAGCTTTTTCACCAGTTCAACTCAAGGTTCTGCCGCACTCCACTGGAGTGGTATATTTTTGTATTTGGTGAATGAGGTCAGACCTGTTATCTTGGAGCTTTGAATGTGGAAAAAAGAAATTCAACAACTTTGCGATATCACATAAAATATAACTCAATTTTAACAACTCTGAATAATAAATATGCATATGCTCGACATTTGCACAAAGATACCACGCCAAGCACTATAATGCAGCTTATCGAATAGGATGAAGTTTAATGAGGTGATGGCATTTCTAGAAAATGCACCACTGGCAAGTACATAGAAACAAACAACAGTATTGAATTCTGTAATTTGTAGTTCCTACATATCCATCATTGAGACTTGTAATTATTAATGATGCACCGGCTCATTGAGCACTTATTTTTACATGTCGACTCTTCAGCCGGTGATATACCTCTATTGTGCAGTCGAACATCTAACATCCTACAAATTAACAGCCTGCCATTTCGCTCTCGATGCCACGGATGGCAAATAAATATTCACCAACTGATAGCGGCAAACCAACGAAAGCCAAGATTCGATTCAGACTAGCAGCTTCCCTGATGATCAAATGGCTCTGAACAAAAAACAGAAGGCCCAGTCAACTGCTCACACTCTAGCTGGAGAGCTTCATGGCCGGAGCTCGGCAGACAGAAGCTTCATTAAAGATTCACCATGAACGTCAAATTGCAAGATGGTGCGAATACGGTAGGCGCTGGAATTCTGACATGCCAGTCACCACATCTGACGTCTGACATCTGGAAAATATTGGGTTTTCACAGCAGGGAATATTCTAGAAGCTCAGAGGCTTTATCAGCTTTTTAAAAACCAATCAAGCTTTCCTTCCTGCCCCATCTACTCGGGTCACCCACACTGCACACTACTGCAAGCCAAGAGGTGCGGCCAGCTTGCAATCTCAACATGGTTGGTCAGCACATGGTCTTCATTCTAACACTACGAGGACAAGCATTCTATGTGTAAGGACATAAAAAGGAGCAGGAGGCCATACTGAGACCTCAAGCCAGCGCCCTCAAGCCAGCTCCACCATTCAATTATCTTGTATCATGGCTGAGCCACATTAACCTCACTTTCCTATTCTAACCCTCGATTCCCTTCACACCGCAGCATTCCTGATGGGCAGTTTCGCCCAGACTGAGCTGAGTGAACCACAACTTCCCCAAATTGGCACCATGACCAAGTGAGGCTGAACCCTGGACAGCAGCCTGAAACAGAACAGACAAAACTCCTGCCTGTACCTCAATCTGTTATGAGAAGTGTTTATATTTTGCAAATATAAATCTTAAGACATGTACAAATTAGGAGTAGGCCACTCGGCCCCTCGGGTCTGGTCCACCATCCAACAAGATCACAGCTGATCGGATTGTAACCTCAACCCCACATTCCCTTTTTTTTTTTATAAATGTATTTTATTACAAACATGTATCAAACAGGTTACAACATATAAACACCCCGGAAACATACTTCCCAACAATCAACTATACAGCCTATACAAATGTTTTCCCCTTTTTCACCCCCCCGCGCGACCAACAACACGGTCACAAACATCCCCCACCTTTTCTCAAACCCCTCTGCAGAGCCCCTTAACTCATACTTTATCTTCTCCAACCGCAGGAACCAAGCCACTACCCCTAGTTGTGATGCCGACCACCACTCCAGCAAAATTCGCCACCATGCAATCAGAGAGGCGAAGGCCACGACATCGGCCTTCCTCCTCTCCATGAGCTCCGGCTTCTCTGAGACCGCAAATATCGCCACCAAAGGGTCCGTGTCCACCTCCTCCTCCACTATCCTGGCTAAGACCGCGAACACTCCCGTCCAGAATCGCCCTAATTTCTTGCAATCCCAAAACGTGTGCGCGTGATTCGCTGGCCCCCGCCCACCCCTCTCACACTCATCTGCTACCCCCTGAAAGAACCCACTCATTCTCGCCCAAGTCTTATGCACCTTGTGCACCACCTTAAACTGTATCAGGCTCATCCTTCTACAGGAGGATGTCCCGTTTACCCTACGCAGTGCCTCACTCCATGCTCCCAAATTGATCTCCCCTCCCAACATCGCTTCCCATTTCTCCATGATCTGCATCACCCGCTCGCCTTCCAGGATTTTTGACCCAGTGACAGTGAAGGAACAAATATATATTTCCAGGTCAGGGTGGTGTGTCTCCCTGGTATCTGCTTCTCTTGTCCTTTTAGATGGTAGTGGTTGAGAGTTTGGAAGGTGCTGCCTAAGAAACCTTGGTGAGTTACTGCAGTGTATCTTGTAGATGGTACACACGGTGGAGGAGTGATTGAATGTTTGTGCAAGGTGTAGCAATCAAGCGGGGCTGCTTTGTCCTGGATGGTGTTGAGCTCCTTGAGTGTTGGAGCTGCACTCATCCAGGCAAGTGGAGAATATTCCACTACCCTTCTAACTTGTGCTTTGTAGATGGTGGATAGGCATTGGACGATCAGGAGGCAAGTTATTCGCCGTAGGATTCATAGCCTTTGACCTGTTCTGGTAGCCACAGTATTAATGACTAGTCCAGTTTAGTTTCTGATCAATGGTAACTCCCAGGATATTGATTGTGGGGCATTCAGCGATGGTAACGCTATTGAATGTCAAGGGGCGATGGTTAAATCCTCTCTTGTAGGGGATGGTTATTACCTGGCATTTGTGTGGTGCAAATGTAACTTGTCACTTTTCAGCGCAAGCCTGGATATTGTCCACGTTTTGCTGCATTTGGACACGGACTGCTTCATTATCGGAGCAGTCGCAAATGGTGCTGAACATTCTGCAGTCAGTACTTCGCCACTTCTGACCTTACGATGGATGTGAGGTCATCACTAAAGCAGCTGAAGATGGTTAGGTCTCGAACACTACCCTGAACTGCTGCAGTGATGTCCTTGAGCTGAGATGATTGACCGCCAACCACCACAACCATCTTCCTTTATGCCAGGTACGACTCCAATCAGCAGAGAGTTTTCCCTCTGATTTCCATTGACTCCAGTTTAGCTAGGGTTTCATGATGCCTTCCTCGGTCAAATGCTGCCTTGATGTCAAGGGCAGTCACTCTCACCTCACCTCTGGAGTTCAGCTCTTTTGTCCATGTTTGAACCAAGGCTGTAATAAGGTCAGGAGCTGAGTGACCCTGGCAGAACCCAAACGGAGCATCCGTGAGCAGGTTATTGTTGAGTACGTGCTGCCCGATAGCACTGTTGATGATTATATAATACTCCTTTACTTCCCCCCATCTTACCAATTATGCAGGTTTTAAGAGTAACATGGATTACAAAGTGCACCTTAAGCTACAATGGTCACCTTGTCTCATTAACACACAAAGTTCCTTTTAAACATTCCAGGTGACGGAGAGCAAATATACTCTCCACACTGAACGCTAAGTGATTGTCACAAGTTGCCAAACTCCACTCCTAAAAATACACTTTAAAAATACACTTTAAAATCATCTCTCTTAAATACGTTTTCCCTTGGTGGTTTGCATTCCGAAATCCAGACCAGGTTTTCCAAACGACAATTTTAAACAAAGCTCCCGCCCCACTTTTAACTACTAATCCAGTCCAGGATTTCACACCAACCCCTTTCAGATTTCTTCGGGCGCGGTTTTAATGCCGCACTGTACCTGAAAGACTGCTCGCCGCGATGCAGCATGGGCAATAAAAGCTGGGAGACCCCGCTCCTGGGATCTACCCGGCTTGCAACACATTAGATCTTGCAAGATGTTGCAATGCGAATCCCACCCATTGTGGGCAAGATTACTTTTTAGCAAATTTGCCCATTAAAGGCAGGCTGGTACCCTGGCACTGGCACCCTGACAGTGCCACCTGGGTGCCAGCCTGGCCCTGCTAGCTGGCAGGGACAATGCCAGAGTGCCAGGTTGGTACTGCCAAACTAGCATTTCTTACGTGGTACGATTGGAGGGGTTCAGGGACCTGACCTCTCGCTATATTGAGCAGTTCCAGTGAGTGGAGCTCCTCAGTGTACAAAACAGGGCTAGATGTGTGTTCCCCGTTGAGGCCCCTCATCAAACGTGAATTGCGGTTGTATAGCCTTTGTGATTCTCGGCACTGCAAGTAAACACGATCGCCATGGGACTTTGCTCCAATTTGGTAAAATCACACCCTTTGTCTATAGGTTTTAATCAAGTCGCCTCTTGCGCTTCTAAACTCTGGTTTATAAGCCTAGTCTGTACGACCTTTCCTCAATGGGCAAGTCACCAATCCAGGTATTAGTCTCGTAAATCTTTCCTGAACTGCTTCTTACACATTTACATCTTTCCTTAAATAAGGAGACTAATACATTATTCCAGATGTAGTCTCATTAATGCCCGGCTTTCCCTCTCCCCTATCTAGGTCTCCTCAAGACATAGATGATATCATTCGACCATTGTGGATGAGCCGACTCTATGAAGGAGCAATTCACCTACAATCGCTCCCCTGCCTTTTCCCTGTACCCCAGCAAAAGGTTCCTTTTTAGATAACAATCCAATATTGTCTTTTGAAAGACTCAATTGGCCTTACCTCCCCCACACTATCAGGCAGTGTGTTCCACATCTTAACCAATGCTGTGCAAGCGGTTTTTCCAGTCATCATTGCCAATTACCTTAAATCTGTATTTTTTTAATCAATTAAACAGAACTTCCTTGCTATAGTACTCTTATGCTCCTATTGATAAAACCCAAGGTATCTTCGGTTTTATTAACTGCACCTTCACCGATTCACTCAGGTCCTCTGCTCCTCCAACCCGTTTAGAATTGTATCCTTCATTTTATATTGTCTCCGTGTTCTGCCTCCCAAAATAAATCACTTCACGCTTCTCTGCATTAAATGTCATCTGCCCAGTCCACCAACCTGTCTATGTCCTTTCAAAGTTCCACATCATTCCCCATATGACCACATTCTAGGTCATTGATATAAGTCAGGATGAGCTGGTGTTCTAACACCGATCACTGGGAACTCCACGTTAAACCTCTCTCCTGTGTGAGAAAACACCCATTCACAAATACTCTCCCTCTGCCAATTGTGTATCCATGCCATGTTGCGACTGCCCGCTACTGCCCCATTTATTCCATGAGCTCTAACCTTGCTCACAAGAGAATTGTGCCGCACTGTATCAAATGCCTCAAACGGAGGCTCATAGCTCGCATCAGGATCGACAGTCCAGCATTTGTCTTTTCAACTCCATTTATGTCTGTGAGGACAGGCAGAGTATATAGTGTACTGGATCTGAGGAAACCTCAATGCTGTTTGTAGTTTTTGTGTGAATCATAGAATTTACAGTGCAGAAGGAGGCCATTCGGCCTATCAAGTCCGCACCAGCTCTTGGAAAGAGCACCCTAGTTAATCTCACACCTCCACCCCATCCCCGCAACCGAGTAACCCTACTCAACCTTTTTTGGATACTAAGTGCAATTTAGCCTGGCCAATCCACCTAACCTGCACATCTTTGGGCTGTGGGAGGAAACCGGAGCACCCGGAGGAAACCCACGCACACACGGGGAGGGTGTGCAGACTCCGCACAGACAGTGACCCAAGCCGGGAATCGAACCTGGGATCCTGGAGCTGTGAAGCAACTGTGCTGCCGTGCCCCTGCCCCTTCTAAAAATAGATATAGGTCGGAGTGCAGAACTAAATATGGGGCGGGATTCTCCGGCTCCCCGCCGGGTCGGAGAATCGCCGGGGGGGGCGGCGTGAATCCCGCCTCCGCCGGCCGCCGAATTCTCCGGCACCGGAGATTCTGCAGGGCGGGAATCTCCCTGCACCGGTTGGCGGCCCCCCCCCCCGCCCCCACCACCCCCCACCCCCGGCGATTCTCCGGCCCGCGATGGGCCAAAGTCCCGCTGCTGTAATGCCGGTCCTGCCGGCGTGAATTAAACCACATCCCTTACCGGCGGAACCAGGTGGAACGAGCGGGCTCCGGGATCCTCGGGGGGGGGGGGGCGCGTGGCGATCTGGCCCCGGGGGGTGCCCCCACTGTGGCCTAGCCCGCGATCGGGGCCCACCGATCTGCGGGCGGGCCTGTGCCATGGGGACACCCTTTCCCCTCCACCTCGGCCATAGCCTCCGCGATGGCCGACGCGGAGGTGACCCCTCCCCCCCTGCGCAGGGATGTCGTCAGCAGCTGCTGACGCACCCGCGCGTGTGCGGACTTTCGCCGGCCGGTGGAGTCCCTTCAGCCCCGGCTGGCGTGGCGCCAAAGGCCTTCCACACCAGCCAGCGGGACGGCAACCACTCTGGCGCGGGCCTAGCCCCTAAAGGGGAGGGCTTGGCCCCTTTGGGGCGGCCAGACGCCAGAATAGTTCCCGCCACTCCATCCCGCCGGGACCCCCCGCCCTCCGGTAGGGGAGAATCCCGCCCATGGTGTCCGAACAGTGTAAAGTCACCATAGTCCAAGATGTCCATTTAAGCTTTTAGCGAGATTGGTTAATAGAGGCGAGTTCAGCCGTGGGGAGCTACATTTAAGGGTATGGTGGTGATGAGTAATTGTTTGGCGAGAGCTGGTCCATTGCAATGTTCAACAACGTCACCCTTACTTAGGTGATTGCTTCACCTTCGGGGATCTCCTGCAATAAAAGCTTGTGCGGGGAGGGGTTGATGCTGTCAAGAAATTCATGCTCACACTTTAGGAATAATAAATGAGTAACAAGCACGTCTTTTGGGACTTTGACCTACACCTCATGGTCTGCAGCCGTTCAAAGAGGCAGCTCACTGCCACTTTCTCAAGGGCAACTAGGGACGGGCCCAACCAATGAGGCCCACATTCCGAAAATCTATTCTTAAAAACGTTGAACTTTTCCTATGGTCAATAATCTGCACTGTTTGAGAAGGTGGGAATAGAATATCTGGATTACACAAGGGTTGGGCAGAATCTTCCAAAGGATTCTTCCTTTGAAGGTGCTTTCCAAGACATAATACATGTGTATCTCCAAACTAATAATAATCATAATAATCTTTAGTAGTGTCACAAGTCGGCTCACATTAACACTGCAATGAAGTTACTGTGAAAAGCCCCAAGTTGCCACACTCCGGTGCCTATTTGGGTACACGGAGGGAGAATTCAGACACAGCATGTCTTTCGGGACTTGTGGGAGGGAAACGGAAGCTCCCACGGGGAGAACGTGCAGACTCCCCACAGTGACCCAAGCCAATAATTGAACCCGGGTCCCTGGCACGGTGAAGCAACAGTGCTAACCACTGTGCTCACGTGGAGCCCCTCTGCTCCAGTGATACCTTTTCTGTTTTTTACGCGGCGAGTGGTGATGATTTGGGACGTGTTGGAAGCAGATTCGGGTCACAATTTTCCAAACGGAAATTGAACAGATACCAGAAATTTGAGAGGCTCTGGGGAAAAGACATGAGTGAGACTAACTGGATAGCTCTTTCAAAAGAGCCAACAACTAGCTTGATGGGCTGAATGGCCTCCTTTGTGCTATATGACTCATCAAACCGTTGATCTATTTTCAAAAAGACTAAATATCAATGCTCACATGCGTAGTACAGTCAAGAGGTCACTTCGATAGAATGATACTCGAGCGGTTAAGACAAGGGCCACTGTAAAAGATTGAGAAAGCAACTTTGCAACATGATTTGCAACAAAAAGCTTTCTAAGTAATGATCCCACTGGATAATTCATTGCCTAGATCGGGTGCAGGTTATTGGTCTGACAGTATTATGGCCAGTAAGAGAAGTGATGAATCAGAAAATAAAATCTGCCAAATCGTTGCATCCTCCACCAGGACTGTGCGGAGGTGGTCATTATGCTGCAGCTCAGCTCCTGACTCCAGTCAATGCTACCAAGTTTGACAGAAAACACAATGATGAACCGCACAGGATGCAAACTGCACTGTTCTGCGATGTGGCTCCACTGACATTATAACAATAATCTTTATTATTATCACAAGTAGGCTTACATTAACACTGCAATGAACGATGATCCGCAAGTGGGTTATGGAGGGAGAGGGGGCGGCATGGAAGAGGATGGAGATGGCGTCCTGTAAAGGAACGAGCCTGGGGGCGTTAGTGATGGCACCGCTGCCGCTCTCGTCGACAAAGTATACCATGAGTCTGGTGGTGGCGGCAGCGCTAAGGATCTGGGGCCAGTGGAGACAGCACAGGGGTGCAATGGGAGCATTGGTGTGGTCCCCGATCAGGGGTAACCATCGGTTTGTCCCGGGGACGATGGACGGGGGGGTTCCAGAGTTGGCATCGGGCGGGGATCAGAAGAATGGGGGACCTGTTCATTGACGGAACGTTTGCGAGCCTAGGGGCACTGGAGGAGAAGTTTGAGTTACCCCCGGGAAATGCCTTTAGATATATGCAGGTGAGGGCTTTTGTGAGGTGACAGGTGAGGGAATTCCCATTGCTCCCGGCACAAGAAATTCAAGACAGGGTGTTCTCGGGTGTATGGGTCGGGGAGGGCAAGGTGTCGGAAATACACCAGGAGATGAAAGAAGAGGGGGAAGCGCTGGTAGAAGAGTTGAAGGGTAAATGGGAGGAGGAGCTGGAGGAGGAGATCGAGGAAGGTCTGTGGGCGGATGCCCTAGGTAGGGTTAATTCCTCCTCCTCGTATGCCAGGCTCAGCCTGATACAATTTAAGGTGGTTCACAGAGCTCACCTGACGGCGAGGTTGAGCAGGTTCTTTGGGGTAGAGGACAGATGTGGAAGGTGCTCAGGGAGCCTGGCGAACCATGTCCATATGTTTTGGTCATGCCCAGCACTGGAGGGGTTCTGGAGAGGAGTGGCGGGAGCAATATCTCAGGTGGTGAAAGTCCGGGTCAAGCCAAGCTGGGGGCTAGCAATATTTGGGGTAGTGGACGAGCCGGGACTGCAGGAGGCGAAAGAGGCCGGCATTCTGGCCTTTGCGTCTCTAGTAGCCCGGCGAAGGATCTTGCGCAGGGGTTCTACAGGCGGTGACAACCGTTCCTAGACTATCTCGTGGAGCGTTAGAGGAAGATCGGTCAGCAGCAGCAGCAACTTGGGGGGGGGCGTCCTGGGAGGGGTGGGGGGGTGGGGGGAAAGGGGGGACTGCCTGGGAGGGTGGATGAGCAAGAGATAACATGAAGGGTTGGGGAAACTGGCACGTACGGGTGAGGGCCAGTGTACAAAGCTGTGTAAATACATCATTTTGCCATGTATATATCTTGCTCTGCGTAATTTCTCATTATTTTGTGAGGGGGGGGGGGGTGTTATTGTTTGTAAGGGAGAAAAATTGTGTTAAAAAACATTAATAAATGTATTTTTTTAACACTGCAATGAAGATACTGTGAAAATCCCCTCGTCGCCACACTCTGGCATCTGTTCAGTTACACCGAGGGAGAATTCAGAACGTCCAATTCACCTAACAGCACGTCTTTCGGGACTTGTGGGAGGCGGGGAGCGCGAGGAGGAAACCCACGCAGACACGGGGAGAAAGTGCAGACCCCGCACAGTGACCCAAGCCGGGAATCGAACCCGGGACCCTGGAACTGTGAAACAACAGTGCTAACCACGGTGCTACCGTCCCGCCCCTTTTCGCCATTTTAGGATGTTTGTGTTGGGCAAGCCTTGCTCAGGGTTTGTTATGCCGCATGAAATGTTTACCATCTAACTTGGCTCATTAAATAGAATAGAATCTCAGTAACAACAACAAATCATCTTCAGTTCAATCTCTTAGCTTCCTTGGTATTTGACTTCACTTTCTCAAACAATGCAGGTTATTGATTTGTGCAGGGTGCAACCACTCTGTTTCTCCATGGAAAGATTCATCGGCATTGTGCCTTTACGGGAAGCAGTGTGTAGTGGTATTGTCACTGGACTACTAATCCAGAGACCCAGGGTAATGCTCCGGGGACCCGGGTTCGAATCCCACCAGGGCAGATAGTGAAGTCTGAATTCAATTAAAAAATCTGGAATTAAACATCAAATGATGACCATTATCGATTGTTGTTAAATAAAACAAAACATCTGCTTTAGTAATGTCCTTTAGGGAACAAATCTGCCGTCCTTACTAGGTCTGGCCTACATGTGACTCCAGGTCCACAATAGTGTGGTTGATTTTTAAATGCCATTAAGAGAAGGGGAATAAACGCTGGCCCAGCCAGCAACCCCTATATCCCGTAACATTTTGCCTGAATGAGCAAATGGTCGGAGAATTGGAAGGGCCAGATATTACTGGAGTTTGGGGCCCTGCTGTGAATTTCTGGCAAATCGAGAAAAGAAAGAAAAGGCAAACTGACCAGCAAAGTAAAATAACAGCACTCCTCACCGACAGGAGGATATATCAGGTCACTTTAGGATAAAACAGGAATGGGTTACAAAGAACAAAAACATTCAATAAAATACTACACAAAAGGCTACTGAATAAGATAAGAGCCCATAGGGTTGGGGGTAGTGTATTAGCGAGGATAGGAGGATAGAAGACAGAGAGTTGGGGTAAGAAGGGGGTTGGATAGGGTGGACAGTGAGAGCCTTCTCCCGCGGATGGATATGGCTGGCACGAGGGGACATAACTTTAAACTGAGGGGTAATAGATATAGGACCGAGGTCAGAGGTAGGTTCTTTACGCAAAGAGTAGTGAGGCCGTGGAATGCCCTACCTGCTACAGTAGTGAACTCGCCAACATTGAGGGCATTTAAAAGTTTATTGGATAAACATATGGATGATAATGGCATAGTGTAGGTTAGATGGCTTTTGTTTCGGTGCAACATCGTGGGCCGAAGGGCCTGTACTGCGCTGTATTGTTCTATGTTCTATGTAAGGGGATTATCAGGATGGCAACCTGTAACTAGTGAAGTGCCACAGGAACCAGAGCTGGGACCACAATTATTTACAATATATATTAATGACTTGGACGAGAGAAGTGAATGCACTATTGCCAAGTTTGTGGATGACGCAAAATTAGGTGCGAAGGAAAGTGGTGAGGATGGTACAAAGAAGGATATAGACAGGTTAGGTGAGTGGGCAAAAATTTGACATAATTGTGAAGTTATGCTCTTGGGTAGGATGAATAAATGGAGCTGAATATTATTTAAATGAAGGAAGATTGCAGAAAACAGAAGCCGAGAGATTTGGGAGTCCCTGTGCATAAATCACAAAAGGCTAGCATGCATATTCAGTAGGTAATAGAAAAGGCAACTGGAATGTTGGCCTTCATTTTAAAGGGATTGGAGTATAAAAATAGTGAACCATAAAATTGCTACAGTGCAGATAGAGGCCATTCGGCCCATCAGGGTAAACGTTGAGAGGTTTTTTTCCTCGTGGGAGATTCTAGGCCCAAAGGGCATGATCTCAGATTGGTACTACACTCCGGTATGCTTCACCCGATGCCGGTGTCTATGCACTTACATTGTGTATTTTATGTTTGTCCTATGTATTTTCTTTTCATGTATGGAATGATCTGTCCGAACTCTGCGCAAAACAATACTTTTCACTGTACCTCGGTACAAGTGACAATAAACAAATCCAACCAATCCAAGGAAGGGGCCACCTATTTTAGACAGAGATGAGGAGGAGTTTCTTCTCTCGGAGGCCACCGTACCACAGAGAGACGTAGAGCTGTTAAGTCCAAGGCTGAGATGGACAGATTTTTAATGAGTCAGGGATCCTGGGCTAGATTACAGAGGCAATTTAGGTTGTGTGGAAACCACCTTTAGTAAAATACAATTGGAGCTGAGGGCGGGCATAGCCCTTTACCCTCCTAATTCTGGTCTCCAGAGCACCCCTAGTTTAATTTTCCAGCATTCATGACCGTGCCTTCAGTTGCCCAGGCCCGTGGCAATGGAATACGCTCTCTAGACCTTTCTGCTTCTCTACTTCCTCATTTAATACACTCCTTAAGACTTACCTTTAATAGCTCCTTCATTGGCTTGAAGACATATTTTGTTTTAAACTGTGCCTGTGAAGTGCCTTGGGATGTTCTATGTTAAAGGTGCTATACAAGTGTAAGTTGTTGTTGCTTGGTGATAACATCGCCAAGGGGACTGCATTCACAAAGTGGTGAGTGTGGGAAAGGGTGGACTCCTGGGATACATTGGGGGAGACCTAGACCTCAAAAGGACACCATCAGATCAGGACACCGATCAGGTGAACTGCCTTGAGCCCCACTTTCATTCTCAAATCATGGGCATGGTGGGGAGTGGGGAACGGTTTCACAAATTGCGAGTGGGACTGTAAAATAGAGAGTGGCAGAATGGGCAGACAGATTTATTGATTGACTGATTGATTTTTATTGTCACATGTACCGAAGTGCAGCGAAAAGCATTTTTCTGCGGCCAAGGGAACATACACAGTACATACTCAGTAGACAAAAGAATAATCGACAGAGTACATTGACAAATGGTACATCGACAAATAGTGATTGGTTACAGTGCGGAACAAGGACCAAACAAGAGCAGCGTAGGGCGTCGTGAATAGTGTTCTTACAGGGAACAGATCTGTCCAAGGGAGAGTCGATGAGGAGTCTGGCAGCTGTGGGGAAGGAGCTGTTTCTATGTCAGGATGGGCGGGTCTTCAGACTTCTGTATCTTCTGCCTGATGGAAGGGTCTGGAAGAAGGCAAAGCCTGGGTGCGATTAGCAGAATGGGCAGACAGATGGAATATGCAGTTCAATGTGAGCAAGTGAGAGGGTAAAATACTGAAAAGGAGATGAACTGTGAAACCTCGCGTTTGAGCTGCACAATTCCCAGAACGTGCAGGGAGATAAAGCAATAAACAATAGCCAACACAACCCACCATTTTATAAATAGAGGCACAAAGTGCAATTTATTTTTTAAAGTGAAGAAATTTTTAAAAAGCTAATATACAGTGGTTAGGTCACATTAAGGCTGTGTGCAGGTGCATTATAGAATAGTGATAAAAGATAATGTAAAAGCACAGATTCACCAGGATGAGCCGACTGAAGGGAAACTAGAGAGAGAGGCTGGGGCCACTGGGACTATTTCCAGTACAGCTAATGGAGGAGGTTGAAAGAAAAAAAAACATTGGTGGCTAGACTATTTAATATGATTGGAGAGTCGGTGATAAGGGGGTCACCAATATAAGTAGATACTGAGTTTTGTCATATGCTTTTAAAGGATTGCAGCATGACATCACTAGAAGAGAAGTGTGTCATGCAATCCAGTTCAGGTTTCACTTTTTATTTTGGGCTGAGCACAGCACACAGCTCCGCTGCTGATATGTCTTCAAGATCGGTCTTCAAGCATAAGTGTTCCCCACGTGCCTAGTCTAAATAAATGAACCCGCAACATCTTTACACAATCCCTTAGTGAGTGGTGCCTGTATATTTAGTATAACCACAACAGTGAGTGGGGAAAGAGGTTAGGAGAAATATATTTGCGCACACAGTTGTAGGAACGTAGAACCTTTTGCCACAGAATGTAGCCAGAGGTCTACAACACCGAAATGGCCCTTCGGTCCATCTTTTAAAGGGAAACCGGGATGAATCTTTGAAACAGAGCAAGGCCAGGGTTCGGGTGAAAACTTGGGGAGAAGGGCAGGGAAGGATCAGCTTTGGATTTTTCCAGCAGAGAACCAGCATAGACATGATGGGCTGAATGGACTCCTTCTACACTGTACTACAGATATTGGAGACGATGGTGTGTTTGACTGTGGAAATAAACTGTCTTCGAGAGAGATTAATAACATCGAAACGAAAATCAAGAATAGAAAGGAGGCAGAAACAAGGGGGGGGGGGCTGTTTCAGATCAAGCTACATGTAAAAAAAAACAAATTGCAATGACAAATTCCATTTACTTTAAAATATGATTGATTCATCGTCACACGTTTATTACTGGTCTATAAAATGTACCAGAAGCAAAATGCAAAGCAAACAAACCAAACAATATGTCAGAAACTCATTCACGGAATCAAGTCAGGCAAAGCATGCACACATTGAACACAAGAGGTGACAGGAAGGGGCCACTAACTGAGCCAGTAAGGAGCCAAGGAGATTTGCCTGAATATGAGAACATGCGGGAACCAGGAAGCTTGAAGCAATCTTTGTTCGGCTCGTCAAATGTCAGGTTATGCTGATGACTGTGGTGCTTATTTATCACCACAGACGAGTGCCTTCGTTTCTGAGTGGGTGAGGCTGCGTTCACACAATCTCCAAGCTGCCACCTCTTGTCTGGATTGTAAATGATGGGCACAAGCCCACAAGGTACACAATTTACACATCATTCTCCGCAACCCCCTCCCCCTCCCTTTACACACATGCTGTTCCTCAGTGCAGTCACAGAAAGAAAAGAGAATGCATGGAGGGAGAAAATGAAGGCTGCCCGACAACTCCAGAAATCACCAGCAAACCCCATCGCCCGCGGGAAGGTTCTGTGATGATCCATGAACGTATCTGACATTGGGCCTGGAGCCACTCACAATCTGTAACCTAGATATTCTCACAAGAAGGTTGTGATTGCCATCGGTGAGCCCACGCTCCTGTCACAGATAAGCTGGCAGAATGGAATCGCTGCTCGTTACCTGGGCGTTCTTTGGCTGCCTCTGCAACCAGTAGCAATGTGCTGCGGCGATGCAATGCAATGAATAATTAAATCAATACGAGAAGGACCAACCTTGCAAGAGCATTTCAGTCAATCCTGTGGGGAGTAATTGAGCTGCTTTCTTTATATCGCAAAGATAAAATCTTTATGGGGCGAAATCCAACACCACGCAAAGCCCAAACCAGCGCACATTACACAGAACATAGACCATACAGTGCAGAAGGGAGGCCATTCGGCCCATCAGGTCTGCACCGACCCACTTAAGCCCTCACTTCCACTCTATCCCCGTAACCCAATAACCTCTCCTAACCTTTTTGGTCAGTAAGGGCAATTTATCATGGCCAATCCACCTAACCTGCACGTCTTTGGACTGTGGGAGGAAACTGGAGCACCCGGAGGAAACCCACGCAGACACGGGGAGAACGTGCAGACTCCTCATAGACAGTGACCCAGCGGGGAATCGAATCTGGGACCCTGGCACTGTGAAGCCACAGTGCTATCCACATGTGCTACTGTGCTGCCCATTGCGGCTGGTAAATGTCGCAAGAGGCCTCTCTCGGGGTTTACTCAGCTCGCCATGCCTTGTGAGGTCCAACGGGATCTTGCGATCTGGATCCCGCCCACAATGCGCTGCTTGACATGCACTCGCCGGAGTTACCCAAGGCGCGGAGTCCATCTCCGACGCCCGGAGACCCTGAGTTAGCGCCAGTTAGTACTGGTCTCCACAAACGGGGACCAGGCGTACTGAAACTTTGGTGGTGGGGTGGGGGGGGGGTGGTCTACCAAGAGATTGAAGGCCCCTGTGGGCCTGAGTTCTTGGCAGGGTGGTTCCCTGGCATCCCTGATGCCACCCTGGCAGTGCCACCTGGGTGCCTCCCTGACAGAGGACTGCCAGGGTGGCATTTTGCCCGCAGGGATCGGGAGCTCGATGATCCCCTTATTGGAGTTGGGAGGCTCTGGGGGTCGCTTTGTGGGAGGAATCTCGGGATCGGGGAACCATTTAAAAATTACTCCCCAATCTCTTCCTGCACTGGCCAGCGGAGCTCCTCCGCTGAGGCCTCGAAATGAAACAGAGTCCCGTTAGATAGCAGGTTCTTACTCAGAGCTGCGAGAAAAACACGCTCCACACGCTCCTGATTAGTAAGTTTGCGGACGACACAAAGGTTGGTGGAATTGCGGATAGCGATGAGGACTGTCAGAGGATACAGCAGGATTTAGATTGTTTGGAGACTTGGGCGGAGAGATGGCAGATGGAGTTTAATCCGGACAAATGTGAGGTGATGCATTTTGGAAGGTCTAATGCAGGTAGGGAATATACAGTGAATGGTAGAACCCTCAAGAGTATTGAAAGTCAGAGAAATCTAGGAGTACAGGTCCACAGGTCATTGAAAGGGGCAACACAGGTGGAGAAGGTAGTCAAGAAGGCATACGGCGTAGGAAAGGAGGTCCTGCTTCAGCGACGCCGGCCCGCCGATCGGTGGGCACCAATCGCGGGCCAGACCCCTTTTGAGTCCCCCCCAGTGCAGGAACCCCCCTCCTCCCCCCCCACAGGCCGCCATCCCCAGCGTTCCCGCGCTATTCCCGCCGGCAGCGACCAGGTGTGGACAGCGCCAGTGGGAACCTGTCGTGTTGGGCAGGCCGCTCGGCCCGTCCAGGCCGGAGAATCGCCGCTTGCCCGTTACAAACGGCGAGCGGCGATTCTCCGAGCAGCCAGCCGTGATTCTCGCTGCGCCGGTTTACGGGGGGGGGGGGGGGGGGGAGAATCGCGTGTGGGTACCGGGACTCGCGCGGCACCCTGTCGATTCTCCCACCTGGCCGGGGGGGGGGGGGGGGGGGGGGGGGGGAATTCCGCCCAGTGTTTTGTGTTTAAAAACCCACGTGTCCATAATCGTAATCCCACATCTAGGAAAAAGGCGGTGTTCTCGGAAAAGCAACAATACATTAAAAGGAGAGGTTGGTTGGACCCCATGATACATTTTGGGGTTCTGAAAACACCTCGCCCATAACAATTGGGGGCTCAAGGGGGATAAAAGTCAATCTATTGGATTGGCTTTTGTGAACTTAAAGACAGTGAAGGTTTGTTGCTTTTCCGGTGTGGTATTTTAGTTTAAGTGGGGAGAGTGTTGCGAACAATGGCTCTTTCAGAGGCTCAGAGGTTTCTGGGGGTGGAGAATGTTACCTTAACGAAAAGCAGACTGTTAGATTTGGCAAGAACATTGCAGTTAACATTACCTGACAAAATGCGAAAAGATGAGGTAATTATGGCGGTGGTTCAGCATTTAAAGTTGCCTGAGATACAGTTTGACTCATTGGAAATGGCAAAAAATTCAGTTGCAAATTAAACAAATGGTACATGAGAAAGAATTAAAGCGGCTTGCATACGAGAGCAAGGAAAAAGAAAAGAGAGGAAAGGGAAAGAGAGAGCAAGGAAAGAGAAAGAGAGAGAGAGGAAAAAGAGAGAGAGGAAAAAGAAAGAGAAAGAGAAAGAGAAAGAGAGAGAGAGAGAGAGGAAAAAGAAAGAGAGAGAAAGGAAAAAGAAAAGGCGAGAGAAGAAAGGAGAAAAGAAAGAATAGCCCTAGCAGAACAAAAATAAAAAGAAAGGGAGATACAGATCAGGGAAAAATATAAAGAGAGGGAGTTTGAACTTCAGAAAATGGCCATGAAACATGACAATCAGTTCAAATTGGCAGACGTAAAGGGAAACGTACAGCTTAGTGATGAGTATAGTGAGAAAGAGCGTCATAGTCGAAGGCTTGGTGGGAATCTATTTAAATATGTCCCAGCATTGCCAAGGTTTGACGAGAAGGAAGCCTTTTTCATGTCATTTGAGAAGGTAGCTAAACAAATGAAATGGCCACAGGACATGTGGGTGTTACTGATTCAAACAAAGCTTGTAGGTAGAGCTAGTGAAGTTGTTTGCATCACTACCGGAGGAGGTATCTGGAACGTATGAGGAGGTGAATAAATCCATCTTAAGTGCATTTGAGCTAGTGCCTGAAGCTTACAGACAAAGGTTTAGAAATTAAAGGAAAGAATTTGGTCAAACATACATGGAGTTTGAAAGGCTCAAACAGAGTAATTTTGATAGGTGGATAAGGGCTTTGAAAATAGAACAAACGTATGAAGCTCTCAGAGAAATTATACTTTTGGAGGAGTTTAAAAATTCAATTCCTGATGTGGTGAGAACTCATGTGGAAGAACAGAGGGTTAAAACTGCGAGATTAGCAGCGGAAATGGCAGATGATTATCAATTAGTTAATAAATCAAAGATTGGTTTCCGACATCAGTTTCAGCCGGTGAGGGATAGAAACTGGGGACATGAGAAATACTCAACTGGTAAAGGTAAAGGTGATCTGATGGGAGACAATAAAGAGAGTGTACCTCAGATTAAAAAAGAAATCCAGGAGGGTGAAAAAGAAATGAAAAGTTTCAAATGTTTTCACTGTAATAAACTAGGCCATGTAAAGTCACAGTGTTGGTGGTTGAAGCAAAGCACTGGGAAGGCTGATGTGGTCAAACAGGATAAGACAGTGGGATTTGTTAAAGTGGTAAAGGAAAGCCCAAGGGAAGCGAAGGAGGTGCAAACGATTGTACAGCCTGTTCAAGAAGTAATTGTTAAGAAGGTGCCAGATGTCTTTAAGGAATTTACTTGCGTGAGTATGGTTTAATCAGGTGTATCAGGAGGAGCAGGTAAAGAAGTTGCAATTTTAAGAGATACAGGGGCTAGTCAATCTTTAATGGTAAGAGAGGAGGAATTATGTAGTTTGGGAAGAATGTTGCCAGAAAAGGTGGTGATGTGTGGAAATCAGGGTGAGAGGAGTAGCGTTCCATTATATAAGGTAAGGTTGGAAAGTCCAGTGAAGAGTGGTGAAGTGGTAGTAGGAGTAATAGATAAACTATCTTGTCCAGGAATACAGTTTATCTTCGGTAATGATATAGCTGGATCGCAGGTGGGAGTGATGCCTACTGTGGTTGATAAGCAAGTGGAAAACCAGTCAACTGAAGTGTTGAAGGATGAATGTCCTGGGAATTTTCTGGATTGTGTAGTAACAAGGTCACAAAGTCACAGGTTAAGACAAGAGAAGAAATCAAAGAGTGAAGATGAAGTAAACGATTTTTGATCAGATGGTTGAAAAAAAACAAGAACAGGTGGAGGATAAGGCAGATATTTTTAGTTCAGGAAAATTGGCGGAGTTACAACAGAAAGATGTAGAAATAAAACAAATATATCAGAAAGCATATATGGAAGAGGAATCTGAGAGTATACCAGAGTGTTATTACCGTAAAAATGATGCCTTGATGAGAAAATGGAGACCTGTACATATGCAGGCGGATGAAAAGTGGGCAGAAGTTCAAGTGGTATTGCCGGTAGGGTATAGAAAGGGGGTGTTGCGAGTGGCACATGAGGTACCAGTGGGAGGTCATTTGGGAATAATGAAAACTCAAGCTAAAATCCAGAAACATTTTTATTGGCCTGGACGACTTAAAGGTGTAGTTACATTTTGTCAATCATGTCACACATGTCAAGTGATAGGGAAACCTCAAGCAGTGATAAAACCAGCGCCCTTAATACCCATTCCAGCATTTGAGGAACCTTTTACAGGTGTCCTAATCGATTGTGTAGGACCGCTTCCTGAAACAAAAAGTGGGAATCAACATATTTTGACTGTAATGGATGGGTCTACTAGGTTTACAGAGGCCATTCCAGTATGTAATATTACAGCTAAAAGGATTGTGGAGGAGTTACTTAAATTCTTTACTAGATATGGACTACCCACAGAAATTCAATCAGATCAAGGAACAAATTTTACTTCAAAGTTATTCAAAGAGGTTTTGGATAGCTTAGGAATAAAACAATTTAAATCAACTGCGTACCATCCAGAATCGCAGGGAGCATTAGAAAGGTGGCATCAGACGTTAAAGATAATGTTGAGGGTGTATTGTCAAGATTATCCAGAGGATTGGGATAAAGGAATCCCATTCGTATAGTTTGCAATTAGGGATGCACCTAATGAGTCTGCCAAATTTAGTCCTTTTGAACTAATTTTTGGTCATGAGGCAAGAGGACCACTTAAATTGATTAATGAAAAATTGGTGGGTGAGAAATCGGAAATTACATTACTGGATTACGTGTCAAATTTTAGGGAACGATTAAATAGAGCAGGTGAATTGGCGAGACAACATCTGAAAGTTGCACAAAATGTGATCAAACGAATAGTGGACAGAAATCCAAAGTTCGTAGTTTTGCCAGTGGGGATAAAGTTTTAGTGTTGTTACCAGTGGTAGGTGAGCCTTTAAAAGCTAGGTTTTGTGGACCGCATCAGATTGAAAGGAAATTAAGTGAGGTGAATTATGTGGTAAAAACATCAGATAGAAGGAAGTCTCACCCAGTGTGTCATGCGAATATGCTTAAAAGGTACTTTGAAAGGGAAGGAGACAAAAAGGAGGTTTTAATGATTCTAACTCAAAGTGACAAACCAAATCCAGATGACTGTGAATTTGACATACCTCAGATTAAATTGCAAAATGAGGATGTTCTTCACAATTGCGATGAATTGTTACCTTCCAGAGGAAAAACGAACTGACCTGAAAGAGTTATTGATATCACATGGGCAAGTTTGTAGAGACAAATTGGGAAGTACTAAAATGGCTATACATGATGTAGATGTGGGAAATGCTGTTCCTATCAAACAACATCCATATAGACTTAATCCTTTAAAATTGGCACAGGTTAACAGAGAGATTCAGAGTATGCTGAAGAATGGCATAATTGAAGTGGGTTGCAGGCAATGGAGCTCACCCATAGTGATGGTATCTAAACCAGACGGTACCCAACGGTTGTGTGTGGACTATCGAAAGGTGAATGCAGTTACAAGAACGTACTCTTATCCTATCCCACGTTTGGAGGATTGCATTGTGAAAGTGGCACAATCTGCTTTTATTTTCAACTTCCGGACATGGAAAGAACATTTAAAACATCGTATGGAGTTCTTCGATCGACTTCAGGTGGCGGGTTTGGTGATGAACCTAGCCGAAAGTGAATTTGGAGAAGCCCAAATCACTTTCCTTGTGGAGTTTCCGATACCCTCCAGACGAAGGGAAATAATGCGATTTCTTTGCAGGAGTGCATTTGATCGAATAGTTGTGCAAAAGTTTTGTGGCGTGATTACTCCACTGATGGACTTGCTAAAGAAACGTCAAAAATTTCAAGGGACAGCGGACTTTCAACAGGCATTTGACTGCCTGAAAGCTGTGGTAACCAATGTTCCTGTATTGGAGAATTGCAAGGGACTCTTGTGGTCAGATTGAACTAAAGTATCTGATTCTAAAGAGAAATGCCGAGGAGTAGAGGAATGGATGCAAGTGCAGAGACTTTGTTCAAAGAGACTGTCAATCGAGAAGGATTTTGGTTGGAGGAAGAAGAACAAAGAAAAATGGACTATATTATTATACCTGTTTGCATGTGTTGTTTTTTTTTAAATGAAAAGGTATATTTACTGTGTACATTTCTTAGTGGATGGTGCAAAAGTGAAAAATGAAACCATCTTGAAGTTGATGGTTTATTTATTTTTTCTTGGGGGGAGGTGTCATGTGAGAGTACCTTAAAGACATGGATGTTTAAGCAATGTACCTTTAAGAAAACAGTGATGTCAGAGAGTGGGTGGGGCTGAGCTCAGGTCAGCCATTTTGCAGTTTAGTTTTGCAGTTTTGAAAAGAGCTTGGGGAGTGTCTGTGTTTGCAGTGAGCTGGATCTCTGCCATGAAAGACTATCTTTGTATCATTTGGGTGATTTAAACTCATGATAGTGAAACCTTTAACCTGATGGGATTTTGTTTAAAGGTGTTTACTCTCTTGGAAGTTTGAAGGACCATTTTAAGGAATTATTTACTGTTGCAATATTTTCTGAGTTATCTTTGTAGTAAGGGGTGTTAAGAGATCCAATGTTTATTTAAGATGTTAAGTTGAGTTCATGGAATACACAGTGTTTTGTGTTTAAAAACCCACGTGTCCATAATTGTAATCCCACACCTAGGGGAAAAGCCGTGTGCTAGGAAAAGCAACAAATCTATTAAAGGGAGAGGTTGGTTGAACTCCAGGTTACATTTTCGGGTTCTGAAAACGCCTCGCCCATAACAATTCTATGAACCCAGTTAACATTTTATAAACACACAGTAAACATCTCATCAACTACCAACACACTTAACCCCACAGACACAATACTCTATAGGTAACCCCTTAATACCTTTCCTAGCAATCCATTTTAAAAAGACAGCAGGTTTAAATTCTCTAGAGTAACAGGTATTACTTTGAAATCATCAAGTGAGCTGAAGACATTGTTTAGCTTGTAGAGAGAGATCTTAACACATCTGCTTGCTTTGAATACAGCTCTAAAACTGAAAGCGAAACTAAACAGAGTCAAAACAGCTCCCAGCTCAAAACAAAAGTAAAAAGCAAAGCAGAACCCAGCTCCACCCACACAATGACATCACTGCAGCCATTTGATAAAGCAAACTTTTCTTCAAGGGCCATTCACATGACAGCCCCCACCCTGCCCTGACCTGGCCCACCCATGTCCAGCAGTGCCGCCCACCCCCCATACAACCCAGCACCCCCCCCCCCCCCAACACTCCCGACCTCCAACCCCACCCTCTCCCCTCCATACTCCCCACCCCCACAACTCCGCAGTCTGTGAGTGGTCGGTGGGGCTGGCGTTGACCTAGAAAAGGTAACACATGATCCAGGGGCGGGAATGGCAGACTTGCGGGTGCTGAGGCACCCATCTCCCCTCCTCCTCCCCCCCCCCAGACTATGGGTGGCCACCCCCCCCCCCCGGCCCCGTATCCGCCTACTCGCCACGCTACGGCAGGTTCCTGATTTCGCTAAAGGGAGCAGGCCGGTTAGATCACAAGCCGATCAGCACCGGGCACAGTTCTCGTTTTCGGCCTCTGCTGCAATCCAAAGGCTTCATCGCGCTCTTGCTTAAACACAGTGCAGTCATTAATCGCGCCCCAAGTGTTGACTGAAGCACGTGCAGTTCGCTTACCGATTGGGGACTCTATTTGTGGAGCGATTCAGGACATGCTAATGGGCCAGCCCTCGGCTGCCGTGAATTCCAAGTAATTCCTGGGTCAGCCTGGCAGCTGATTTTAAGCGCTCCACATATCACTGCAGCCACCAAGATGGCTCAGAGAAGACCTGCCCCCCCCCACCCCTCCCCCGAGGTCAGGAGTCCAAGGTGGACCCACAGTTCCATGCCAGTGAGGAGCGGAGGGACACCCTCTTCCTCAGGGTGGGCCATAGACTCAAGCCTGCCCTCCTGGCAACTACCCGAGAGGTGGTGGCAGAGGCAGCCAGTGCTGCCAGTCTCACCAGGAGGTGACAGCTGGTGATCCAGAAGGGTGGGGGTGGTCACTGGTGAGTTGTCTCTCCGGAGAAGGGTACAGAACCAGAGAGGGTTCCAAAGACTGTGGTGCATCTGGCTGGAGTGAGCTCTGCTCATCCCCTGCTTCCTCTGCAATGAGGCAGCGCTTCTGAGGAGTGTCAACACCCAGTGGGCTCCTGATTGAGCTTGGCCCTTGATGATACAACTGGAGTATGAGGGTGTCCAGAGGGTCACCTGGGTGGGCTGCCAGATAACCAGAGGCCTTCTTAGTATTTAAAGGACACAGGCAGCACTCAGCAGTGTGTGCAGCCAGGAGCCAATACGCAGCATCATAGGGGTGCGTTTAGAAGACAGACTGCAGCAATGGCGGCCTAAACCCCGATCCAGAAGGGGCTATCTCGTCCTCGGCCTTGGCACCAAGTCACTACCCGCTACTGCCCCCAGTCTGGGAAACCATCCTCCAGGGAGCCCAACAGCTTTCAATGATTATTCTATTTTTTTAGCCTCCCATGCCTCCTCCGCAGCCATGATGCCCAGTCCCCGTTTGCCAATACTTGTATGAATTCACGCCTACGGTACGTCTGCCTGAGAGGAACGGTGCATCATGCATGGGTGGCGCATATGGTGTGCAACCTGCTAAATACATTTAAATACATGTAAATGCCGGTTTTGCATGCCCCCGCTGTCGGGGGCCAAACCTAGTTATCAGCACCAATGAGGCACCTGAGCATGGTGTCCAAATCGACTGGACATGGGTCTGCGATTTTAGCCGTACGCCCAATTCTCTGCCCGGTTTGCGTTTGCGGCATTGAGAGGCGGGCAATTTCTCCCAGGATCTCTCTTCCACGCTCGAACCACCGTTAAGTAGACAGAGGACAATATGTTTTGTGGCTCCAGAAACCTCCCAAGTGTGGGGCAGGCTGCTTGAGAATCCAACTCCTTGACCATTAGGGCTGGCCTGCGTTTGACCTTGACAAATATTTGCTGCAGGCATCCCTCGAGAATCCTCTCCTCAGAAATGAGCTTTTCTTCATCTCGCATCAGCTGCTAACATTGCAAGGGGGGGGGGGTCACTACCTTGCCAGATTAACACCCCCACCCCCCCCACCCACCTTTCAAATCACTAGGAAGAGGCCCCTCCCAGAAGCAGCATCAACAGCTGTGTACCAAAGACTCAAGTAGTGTTTATAAAGTTCTTCATCAACTTTAACAACAGTGTATCTGCATATGATTGGAGCAAACTGCATCTGGTATATGAAAGCATATTTCATCAAGTGTTGACACAATACAGTTCAAATTTCTAGGATTCAACACAACCTCCGTGATTAATTGTTCGATCCGGTTTCTCAATAATTTTCTTCTGTTGCCACTGTCAATGGGATTACTAAAAAAGCATTAACATTAAAACAACTTGTTAAATTACAGGTCATTTACAGTTTGCTAACACGTCCACATCTCAAGTTTAAATTTGCTCCAAGAATAAACACCCTTTGCAGGAATGCAACACACAAGCTGGTGTATTGACGCGTTAAAAAATAAATCAGTATTATGGACGTAACTGGACAATTAATAGTATCAAGCTTTCTGAAAATGAGGCTGTTACATTTATTTGCTCCTGAGTGAGCCAATAGGCACTGTTCATTAGCTGTGTGGAATCAGAAGAGCCAATTAATTGTCACATGTAGGCTTACATTAACACTGCAATGAAGTTACTGTGACAATCCCCTCGTCGCCACACGCCGGCGCCTGTTCGGGTACACGGAGGGAGAATCCAGAATGTCCAATTCACCGAACAGCACGTCATGGGGAGAACGCGCAGACTCCACAAAGTCAGGGAGCCAAGCTGGGAATAAGAACCTGGGACCTTGGTACTGAGAAGCAATGGTGCTAACCACTGTGCTTCCTAATATTTAATGACAATCTGATATTTTAATTGTCACTCTTATTAATATTAGCTTTTTATTCCAGATTTAATTACTGAAATGAATAAATTCCTGGTAAGATCTGAACTCTAGTTCATGCTTCATTAATAGATATTAAGGGCGGGATTCTCCCAAATCCCCCGATAGCCCGACGGCATCGTACAAAAATGGCACAAACCACTCCGGCGTTGGGCCAACTGGAAGTTGCGGAATCCTCTGCACTTCCGGGGGCCAGGCCGGCGGCAGAGGGGTTGGCGCCATGCCACCTGGCGCCGAAGGGCCGGCGTGGTCCCGCGCATGCGCAGAAACATCGGCGTGTTCTGGCGCATGCGCAGGGGGGGTGTCTTCTCTGCACCGGCCATGGCGGAGCCCTACAGAGGCCGGCGCAGAAGGAAGGAGTGCCCCCCCCCCGGCACAGGCCCGCCCGCAGATCGGTGGGCCCCAATCGCGGGCCAGGCCACCATGCCCCCCCCCCGCCACCCCCACGAAGGACCGCACCAGCCGGCCTACCAGCCAGGTCCCGCTGTATGGGACCATGTCCAATTCACGCCGGCGGGACTGGCCAGTAACCGACAGCCGCGCCAGTAACCAACGGCCGCTCGGCCCATCAGGGCCCGGAGAATTGCCAGGGCGGCCACGGCCAACGACCCCCGACCGGTGCGGCGTGATCCCCGCCCTCGCCTGAAAACCGCCGACGGAGAAAATGGCAGCCGCGTCGAAGCGGCGGGGCGGGATTCATGCCGCCCCCCGGGGATTCTCCGACTGGACATGGGTCTGCGATTTTTGAGGGGGGTCGGAGAATCCCGCCCCAAGTAGGCATAACAAGCACATCATTCAAGTTTCTCAGATACAGAACTTAGTAAAGATTTCATGATGCTTCAGTCCTGGAAAAGCAGATTTCTCCAGTTAATAAATTCCACCCCCACGGGCCCATCACAGCAGATCAGTGAACAGCAAAGCAAAGGGTGATATTTTCACATGGAAGCTATGAAGGTGCTTCTCTCTCTGGACTACACTCTCCTACCTGACACTCCTGGGGAGGCAGTGGTGTAGTGGCATTATCACTAGACTAGTAACCTAGAGGCCCAGTGTGATACCCGGATTTCAATCCCACCACAGAAAACGGTGATAGTTGAATCCAATTTTTTAAAAATCCGGAATTAAAAGAATTAAATAATTGTTGTAAAAATCCACCTGGTTCATTAATGTCCCATGTCCTTTAGGGAAGGAATTCTGATGGAGGCATAAAGGGAGAGGGTAGAGCTGCCGTGAGGGAGTGAGTTCAGGTATCTGCAGGTTAGGGACTTTGTGCGAAAGTTCTGGAAGGGGCTCCCTAGGTTGCCGGGTTACACCCTGCTGGAGCGACTGCTGCTTCCGAATGTGGAAGGGGAGGGAAGAATTGGGGTTATATACACAAGTGGCTGGGGGAGCAGGGTGGCGAGCGGGTGGTGAAGATCAAAGAGAAATGGGAAGCGGAGTTGGGAGGGGAGATCAATTGGGGAGCATGGAGTGAGGCACTGCGTAGGATAAACGGGACCTCCTCTTGTGCAAGGTTGAGCCTGATACAGTTTAAGGTGGTGCACAGGGTGCATATGACTCGGGCGAGAATGAGTGGGTTCGTTCAGGGGGTAGCAAATGAGTGTGAGAGGTGTGGGCGGGGGCCAGCGAATCACAAGTACAAGTTTTGGGGTTGGGAAAAATTGGGGAGATTCTGGGCGGGAGTGTTCGCGGTCTTCGCCAGGACAGAGGAGGAGGAGGTGGACTCGGATCCTTTGGTGGCGATATTTGGGGTCTCAGAGAAGCCGGAGCTCATGGAGAGGAGGAAGGCCGATGTCATGGCCTTCACCTCTCTGATTGCACGGCGACGGATTTTGCTGGAGTGGTGGTCGGCATCGCCTCCGGGAGTAGCAGCTTGGTTGGGTGACTTGTACAACTTCCTGTGGTTAGAGAAGATAAAATATGCGTTAAGGGGCTCTGCAGGAGGGTTTGAGGAAAGGTGGGGGATGTCTGTGACCGTGTTTGAGGGGCTGTTCGTCACGGGGGGGGGGTGAAGAAATGGAAAAATCTGTACAGACTGTATAGTTGGGAAGTATGTTTCCCGGGGTGTTCATTTGCGTCAAAACAGGTTGCAGAAGGGCAGCACGGTGGCACAGTGGTAGCACTGCGGCCTCATGGCGCCGAGGTCCCAGGTTCGATCCCGGCTCTGGGTCACTGTCCGTGTAGAGTTTGCACATTCTCCCCGTGTTTGTGTGGGTTTCGCCCCCACAACCCAAAAATGTGCAGGGCAGGCCATGCTAAATTGACCCTTAATTGGAAAAAATGAACTGGGTACTCTTAAAAAAAAAAATTTTTTTTTTTAAATAAATAAAACAGGTTGCAGAAAGTTTGTAATGCAATACATTTTTTTTTTTTAAAAGAGGGAAGGAATTCTGCTGTGCCTACCTGGTCTGGTCTACATGAGAGTTCAGATCCACAGCGATGTAACTGCCCTCTGGGGGAAAGGCAATTACGATGCGATGAGGCAAGACTTAGGATACATCGGATGGAGAGGAAAACTGCAGGGGATGGACACAATGGAAATGGGGAGCTTGTTCAAGGAACAGCTACTGCGTGTCCTTGATAAGTATGTATCTGTGAGGCAGGGAGGAAGTAGTCGAGCAAGGGAACCGTGGTTTACTAAAGCAGTCGAAACACTTGTCAAGAGGAAGGAGACTTATGTAAAGATGAGACATGGAGGTTCAGTTAGGGTGCTCGAGAGTTACAAGTTAGCTAGGAAGGACCTAAAGAGAGAGCTAAGAAGAGCCAGGAGGGGACATGAGAAGTCTTTGGCAGGTAGGATCAAGGATAACCCTAAAGCTTTCTGTAGATATGTTAGGAATAAACGAATGACTAGGGTAAGAGTAGGGCCAGTCAAGGACAGTAGTGGGAAGTTGTGCTTGGAGTCAGAGGAGATAGGAGAGGTACTAAATGAATATTTTTCATCAGTATTCACACAGGAAAAGAACAATGTTGTCGAGGAGAATACTGAGATTCAGGCTACTAGACTAGAAGGGCTTGAGGCTCATAAGGAGGAGGTGTTAGCAATTCTGGAAAGTGTGAAAATAGATAAGTCCCCTGGGCCGGATGGGATTTATCCTAGGATTCTCTGGGAAGCTAGGGAGGAGATTGCGGAACCTTTGGCTTTGATCTTCAAGTCATCTTTGTCTACAGGAATAGTGCCAGAAGACTGGAGGAGAGCAAATGTTGTCCCCTTGTTCAAGAAGGGGAGTAGAGACAACCCCGTTAACTATAGACCAGAGAGCCTTACTTCTGTTGTGGGCAAAATCTTGGAAAGGTTTATAAAAGAGATAGGATGTATAATCATCTGGAAAGGAATAATTTGATTAGAGATAGTCAACACGGTTTTGTGAAGGGTAGGTCGTGCCTCACAAACCTTATTGAGTTCTTTGAAAAGGTGACCAAACAGGTGGATGAGGGTAAAGCAGTTGATGTGGTGTATATAGATTTCAGTAAAACGTTTGATAAGGTTCCCCACGGTAGGCTACTGCAGAAAATACGGAGGCATGGGATTCAGGGTGATTTAGCAGTTTGGATCAGAAATTGGCTAACTGGAAGAAGACAAAGGGTGGTGGTTGATGGGAAATGTTCAGACTGGAATCCAGTTACTAGTGGTGTACCACAAGGAACTGTTTTGGGGCCACTGCTGTTTGTCATTTTTATAAATGACCTGGTGGAGGGCGTAGAAGGATGGGTGAGTAAATTTGCAGATGACACTAAAGTCGGTGGAGTTGTGGACAGTGCGGAAGGATGTTACAAGTTACAGAGGGACATAGATAAACTGCAGCGCTGGGCTGAGAGGTGGCAAATGGAGTTTAATGCAGAAAAGTGTGAGATGATTCATTTTGGAAGGAATAACAGGAAGACAGAGTACTGGGCTAATGGTAAGATTCTTGGCAGTGTGGATGAGCAGAGAGATCTCGGTGTCCATGTACATAGATCCCTGAAAGTTGCCACCCAGGTTGAGAGGGTTGTTAAGAAGGCGTACGATGTGTTAGCTTTTATTGAAAGAGGGATTGCGTTTCAGAGCCATGAGGTCATGTTGCAGCTGGACAAAACTCTGGTGCGGCCACATTTGGAGTATTGCGTGCAATTCTGGTCGCCGCATTATAGGAAGGATGTGGAAGCATTGGAAAGGGTGCAGGGGAGATTTACCAGAATGTTGCCTGGTATGGGGGGGAAGATCTTATGAGGAAAGGCTGAGGAACTTGAGGCTGTTTTCATTCGAGAGAAGAAGGTTAAGAGGTGACTTAATTGAGGCATACAAGATGATCAGAGGATTGGATAGGGTGGACAGTGAGAGCCTTCTTCCTCGGATGGGGGTGTCTAGCACGAGGGGACATAGCTTTAAATTGAGGGGAGATAGATATAAGACAGATGTCAGAGGTAGGTTCTTTACTCAGAGAGTAGTAAGGGTGTGGAATGCCCTGCCTGCAACAGTAGTGGACTCGCCCACACTAAGGGCATTTAAATGGTCATTGGATAGACATATGGACGATAAGGGAATAGTGTAGATGGGCTTTAGAGTGGTTTCACAGGTCGGCGCAACATCGAGAGCCAAAGGGCCTGTACTGCGCTGTAATGTTCTATGTTCTATGTTCTCTGTAATGGCCTAACAAGTCACTCAAGCCAATCAGGATGGGCAACAAATGCTGGCCCAGCCAGCGATGGCCACATCCCATGAATGAATAAACAAAAAAAAACTTTGTAACTTCAGTCAAGTGTGCTGTCAGCGGCGTGAAACAGGACATGTGAACAAAGCACTAGTATTGGAATCAGTCAGGGGTTTTGTCCTTCTAGAGATCACAAGATCACACAGAGGCATAATGCTGCCCCACACTCAAAATAATAGAATAGCATGGCAGAGGAGGCCTTTCGGCCCAGAGTCCATTACTTGTGGAACAATTTGAGGTGATGAATTAATATACAAGAAGTGAACTGCGTAACATTGAAGCATATTTGGTTTAAGTGTGATTTTTCCGATAGCACCTCATCACTTCTGAGCACGATTGACAACGTTGTGCTGGTTTGTATAAACGTTTTGTTAAATGTGTGCGTGGGGTGTATGCACACAGAAGCAGGATCCTCTCTGATAAGAATCATGAATGCACTGGTCTAATCTAGTGACAGGATATGAAGTTGAACCCTAGTCTCACCATGACACCCTCCAGCCCAAGAGCAATTAGTTGGCCATCAGTTATGGAGAAAAGGAGGCTTTCTCCCATTTGTATCTTGCCTTTTGCATGTTATTGAGGAATTGAAATCCGCCTGCTTTTGTTTAAAAGGAAAGAGAAATTATATCTATCTCCAGCTGTTAACTGCTGTAGATCAAGGGAGTCCCATGCAGTTCCCATTAGCAACTTGCAGTTAGGTAGCAGCTTTAACATAATAAAATATCCAAAAGCTGCTTCACAGGAATGCTGGCAGCCAGCCACACAGGGAGATGTAGGACAGGTGGCCAAAAACCTGGAACGTTTTAAAAGGAGGAAAGGCAAGTAGCGAGGCGGAGATTGAGCGAGGGAATTGTAGAGCTTAGATCCTTGGCAACTGAAGGCATCTCCGAGTGGAGGGGTACAATTTGAGGAGCGTAGTCATCTAGTCGGGTTGAGAGGCGAGCGGCACGAGGCCGTGGAGGATTGAGAATGAGAAGGATGAGCCCGAGCTACCAGTTGCCTGTCATTTTCATTCTCCACTTTGCACTCAGTCTGACTGTTATGGGCCAGGGTTTCGAGAACCCCAAAGTGTATCATGGAGTTCACCTGACCCACAACTTTTAATGGATTGTGGTATGGGGAGCACACGGCCCACTCTACAGGTGTGGTACAGCAGAAATGGAAAAGTATTTTTTAAAGCAAAACAATGTTTATTCTATGAACTCAAATTAACCTTTTTAAAACATACAGTGAACATCTTAGCAACCATTAATTTAAATACAACCCCCAAAGAATACAACACTAAGTAATCCTTTAAGCTTTCCTTTTAACATCCTTAAGACTTAAAACACCTTTTACCAGAAGCACATCAGGTTAAAGTCATCAGGCAGAGGTATTCACAGACATCTTTAACATGTCCCTACTCCACTCCGAGGTCCCCACCTACTTCAAGAATACCACCATCATACCGGTACCAAAGAAGAACCAGGCAACGTGCCTCAATGACTACCGACTAGTGGCCCTGACTTCAGTCGTAATAAAGTGCTTCGAGAGGTTGATCATGAAGTGCTCACCTCCATACTCCCAGAACGCCTTGATCCACTGCAATTCGCATACCGCTGCAACCGGTCCACATCAGACACCATTTCCCTGGCCCTACACTCATCCCTAGAGCATCTCGAAAACAAGGACTCCTACATTCGACTCCTATTTATTGACTACAGCTCCGCCTTCAACACCACAATCCCAGCCAAGCTCATATCAAAGTTCCAAAACCTAGGACTTGGCTCCTCACTCTGCAACTCGATCCTCGATTTTCTGACCAACAGACCACAATCAGTAAGAATGAACAACAACACCTCCTCCACAATAGTCCTCAACACCGGCGCCCCGCAAGGTTGCGTACTTAGCCCCCTACTCTACTCCCTGTACACACACGACTGCGTGGCAAAACTTGGTTCCAACTCCATCTACAAGTTTGCTGACGATACGACCATAGTGGGCCGGATCTCGAATAACGATGAGTCCGAATACAGGAGGGAGATAGAGAACCTAGTGGAGTGGTGTAGCGACAACAATCTCTCCCTCAATGCCAGCAAAACTAAAGAGCTGGTAATTGACTTCAGGGAGCAAAGTACTGTACACACCCCTGTCAGCATCAACGGGGCCGAGGTGGAGATGGTTAGCAGTTTCAAATTCCGAGGAGTGCATATCTCCAAAAATCTGTCCTGGTCCACCCACGTCGACGCTACCACCAAGAAAGCACAACAGCGTCTATACTTCCTCAGGAAACTAAGGAAATTCGGCATGTCCACATTGCCTCTTACCAACTTTTACAGATGCACCATAGAAAGCATCCTATCGGGCTGCATCACAGCCTGGTATGGCAACTGCTCGGCCCAGGACCGCAAGAAACTTCAGAGAGTCGTGAACACCACTCAGTCCATCACACAAACCCGTCTCCCATCCATTGACTCCATCTACACCTCCCGCTGCCTGGGAAAAGCGGGCAGTATAATCAAAGACCCCTCCCACCCGGCTTACTCGCTCTTCCAACTTCTTCCATCGGGCAGGAGATACAGAAGGCTGAGAACACGCACGAACAGACTCAAAAACAGCTTCTTCCCCACTGTCACCAGACTCCTAAATGACCCTCTTATGGACTGACCTCATTAACACTACACCCTGTATGCTTCATCCGATGCCAGTGCTTTTGTAGTTACATTGTATGTGTTGTGTTGCCCTATTATGTATTTTCTTTTATTCCCTTTTCTTCTCATGTACTTAATGATCTGTTGAGCTGCTCGCAGAAAAATAGTTTTCACTGTACCTCGGTACACGTGACAATAAACAAATCCAACCCAATCCAATCCAATCACTAATTTTAAATCACCAGGATCGATTTACAGTCTTTAGATTACAGAGAGAGATTCATACACCTTCTGGCTGTGACTGCAGCTATCCAGCTCTGAAAACGAAACTAAAACACACCCTGCAGCAAACAGCCTAAAACGAAAGTAAAAAGCTGACAGACAGCCCAGCTCCACCCACACTCTGACATCACTGCAGTAATGTGAGCAGTCAAACGTTTCTTAAAGCGACATTCTCATGACGTGACCAAGTTCAATATTCTTTTTTGCTGATTCCACCTTTTCTTGTTTCTTCCCCTTGTCCCTTAATGGTGCATTCAGGTGGTTGCCATGTTGCCGTTCACATCTCATTTGGACATATCTTTTTCTTCCTTTCCTGCGTCATTTACCACTTTTTTTGGTTTTGGTCGCATGAAACCTCTCTATTTAATCTCGCTTTCCCTTCACCTTATCACAGCGCTCTTCTTGCTCCACCCCTGGCTGAAAACCCATTAAATTTTTATTACTTGATAAAAACTCATAGTATTGCTCAAAAAAGGTACACGCTGTCAAAGCTTTGCTCACAGCACTCATCGGGATAATTGTAAATCTGTCCTGATGAGTGCAGCATAAAAAGCTTTGAGCGAATTTCTCTTTTACTCAGCAATTTCTATTTTCTTCAGATTTGCTAAAAGACTATCTTGACCCGAAACATTAACATGGTTTCCTTCTCTTTCCACAGATGTTGCCTGACCGGAGTAACAGAAGCATTTTTTATTTTGATTTGAGCATTTGAAAAATCTCATGTTGCATAACCAACAGCTGACTGGTCTACTTCACCGAGCACAGGGATGAAATGTGAATGGGATTTGGTGTGTGTTTGCTCATGAGCTGCAGAGTTTTAGACTATATCAATGTTATGATGGTAGCACGTGGAAGGCAAGCTGGGAGTGCGCTGGAATTGTGAAGTCTAGGAGATAATAACGGCATGGAGAAGAGTTTCAGCAACAGAGGAGTCAGGGGTGGAGTCAAGTGGCATTACAAAAAGGTGGATGCAAGGGTCTTTTGATTTAAAAAAATAATAATTCATGGGATATGAACATCGCTAGCAAGGCCAGCATTTATCCCTGATGTGGAGATGCTCGGCGTTGGACTGGGGTGAGCACAGTAAGTATTACTACAACACCAGGTTAAAGTCCAACAGGTTTGTTTCGAGTCACTAGCTTTCGGAGCAGTGCTCCTTCCTCAGGTGAATGCATTTATCCCCATCACTAATCGTCTTTCTTCAACCACTGCAGTCAATGTGGTGTAGGTACAACCATCATGCTGTTAGGGAGGGACTTTGACCTACTTACTGTGAAGAACTGTTCTTTCCTGATGGTGCAACCTTTTTGAGCCTTATTGGAAAGCAGTGAGACATTTTGGAAAAACTTTAGAGAGGCAGTTTTCTTGGAGAAAGCTTTGGAGAGAGGAGTTGAATTCTGATCTGCCTGACGCTGAGTCCACAATTCTTCCACAGTAAGGTAGATTGAGAACTGTATTTTTATTTTATGCTCCTACCTCGACACCTTTGTTTTCATTCCATTTCATTTTAACTGTCACCATTTCTTTCTTTCTTGTCTTTCTTTACATGTATTTACCCCCCCTATCTTAGCCACCTTTCCTTCCCGTTTCCCCACTTTGCTTCTACCTTCTCCATCCCCAACACCTACATCTGTCACAGTATACCCTCTGATGTTAGTTTCTCTGCTGTTTGGTCTTTCACACCTTTTGTTCTCTGAGGACTGCCTTTAGCACTCTTTCCCTTCGTTTCTGTGGCTATAACTCATCTTTCATTCTCTCAGCCCATATATAAATATTTCCCACTTTCTATGACTTTTAGGGTCATCTGGACCCTAAACGTTTGCTCTTTTCTCCCCCTACAGATGCTGCCAGACCTGAAGGCTGAGGTTTTCCAGCATTTTCTCTTTGGTTTCAGATTCCAGCATCCGCAGTAATTTGTTTTTATCCAATGTATAAACATTGGTTTGAACTAGTGGAGTACTGCATCCAGGTCAGGACCCCACGCACTTTAGGAAGGATGCAAGGCACTGGAGAGAGTGCAGAAAAGTTTGAAGAGAATGGTGAATGGTTCTGGGAGTGATGGGACTTCGGTAATGTAGACAGATTGAAGAGAAGGTTGAAAGGAGATCTGATAGAGGTAGTCAAAATCGTGTGTGGTATGGACAGAGTAAATAGGGAGAAACTGTTCCCCTGGGTGGGGGCGGGGGGAAGGATGGAGAGCCAGATTTAATGGTAATTGGCAAAAGAAGCAATTGTGACATGGGGAAAGCATCTGGAAGGGAATGTAGTGGAGGCAGGGTCAATCAAAGTTGGGTTGGGTTGAAGTTGGGTTAAGGAAGAATTGTGCAAGACTAGCGGGAGAAGTTGGGAGAGCAACAGTAGATAAATTGCCCTTTCAAAGAGCCGGTACAGATAGGATAAGCCAAATGACCTTCTTCTTGTGCTGTAAACAGTATGTGACTCTATCAAGTGGCAAAGCAGCTGATTGAGCATTCGCAATCTTAGTAACGTCCGTCAGCTCCTCGCACATTCGTTGCATTGGAGAGTGGAGGAGGCAGGGGAAGAGAGCAATTTGTTGCATGGGATCACAAACATCACGATTTCAAAAACAACTCTCACCCAGGCTCTCATTCAGAATCAAGGGAGTGGCAGCATTGCAGAGATGACATTTAGCTTGATTCTGGTTCGTAAAGGACAAAATTTGCATTCCAACCTTTTCAACCCATAGCTGAATCAAGACCCATTTTGTATCAACGCGGCAATAATTCTTTCCATGGAGACGTCAGATTTATACATGAATCCAGAAAGCCGGCTAATGGCCTCTCTACTGAGTGAGGATTTTCCACCTGCTATTGGGTGACAGCGGATGTTGATGAGGAACCGGAATAATTAGAATTTTTAGAAAATGAATACATTTTTAACTTCCGAATCTATTGAACAATGGTTCAGTGCACAATCCTCTCAACTGATGAAAAGAGGATGTATAAGAGAGAGGGTGGCAAAAAAACCATACGATCCAGGATCTAAATTTTCCAGCATATTGCTGCTGTGCAAGGAGTACATGGATTATTTAATGATTTTGCACGTCTTCAATTTTTCCTGGGGAAGGCTGCTGAACTCAATCTCAACACAATGAAGTGGCAAATGGAAAGCAAAGCTTCCACTTGGGTTGGGTGTTTGTGCTCCCCCGTCACACCCAGATGGTTTAAGCTTCTGGCTGCACCAGTTCTCAAGTCAGACTCAGGACTCCAAAAACAAACCTCTTTTCTTTTCCCTCAAATAAAGACAGCATTTACTTTTGCAGCCCTAAGGTTGAATCATTTTTCGCAAGAAAGAAAAAAGATCACACAGGGACGTGAAGTGACGATAAAATAATGGAAATGCCAATTGGATTAACTTGACATCCATTGAAGTGGGACCCATCGCGGTTTCCTGTTTACAGATTTGGACTTGAGACGTTTGTGTGTTGTTAAACAGTCGTGTTCCAAAAAGAGTGAAGGACTTGTACGGAGCTGGGGATTAATCATAGAATAGAAGCATGGAATCCCTACAGTGCAGAAGGAGGCCATCCGGTTCGTTGGAAAGAGCACCCGACATAAGCCCTCGCCTCCACCATGTCCCCGTAACCCTGCCTAACCTCTGGGACACGGGCAATTTGGCATGGCCAATCCACCTAACTGGCACGTCATTGGACTCTGGGAGGAAACCCACGCAGACGCGGATAGAAAGTGAAAACTCCACACATCCGAGACTAGAATTGAACCCGGGTCCCTGGCGCTGTGAGGCAGCAATGCTAACCACAGTCCCACCATGCCACCCTTATCCACATTATTATTTTTAATGAAGAACGGCATTAATGGAATCCCCGGGCAAGACCACAGGCCAATCAAAGTACAACAGCAAATAACAGTAGATTATTCATATCTATTTCCAACCAGCAAGTCAGAAACAATTTAATCCACTTATACAATTCCCCTTCCCTCTATGAGGCAGGGGAATTGTATCACAGCACTAATTCTAAGCAGTACAGTGCAAATATGAATTTTAATTAAGGAACAAGTTTTTAAACATGGAAATAAAAATCAACAGTGCGTATGCCATTATCTGAAATTTGATGTGTCATGTCCAAGGAGTACAATTGTACATGATAAAAACAGAGTTTATATTAACTAACTTGCACAAGAGGCAAACTGAATTCAGCTTAAATATTAAATGATGGATCATGTCAGGTAAGAATAAGGATGACGTGCAGACTGTGTTGTTCGACAGCAGAAAGCTCTGGGAGCTATATGCCAGAGAGATAGGTACAAGTTTCACTTTCTGCTGCTCTTGGAAAATCAATGATCACCTTTTTGAGTTTTCTGCTGTAATACAGAGGAAACGAAGGAGCCAATCTGAGCGAGTTAGGTAAATTGTTGATGGGGCTGGAGGACTATAGAATGGGGGGGGGGGGGGGGGGGGGGGGAGTACAGAGGTTATAAATACTGTGCAAAAAGAAACCCTTTTGGCACAAAATTGCCAATTATTCCATAATTGTAACCACATTGAAAGTATGCTTGATATTTTTGATTAACTATCCATTTATATTTATTGGGCTAGCTCATTCAAAGAGCCAGTACACGCACAATGCAGATGCATGGGACCATTATCACCTACAAGTTCCTCTCCAGGCCACACACCATTCAGACTTGGGAATATATTGCCATTCCCTCACTGTCACGGTGTCAAAACCCTGAAACTCTCTCCCTAATAGCACAGTGGGTGAATCTACACCACGTGGACTGCAGTGGCTCAAGGTGGCAGCTCACCCCCACCTTCTCAAGGGCAATTGGGGATGGATGATAAATGTTGGCCTAGCCAGCGATGACCATATCCCATGGAATAATGTGTTTAAAAAATAAGCTGCTTGACTTCCTTTTATACTTTATAATTCTATCTCCAATCAATAGGTGTGTTGAAATTCTCCTTTTAAAAATAGACATGCACCTCCCATTTGGTAACTCATACTTACCAAACAACATGACACCAGAACAGAGATGACACAAAATAAAGTACTTGCATTTCGATCGCACTTTTCCTGGTCTCACTCAATGTCTCTAAAGTGCTCTTCAGCCAATGAACAACAAAATTGGATTTTATTTGGCACTTTTAATATCATAAAACCTCCCCATGCATTTCACATTATCAACAAAGGATTTGACACTGAGCCACATGATGCGACCATCAATTCACTGAGAGACACGTTGAGAAGTAAACCGTGGTTTTAATCCGCTTACAACTGAGCCTTCCTGTGACCGATACAACAATGAATGCGGCCCCGCAGGTCAGCTGCCTTTATACTTCCTGTAAGGGGTGGAGCCATGGGCGAGCCCGTACATGCCCCGACATATCCTCCTGTGGGTGAAGCCGTACAATGGCCCATAGGTGGAGCCCACAGGGTTAAACACATAACGTAACACGATACAGCAGTAACATGATATCACAGTGCACTGGTGAATTAACAGTAGTTCCATTCACCACACCACACCAGGAGACTCCAGAACGCATGATCAAAGAGGTCGGTTTAAAGAAAGGTATTAAGGAGGAGGAAAAGGAAGTGGAAAGGGGGTGGAAATTCCAGACAAGTGCCAAGGGCAGAATGATTAAAATCGGGGATGCTCAGGAACCCAGGATTAGATAGGTGTGGATTTCTCAAAGGGTTTAGGGCTCAAAGAGATTGCAGAGATAGGGATGGGCTTAGGGCCTGAAAGGATTTGAAAACAAGAATGAGCATCTTAAAAAAAAAATGGAAGCATTCCTTAATCGGAAGCCAATCTGCAACCATGGAGGATGGAGCGTGGGAAGCCAGCCAGGAGCGTGTTGGGATGGTCGAGTCTAGGAGGTTTGATCAGCAGATGAGCTGAGTCATGGGCAGAATCAGGCCCTGGCAAGAGGTGGGCGAGGAAGATATGAAGCAGAAGTTTGTCTTGGGATCATCCCAAGGTTGCCAACAGGTAGGCTCAATCTTAGACATTCACCTTTGACTTGGAAGTGAGGTGTCAATCTTAGACATTCACCTTTGACTTGGAAGTGAGGTGTCAATCTTAGACATTCACCTTTGACTTGGAAGTGAGGTGTCAATCTTAGACATTCACCTTTGACTTGGAAGTGAAGTGTCAATCTTAGACATTCACCTTTGACTTGGAAGTGAGGTGACTGCTGTAGAGGTAGGAAACGCAGCAACCAAATTTTCCCTCAGCAAGTTCCCATGAGCAGCATTGAACGTCCGGCTTTAATGGTGCTGGTTGTGCAACAGGTCCTGAACGCTTCCTCAAAATATTCCATGTCTGCCGGAGAGGGCGGGCGGGGGGCTCGGTGCAGCATCTCATCCGGACGACAGCACAGCACTCCCTCAGCATTGCAGTGAAATATTAGCCTTTGGTTACCTGCTCAAATAGTGGGGCCCACAACCAGTCGACTGAGCGGCAAGATTGATACCACAGCTGACAATTATATTTTTCATAGGACGTGGAATAGGCCATTCAACCCCTCGAGCCTGTCCTACCATTGAATAACATAATGGCTGGTCTGCGGCCCAACTCCATCTACTTGATTTTGGCCCATATCCCTCAATATCTTTGCTCAACAAAAGTCTAATTTGAATATTAAGTGCCACTCGAAACAATTTAGCCGGCACAAATGATGAAACAGTACAGCACAGCCAAAGAGCTGCACCTTTTACAACAGGCTGCTTTCCTGAGGAAAGCATTTTCTTTTCTTATATACGTAATCTTATAGGTTGGATTTAGAAATAAGATTGGTTGTCCTATCTGTGGTCTCTCTTTCCCCCACCCGCCCCTCCGCCAGGACCTCCCGCGTTTTTGCTCGGTGGGTGCCTTTCCTCCAAAATACAGATGCCAAGCCACCAGTTTCCCCTCATGGAAGGTCATGAGATCCTGACAGGCTTCGCTAACGCAACATCGCACAGAACTGGTAAACAGCACTGGGGAGCACAAAGCAGCACTATCAGTGCAGCTAAATGCTCCTGTCGGTCTCGCCCACAGTTTCCATGTCGAGGCCGAAAGCGAATCGCTGAAGATGACGAAAATCAGTTGCTCCCAAACGCACTTAAAATTAATGAAAAGCATTTAAGTGCAATTAGCATTCTTGCTCAAGCGTCACAAATCTTAAGAAACTAACCGAGGACTTTGGGGAGAATGAACGTTCTGCGCCACTCGAAACAATGCAGCCAGCACAAATCCTTAAACAATACAGCACAGCCAAAGAGCTGAACATTTTGCAACAGCCTGCTTTCCGGAGGAAAGCATTTTCTTTCTGTTGCTATGAATCGCTGCTTGGTCCAGCATAGTCGACACACACACATCAAGTAGTTAGAGCGAGCTGGGTGCAGAGGTAAGCTGTGTGTGGTGCAGGGAGATGGGTGCAGAGGTAAACTGTGGGGTGCAGGGAGATGGGTGCAGAGGTAAGCTATGTGTGATGCAGGGAGACGGGGGCCAAAAGGCCACCCCCAATTTGATACACCCGACAGCCTAATTTGTTCTCCCACACAATCTCTTCACCGCACGTTAAGCTCAACCCTCCAGCATCCCTCTCCCCAATTTAAGCATGTGGAAGCTCTCAGCATCCATGGCTAATCAGGAACACATCTTTGGGAATGATTATCACTGCATGGCTTCTTCAATCAGCACGCCCTTTCCCACACCCACCTATACATTCAGATTCTTACGTCTCTACTGAAAACTGCAATGAAAACAGTTGCCGGGAAATTCACTGTGGAAAAAGCCGTTTTTAATCTGGAGTGACTCACAGGTCATGTTACCAGTGGCACTCGACAATGGCTTGTCCTGGCTCCCGAAGGCTGTAATGTCCTTTCCAGGTGAAAGTTCTTTTCGAAAAGCAGAAAATCAGTTATTTCTACCCGTTAAATATGTAATATCGACAGCTAGATTTACAACCAAAGTTCATCATCAGTGTTTTTTCCCCCTCTGCCATAGAACCATAGATTTCCTACAGCACAGGAGGCCATTCTGCCCATTGAATCTGCCCCGAACCCCCAGAAAGAGCACTCGACCTATAATGGATCATCATTATTATTGTCACAAGTAGGCTTACATTAACACGGCAATGAAGTTACTGTGAAAAGCCCCTAGTTGCCACATTCCGGCGCCTGTTCGGGTACACCGAGGGAGAAATCAGAATGTCCAAATCACCGAACAGCACGTCTTTCGGGACTTGTGGGAGGAAACCGGAGCACCCGGAGGAAACCCACGCAGACACGGGGAGAACGTGCCGACTCCGCACAGACAGTGGCCCAAGCCGGGAATCGAACCTGGGACCCTGGCGCTGTGAAGCAACAGTGCTAACCACTGTGCTACCATGCCGCCCATTCCCCTGCCCTCTCCCCATAACCCCACCTAACCTGCAATTCTTTGGACACCAAGGGGCAATTTAGCGTGGCCAATCCACCTGACCTGCAAATCTTTGGACTGTGGGAAGAAACCGGAGCACCCGGAGGAAACAAACGCAACACGGGGAGGACGTGCAAACACCACACAGACAGTCACCAGAGGTTGGAAACTAACCCGGGTCCCTGGCAACGTGAAGCAGCAGTTCTGACCACAGTGCCACAATGCTGCCCTTTCAAAGCTTTCATTCAAATTTTGATGTACTTGTCGGAGCTTTGCCTTCCCCTTTCCGGTGATAATATTTATTTGCCCACAGTTGGAATTCTGTCAGGAGAAAGCCAACCGTGCAGTCAGAGCCTGTGTAGTGTACCTAATTTGGCAGAACTTTGCAGCGGAGAGATTAGTCTTTGGGTTTGACTGATTTCAGCTCAGTTATATCTTCCAATATTATCCGATAAAAAGCTTTGCTCAGTTTACGATCAGTGATGACAGTTTTTTGTTGACCTTCATGAGGAGCCATATACAAGAACAAGAGATGCAGAACAGCCCTGTGGAGCCAGCTGCTCAGCCACTTGATACCACCATCGACTGATCTTCAACTACACCTTCCTTCCTGATCCCCTTTTCCTCGATTGCCTGAGGTCAAAATCTTTGTAGCCCAACCTTAAATGTAGTCAACCATGGAGTCTCCAGAACCTTTGGCCATGGCGTTAAGGGAGTCGGGGAAATGGAAGGGGATGGTTCGAGGGGGAGAGGAACATCGAGTGTCGCTGTACGCAGACGACCTGTTGCTGTATGTGACGGATCCAGTGGAGGGGATGGTTGAGGTAATGCAGATCCTAAGGGAGTTTGGAGACTTTTCGGGCTATAAGCTCAATGTGGGAAAGAGTGAGCTCTTTGGTGATATATCCAGGGGACCAGGGAAGAGGGATAGACAACCTACCATTGAGGAGGGCGGAATGGAGCTTTCGGTACTTGGGGGTTCAGGTAGCTAGGAGCTGGGGGGCACTGCACAAACTTAATTTGACACGGCTGGTGGAACAGATGGAGGAGGACTTCAAGCGATGGAACATGTTGCCACTCTCGCTGGCAGGCAGGGTACAGTCGATTAAAATGGTGGTCCTCCCGAGGTTTCTTTTTGTATTCCAATGCCTCCCAATTGTGATTACTAAGGCCTTCTTTAAGAGGGTGAGCAGGAGCATTATGGGATTTGTGTGGGCGAGCAAGACCCCGAGGGTAAGGAGGGGATTCCTGGAGCGTAGCAGAGATAGAGGAGGGTTGGTGTTGCCGAATTTGGGTGGTTACTACTGGGCAGCCAACGTGGCGATGATCCGTAAGTGGGTGATGGAGGGAGAGGGGGCGGCGTGGAAGAGGTTGGAGATGGCGTCCTGCACTGGAACGAGCCTGGGGGCACTGGTGACGGCACCGCTGCCGCTCTCGCCGACAAGGTACACCACGAGCCTGGTGGTGGCGGCAACGCTAAAGATCTGGGGGTAGTGGAGACGGCACAGGGGTGCGATGGGAGCTTCGGTGTGGTCCCCGATCAGAGATAACCATCAGTTTGTCCCAGGAAGGATGGATCGGGGGTTTCAGAGCTGGCATCGGGCAGGGATTAGAAGAATGGGGGACCTGTTCATTGACGGGACGTTTGCAAGCTTGGGGGCGCTGGAGGAGAAGTTTGGGCTACCCCCGGGAAACGCTTTCAGGTACATGCAAGTGAGGGCATTTGTGAGGCGGCAGGTGAGGGAATTCCCGCTACTCCCGGCACAGGGGATTCAAGATAGGGTGATTTTGGGCGTATGGGTCGGAGAGGTCAAGGTGTCGGCGATATACCAGGAGATGAAAGAAGAGGGGGAGGCTTTGGTAGAGGAGCTGAAGGGTAAATGGGAAGAGGAGTTGGGGGAGGAGATTGAGGAGGGGCTATGGGCTGATGCCCTAAGTAGGGTTAATTCCTCTTCCTCGTGTGCCAGGCTTAGCCTGATACAATTTAAGGTGGTTCATAGAGCGCATATGACGGGGGCGAGGCTGAGTAGGTTGTTTGGGGTGGAGGACAGATGTGGGAGGTGCTCAGGAAGTCCGGCGAACCATGTCCATATGTTTTGGTCATGCCCGGCACTGGAGGGGAGTTGCGGGAACAGTATCTAAGGTGGTGAAAGTCCGGGTCAAGCCAAGCTGGGGGCTAGCACTATTTGGAGCAGTGGACGAGCCGGGAGTGCAGGAGGCGAAAGAGGCCGGCATTCTGGCCTTTGCGTCCCTAGTAGCCGGGGAAGGATCTTGCTAATGTGGAAGGAGGCGAAGCCCCCCAGCGTGGAGGCCTGGATAAATGATATGGCAGGGTTTATCAAGTTGGAGAGGATAAAGTTTGCCTTGAGAGGGTCTGCGCAGGGGCTCTACAGGCGGTGGCAACTGTTCCTAGACCATCTCGCGGAGCGTTAGATGAAGGTCGGACAGCAGCAACAGCAACCCGGTGGGGGGGGGGGGGGGAAGGACATTGTTCGGGGGGGGGGGGGGGGGGGGAGAGAGGAGGGTGGGAGGGGGAAGGGGCGTTTCTCTGGGGGGCATTTGAGCAAGAAAACGCATGAATGACCCGGAAACTGACATGTACGGGAAAAATCCAATGTACAAAGTTATGTATCTTATTGACTTGCCATGTTCATGTCTTGCCACGCGAGCTTTCTTTCTTTTCTTTGTTACGGGGGGGGGGGGGGGGGTTGTTTGCAATGTGGAAAATATTGTTGAAAAATTCTTAATAAAAACATATTTTTTAAAAAACATGGAGTCTCCATTACTCCTCTGGGCGAAGAAGTCCAAAGATTCACAACCTCTTTGTGTGAGGAAGTTTCTCCTCACCTCAGACCAAAAGTGATTGGCCCCTTTATGCTGAAACCGTGCCTCCACCCCCAACTGTGTCTTCCATTCCCCAGCCAGCCAGCAGTAACAATCTCAATGTCCACCCTCTCCAGAACCTTGACTGTGTCAATAAGATCACTTCTCTGTCTTGTAAATTCCAGAGAATACAAGCCCAACTTATTCAGACTATCCTCACCGGACGACGCTCCCATTCCAGAGGCCAGTCAAGCGAACCTTTGGTCTACGGACCTACAGCCAAGGCCAGCATGTCCTTGCTTAAATGGGCCAAGGCTGCACACTAGGTGTGGTCTCTCAAAGTCAGTACAATTGTTTTTCAAATCCTACCACAGGCTGCGCACAGCACCAGCAAAGGTAGCTCTCGTTGCCCATCCCCAAGTGCCCTTGAGAAGGTGGTGGTGAGCTGCCTTCTTTAACCACTGCTGTCCATCTGGTATAGTGTATTTAAAAAAACCTCTAAATTATTGCTTGAAGCACTCAGCAGAATAAGAGGAGTCTGTAGAGAGAAACTCAAGAATTAACCTTCCATCAGTATCCAAGTCAACCCCAACAAGCCCCTTCTACATCTTATGGTGTCAATGAGGTTCCCTTTCTTTCTTCTAAACTCCAGAGAATATAAACCAATTTACTCAGCCAGTCATAGGACAACCTCCTCATCTCAGGGAACAATTTAATGCACATTCGCTGTACCGCCTCCAATGCAAGTACATCTTTTCTTAAATCTGCAGACCAAAGCTATACAGATGTCTCACCAAAATCCTGCACAATTGTAGCAAGATTTCTTCATTCCTGTCCTCCAATCTCTTTGCAATGAAGACCAGCGTGCTATTTGCTTGCTGCATCTGCATGCTAATTTGCTGCATCCCTTGTACAAACACACCCAAATCTCTTTTAAATCAACATTTACTTACAAATTTCACACCTTTAAAAAAAATATATTCTGCTTTCCTATTCTCATGATTAATGTGAATAACTCACACTTCCCTGCACTATACTCCATCTGCTATCTGGTTGCCCACTTACCTGTCTAATACCTCCTTTGCAGCCTGTGTCCTCACAGCTTAACTTTCTGTGCAGCGTTGAATCATCAGCAAACTTAGATGAAGCATTAAAAAAAAAAGATTGCAAACGGCTGAAGTCGCAGCACTGATTCTCTTGCAAAACCTCACAAGTAGACATGCCCAATCCTCAGAACGGCCATTCTCTTTTTGCAACATCATGCACGATTCTTAACTTCCTGAGTGAGCCACGGACCTTTTTTGCTGAGCTTGTGAGAGAAACTCAGTGTAGGAGGTTGCGAGAAAGTAAGTGTCGGAGGTGGAAAGTGGAGGGACAGTTGCAGCCCGCCAATTGCCAACACAGCTGCAGATCAGCAGGGATTAAATGCAGCGCAGTGATGGTCTGTTGAGGTTGGGCTAATCTCTGGACACATTCACTCAGGCAGCCGTTGGAAATCGGGGGGGAAAGAAAGGAAGATAGATGGCTCCAAGTTACACGTCAGCCCATCGATGTAGAACATGACGGCGAAACCAGAAAGGCCCACATAGGTTTCATCTCCTTTACTGCCAATCCCAGTCACACTGGCCCTTGTCCCTCTCCACTGGAAAAAAGGATCCCTCAAAGCAATGGGGGTTACAGGAACAGAGAGACTTGGGGATATACATGCACAAATCATCTGAAGGTAACAGGGCAGATTGACAAAGTGGTTAATAGGGCCCATAGGATTCTGGGCACGGAGTACAAAAGCAAGGAAGTTGTGAGGAACCTTTATAAAACACTGATTCAGCCTCAACTGGAGTATTGTGGCCAGTTTTGGGGTACCACAGTGCAAAAATGAACTGACATTCGAGTGAGTGCAGGCAGGATTTAGGAGGATGGTTCCAGGGATGAGCAACTTCCCATCAGTGGATAGATTGGAGAAGCTAGGATTCCTTACAATATGGAGGATATTTCATCGAGGTGATCAAAACCATGACTATTCTGGCCAGAGTGGAGAGGGAAAGACTGCTCCCCCATTGGCAGAAGCAGTTTCACAAACCTCAGGACACTGATTTAAGGTGATAGAACCAAAGGTGGTGCAAGGAATGCAGCGAGAGACCACAATCTGGAATGCACATTCAGAAAGTGTGGTGAGGGCAAATTGAATTGAGGTATTGGGGGGGAAAAGGCACGGCAGTGGGACTAGGGTGTTGCTTGTGCAGAGAGCCAACACAAACATGATGGGCCAAATGGCCTTCCCTCGCAGTGCCAAGCAATAATGCTGTAAAACGGGACTCGCATTAGGTAAGGAGCTTCAGCGGGGAACATGTGGCCAAGGCCGCACACCGCACACATTTTGTGCACTGAGGAACTCCCCCCTCCTCCCACAAAGACCCAATGTGGTATGGGGAGAGACGCCGCACCTCCCCTGCACAACCCCCAACACCTATGCGGGGCACCCCGGCCCGATCGCCAGCGTGCAGAATTACAGCTGGGGGACTTGGCAGTGCAGGCTGGCACCCAGGTGACACTGCCAAGGTGCCACCCTGCCCAAAGGGCATGTACCTGGGGGCCTCCGATCCCCTGGGTGACCCCTACCAAATGCCACTCCGTCTGGTCCCCTTTTGTGGAGACCAGTACTGAACGGCGCTCGCCCGAGGTCTCCGAGGCAACGGGGATAGATCCCAATCCCTCGGGATACAGCATATTACAGCGAACTTGCCTTTTCGCTGTAATATGCAGATCTACTATAAAGTGATCCCACCCACAAAGGACAGGATTTGCATTGCGACATATTGCAAGATCATGTTAAATCGTTCGGGGTGTTGCGAGCCGTGTAAATCCCGGGAACGGGGTCTCCCGGCTTCTGTTGGCCATGCTGCACTGTGGTGAGCAGCTTTTTGGGCGCAGCGTGACAGTAAAATCGCATCTATTGTATTTAAACTTGGATAAGCAGGTCATTGGATTAGAGTGGGATCGATATGATGTAACTAATGGGAGGAGCCAGGTCTGTCTGCAGTTTGATTAAAGTTTGACAGTTTACTAGGAGTTTAAGTTGAGCAACAGTTTTGTCTAATGTTGGCAGGTTGAGCAGGTGTCTGTCTGAGAGACAGAAGGATTTGCAGATTGTGCTCAAAATGGTCTCTCTCTACTTTTCTGAAATGTTTACACAAGTATACAGCAATTATCCGTGTGTTTGCTAACTCTATTTACCAGTGGCTTTTGACCGGTGATGGGCTTTGCTTAATTGGGGATAGTGAGGGTATAAGTTAGTAGATAAAGTGTAACCTTTTATTTTAAGAATTGCTTAACTGTTAATTGTGGAACTATTTTTCTGTGATGTTAATGTGTTTAATCCTGTGTTAATAATATTTGTTTTATCATAAAAGATCCCTATTTATCAGTGGAGTGAAGTATCCTTTCCCCTCAGTTTTACAAAATGGACAACAATTGTTGGGTTTCTCATCCGAATACAGTTGCATAACAGGATTGTTAGTACATTTACAAAACCTCTACCAACAGAGTCCACCTGCCAACCAATAAGCACTTGCTTCCAATTATGAATAAATGGCGCTGGTTTAGCACAGTGGGCTAAACAGCTGACTTGTAATGCAGAACAATGCCAGCAGCGCGGGTTCAATTCCCGTACCAGCCTCCTCGAACAGACGCCGAAATGTGGTGACTTGGGCCTTTTCACAGTAACTTCATTGAAGCCTACTTGTGACAATAAGTGATTATTATTATGGCTGTTCCTTTTACATTTGGTATCCGAGAATTGTGCTGATGACTACAAGACGATAATCTCTGACAAAACGTTCTCTCTGTACTCCTATACAACTGTCAATACACTAACAACTAGTGCTTCACTGCTGTACATTTTTCTTTCAACTGTTTTGTGGAGGGGAAAACAAAACTACTTTTTAAAAAAGTTAACATCTTCGTCTGAAAAACCATGAAAAATAACGCTTCATTCAAAAAAAATAATAATCTCGGGCACCGTGTCACACATCAGTTTTTCTAACACATAAATCAGGCAGGAAGCCAAGAGTTAGACCCAAACAAAATGCTGCTGCCTATGGATATTATTCTGAAACCTAAACCGCAATGTAGATGCACCAAATCTCAGGGCACATTCTGATAAGGCAGAGATGCCGGTTAGTAACAAGTAAGCAGCTGACTTTTACTCAAACACATCTCTTCATTGCTGAATGGACTGGGGGGGCGGGGGCGGGGAGCAAGACAATTAGTGAGTCTGCTGACACATGCTCCCAATTGTTGTGTTAAGCTGCTTCGGATAACACAGGCTGCTACTTGATGCAGTCTTAACTAAAGAATGCTCCAGACTCTGAAATGAGTTCAACGTGTATATTTTTAAAAAATTTTAATAAATGTTTTATTGAAGTTTTTCCAATCAGCGTTTTTACAGAACTAAAATAGAAATACAGATGGTAATAAAAAATAACAATAAGCATAGCCCAAAGCTTGCAATGAAACTAATTACAAAACAGATTATTAAATTTTTTTTTAAACAGAACAAGGTGGGTTTTGTCTCCATGCCCAACTCACATTATATCAACAGTCCCCCCCCCCCTCCCAATCTGAACCCCCCCTCCCGCCCAGGATGCTGCTGACACTTACTACTCTCCTAGAAAGTCAAGGAAAGGTTGCCACCGCCGGGAGAACCCCATCAAGGACCCTCTCAAGGCAAACTTTATTCGCTCCAGACTGAGGACCCCCGCCATATCGCTAACCCAGGTCTCCACACCCGAGGGTTTGGAGTCCCTCCACATTTACAAAATCTGTCTCCGGGCTACCAGGGAGGCAAAGGCCAACACCTCGGCCTCTTTCGCTTCCTGCACTCCCGGATCCTCCGACACCACAAATATCGCTACCGCTGGACTCGCCTTCACCTGAGTGTCCAAAATCCTAGACATCACCCTCGCAAACCCCTGCCAGAATTCTTTAAGCGCCGGGCAAGCCCAAAACATATGGGCATGATTCGCCGGACTCCCCGCATACCTCGGGTCCTCCACCCCAAAACACGTACTCATTCTTGCCGCTGTTATATGCGCCCGATGCACCACCTTAAACGGAATTAAACTGAGCCTGGCACATGATGAGAAGTTCACCCTGCCCAGGGCGTCGGCCCACAGGCCCTCATCCAGTTCCTCACCCAGCTCCTCCTCCCACTTGCCCTTCAACTCCCCCACTGAGGCTTCCTCTACCTCCTGCATCTCCTGATATATGTCCGACACCTTTCCCTCCCCTACCCAGATGCCAGACACCACCCTGTCCTGGATCCTACGTGGGGGCAGCAGCAGAAATGTCCCCACCTGTTTTCTAATAAAGTCCCGAACCTGAAGGTACCTGAACGTGTTCCCCGGGGGCAGGCCGAACTTCTCCTCCAGCACCTGCATGCTGGGGAAAACTCCGTCTATAAACAGGTCCCCATCCTCCTAATACCTGCCCTATACCAGCCTTGGTACGCCCCATCCATCCTACCCGGAGCAAATCTGTGGTTATTCCATGTCGGGGTCCACACCGAGGCCCCCTCCTCTCCCCTGTGTCTCCTCCACTGCCCCCAGATCCTCAGTGCCGCCGTCACCACTGGACTTGTGGTGTATCGCGCCGGCGAGAACGGCAGCAGAGCCGTAACAAGTGCCCCTAGACTGGTGCCTCTACACGACGCCACCTCCAGCTGCTGCCCCCCCCCCTCCCCGGCTACGCTCCAAGAATACCCTTTTGACTCGTAGGGTTTTATTCGCCCACACAAATCCCGTAACAATCCTATTCACCCGCTTAAAGGAGGACTTGGGGATGAAAATGGGGAGGCACTGAAATACGAAGAGGAACCTGGGGAGAACCGTCATCTTCATAGTCTGCACCCGTCCTGCCAAGGAAAGCGGGAGCATATCCCACCTTTTAAACTCTCCCTCCATCTGCTCCACTAGCCGGGTTAAGTTGAGCCTGTGCAGGGCATCCCAGTTCCTGGCCACTTGTATCCCCAAGTACCGAATGTTCCTCTCCACTATCCTGAGCGGGAGCTCCCTCAGTTTTTCCTCCTGGCCCCTACCGTGGACCACGAACAGCTCACTCTTCCCCACATTCAACTCATACCCCGAGAACTTCCCAAAGTCCCCCAAGAGTTCAACGGGTTTATTGAACACAGTTCTCAAATGAGTTGGACTTTCTGCTAATCTAACTGTAGTAACTCAGTCTAACTGTAGCAGCTTGCTCTAAGCCACGTGCTGGGGTGTGACGCTGCTGATCAACCCTGTCTAACTCTCTAGGTGTCGGTCTGTGGAAAGAGGCAGGGTGCGAGTGCCTCATCCCTTTTATAGTGTTTATGTCATGCCCCCCTATGGTGATGCCACCTCGGAGTGTCCTGGCTGCCCATTGGTTGTGTCCTATTCTGAGTGTTCATTGGTTGCATGTTTGCATATCATGACACCAATCAGTCGGTCACTTCATAAATAGTGCCAGCGCCGATCTCAACACAAGCTATGGGGCGCGATTCTCCGCTCCCGCGACTAAGGGCCCACGCCGTCGTGAACGCTGTCGAGGTTCACGATGGCGCGAAACGGCCCCGATCTCGACCGATTCAGGGCCCGAAAATGGGCTAGGATCGGGGCTGCGAGAAACTCGGGGGGGCGTCGTCAGCGCGCGCCGGGCATTGGCGCCGCATAAATGCGGCGCCGTGTCATCCGCCGCCTAACTGGCATCACCCGCGCATGCGTGGTTGTCGTCTTCCGAGGCCGCCCCGCAAGAAGATGTCGGATGGATGTTGCGGGGCGCGGAGGAAATTAGGTCCTCCTTCAGAGAGGCCGGCCCGCCGATCGGTGGGCACCGATCCCGGGCCAGACCCCTTTTGAGTGCAACCCCGGTGAAAGACCCCCCTCGCCCACCCCCCCCCAGCGTTCCCGCGCTGTTCCCGCCGGCAGCGATCAGGTGTGGATGGCGCCGGCGGGAAGCCGCCGTTTTGGGCAGGCCGCTCGGCCCATCCGGGCCGGAGAATAGCAGGTGTAGCGGAGAATCACCATTTTGGGTGTCCCGGGCGATTCTCCGGCCTACGCCGCGCAGAACTCGACGGGGCCATTCCTGCCGCTTGGGTGCATCGCGGGAGGGCGTTGGACCGGCGTCGCAGCGAAAAATGGCGCACCAGGTGATTCTCCAAACCGATGCGGGAGCGGAGAATCGCGCCCATGGACTTGCCATCTTCTCTGTGCTTTGAAATGTGCTGGCAAGACTCATTCCTTAATTGGATCAAATGGCATTCGTGCAGCAATGACCTCGCCCCATTTCTCTTTGACGGTGGCATCAAAATTAGATTCAAATCCGAACCCGAGCCGACATAGACACGGACATCATCTCCACTCCCACCGAGTTACAACTGGTTTGTCTGCTGTAGCAGTCGTAGACAGGGATGAGAGGTGTCCAGTCTAAGAGGAAGAGGAAATCATCCGCCACCCTGACCCAGGGGGACTGTTTGGACTGAGGGGAGAAGCTATCCCCCATTGCTCGTGATCTAACATATTTCAGATCGGGTGGGGGTGGGGGTGGGGGGGCACACACATTTCAACAAGGAGTTTTTTCCTTTAGATTTTAACTTGGTGATTCGATTCAAAGCAATCAGTGACCACTAATTGTGCTTTCAACAAAAGTTTCAAATTCTGACACTAAGTTAATGTCTCCGAGGAAACCCTGGTTTGCAAGTGCATAATTTGATCTAGAGAACCTTTATTTCAGCCACTCGAGCAGGCGCTAAATCGCCACCCTCACAGGTGATGGTTCAGAGGCCAGCTGGGGGAAAAAAACGCAATATTGTCAGAAAAAGGAGCTGCTGGCGTTTTGCTGGCCTGCTCTTCCACTCGAGCATAAAGGGCACCCCCGAAAAGACATGGAAAAGGGGAGATTATAAAAGGAAAGGAAACTCCACCAGATTCCACTTCAAACAATCAGGCAGCACTGAAGACAAAAACAAAATGAACAGGCGGCACGGTGGCGCAGTGAGTGGCACTGCTGCCTCATGGCGCCGAGGTACCAGGTTCGATCCCCGCTCTGGGTCACTGTCTGTGTGGAGTTTGCACATTTTCTCCATGTTTGCGTGGATTTCGCCCCCACAGCCCAAAGATGTGCAGGACAGGTGGATTGGCCGCACTAAATTGCCCCTCAATTAGAAAACCTGAATTGGGTACTCTAAATTTAATTTAAAAACCCCAAATGAACTTGAGACCTCAATAATTGCCCCCACTTTGACAGCTGACGGTGTGTGGATGGGGGTGGGGGGGGGCATGCACTGGTATTTCTAGGCCATAAGTTGGGGATGGACAGGCAGATAATAGGTGGAGGGGGTCTCTCTCTCTCCCCAGCTGCTGGCTGGATGATCTGCCAAGCTTTTCTAGTATCTTGGCTTCCATCTTGAAAACAAACACTTGCATCCCTCCGAGACCAGGTTAGGAAGGAGTGGTTCCACTGACCTCTCCACTCCCAAGCTCAAGCACATACAATATGGTTCTACTTGATTAGCAGGGTACAAAAGGTTTACATGAGGACATTATTGCAGGAACACAAAAGAAATGGTAATCATGAAACAGCGGGGGTTGAGGGGGGGGGGGGTGGGGTTGGAAAAGAGAGGCGGACAAACATGTCGTCAAATGAGATTGAAGGGAGGGCATCTTCTGCCTGCTGTAGTAGGCTATTGGCTGAGGTCAAAGTTGAAATGGCATCTGCAACCAGTGCCAATGGGGTAGCAGTATGTGGGGTGCATTCTTCAAGTCATAATTCAAAGATGTTCTTCCAATTACTACAACCGCAAAAGAAGGATGTCACTGCAACTGGTAAGATCATTGCACAGTTTTACTACCTTTCTCTTCTGATTTTCTGCTCTCTTCTCTCCTATTTAATTTTCTATTCCTCTTGAGTTGATTGACAGTAGATTGGGGTAGGACGGGGGTGGGGGGGGGGGGAAATAGAACAAATGTTTGCTGCAAAAAAATTGAAAAGGCATATCTGTATTTCTACCGCGTCTTGAAAACGCCAACTTCAAAATTGTTTATCCCCAGAGTCACAGTTGGCTATTATATGGAAAATGACAGGTTGTATCGATAATTTATTCAGCCAGATAACCTTTCAGACACACAGCAACGGGCGAGCAGGCAAAATGAGAAAGCCCTGTGGTTTTGAAAACTGCCAGATGTTGTACACTCTACAATTTGGCATTCTTACATCCACTCAGTAATCTTGAACTCGGATTAACGCATTTCGCATCTATTGCTGAAGGATAGGAATTTTCTGAGTAGACGAGGGGATTTCATCAATTGGAGCAAATTACAAGACTGTAACACATCCTGGGGCTTTGAGAAAGCAATGCTCCCTCAGCCCATCAACATTAATGTCAAAACACATTGGGCACAATGTCCTTCATAAATCCATACATAACAGTTCATAGCAATGCCTCATTGCCCGGTCAATGGCATGATCAAATAAAGGGATGGGAATGAATTTATTTTATCTTGCTTTACACAACTGCTAATATATTTTTCATTTAACATACGCATACATATATCTGCTTCCATCCCATTGCATAATCGGTGTATAACAATCAACAGCAGTCTTCAGGAGTTAGAGATGAAACAGAAAATAAATTGGACAACGGCGCACTGACTGAACTCATTCTACATTTTAAAGGACATAAGTATGTGATATCATTTATACCAGTAGAGAGGGAAGGGTAATATACGAGAGGGGCATTTGACATTACGGTGGGATTCAATAGGGTGGGTAATCGGGAGCACAGTGGTTAGCATTGACGCTTCACAGCTCCAGGGTCCCAGGTTCGATTCCCGCTTGGGTTACTGTCTGTGTGGAGTCTGCATGGGTTTCCTCCGGGTGCTCCGGTTTCCTCCCACAGGTCCCGAAAGACGTGCTGTTAGGTGAATTGGACATTCTGAATTCTCCCTCTGCGTACCCGACCTGGCGCCAGAGTGTGCAGACTAGGGGCTTTTCACAGTATCTTCATTGCAGTGTTAATGTAAGCTTACTTGTGACACTAGTAAAGATTATAATCTGCAAGGACAGGGTCCCGTTCAGGACTTTACAACCCTGCAGTGTCTCTCCTGATGTCTGGAAGGGTTTCTTTGCTCGAGGAACCGGGACTGAATGACTGACCAGAAGTTGATACCTCAGGAGTCAGGTTTGCTGGGCTGCAGGAGCCTGTTGGTGACTGGGCCCCAATCTGGAGGTTTGGAGATCGAGGCTCCTAAATGGTAATGGCAGACCGACCAGTATACTCACTAACAGATTTCCTTTCCACTAAAACAGATTGTACATCAGGAAGATAATCCACCATCGCCCATTTTGCATTCTTACCGAAGTACTTGGTTTTAGGTGATTTTGCCAATAGGTGGTACTGCCTACACCAGCTGCAGGAAGCTTACTGATGCTCTGTATTTGTGACCAACATTGTGTTAGCCCACTAAACCCCAGGAGTACCACTACCGCCTGGACTTTGCTAAGTCTGCTGATCATCCATTATAATTCTCTGACTTATGAGAAAGGTCTATGAACTACAACTAATTATATTTATACAGCACCTTCAGAATAATGAAACATTCCAAAGGTACTTCCCAGGAGCATTATGAAACAAAGTATGACATTGAGCCGCATAAGGAGATGTTAGGTCAGGTGACTAACCTGAGTGTAAGAGGTAGGTTAAGAAATGCCTTAGAGGAGGAAAGTGAGCTGGAGAGATGTAGGGAGGGAATCTCAGAGCTTGGAACCTGGGCAACTGCAGGCACAGCCATTGTTGGAGCTGAATGATGATTGGGGATGACCAAGAGGAAGAATTAAGAGGAGCACAGGTATTTCGGCGGGTTGTGGAGCTGGAGGAGTTTCCGGAGATAGTATCGACACAAGGCTATGGAGGGATGTGAAAACAAGGATGGGAATTTTAAAACCAAGGTGCTGTACAAACAACAAATAGGGAGGGGGAGATCGACCGACCGCATTGCGCCCGAAAGGCAGCGCAACGCGACGTGGCCTGTAGATGCCTCATCCGGATCTATCGGGCGCGCCACACCTTGTGAGATCTAACGCGGTCTCGCGATATGAATCACGCCCATCGAGACAGCAAGGCTGACTCTAATATGCATTCCCACAATCTACCCAAGCCATGGGGTCTAACTCCTTCACCTTGGATAACTCGGAAGAGCTCCGTTGAGTGCTGGTCTCCACAAAGAGGGACCAGACGGAATGGCACCCGTGGGAATCCCCCAGGGGATTGAAGATCCCGTGATGCTTGCCCTCTGGGCAGGGTGGCACCCTGGCACTGCCAGTCTGGGTGACAGCCTGGCAGTGCCAAGGTGCCCAGGTTGCAGGGGCACTGCCAGGGTGCCAGGCTGGCACCAAGGTGTCAGGTTGGCCTTTTTCCGGGACTGTGGATCAGGCCCAAGGGTGGCCGGTGTTGGTGCAGTGGAGCCCGAGGACCCCCCTTATAGGTGGGTTTGGGGGGGGGGGGGGGGGTCGAGAGATCCGGCATGGCGTCCCTATCTCATCCTGCACGGGGGTGCTGCAGCGTGAGGATCCCAGTGCTGGGAAAGGAGCTAAGTGCAGTCTCGGCTGTGCATTCTCTGCGGAGGCCTCCAATCTACCCGAATGGCCGCATGATAGCACGGTGTCTCTCGCTGCTCCGAGCGCCGGGAAACACCCAGCTCATCGCTTCCCTGCTCCGGCACTCTGTTCCCATTCGGGTAGATCGCCTCCAGAATCTCTTAGCTGTAAGTTTAGTTTGGAGACTTGGAGTCCGTCAAACAAGAAATGACCCATACAAACTTACAGTAGAACTAAAGTCGTGCAACATAACAGAACACTCCAAAATGAGACACGAGTGGGAGAAACATTCTGCATTGGTTCAGGGTGCAAAATGGACTTCTACACCCTCAGCAACCCCTCCTTCAACTTTCCACAGGAAGAATACATGCCTTCTAAACTGCTGGACTCAAGCACACACTGTTCCATTCAACCGCTCAGTCTCTCTGCTTCCCAATGCTCAGGAGAGACTTGGGTCTGCCTCCATTCTACATCAGCATCATAGGGTGGCCACCAAGTTTCCGACAGGCTGCAGGGCATGCGCCATGTGACACTCTGCTGTATCTCAATTGCAAGCAAGCGAGGCCAATATTAAATGCGCAGAACAGATGAAAGATAAGTGAACAACAACAAACAAAACCGCTGGATATCTGATTATTTTGGTGGGCCATGCGAAACATTGTAACTACAGCCCTGGGAACTTATTCTCTACTCAGGCAGAAAAAAAGATAAAGGGTCTCATGTAGAAAATAAAACAAAAAGGTCTCAAAACAGGCGTGATGAGTAAAATTTAAGAAAACTATCGAAACAGCATTGCGGTGACCAGAGAATGGTACTTGCTCATTCAGATAGATAGTTCAAGTTTCTGTAACATTCATCAATTATCAGGACTTCACCACTTTGGTACGAGTTGCAACAGTGATAAAGAGTCACTGGGGCTGCAAAGCTCCCCCACACAAAATGCAGGAAGGTAAACTCCTGAGGCCAAAGGATATTCAGCACCATGATGTTGCACTTTGGTCAGACAGATATGTAATTTTATGTATAGTACCAGTGTAGTAAAGGGTTAACATCTGAAACGAGGTGTAAATGAAACACTGGATGGCGTTACTAATTCACGATTATAAGACAGCATCTCTAGGAATTCTGGGAAATGCTGAAGAGAACATGATGAGAGCAAAGTGAGAATTGATTGTAGAGATATAGCACGAGATGTTATAGTGTAGTTTAATAGTTAGATAGAATATTGATTGCTGTACTACAGATTCAGTATCATTAGTTTAGCAACTGTAACTCAGTCGAGTGTGCGACCTTCATTTAGTTTAGTAGTGTAAAATAAATTTGTTTTGATTCAAACTTCTTGGGCAGGATTCTCCCAGCCCAGGCCGGGCCGGAGAATCGCTGGGCCGCGCGCAAACCGCACGGTGCCGCCCTGACGTGGATCCGCCGATTCTCGCTCTACGCGCACCACCCCCCCCCCCCTCCCCCAGCGATTCCCGGCCCGGGATGGGCTGAGTGGCCGGAAAAAAAATCCGAGTCCTGCCGGTGCCGTCCACGTGTGATCTTACCCGGCGGAACCTCGGCGTGCATCCATATTGGCGCGGCCTGGTGGGGGGGCGGGGGGGCCTCCGCTGTGGCCTGGCTCACGATCGGGCTACCGATTGGCGGGCCGGCCTCTCGGTTGAGGGCCTCTTTTGTTCTGTGCTGGCCCCTGTAGCCCTACGCCATATTGTGTCAGGGCCGGCGCGGAGAAGGGAGCCACCGCGCATGCACGCAAATCGTGCCGGTCGCACTGCGCATGCGCAGATCCGCGGCGCCCATCTGACGCCGATATCGGGAGCTGGAGCGGCGTGGGTCGCTCCACTGCCGTGCTGGCCCCCTGTAGGGGTCAGAATCGCTGCTCTTGACGCGATGGCGTTTAAGACGGCGTCAACACTTTGCCTCAGGATCACAGAATCCCACCCCCTATTTTTATATTCTTTGTCAACACTACACTATCTTGGAGGAAAAGGCAAGGAATATAACAAGATAGGCTCCTTCATCTCCACCTGCTGCATTGCATAGGGAGCAAGTTCCAGATAACTAGCTAGGAAGCATTAAAACACCATCATCATCGCCACCAAAGAAAACAGACACAGAAGGTCACTCGCCTCTTCCACACATGTTAGAAGAACCAATTTAAATAACAAACATGGGAACATTAGGATTTAAGATCCAATCAAAATTCCTCCATCAGCAAGCACTCTACTTCAATAATACAGCCTCCTCGTGGTGGGCTATTGGGAGAGGGGGGAGCGAGACTGGTGAGGAAGAAGAGAGGAACGACAGTGGGTGGCAGCTAAATGCTCGCTGTGGAGAGAAGACAGTGACAGCACAAGTAAGCCTCGGCTACCATTGCTATTCTTCAAGCAGCCGGACGCGATCGACAGGTGAAATAATGGAAAGAGGACACTAAGCACATGGTTCAGAAAAGCAGTAATGCGAAATGTTTTCATAAAGAGAGTGATGGTGAGATCTTCACCAACATCCTCACACGGCTGTACACACGAATGAAGTAAGGAGAATTTGTCAACACATACGAGGATATTCATTACATAATGTGTCGCGCACTCGAATTCACAGCCTGTCAGGACTCAGCAAAAAGCCTTCGACGGGTTTTCGTGGACTGCACAGGTACTGGAGGATGATTATCTGACGGAATGGAGTCACCCATGGTTATCAAGCGGAAAGATTTTGAATTGAAGTCATTGAAATATCGCATTAGTCATCAGAGAGGCTCTGTAATTATATCATTAATCATTGGAAACATTTAAGTCGTGACATAAATCTGGGCACTGGCTGTGTTAAACAACGTAATCATCTCTATGACCTAATTACGGAACAAAAACAGTTAGGACCTTGTCCTTAAAACGGGGCATCGGAGTTTGATATCTCATTTTTGATACACCGCACTTCCGAAACTGCAACACTGCATTAGAGAGTTGGTCTATGATATCTGCTAAATCCCTGGTTTGGGGCGGCAATCCACATCTTTCTGGCCTTGGAGCACAAACTGAGTCAAGGGAGTCCCAACTGGCAGCACGGGGGCGCAAGTGGTTAGCACAGTTGCCTCACGGCGCCGAGTTCCCAGGTTCGATCTCGGCTCTGGGTCACTGTCCCTGTGTAGTTTGCACATTTTCCCCGTGTTTGCGTGGGTTTCACCCCCGCAACCCAAAGATGTGCAGGGTAGGTAGATTGGCCACGCTAAATTGCCCCTTCATTGGAGAAAATTAATTGGACACTCTAAATTTATTTAAAAAAGAAAAGAAAAAGTTGGGAGACTCTTTAGATTTTGGAGGTAAAATTCCTAAATTCACTACTTCCTCTAGAGTTATCTACCGGAATGCGGGCCTAACACACGGTGCCGCGATCTCCATAATGGGCAGATCAAGGAGATAGGTTCCAAATCCATCCCAGCCAGAATGGGGATTGGGCCTTGTGCTTTTGGCACCAATGGGCTCCATACCGGCCACCCAGCTAACGTGCAAGGTTGGGGTGGGTTTATTGAGTAGCTGAGGCAACATACACGTTTACATGTGTGTTGCAGCATGCTCTTCTCCAGAACAGTCAGATTATATTCAAAACCATAACTCCGTCTCCCTGATGCTGTCAAAGCTGCTGAGTGTTTCCAGCGTTTTCGGTTTTTATTTCACATTTCCAACATCCGCAGTATTTTCATTTTAGATCTAAATGGGCTCTCATTCTTTCAGATATTCAACTCTTTAAAAAGGCCGCAACTGCCAACTGCAATTCTTTTAAAAGGAGCACGAATAGATTTTCAAGCTGAATATAAATTGCATCCAAGAATAGAGAAACGACTGGCTGGTCCTACAACATGTGGCCGCAATTTCCTCCCTTTCATCTACAATGCCAGCATTCATCAATTTGCATTATATTCACTTTTCATCAAGTACCATGGAGTGAAATGTGATCGTTGTTAAGACTGTGCCAGAACATTGAGGAGGTTAATGAACATATTCATTCACTACTGCCAATTGCCATGGCATTCCAGCAAAATCCAGATTTGTAAAATTGTCAACCTCATAGGCCTTTGGCTGTTAGACTGGGGCCGTCACAGCGATTCAGACTGGGGCCGTCACAGCGATTCAGAGCCACTCTTCCTCCTCTTCTGAATGTTCAAGATCCTGGTGCCAGCAGCCCAAAACATCAGATCCTACCATGTCCTTCTCCAAAGATCTCTCACCTTGTAGGTGACAAGACTCAGCTAAGTGACTCTCAAACCACCTCTTCTGCACGGATCTTTAATTGGCAAGGACCCCAGGATTTCTTGACCAAACATGAAAGGACTGCAGTTATCTGCTTTCTTGCAAAAGGCTCCCTGTGCATTAAAGCAGCAAACGTTATTGTAAACCTCTGCGATGCAATAGGTTTGCCAGGTTTGAAAACCTGTTACCGGGCTAGATTAGGCTTCCTCTTTCCCGGCTGTTATTTCCACTTGACAACCAGAGCACACACAGCCAAAAGCTTTGAAGTCTACGGCTATGATATGAACAGCCAGGGAAGGCCCCAATATACAGGGACATTCTGAATTCTCCCTCGGTGTACCCGAACAGGCACCATTGTGTGGAGACTAGGGGATTTTCACAATAACTTCATTGCAGTGTTAATGTTAGCCTACTTGTGACAATAATAGATTATTATTACTATGCCCTGGTTTCGGAGTGTTCTTCAGCAGGCTGAACATCAAAACCACCTTATGCAACACAGTTGCTTCACAGCTCTAGGGACCCAGGTTCGATTCCCAGCTTGGGTGACTGTCTGTGCGGAGTTTGCACGTTCTCCCCGTGTCTGCGTGGGTTTCCTCCGGGTGTTCCGGTTTCCACCCACAGTCCAAAGATGTGGTTAGGTGAATTGGTCATGATAAGTTGCCCTTAAGTGTCCAAAAAAGGTTGGGTGGGGTTACTGGGTTACGGGGATAGGGTGGAGGCGTGGACTTAAGCAGGGTGCTCTTACCAAGAGCCAGTGCAGACTCGATGGGCCGAATGGCTTCCTTCTGCATTGTAAATTCTATGATTAATTGATCTCCATCAGGACTAGCTGCCTAATGTTATTCAGACTCCACCCCAGTACAGGATAAACATTCAACCAAATGGTTTGTGGTATTTCTTTAAAACCCTTTCTTTCATTAAATAAAAAGCAAAATAATCATCTCAAATTTCTAATAAACGAGCGATAATAACTAGAGAATTTAAAAGAGCATCACAAACTAATTCACCAAATCTCACGCAGTTTTCAACACCGGCATCGATTCTTCACAGTTGGAACAATGACTATAAAATAAGCAGATTTTTCTAGCACTTCTAATGTGGTAAAACAGCCCAAGGTACTTCAGAAGTGTAGTCAAATGAAAAATGGAGACAGAGCAAAAACAAAAGAAAACATTCCGAGCAGCGGCGGCTTAAAGCTCAGTTCAAGAGGTTGGTTTGAAAGATCATCTTAGCAGGAGGAGCCGGTCAGTTGGGCGGCTGTTCCCGAGTACAGAGCTTGGGCAGCTGAAGGTAAAGCTGCTGTAGGGCTATGGGAAACGAACAAGAGGGTGGAGAAGGTTGCAGCAACACGAAGGGGTCCGACCATGAGCACGTGTGTGTGGGGAACAGCAGGATGACAAGTATGGAGTTAGGACATAGAGCGACCAAGGGACAAATGTTCAGTGAAGATGGGTGTGGTGGGCTGCAGAGCCCTGGGTGAGTCCATGTCGGAGGAGGGTAGAAGATGAACGCCAGTTAGGAGAAGATGGACGTTTGGCGGTGACAAGGGCCCAAAGGAAGTTTTCAATAGCAGAGATGAGCCGAGCTGGAGGCAGTCAATGACAAAGATGGATGGAGGCTTTTCTTTTAATGGACGGATATAGGGACAGAGCTCGGGGACTTGATACAGGTTGGAAATTGTGTACCAAAAGAAATGTTGTGAAAGCTGGCAAATGGTAGAAAAATAGAAAATGCCGAATGTTGCCTCAGCCTAAACCCGAATTCCCTCTCTCAACGTTCCCACCTATAGAACGCCGACAGTGCAGAAGGAGACCATTCGGCTCATTGAGTCTACACCAATCCTCTGACAGGGCACTCAACCTAGGCCCACTCCCCTGCCCTATTCCCCTAACCTGCACATCTTTGGACTGTGGGAGGAAACCAGAGCACCCGGAGGGAACCCACACAGACATGGGGAGAATGTGAAAAATTTACATAGACAGTGACCCCAGGTCAGAATTGAACCCGGGTCCATGATGCTGTGAGGCAGCAATGCTAACCACTGTGCCTTCCTCTTGGCCTCTCCATCTCTTTCTTTAAGGCCTTCTTGATGAAGCTTCTGGTGATCTGTCCTCATCTCCATATGCATTTCAGCATTAAATCTTGTTTTATAAAACATTCCTGTGGAACACCGAAGGGGGTCTTTACTGCGTCAAATCATAATCCAAATTGCTGCTGTAACAGACGTGATGTTTATGATAGAAGTCATTGGTCTTTGCAGCGTTTAGCTGGAGACAGTTACTGGCCATCCAAAATGTCAAACAAGCAATCTGACAACGCAAAGTGAAAGGTCGAGGGACAGGGAAGCTGACCCATGGATTGGGATGGTGTGGTCAAGAGGTATGCAGAAGAGGAAGTTGAGGGGATCAGGAATGGATCCCTCAAAAGACTCAGGCATGGGTGGGTTGGGGGCGGGGGCGAGAGAAAGAGTAAAGAAAGAGTAAAAGGGCACTTTTGGTTTAGCACAGTGGGCTAAACCGCTGGCTCACAAGGCAAAACAAGGCCAGCAGCGCGGGTTCAATTCCTGTACCGGCCTCCCTGAACAGGCGCCGGAATGTGGTGACTAGGGGCTTTTCACAGTAGCTTCGTTGAAGCCTACTTGGGACAATAAGCTATTATTATTATTAATAAAGCCATTGCCACAAATGCTCTGTGATCAAACCTATAAGAGATTGTAAATGAAGCCACAGCTGTCCCATGGCACTGGATAAATAAGGGGAGAGGTTGCAGGAGGATTGTGTGATTGATTGTACTAAAGGCTTCAAAGATGTCCAGGAGGGAATGCATTACAGTCACAGTGAATTAAAACGGTTTTCCCTTTTTCCACATGAAATTTATGGATACGTGTCAGATGTCAATTGACCTTGAAAAATACCAGAAATTCTTATGTCGGTAAAATAAAATCTTTAAACTATGAAACGGAACTAATGTACCTAAAAGTGATGACAAAGACAGCAGCAAGCCCTCAAAATGCTCATTTCGATGTTTAGGTGGTCTTAAAATAGCTGAGGAATCCGTTTTTACAAAAAAGAATATTGCTGCTCTCGATGCGAGAATAGAGCTCAGCAATTCCTCATTCCTAACAGTTGCAAAGCAATTTACTCAATTTGTAATATGTCACAAGCAATACTACAACTATTACATTTCGACCCTTCCCCCACATTACCGCTCATTGCCTTTAATGGGGTAGTTAGAGGTCAGTAGCAATAGTTAAATGCAGCTTCTCTGGTTACAAGATAGTCAGCGAGTTCAGTGCTCCATATATATTGTGATCAATAAACTTTAAAAATGTCAAACCATGTTTTACAACAAAGATAAGTAAATAAATAATCAGAAAACATATGGCGGCCATTTTCACAGTGGAGAATGCCATCTCATTTCAATTTATTTTTGTAAAGGCAACACTCAAAATCTATTTCTGGGACTTAAAAATAGCCCTAGTATTTTACATTGCCAGTTGTTGGAAAAAGCGGACAGCAGTCCTTGGGAAAGAGGCCTGGAACGTGCCTTTTACCTTGCAAGGCGAAGGGCTGGATTCTTCCACCCGGACCGCCGCAAGAACCCCATGGGTGAGAGGCGGACAATGGAGAACTCCATTGACCTCGGGTGGGAATCTGCGGTCCCCGGGCGATCGCAGCCTGAGAATCCCGCCTTATATTATTGGAATGAGGGTGGGTGGCTATGTCATAAACAAGAACAAAATATATTGGAAATACTCTGCAGGAGGGCAGCATCTGTAGAGAGAGAGAGAGAGAGAGTGTTAATGTTTCAGAAGTTCTGATAAAGGGTAATCAATCTGGATCTTGAATTCTGTTCTCCTCTCAGACTGTCAGACCTCCTGAGTATTTAGAGAATTTTCTTTTGATTTTAAATCTGCTTTTCTGTGGGAGGTTATACCAAATGGGTTTGGGCAGCTTCCATTCAAAGAACAAAAGAACAAAGAACAGTGCAGCACAGGGACAGGCCCTTCAAGCCAATAATGGTGCCCTAACTTTAAAACAAAACCTTCTGCCCTTACTCGGTCACTATCCCTCTATTTCCTCCCTATTCATGAACCCATCCAGATGCCGCTTAAATGTTGATAATATGCCTGCTTCCACCACACACCCTGGCAGCGCGCTCCAGGCACCCACCACTCTCTGCGTGAAAAACTTACCCCGCACAGTGTTCGCTTGTAATTGACACGTCCACCCTTGGAAAAAGCCTCTGACTATCCACCCCGTCTATGCCTCTCAATTTTGTAGACCTCTTATCAGTTCTCCCCTCCGTCTTTCTAGTGAAAACAATCCTAGTTTATTCAACCTCTCCTCAGAGCCAACACCCTGAAGACCAGACAACACCCTGGTGAACCTTCTTTTCACTCTCTCCAAAGCTTCCACGTCCTTCTAATAATGTGGTGACCAGAACTGCACGCAATACTCCAAATGCGGCCAAACTAAGGTTTTATATAGCTGCAACATGATTTCCAAACTCCTGTATTCAATGCCCTGGCTGATGAAGGTAAGCATGCCATATACCTTCTTAATCACCTTGGCCGCCTGTGTGGCAACTTTTAGGGAAATGTGGACCTGCACACCCAGATACTTCTATATGTTAATGTTCTGAAGATTTGATCCTCCAAAATGCATCACCTCGCATTTGTCCAGATTAATCTCAATTTGCCATTTCTGTGCCCAAGTCTCGAATCTATCTCTACCCTGTTGTACCCTCTCTGACAATCCTCGGCACTTATCAACAGCTCCACCAATCTTCGTGTCATTTGCAAACTTAATCAGACCATCACATTTTCCTGCAGGTCATTTATATATACACTACAAACAACAGTGGTTCCAGCACTGATCCCTGCGGAACACCACTAGTTACAGATCTCCATTCTGAAAAACACCCTTTCATCGCTACTCTGTCTTCTATAACCAAGCCAGTTCTGTATCCATCTAGCCAGCGCACCCCGAAATCCATGTGATTTTAGTTTTTGTACCAGTCTGCCATGTACGACCTTGTCAAACGCCCTACTAAAGTCCATATAAACTACACTCATTTCTTATTTGGTGCTGACCCACAGAACAAATGATTGGTTACTTCACCCAGGGAAGCCAACACAATGGCTGATTTAAGAAATGGAGAATGTCATATTATCACAGTACGAAGTGTGCTTCCTAAGATCAAAGTTCACAGCTGAGTAGAGAAGGAACTGTATTTGAATCTCGCATTTCGGACTAACTGGCATCATCCAGGTAAAGAAATCTTTCCTTGGCATCTGTCCAAAGCTTATCCTTCATTAATGGAGTGTACACTTGTGTCTATACAGAGCTACAGAGAGCCCAGGTAACCTCACAGCCTGAGTTGAGACCTCAAGAAATAGGAGGAGGAAATCATTCAATTTCTTTAGTCTGGGCAGCACAGTAGCACAAGTGGATAGCACTGTGGCTTCACAGCGCCAGTATCCCAGGTTCGATTCCCCGCTGGGTCACTGTCTGTGCGGAGTCGGCACTGGTTTCCTCCGGGTGCTCCGGTTTCCTCCCACAGTCCAAAGACGTGCAGGTTAGGTGGATTGGCCATGATAAATTGTCCTTAGTGTCCAAAAAGGCTAGGAGGGGTTATTGGGTTACAGGGATAGGGTGGAAGTGAGGGTTTAAGTGGGTCGGTGCAGACTCGATGGGCCGAATGGCCTCCTTCTGCACAGTATGTTCTATGTTCTGTGCTTTGCTGGTCAAAAGATCATGGCTGAACTGATGTGGCCTTAACTCCACTTTCCTGCCAGTTCTCCCTACACTCCCTTGTCGATCGCAATCTCACTGACTCAGCCTCTGTCCAACTCAGCCTTGAACATCTTCAACAACCCAGTCGGCACTGCTCTCTGGGGAAGAGAATTTCAAATACTAACCCTCAAGACATTTTTGTCTTAAATGGAAAATCCCTTATTTTGAAGCTGTATGACCCCAGGGTAGGGCAATAGGAGGGAATGTCGTTAAGGGGCTGGTTCAGCACAGGGCTAAATCGCTGGCTTTTAAAGCAGACCAAGGCAGGCCAGCAGCAAGTACAATTCTCCCCGAACAGGCACCGGCCTCCCCGAACAGGCACCGGAATGTGGCGACTCGGGGCTTTTCACAGTAACTTCATTGAAGCCTACTCGTGACAATACGCGATTTTCATTTCATTTTTCATGTTAGGAGGTAGTGAGAGTCTTCTTGGAACAAACTGACACAAAACATTTGGTAGATTTTCCACTCATTCAAATGAAAAATCACAAAACCCGGCAACATCGAAATCGGTGAAGGAAGCTGCGATTTACCAGAACCGTCACCATGGAAACCCTTTCTCTCTGCCTAAAATGAGCTCCAACAGAGACTGTTTGAGTGTGCAACTCTCTCTCATGGCTCTTCCAATGCAACACAGCCATTGCTGGGAAAAGCAGGCCTCAGCTTCCAAACAAGTTTAGAATACATAGGTAGGTGTTTCTTTACTGTCAGTTTTCATGAGCCTTGCAATTCTGTTGACCACAATGCATGTTAGATAGCCATCCACTAGGATTCAGCAAAAACAAAATAAACAATCGCAGCATGGTTTTTTCAGGTTCACAAAATCCCTGGGAAAAGTGATAGTTTTTTTAAATGGCATACAACAACAATGATCAGTCTCCCTGGCCCTGAAAATCGATGTTAATAGTGACAGGATACCAACTTTCATTGGTTCAAATTCAATTCTTTAAAAAGTATATTTTGTGCTACTCCGCCTTCAACCTTAAACCTGATCCATAATTTAGTTCCCTCTCCAAAAGTTTAATTTGTGGATTTTTTTAACTTCCTGGTTTGCTGTCGGACAATACGTTCAATGCTTGATGTCATCGCTGCTGCTGGCCTCCTGGAGATCGCCTTCACTGGCACCAAGTTCAAACTGACATCAGGAAAGGGGGAGTTCCCCGTCACGGAGATCCATGTGGCAGCTTTCTCCGAGGGCAGCAGCAAGCGGCGTCACTTCACGGGAAAATCCGTGCAAACCTGGAGCTGATCCTGAACCTGATCACAGTACGAAGTCTTACAACACCAGGTTAAAGTCCAACAGGTTTTGTTTCGATGTCACTAGCTTTCGGAGCGCTGCTCCTTCCTCAGGTGAATGAAGAGGTCTGTTCCAGAAACACATATATAGACAAATTCAAAGATGCCAAACAATGTCAGGCTGAACCTGATCAGCAAGTCTCAAAATTGCCCAGCCGCAATACATTGGCATAATTGACAAGACAAAGAAAAATGTTCCGATTTGACTATAAAGCAGAATAAAACTCTAGTAGTTCTTAGCTGGTGCTTGGCTCAGAGATGCTGGGCGTGATTTAATGGCCTCGTCACGCCCGACTGGTGAGACGTTGTGATCTGAATTTCATCCACACTGCATCTCGGGGGGAGGGGGTGGAGGAGGAGAAGGGGGTTCTCACAGGCCTTCAGAGACTCGTGGGTGGTCGGGGACAGGGCAGGGTAGTACCCTGTCATTCCCTCTTGCACCCAGGCACCTTGGTACTGCCACCCAGCACCCTGACAGTGTCACCCAGGCACCCTGACAGGGTGCCTTGGTTGCCGTGCCAGGGCCATGATGCCTGGTTGGCACTGCTTGGGGTCAGGCCGAGGGGTGCATTGTCGATTAGGGGGGGGGGGGGGTGAAATGGTGCCCGATCTATGAGGAGTCGTTCTGCTGCCAAACTAATCAAACTGTGGCCTCAGTGAGGAGAAACTCCTCAAGACCCCCCCCACCAAAAAAAAAAAAAACGGCAATGCTGGCGAATAGCAGAGTGAATCTCGGGCTCCCAGAATCGGACTTTATCTGCCAAAGCAGTCAGTCCCTTGTGGATTGGATGACACGATCTCAATGCAGGATTAAGGATTGCAAGTTTGAGAAATGTGTACTTTTCTTTGAAAACCAAAAATGTCCATTTTAAAATATTTAAATAAATGAAAACTAGCACAGAAAAATGGTGTTTGACTAACTTGATAGGGTTCTTTGATTATAGCAAAGAACAAAGAAAAATACAGAATAGATTTTCAAAAGGCATTCAATAAAATATCACAAATGGTTAGTGAAATTATTGTCCATGAATTAAAGGGGCACAGCTAAGAGGCAGCAAGTAGAGAACAATGGTGAATAGTTGTTTGTCAGACTGGAGGGGGGTATACAGTGATGTTCCTCAGGGGTCAGTATGACAAGCACTACTCTAATAAACATTCATGACTGGGCCATGGTGGGCATCATTTCAAAATTTACAAATGGCGTGAAGCTTGAAAATTGAGCGAGCAACGAAGAGGGTAGTTATCGACTCCAGTGGTACACAGGCAGAAGGGTGAAATGGGCAGAGGCGCGGAGGATGAAATTTAACCAAAGTGTGAAGTTTGAAGAGGGCGGCACAGTGGCACAGCGGTTAGCACTGCTGCCTCACAGCTCCAAGGACCTGGGTTCAATTCCAACCTCAGGGGACTGTCTGAGTGGGTTTCCTCCGGGTGCTCCGGTTTCCTCCCACAGTCCAAAGAGGTGCAGGTTAGGTGGATTGGCTGTGATAAATTGCCCCTTAGTATCCAAAAGGTTAGATGGGGGTCACTGCGTTACGGGGATAGGGTGGAGGTGTGGGCGTAAGTAGGGTGCTCATTCCAAGGACCAGTGCAGACTCGATGGGCCGGTTGGCCCTCCTTTTGCACTGTAAATTCTATGATAAGTGGCAAGATTCATTTTGGCAGAAAGAGTGAGGAGGGGCAACAGAAACGGAGGTGCTGAAATGGAGAAAGAGACCTGGGAGTTTTATGTGCATCAAAGTCTTTGAAAGTAGCAGTACAAGTTGAGATGACACATGGGATCAATGGATTTATAAAAAAAGAGGCCTAAAAAAAAAAATGCAAGGAAGTTATGCTCAACGTTCAGAAAGCATTGGGCAAGGAGAGTGGAGTCAAGGTCACAATCAGGTCATTCATGATCCCACTTACTGTCAGAGTAGTCTTAAGGAGGCAAATGGCTGTTCCTACTTCTACTTCTGGTCTCAATATTGTCTCCATGGTGAAAGAGGTAACTGACTCACCTCATTTGTTTGTGGGGTTTGATATAATCAATGCAATTTACAGATTTGGACCAGTTTACATCCACTCCCCTCCACACCACTCAAATGTTCTCCACTACTTTGTTTCTGTAGCCATCCAGGGCATGGGGCAAGATGGTGTCAGGTAGCTCACACTCAGGGTCCCTCTTTGGTTGCGAGGATGCATCTACTCTTCAACTGGTACCTTCACAAAATGGATCACTAGCATATTCCACACCAGCGAGCATTGCAGCTCCGGCAGGACTAAAATAAAATCCTCCGCCAATTCTCTGAACGAGATCTCAGTTGGTCTTTGTAAATCGGTTACCATTAAAGTCAAGCACACCATCTCTCTCACTGGAGAAATGAAAGATGCGGGACAGCTGGTTCCAGTTAGGAATTGGATTGCTGCAGTTTTCCATTGAGTACAGCTGTTACAAAATGTTTCTAAAAACCGAGTTCCCAAAGTACATTCACAATCCAACGGGTGGCCGCACACTCCCAAATCTATAAAAGAACTGGAGGTCCAGGTAGTGGTGTCATTGGAAACCGAGTCGGGAGATTTTTAATTCCTGCCTTGGTATGGCGGAGCAGCAACAACATTTTTTAAATATAAATTTAAAGTAGCCAATTCATTTTTTCCCTCAATTAAAGGGGCAATTAGCGTGGCTAATCCACCTCACCACCTCCCACTGGCCCGGGACCCCGGGAGAAGCCTGAGGAGATCCGGTGGCGGGATCAAGGCAGGCCCTGGGTTGGTTGGTGGGCCCGTGTCGCCCACTGCACTCAGTGTGGTGGAGATCTCGGGCCTGGAGGGCAACTGTCCGAAGCGGCCAGCCGCCCAGTGTCGGGAGCGGAGGGTGCACACGAGGCTCTCTGCAGTGGGGTGGAGGGCTCACTCGTGCCTGACACTGTCACCCCTCACCCCCTCTGGGGGACTCCCAGAATCTGGCACTCGTGCCTGACACTGTCACCCCTCACCCCCTCTGGGGGACTCCCAGAATCTGGCACTCGTGCCTGACACTGTCACCCCTCACCCCCTCTGGGGGACTCCCAGAATCTGGCACATCATAATTGAAGGTTCTTTTGTTTTTCTGCCTCTGTCGATAGTTCAGGCAGTGTCCTATTGGGCACCCCTCCCTCCACCAACACGCAACTCCCTCCCTCCCCACCACCCTCCTTTCCTCTCTCCCCACCCCCCTCCCTTCCTTTCCTTTCAGTTGGTACAGAGGCGAGGGTATGTGAGGCAGGATTCTCTCATTCTGGGCCGGGCCGTGGAATCCCCGCAACCGGCACGCATCGCGCCACGCCGGCCCGACGCCAGCACGCGAATCTCCTCAGAGCAGATAATCGGCACCATTGGCACCAGCGTGGTTGGCGCGGCGCCGGTTGCGGGCCGCTCTACGCGGCCGGCACGCCGATTCCCGGGCCGGGATGGTCCGAGCGGCCGTCGTGGAGACACAAGAGTCCCACCGCCGCTGTCCACACCTGCTCTCAGCCGGCGGGAACTCAGCCTTGAAGGGTCGGGTGGCGGCCTGTGGGAGGTTCCGACCCCAGGGGGGGGGGGCTCCGATGTGGCCTGGCCCGCGATCGGGATCCACCGATCGGCGGGCCAGCCTCTATGTCTCCCGGCCTCCTTTCTTCCGCGCCGGCACCTGTTGCGCCATGTTGGGTCGGGGCCGGCGCGGGCAAGGGAGACACCGCAGAAATCGCGCCGGTGGGACTGCGCAAGCGCGGGTTTGCGCCGGACCCACTGCGCAAGCGCGCATCCCCCGGCGCCCATTCCGCGGCCAGATCAGCAGCTGGAGCAGCGTGAACCGCTCCAACGCCCTGCTGGCCCCCCAAACGCGACGGTGTTTCCGACGGCGTCAACACTTAGCCTCAGGATCAGAGAATCCCGACCCAAAGTTTAGTGCTTGTACCATTTGTTTTTTGTAGAAATGTGTTGTGAACTGCTTTAATAATCAGAGTATCCACCCCCCCCTCCCCGTACATTGGTACTGAGGGGAGGGTACCCTGTTTCTCTAACAAAAAAATTAGTGTTTGTACCGTTTGGCCTTGTATATAGTTTTTACTGTTTTAATAAAAAGAGATGGCTAATCCACCTCGACCCGACACATCTCTTTGGGTTGTGGGGGTGAGACCCACGCAGTCACGGGGAGAATGTGCAAACTCCACCCGGCAGTGACCCGGGGCCGGGATCGAACCCGGGTCCACGGCACAGTGAGGCTGCAGTGCAGCAACATATTTAATGCTGTACAAGAAGTTAAAAATCTGCCTTAAGGTATCTTCGCTCTTCTGCTATAAATCCAGTAACTGTATTGTCACAAAGAACATTAAAACATTTTTTTTTTTTTTTTTAAAAAGCCTCACTTGCTTTCAAAAATGTAATCAGCTTCAGTAAATGCCTTGTACGGTGTACACATACACGGATTGTAGTTTATACATCTCACAAGGTAGAGCTCAGAGGGAAACAGGCACGATTCAACAAGATATTTATTCCCTTCGCTAAAGAAAATACCATCACCTTGGCTGCAATTCGCCGGCCGTTTACTGGTGGTGGGATTCTGTTCTCCGCCGGCAGCGCACCCCTGCCCACGCGGGTTTCCCAGCCGCGCAAGGTGTCTTCAACGGGAAATCCCATTGACCGCGGACGGCACGCCGCCTCCCGCTGCTGAGAAACACTCGGCTGGGGGACCGGAGAACCAGCCCTTTGTATCCACGGTAGCATTGTGGATAGCACAATTGCTTCACAGCTCCAGGGTCCCAGGTTCGATTCCGGCTTGTGTCACTGTCTGTGTGGAGTCTGCATGTTCTCCCAGTGTCGGCGTGGGTTTCCTCCGGGTGCTCCGGTTTCCTCCCACAATCCAAAGATGTGCAGGTTAGGTGGATTAGCCATGATAAATTGCCCTTAGTGTCCAAAATTGCCCTTAGTGTTGGGTGGGGTTACTGGGTTATGGGGATAGGGTGGAGGTGTTGACCTTGGGTAGGGTGCCCTTTCCAAGAGCCGTTGCAGACTCGATGGGCCGAATGGCCTCCTTCTGCATTGTAAATTCCATGAATGTTATTCACTCACGGCCTGCTCATGATTTTCAAATTCTCATCCTCATTTTGAAATCTTTCCACAATACTTCCCATATCTCAAAGTTGCTCCAGTCGCTACAAGCCTTGGCGATCTCCCCACTCCTCCTGTATTCCAGATTTCACCATTGGCAAGGGTGGAGGACTCCATGTTCCAAGGGCAAACATCGACATGAAATCAATTCTCCTGCAGCCACTCTTTTGAAACCCACTCGCTTAGGCAGCAGTCGTGACTCAGATGGTAGGTAGCCTTTGCATCTCGGAAGTCAGAAGGTAAAGTCTCACTCTGCGTGCTTGAGCACAAGAGTCTAAACTGCCTCTGAATGCAGTACTGAGGGACTGCTGAACTGTCAAAGGGCAAATATTTCAGATGAGGCAGCAAACGGAGTCCATGTCGACTCAAGATGGAAAAAAAAGATCCCACTGTGCAATTTTGAAGAGGAACAGCAGAGTTCTTCCCACTGTCCTGGCCAATATTTATCCCTCAGTCAACTTCGCAAAAATAAATGATCTGGTAATTATCATCTTGCTGTTTGCAAATTGGGTGCTGATTTTCTCACATTACAAAAAAGTGACAATACTTCACTCACTGCTAAATGCATCGGGGTTACTGGAGGTCATGACACGTTCTATATCAATGCAAGTCTTGCCATGCCACCAGCAACTGCCTCACTCCCTCCTTTTCACAGCCCCGATTCCTTTTAATTATTCTTTTCTTTGACTCTATTCCTTTAAAAAAATGATTTATGGATTCTTACTGCAACGCCGATAGAATATAGCAGAATATAGCACATTCGAGTCACTGTTATGGCTGAATAATATTTTTCTAGCCTCCCTTTTAATTTGTTTTGCAATTAGTTTGAATTTGCCCCCTCTCTTTAATAATCTACCGATTAGTGGGGAAAATGCACTATTTAATTTGAAGTTAGCCCTTTGCAATTTCAAAGATATCAAAAAAGATGTACTCCCACCACTGCTCCAGTAACACACACATCCTGGAACAGGGCCAACTTTCGACATTGTGAATACGTAGAGGATTTGGTTGGGCCGGTCTTATGCCTGCACCCATTTAGGCTGTCACTTGTGCACCGACAGACGAAAACGTCACCCTTACTCCATTTACAAGTTAAACATTTGCGATGGATTACAAGTCACTGCATGTGTTTCCAGGTCTTCCCCAATATTCCTGGGAGCCAAAGCAGCAATGAGAAAACACACATCACTGCTCCAATCAGGAAGGCCCATCCCACTTATTGCCAAGGTAAATGGTAGCTGGCACTGCCACAATGGCATTTTCATTGCTGCTCAGTTCATCCTGGTGCTGGAGGCAGTTGAGAAAACCCTGCGAGTCGGGCTCGACACATTCAAGGGCAGTAGCATCACTTCCCTACCCCAAAGCACTGGCAATGAACAAAGAACAATACAACACAGAAACAGGCCCTTCGGTCCTCCAAGCCTGTGCCAGTCATACCAACCTTTGCCAAACCCTCAGCACTTCCTTGTTCCATATCCCTCTATATCCATGTGTTGGTCAAGATGCCTTTTGAATGCTGTTAATGTATCTGCTTCCACAACCTCCCCTGGCAACCGTTCCAGGCACTCACCACCCTCTGCGTAAAGAAACCTGCCTTGCACATCTCCTCTAAACTTTGCCCCATGGACCTTAAACTTATCATAGAATTTACAGTGCAGAATTTACAGTGCAGAAGGAGGCCATTCGGCCCATCGAGGCTGCACCGGCTCTTGGAAAGGGCACCCTACCCAAGGTCAACACCTCCACCCTATCCCCAAAACCCAGTAACCCTACCCAACTCTAAGGGCAATTTTGGACACTAAGGGCAATTTATCATGGCCAATCCACCTAACCTGCACATCTTTGAACTGTGGGAGGAAACCGGACGGAGCACCCGGAGGAAACCCACGCACACACGGGGAGGATGTGCAGACTCCGCACAGTGACCCAAGCCGGAATCGAACCTGGGACCCTGGAGCTGTGAAGCAATTGTGCTATCCACAATGCTACCGTGCTGCCCAAAGTGACATTATGCCCCTTGGTGACTGACCTTTCCCATCCACTCTATCCATGCCCCTCATAATCATGTAGACCTCGCCCCTCAACCTCCGTCTTTCTAATGAAAACAGTCCAAGTCTATTCAGCCTCTCCACATAGCTAATACCCTCCAGACCAGGCAACATCCTGGTAAACCTCCTTTGCACCCTCTCCAAAGCCTCCACATCCTTCTGGTAGTGTGGTGGCCAGAATTGTGCACAATATTCTAAATGCGGCCTTACCAAGGTTCTATACAACTGTAGCATGACTTGCCAGTTTTTATACTCGATGCCCCGTCCAATGAAGGCGAGCATTCCATATGCTCGCTTGACTACCTTGTTCCCTTGTGTTGCCACTTTCAAAGATCTGTGGACCTGCACGCCCAGATCTCTCTGACTTTCTATATTCCCAAGAGTTTTGCCATATACGGTATATTTCCCCTCTATGCTAGAACTACCAAAATGCATTTGCAAAAGGTGGGGCTTGTTGCAGCAAGATGTTGTGTGGTGTTATCTGCCACAATCATGCTACTGAAGCTGGCACATGCATTTCAGCCGCAATGGTCTATTGAGATTCATTAACCTGCTTTTATATTGCAGAAGTGCTTCAAGGAGCAGTGCTGCAGTATAACCAGAGGCTGCCAATGCTGCATGGTAGCATTGTGGTTAGCACAATTGCTTCACAGCTCCAGGGTCCCAGGCTCGATGCCGGCTTGGGTCACTGTCTGTGCGGAGTCTGCACATCCTCCCAGTGTGTGCGTGGGTTTCCTCCGGGTGCTCCGCTTTCCTTCCACAGTCCAAAGACATGCAGGTTAGGTGGATTGGCCATGATAAATTGCCCTTCGTGTCCAAAATTGCCCTTAGTGTTGGGTGGGGTTACTGGGTTATGGGGATAGGGTGGAGGTGTTGACCTTGGGTAGGGTGCTCTTTCCAAGAGCCGGTGCAGACTCGATGGGCCAAATGGCCTCCTTCTGCACTGTAAATTCTATGATAACCCACCCAGCAACACTGCAGCCGCTGCATTTCCAGACACTGCTTAGAGTTATGCAAAGCTGGAATGACAGAATGAGTGGACATTATGCTTCCAGGAGATTCCAGAACCAACGAGACAACAGGCAAAAACCACACACATGCATTCGCTTTAAAGTCACAATTTCCACATTATCTCCTGATTTTCCAAATTTCCCAAAGAGACTCCGCAATGCAAGTAGTACAAACCGAACGCAGCTGGGTTCAGACTATCAATACCGAGGACAGAGAGCAGAACGCAGTAATGCCAGAGTGGGGGTAAACGCAGCCCCAGTTTAATGCCTCATTTGGAAGGTGGCCCCTCCAATAGTTCAGCACCCGCTCAGTCCTGCACTGCAGCATCAGCCTAGGCTCTTGTGCTCAAGCCCGAAGAGTGGGACTTTACCGCCTGATTCAGAGATGTGAAGGTCACCAACTGAGTCACGCCTGCCACATAACTGAGTGGGTTAGAAAAGGGTGGCTGGTGGAGAATATTGTGGATGTCAGCCATTCAAGATTGAATTCACCATCACCTCCTGTCCGCCACCGCCACCCACTCGATTCACCCCTGCCAATGGTGATTAAAATCTGGATTTCAGTAGGTGGTCAGAATTGGAGGAGGAGTGGGGCGATCTCGGGATCGTGCAAATGCTCGAACAGCTTAGAGATGTGGGTTGGGTAGAGAGGCGCTGGAGGAGATTTAAAAATGAGAATTTTAAAACTGAAAGCCATGGAGCAGACCCCCGAGATAGCAAAGTTACGGGTTTAAGCCAAGTTTGGATGGATTCTGCCACTTTCCACCAGAACAGTGCCTTATAACATAGCAGCAGCATTGAACACTCCACAGGAGCCTCGGTTGCAAGGACAGTGCTTACCGATTTTCAATGCAACAAATCCCTGATGGTATTTGTGCTCTACATGAACCTTCATCCATCCTTCTTCATCCAACCCCGTCAATAAGTCCTTCAATTCCTTTCTCCCTTTGGTTATCACAGACCTTCCCTTTAAATCCATCTCTGCTAGTTACCTCAACTATCCCACGTGTATGGAGTTCCACATTCTAAACACTCTTCGGGTAAGGAAGTTTCTCCTGAATTCCTGTATGGATTTCTCCCTGACAACCTTACATTTCTTAGTTGGACCTCTGGTTTTCCCTGCAAGTGGAAACACCTTCAGTGTTTACCCGACCCAAATCCTTTTCCAGTCTTAATGGTCTCGCGCTATCAACTCACTTCTCAGTTTTCATTCCTCTAGCGCCCAGCTTATTCAATCTTTCCTGGTGGGTATAAACCGTTAACCTTACAGCTCTGCTATCAATACCCAAAGCCCTTACATTAGAGAAAATAACTGTCCTTTAGTTAATGACTCAGTGGAGTGAGGGAATGTCATATCGACATTTAAGACCCAACTGATTCATCAAAATTATTTTCAAAACATCAAAATGCGGCACATTAAAAAAAAAAATCTACAACCCCCATTTCCTGTGATGTCACATATCCTGGAAATTCCCCACTTCCATTAAATTTAGTGGGAGGGGAAATTTTGAGAGAAAGCACGGTGTTTCACTAAAAGGGAAATTTTAATATTAATATCTCCCTCCTCACAAAAATTGAGATACACCATGCATGAAGCTGGACAAGAAAATACAGGAAGACATTCATAAAATGGACATCTAAACTAACTTCAAAATACGCAAGTGTGAAGTGAAAGTATGAAGGAGGTCACACATTTCTTCGAAAATAAAAGCCTGGATATTCATTCCTGGTCCAGGAGCACAGTCGATGAGTTCTCTGGTGGCGGAGGAATCCAAATCTCTGGCACAGGTGGGGCAGGCAGGTGGGGTGCCCGGGTTGCCAGGCGCTCCTTTTGCTGTCGGTGCTTGGCGTCAGCAGGTTCTCAGCAATGGAAATCGAGGTGTTCAGCATCGGGCGGTCTTGGGCCAGGTCCCCGGGTGTCGGTGGGGATGTGACACTTTTTCAAGGAGGCTAAGATGGTACCCTTGACGCATTCCCTCTGCCCCTCTGGCGCCGGGTGGATGTTCAGAGCACAATGATTGACAGGCAAACATGCACACTCTGCTGACCAATCATGGATCCCAGCTATACAAATGCAGAAGACTGGGAATCTAAAACAAAATAGGAGGAGGTGGAGACATTGGCGGGTCAGTTAGCATATGAAAGAACAGACAACTGTGCCATTTCTGGCAGAATCTTTCCTCGACACCATTAAAAAGGTACCACCCCATCTGAAGCATTGTTCTATTTTGCTTGTGGATTGACCTACTGGAGGCTTCTTGCATTTCCTGTTTTTGCAACTTCATGCGAGATGTCAAACAACAAATAGATACATAGAAGATAGGAGCAGGAGGAGGCCTTTTGGCCCTTCGAGCCTGCTCCGCCATTCATCACGATCATGGCTGATCATCCAACTCAATAGCCTAATCCTGCTTTCCCCCCATAATCGTTGATCCCATTCTCCCCAAGTGCTATATCCAGCCGCCTCTTGAATATATTCAAAGTTTTGGCATCAACTACTTCCTGTGGTAATGAATTCCACAGGCTCACCACTCTTTGGGTGAAGAAATGTCTCCTTATCTCTGTCAGAAATGCTTTACCCTGAATCCTCAGGGTATAAGATTGGAGGCATGGGTTTAAGTAGGGTGCTCTTTCCAAGGGCTGGTGCAGACTTGATGGGCTGAATGCCCATCTTCTGCACTGCAAATTCTATGATTTGGCCGGTTTTCTATCGGTCGGACTTTCGGTGAACTTTCAAACTAATTGGATAAAGGGGAAGCAGAACCGCCAGCAACTTCCATGCTTTCCAGAGTAAACAGGGATACCCACTTAAATTCTAAACCAGTGGCATCTTCAGTGAATGTGTCCTAAATTGAGCAAATGTGGAATTTGGAGAAGGAAGAGTGTAGATCTCAGGAAGAGTGAATGGAAAAAAAACCCAAGCAGAATAAATGCCCATTTTTGGCCTTAAACAGCAAAATAAAGATTCAAACATGTGGCTGATGTGTCATTCCAGATGCTTTTTCCTCAGCAGCTCATTCCTCACTCAGAAATACACCTTTTTTCTTATTAACAAAGAAAAGAAAATTTGGTTTATGTTTCTTACAATCACATCAGTTGGTGGATTTGCAATTTCAGTGCATGACTTAGAGCAGAACTGGAAGATCCATTTCCACAGACTATAAATCACTCGGCAGCGACAGACATTTACATAGAAATTACAACACAGGAACTGGCCATTCAACAAAACCAATCTGTGCTGGTGTTTGTCCACCTCACAAGCTGTAGTCACAGTCTCCTGTGATTACCCTCTTCCAATTGCCTTCAATCCCTTATCTAACATTACTAAATGTTCGGCTTCAATTATCAGCGTGCGCCAGAGATTCACAAGCCAGTGTAAAACAGTTTTTATTTTCTGCTCTCTGGTGAATCGCTTATAGTTTAGCAATTATAAATAATACTATTTAATCCCATATCGCTTTTCAAATGTTCCAGTCCCCTCAAACCACTGGGAACACTGTTTCTATTGACTTTGCCCGATAAATATTAAACACGTCATAATAGCCCCATAAGCTCCTCCGTTTCAACAAAACTGCCCCACCTCTTCATAGAATCATAGATTTACAGCGCAGGACGAGGTTATTGAACCCAGCGAGTCTGTACCGGCCCTGGGAAAGAGCACCCTACATCTCCACCGCATCCTGTAACCCATTAACCCCACGTACCTTTTGTTCACCAAGGGGCAATTTAGCATGGCCAATCCACCTAATCTGCACATCTTGGGCCTGGGGGAGCACCCGGAGGAAACCCACCCAGACAAGGGGAGAATGTGTAAACTCCACAAGAACAGTCGACCGAGGCTGGAATTGAACCCAGGTCCCTGGAGCTGTGAGGCAGCAGTGCTAACCACTGTGCCACCATGCTGCCCCACTTCATTGGGCACCTCAACTCTTGACAGCAAATCGTCATGAAGCTGAGGGGCTTCAAGCAACAGCAGAAACTTACAAGAAAATGGCACACAAAGACTTGCATTGATGTAGTGCCTTTCATGGCCTGCGGACATCCCCAAGTGCTTTACCACAGGTGAGGTAGTTGTGAAGTGGAGTGGCTGTTGTAATGTAGGAAACACCAATTTGGGAACAGCAAGATCCCAGAAGCAGCAATGAAACAAATGACTACACCATCAATTTTTAGGTGTTGACTGAGGGGGGTGGGGGAAGGGGAAGAGAATGTTGGCTGGGGCGAACTCTGTTGCTCTGCCTGGGTAGTGCTGCCATGGGATCCTGCGTGCCCAGCTGAAAGGCAAGACGTGGTTCTCCATTTTACTGAGCGCTCCATCTGGTACTGCGCTGAATTGTCAGCTCAGATTAAATCCTCAAGTCTCTGGGGTGAGACTTGAACCCACAACCTCTGAATCAGAGACAAGAATGCTACCAATGAGCCACAGCTGCAGCAAAAGACTAAACACTTGTGAAGCAAGGAGAATCTGTTCCAACTGGAGTCATGTTTTACATAGTCCTGTGAGGTGCCTTGGGGATATGTTATTAGATTTATATAGCGCCTTTATTGCAAGTTGTTGTTGTTTGAAGGACACGAAGCAGCTCTCCGGCACACACACACACGCGTGTGATGTATCTCTCAGCACTGTCTATCGCCCCTATTACATTTTTAAAAAAAAGTTTACAGACTGCCTTTTTAAACAAGGTAATATGGATTCTGCTGCCATTGCCTTTTCTGCCAAGACAATTGCCCTGCCAACACAGATTTTTTTAAAAACCCTCTTATCCTCTCCCTTTGTTCAGCATCGTACACTTACACCTTCCAGTCATTGGCTCAAAGTAAAGCAACTTAGTTTGACCGTGCCTCGCTTTCACTTACCTCACTTGACCAGCTCGGTCCGAAATGGACAGAGCCCCAGTTTCTCAAAGTCTTCCTGTGTAACTAATACCACCAGGTAGTATCTCTCAGAGGCCTCAACATCCTTCCTAAAGCAGGATACTCGACTGTGGTGCAACCAAGTATTTGCACAGGTGCAGCATCACCTCTGCTTTTGTGCTCAAGAACAGCTTCTTCCCCGCTGTTACCAGACTCCTAAACGACCCTCTTATGGACTGACCTGATTAACATTACACCCCTGTATGCTTCACCCGAAGCCGGTGTCTATGTATTTACATTGTGGCCCTATTATGTATTTTCTTTTTCTTTTCTTTTCATGTACTAAATGAACTGTTGAGCTGCTCACAGAAAAATACTTTTCACTGTACCTCAGTACACGTGCCAATAAACCAATCCAGCACTTGTGAAGCGCAGACTTGAACATGCTCGTTCCACTTCACAGCTTTCATCAACTTGTTCCCCCATTTCTTGACCCTCAAGACTCACCTTATTCCTTTCCCTGGGCGCGATGCTCCGAAATGGAGACTAAGTGATTGCGCCGTCGTGATCACCGTCGCGTTCCACGACGGCGCGTAACGGGCGCGGGGACGACCGATTCTGTCCCCACAGGGGGCCAGCACGGCGCTGGAGTGGTTCACGCCGCTCCAGCCTCCCTTCCCAGCGCCAAATGGGCGCCGCGCCAACCCCCGCATGCGCGGGGGACTTCTTCAGCGCGCCGGCCCCTACGCAACATGGCGTGGGGGTTCAGGGGCTTGCCGCGCAACAAAGTAGTCCCGGGGGGGTAGAGACGGGCCGGCCGATCGGTAGGCCCCGATCGCGGGCCAGACCCCATCGGAGGCCCCCCCCCCCCCCCCCCCCCCCGGTGAAGGAGTGCTTTTCCCCGCCCCACAGACCGCCCCCCCCGACCCTTCGTGCAGAGTTGGCAGCGACCAGGGTTGAACGGCGCCGGCGGGAATCTGCTTTTTCCGCGAAGCCGCTCGGACCATTCGCGGCAGAGAATCGGCGGCCTCGCCGATCCCAGCGGCCAGCGCCGCGTCAAACGCGCCGGCGCAAATGGCACCGATTCTCCCCACTTCGGAGAATCGCTCGCCGGCGCGGGGCGTCGTGGCTCGGTTGCGCCGATTCTCTGGTCCGGCGCGGGGCTGGGAGAATCCTGCCGCCTTTCTTTTCTAAATAAAATAGTTATCAGCTATTAAAGTTTGACTGCTGAATGCCCATTTTCTCTCACTTTACCCACCCAATAGGATCACCCAATTTTCTTTGTATTAAACGTCTATCGGAAATCTCTGCGCTCAATCTCCTAACCTACGTCCTCCAAACATCAGGCAATTTTCCTTCGTTAAACTTCCTCTGAACGGGTGTGCGTCATCTGTGAATTTTGATTTGCCAGCTGAGGTTGCAGAGCGTGCCTGCTCCACCCACAAGAAAAATACAATTAATTTAAAAAAGTTAGAAAGGTCACATTTTGCAATGGAACAATTCATATTTGCAGCGAGCATCTGGCGCAACACCAGAAGTTTCAGATTTGTTACTCACTGGAGGGGGGGGGGGGGGGGGCTAGTACTTTTTTTCCCTCCCTACTTCAATACATGTATGTAACTATTCAATTAACAAAGTCCACATTCTATACTTATCCTTTTTCTGCCATCCATGTTCTGAGTCAAGTGCATATTTAGGAAAAAGTATATTTTCATAATCTATAATGTCCATTAATTTCTGAACACAGCCATCTGCATCAGCAGCAAGTAACAGACAGAGCTAAGCGATTAATGAACGCATCAGATCTAAGCTCCGCAGTCCTGCCACATCCAGCCGTGAATGGTGGCGGACAATTAAACAACTCACTGGAGGAGAAGGCTCCACAAATATCCCCATCCTCAATGATGGAGGAGCCCAGCACATTAGTGCAAAAGACAAGGCTGAGGCATTTGCAACAATCTTCAGCCAGAAATGCCGGGTGGATGATCATCTTGTCTCCTCCAGAGGTCCCCAGCATAGAACATAGAACGATACAGTGCAGTACAGGCCCTTCGGCCCACGATGTTGCACCGACATGGGAAGTCAAAAAAAACAAGCATCAGAGATGTCAGTCTTCAGCCAATACAATTCACTCAATGTATTGATGTAAGGCACTGGATACTGCAAAGGCTATGGGCCCTGACAATATCCCAGCAATAGTACTGAAGACCTGTCCTCCAGAACGTGCCGCACCCAGAGCCAAGCTGTTCCAGTACAGCTGCAACACTGGGAAAATTAGAAATGTGGAAAATTGCCCAGGTATGCCCTGTACACAAGAAACAGGACAAATCCAACCCAGACAATTACCGCCCTATATGTCTACTCTCCATCATCAGCAAAGTGATTGAAGGAGTCATCAACAGTGCTATCAAACGGCACTTTCTCAGCAATAACCCACTCGCGGACACTCAGTTTGGGTTCTGCCAGGGTCACTCAGCTCCTGACCTCATTACAGCCTTTGTTCAAATATTGACAAAAGAGTTGAATGCCAGAAGTGAGGTGAGAGTGACTGCCTTTGACATTAAGGCAACATTTGACCAAGTATGGCATCAAGGAGCCCGAGCTAAACTGGAGCCAATAGGAATCAGGGGGAAAACTCTCCACTGGTTGGAGTCATACCCGGCACAAAGGAAGACGGTTGTGGTGGTTGGAGGTCAATCATCTCAACTCCAGTACATCACTGCAGGAGTTCCTCAGGATAGTGTCCTCGGCCTAACCATCTTCAGCTGCTTCATCTATAACCTCTCTTCCATCATAAAGTCAGAAGTGGGGATATTTGCGGATGACTGCACAATGTTCAGCACCGTTCGTGATTCCTCAGATAGTGAAGCAGTCCATGTCTAAATGCAGCAAGACCTGGACAATATCCAGGCTTGGGCTGACAAGTGGCAACTTACATTCACGCCACACAATGACCATCTCCTACAAGAGAGGATCTAACCATCGCCCCTTGACATTCAATGACAGCCCCATCGCTGAATCCCCCACAATCAACATCCTGGGGGTTACCATTGATCAGAAACTGAACTGGACAAGCCACATTAATACTGTGGCTACCAGAGCAGGTCAAAGACTAGGAATTGTACAGCGAGAAACTCACCTCCTGACCCCACTCCCCCAAAGCCTGTTCACTATGAGTGCAGCTCTAACAACACAAGAAGCTCGACACCATCCAGGACAAAGCACTTGATTGCTCCCCCTTCCACAAACATTCAAACCCTCCACCGGCGAACCGTGGCAGCCGTGTGTACCATCTACAAGATGCACTGCAGTAACTCACCAAGGCTCCTTTGACAACACCTTCCAACCCCACGATCACTACCACCTAGAAGCAAAAGAGCAGCAGATACCTGGAAACCCCACCACCTGGAGGTTCCCCTCAAAGTCACTCACCACCCCGACTTGGAAATATATCGCCGTTCCTTCACTATCACTGGAGCTACATCCTGGGACTCTCTCCCTAACAGCACAGTGGGTGTACCTATACCTCAAGAACTGCAACGGTTTAGAAAGACAGCTCACCACCACCTTCTCATAGAATTTACAGCGCAGGAGGCCATTCAGCCCATCGGGTCTGCACCGGCCCTTGGAAAGAGCACCCCACTTAAGTACCACACCTCCACCCTATTCCCCTTTTACCTCTGTAACCCATTAACCCCACTGAATTGACCTTCTGAAGGGAAATTAGGGACAGGCAATAAATACTGACCTAACAGCGATGCCCACATCCTGTAAATGAATTAAAAATAATAAATAAATAAATCTGCTAAAACTAAGGAACTTTTTTTTCATTTGTTTGTGGCTGGGCCAGAATTTATTGCCTATCCCGGAGGGCATTTAAGATGTGGGTCTGGAGTCACATGTCAGCCAGACCAGGAAAGGATGGCAGATTCCCTTCCCTAAAAGTCATTAAATGATCCAGATGGGTTTTTACGGCATCAACAAGGGTCTCCAGTCATCATTAAGACTTTTAATTCCAGATTTCCATTGAATTCAAGTTTCACGCGCTGCCATGGTGGGATTGGAACCCGGATCCGCAGAATATTACCTTGGGTTGCTGAATTATTAGTCCAGCGACAGTACGGCTATGCTATTGCTTCCCCATAAACTTGTTCTTATGCAGCACTCGTCACCGTCTGATGCTTCGAGACATTTCTAAGTGAATAAACTTAGAGGTGGCAAATGGAGTTTAATGTAGAGAAGTGTGAGGTGATTCACTTTGGAAGGAATAACAGGAATGCGGAATATTTGGCTAATGGTAAAGTTCTTGAAAGTGTGGATGAGCAGAGGGATCTAGGTGTCCATGTACATAGATCCCTGAAAGTTGCCACCCAGGTTGATAGGGTTGTGAAGAAGGCCTATGGAGTGTTGGCCTTTATTGGTAGAGGGATTGAGTTCCGGAGTCGGGAGGTCATGTTGCAGCTGTACAGAACTCTGGTACGGCCGCATTTGGAGTATTGCGTACAGTTCTGGTCACCGCATTATAGGAAGGACGTGGAGGCTTTGGAGCGGGTGCAGAGGAGATTTACTAGGATGTTGCCTGGTATGGAGGGAAAATCTTATGAGGAAAGGCTGATGGACTTGAGGTTGTTTTCGTTGGAGAGAAGAAGGTTAAGAGGAGACTTAATAGAGGCATACAAAATGATCAGGGGGTTGGATAGGGTGGACAGTGAGAGCCTTCTCCCGCGGATGGATATGGCTGGCACGAGGGGACATAACTTTAAACTGAGGGGTAATAGATATAGGACAGAGGTCAGAGGTAGGTTCTTTATGCAAAGAGTAGTGAGGCCGTGGAATGCCCTACCTGCTACAGTAGTGAACTCGCCAACATTGAGGGCATTTAAAAGTTTATTGGATAAACATATGGATGATAATGGCATAGTGTAGGTTAGATGGCTTTTGTTTCGGTGCAACATCGTGGGCCGAAGGGCCTGTACTGCGCTGTATTGTTCTATGTTCTATGTTCTAAACTACTAGTGGAGTGTAGTTGCTATTGTTATTGCACACCGCAAGGACCCCGCAAACAGCACTGGAGTAAGTGACCAAATTAATCTGATTTGATGCTGTGGGTTGAGGAAAATCTTCCTAGCTCCTCGTTTAAAAAAAAAAATCAAGGCCAAAAGTCGGAGCCCCAGGCAGCGTAGCAGCGCTCCCTCAATACGACACTGAAATGATAGGCTAGGTTAGATCGTGCTCAGACGTGGAGCTTGAACTTTCTGAATCACAGCAAGAGTGCTGCCACTGAGTCACGACTAACAGAAGTTGAGCATTTTCCATCAAACAGTAGTTTTAGAAGAGGCTGTTCTTGAAAAATAACACTTTCAGAAAATCGTCAAAACTTGGAAACCATCACGCAGAAGCCTCCTCATTTATACCATTTGGTCAGAGATAAAACAACAAAAAAAACCCTTCTTTCAGCCGGCCCAAAACTCAGAATTTAAGAAACATGGAGCTTGGTGGATCTGAAATCAGGCCTTTACTGGAGAACAAAAATTGGCGTACTTTTAAATGCTGGTAAAATAAAATGCTAAATAGGTCGAAGTGAGCACCCTGACTGACAGAACAAGGAGAAGTTGCAGCCTCCTCTACATTAAATATTTATCGAGCAGTAAATTCAGCAAACAGGTCTCGCACCAAATATTCTGGAGCCAGTTTTCAAAAGACGTGCTCCTCTGTAAAGAGCATTTGCAAGGCTTTTAAAAAAGATAATGCTGCAATAGATCCGTTCTGACTTTTGCAGTTTTAACCCAGTTTCAGTGTGCAATGATGAATGGCCACAGGTTTGTGGGTGTCGAGTCAACTGGGCTGGGTGAAGGAAAATAAAAACCAGGACTTGCAAAGAAAAGTTAAAAGACTCGCAACCTTCTCAACAATTCACATTCTCGTATGTCAGCATTTTAATTAATTTTTTTAAATTCCCCTTACTGTCCGTTGCCCTGTCCCCCAGCATGATCTGTCCACCTGTCTCAATCAAATTCCGAACTTATGGAATGAGTAAAAAGCGAAGACAGCCAGTAGGTGGGACTTTACATTAAACCCAAATTGCCACAGATAATACTGCATTTTCAAACAAGCCGATACAAAAATTCCCAAATACTCAGGACAGTGCCTTTCCCCAGATTGAGCCAAGAAGTTAAAACACTCAAGTGCTTTAAATGATCACATTGCAAACAAAGCCCAGCAGATTTGCAAATGCAAAACTGTAGCTGAAAGCTACTTTCAGGCACCATCTCACAAAACCTTTTAGCTTGACATTGATCAATTCAAGTGTTGAAAAGAAATCGCAATTGCAACATCATGGGCGCAATTCTCCACTCCCACGCCGGTTGGGAGAGTCGCCTGGGCCGCCAAGATTTCCGGGGACGCCGGTCCGACGCCCACCCGCGATTCTCCCAAGCGGCGGGAACGGCCCGGGCGAGTTTCGCGGGCCGCAGGCCGGAGAATCGCCGGAGACACCGAATGGCGATTCTCCGGCACCCCCGCTATTCTGAGGCCCGGATGGGCCGAGCGGCCTTGCCAAAACGGCGGGTTCCCCCCGGCGCCGTCCACACCTGGTCGCTGCAGTCGTGGGCAGTGCGTGAACGCTGGGGGGGCGGCCTGTGGGGGGGGCGAGGGGGGATCCTGCACCGGGCTTCACCTGGAATGTGGGGTGGCCCGCGATCGGTGCCCACCGATCGTCGGGCCGTCCTCTCTGAAGGAGGACCTCCTTCCTTCCGTGGCCCGCAAGATCCGTCCCCCATCTTCTTGCGGGGCGGACTTAGCGAGGACGGCAACCACGCATGCGCGGATGACGCCCGTTATGCGGCGCCGGCCGCGTCATCTGTGCGGCGCCGCTTTTACGCGGGCGACAAGGCCTGGCGCGTGTAGATGACGCGGCCCCGATCCTGGCCCATTGTCAGGGCCTGAATCGGTCGGGACCGGGGCCGTCACGACGGTGTACACGACGGCGCGGCCACTTCGGCGTGGGAGTGGAGAATCCCGCCCCACGAGTTTAGTCAAGCTTCCTTACCCAATTCCTTTGTTCTGGCTATGTCAAATAGCCATTTTTAAACAGATTTAAAAAGCCAGATTAGAACTTGAAGCAAGTTTGCCTTTTTTTAAATTCAAAAACTGATCATTTGACACAGAGTTCCTTCAAACATCTCAGCATGACTCAAAAATTATATATTTTTTGTAAAATTGTAAGGACGTTTTGTTTAATTCTGTGAGGAGAGGTTGACGAGCTCAGGACTGTTCCAGAGGAAGCCAAGGGGAAGAATTCCTCCATGTCGAATCATAGAACAGAATCCCCACATTGCAGAAAATGGCCATTCGGCTCATTGAGTGTGCACCAACCCTCTGAAAGAGCACCCTCCCTTGGCCCACACCCCCACACTATCCCCATAACACCCCCTAACCTTTGGACAGTGGGAGGAAACCGGAGCACCAGGAGGAAACTCACGCAGACATGGGGAGAACGTGCAGACTCCGCACAGACAGTGACCCAAGACCGGAATCAAACCCAGGTCACTGGCGCTGTGAGGCTGCAGTGCTATCCACTTTAAATTCGGAATAGATGGGTGGAATCCATCGCGATTCCCACAAATTATAGAACTAGCAGGTTTCCAAGCACAAAGGAGGGAAGACATACAGGATGATTTCAATATAATGCAGAAGGGGCCGGAAGCCTGGTGTAGCAGAAGCAAATAGTGTGGAAAAATATTAAGGACAAATTAGGCAATTGGATTTTAGGTTTGATTTTTGGAGATCAGCCTGATAGGCGAAAGACTATCTAGTCCTGGACTGTGTGCTGAAGAATTAGTTCAAAGATCTGAAGAAAAAAAAGGAAATTATTTTGAGAAGAGGATTATCCTTCCTCCCACCATTAACATTTGTCACTTTGGCAATATATGAGAGAGATATAAATGTTTTTAAAAAGCAGAAAACTGACTTCTGCAGGTAAAAAAGTGGAGGTAAATGAATATTCCACATTGAATCAGCTACTTCAAAAAGGCTCTGGAGGTGGTAGTGGGGCCGGTGATTGAAAGCGAAGCCTGAGTCACCAGCCCCAGTGTCTGCTCCTGTGGCATGGCGATACATTTTGTTGGAGAGCACGCCTGTGAAATGTCCTCGGGGTGTTTTGCTATATTAAAAAAGGTGCTATTGAAATGCAAGTTTCTGCTCCTGTAATAAAATGTGGCAACTATGTCACATCCAAATTTCGGGCCTAAGAACAAAGAACAATAAAGCACAGGAACAGGCCCTTTGGCCCTCCATGCCTGTACCGGTCATGGTACCAACCTTTGCCAAAACCCTCAGCACTTCCTTGTGCCATATCCCTCGATACCCAACCTATCCATGTATTCGTCTAGATGCCTTTTGAATGCTGTTAATGTATCTGCTTCCACAACCTCCCCTGACAACGCGTTCCAGGGACTCACCATGTTCTGCTTAAAAAACCTGCCAGGCACATCTCATTTAAACTTTGCCTCACGGACCTTAAAACCTATACCCTCTGGTGACTGACCCCTCCACCCTGGAGGGGTGAAAGAGTGCCTGCCCATCCACTCTATCCATGCCCCCCATAATCTTGTAGACTTGTATCAGTTCACCCCTCAACCTCCATCTTTCTAATGAAAACAGTCCGGGTCTATTCAGCCTCTCCACATAGCTAACACCCTCCAGAATAGGCGACATCCTGGTAAACCTCCTCTGCACCCTCTCCAAAGCCTCCACATCCTTCTGGTAGTGTGGCGACTAGAATTGTGCGCAATATTGCAAGTGCATATTCCCACTTGCATTAAAGCAAGGAGTTGAACTCACGACCAAACAATTCAAGAGCAATTGGGGATAAGTAACAAATGCTGGGCTTGCCAGCGACAATCACATCCCATGAAAAAGAAAAGGAGCGCAGCTTCCTGCTGGAGAAGTTTTCTGAATCAAAGCGTGTCTGTGTGGGTTTCCTCCTGGTGCTCCAGTTTCCTCCCACTATCCAAAGATGTGCAGGTTAAGTTACAGGGATAGAGCGGGGGAGTGAACCTTGGTAGGACGCTCTTTCAGAGGACTGTGCAGACTCAATGGACTGAATGGCCTCATTCTGCACTGTAAGGATTCTACCATCCATGAAACTCATGCTCGTTTCATAGTATCAGCAAACCAGTGGAACAAGACTGAAAAACCGAGCAAAAATATTCTGAAAATTTATTTACAAAAATATAGGGGAAGGAGATAAAGGATATGCCAAACTTAAATTGAAACAAAATGCCTTGACATACAGATCTGACATTCGGTGTCCTTAAAGTACCAAAGACATTTTTTTCCTTAGCTCATGATTGTTGGGAGTTGGGTTCTTAAAGTTCAATGTGTTGAGATGCAAGTGCTTGAAACGTGATTTGAAAAATAAATCCTCCTGGCGCCTGCAGAATGGAAGCCACAAAAGTCCCAAACACACCGTGCTGGCACCATTTGTAGTCAAGACCCATCCTAGCAGAAGCTGACTGGCCTACCCAGGCCAAAGGTCCACGTAGAAATAAAAGGTACCTTTGTCTGAGGAGAAAAGGGAGGGAGAGAGTGATTTTTGCAGACTGTGCTGGGAGGCGACACAAGCTTTCGCATACAGAATCCTGCATCTTGGAAACTCTGTGACACCCATCTCAAACCCACATCCTCCCGCTGCAGTTGCAGAAGAGAAGCAAGTTGAACTTTTAAAGACTTCAGCACAATTATAAAAAAAAGTGTGTTTGGGTAGAATTCACAACTGTTACTGCAGCGAATTTATTTTCAATATATTGGCACTCTTTTGGCACAGACACCACTACATGGGCTGCCGCACATAAATTAATCATTAGTGGGAATTTAAATTAAGAATTAAAAACCAAATGGCTGGATATCTTGGAAGGATGGTAGTTCTTCAACATGAAATAGTCTAGGAAGGTTATATTGGCCTTGGAGGGAGAGCAACGTAGGTTTACTAAAATTATATCTGTATTACAGTGGTTGAGTTATGAACATAGAACATACAGTGCAGACGGGCGCCATTTGGCCCATCGAGTCTGCACCGACCCACTTAAGCCCTCACTTCCACCCTATCCCCGTAACCGAATAACCCCTCCTAACCTTTTTTGGTCACAAAGGGCAATTTATCATGGCCAATCCACCTAATCTGTACGTCTTTGGACTGTGGGATGAAACCGGAGCACCCAGAGGAAACCCATGCAGACACGGGGAGAACGTATTTTTCTGCGAGCAGCTCAGCAGATCATTAAGTACATGAAAAGGGATAAAAGAAAATACATAATAGGGCAACACAAGGCACACAATGTAACTACATAACACTGGCATCAGATGAAGCATACAGGGTGTAGTGTTAATGAGGTCAGTCCACAAGAGGGTTGTTTAGGAGTCTGGTGACAGCGGGGAAGCAACTGTTTTTGAGTCTGTTCGTGCGTGTTCTCAGACTTTTGCATCTCCTGCCCGATGGGAGTTGGAAGAGTGAGTCGGCCGGGTGGGAGGGGTCTTTGATTATGCTGCCCGCTTTCCCCAGGCAGCGGGAGGTGTAGATGGAGTCAATGGATGGGAGACAGGTTTGTGTGATGGACTGGGCGGTGTTCACGACTCTCTGCAGTTTCTTGCGGTCTTGGGCTGAGCAGTTGCCATACCAGGCTGTGATGCAGCCCGATAGGATGCTTTCTATAGTTGGTAAGAGTTAATGTGGACATGCCGTATTTCTGTAGTTTCCTGAGGAAGTATAGGCGCTGTTATGCTTTCGACGTAGCGTCAGGGTGGGTGGACCAGGGCAGATCTTTGGAGATGTGTACCCGTAGGAATTTGAAACTGCTCACCATCTCCACCTCGGCCCCGTTGATGCTGACAGGGGTGCGTACAGTACTTTGTTTTAGAAATAAAACATTCAGTGCAGAAGGAGGCCATCGGCCCATCGAGTCTGCACCAACCACTTCTGCCCTCACTTCCACCCTGTCCCCGTAACCTAATAATCCTCCTAACCTTTGGACACTAAGGGCAATTTAGCATGTCCAATCCACCTAACCTGCATGTCTTTGGACTGTGGGAGGAAACCGGAGCACCCGGAGGAAACCCACACAGACACGGGGAGAACGTGCAAACTCCGCACAGACAGTAACACGAGCCAGGAATGGAACCTGGGACCCTTGCGCTGTGAAGCCACAGTGCTATCCACTTGTGCTACCGTGCTGCCCATAACCCTATCCCCGTAACCCAATAACCTCTCCTAACCTTTTAACCCTCCTAACTTGCTCATTGATTTTATGAAGTCAATGACCAGCTCTTTAGTTTTGCTGGCATTGAGGGAGAGATTGTTGTCGCTACACCACTCCACTAGGTTCTCTATCTCCCGCCTGTATTCTGACTCGTCGTTATTCGAGATCCGGCCCTCTATGGTCGTATCGTCAGCAAACTTGTAGATGGAGTTGGGACCAAATTTTGCCACGCAGTCGTGTGTGTACAGGGAGTAGAGTAGGGGGCTAAGTACGCAGCCTTGCGGGGCCTCGGTATTGAGGACTATTGTGGAGGAGGTGTTGTTGTTCATTCTTACTGATTGTGGTCTGTGGATCAGAAAGTCGAGGACCCAGTTGCAGAGTGGGGAGCAAAGTGAAGCTAGAACAGTTGTTAATTTTAAATTTGAGATAGATGGATTTTTGTTAAGCAAAGATATTAAGGGATATGGGCCAAAGGCAGGTTTATGGAGTTAGGTGACAAATCTTATTTATTGGCAGGACAGGCTCGATGGGCTGACTGGTCTACTTCAGTTCCTATGACTGGTACAAATGCAACAACTTATTAAGAGGACAATCAGGGGACTTCCGGTGATGGCGGGCAGGAGGCGGCCGCACAATGGAGGTCTCCCGTTTGGGAACGGCATTTTCGGGGCTTTAAGCCTGGTCCCAGGGTCCACGGAGGCAGCAAAAGCAGGGAGAAGGCACAGAGGCGGCAGAGTGAAGGCACGGTGAAGAAAAATGTCGAGGGTGAGCAAAAGAACGTCCGTAAGGAAAACAGCTGAAGGTCCGTCGGGGAGTGGAAAGGTCACCGTGGGGTCACCAAGGCAAATGGAGGCTGGAGCACCAGTGGAGGCCGCATTGCTTACAGATGAAGAAATAATTAAGGTGATGGCTGCGGAATTCGAAAGGCAGTTTACAAAATACATGGAGACAATGAGGAAGGAGATGAGAGAGGTTTTGAGTGTGCTGGTGGAGGAGGCGATTTCCCCGGTGACGACGGCGGTGGCGAGCGCAGTGGCGGAGGTGCGAGAGCAAGGGGAGGCGCTGAAGGAAGTGGAGGAGACGTTATTGCAGCACGGTGATCAACTTGCCTCGATGGGGAAGGAGATGCGGATGGTGATGGACATTAACGAGGATCTGCGAGGAAAAATGGAAGACCTGGAAAACAGATCCAGGTGACAGAATTTGAGGGTCGTGGGGCTGCCCGAAGGAGTTGAAGGACCGAAGCCGACTGAGTATTTTGCCGCGATGCTGGCGAAACTACTGAGGGAGGGGGAGGATCCCTCCCGATATGAACTGGATCGAGCTCATCGGTCGTGGAGGCCTGTACCAAAGGCAAGTGAGCCGCCAAGGGCAGTGACTCTGTGCTTCCGTATGTACAGTGTGAAGGAGAAGGTCCTGAGCTGGGCCAAGCAGAAGCGGGTGGTGCAGTGGGCTGGAGCTGGTATACGTGTATACCAGGACTTTACGGTGGAGCTGGCGAGGAGGCGGGCTGCCTTCAACCGGGTGAAGAGGGCACTGTACATTAGCGAGGTGCAGCGCGGCATTGTTAATCCAGCGAAGTGGAGGGTGACTTACAAGCGCAAGGACTTTTATTTTGGAACGGCGGAAGCAGCGGAGGAGTTTGCGAAGGCAGAAGGACTGTGGCAGAACTGACAAATTGAGGAATGGCCATGTGCCGATGTAACCTCATGGCTGTATTTTCTTCCTTTTTGTATCACTGCGTGCAGGTGAAGAGGCTAAAGGAGCCAATGTTGTATATATTTGGACAAGGGAAGTTATGGGACTTTCACTGGAAATGAGGGCTCTTTGGGGTGGAGGTGGATATGCGGGGTTCGTGTGCTAAAAGGGGATTTCTGGGCTTCCTAGGACCGGGCATATATTGGCAGGTGGGCCGTTGTTTGGGGTGGTGAGAGGATGGGATCATTGGTATTGTTAAGGGGATTGATTTTGTATTTGTTACCGTTTACTGTTTGTGGGTGGGGTGTAAATTGTGAAGGAAAATATGTGAAAATGGAGAATAAAAACATTTTTTTAAAAAGAGGACAATTAATTAAGGTGCTGCTGCAGAGGGGAAGGCAGGCAGGGGGTGTGGGTCTTCCAAACCTGATGTATTATTACTGGGTGAAGAAGGTGCAAAGATGGGTCAGAGGGGTTGATTCCCAGTGGGTCAGAATGGAGAAGAGTTTGTGCAAGGGGTCGGGATTGAAGGCACTAGCAACAGCGCCGCTCCCGATGGCCCCGGGGAGATACTCAGGGAGTCCGGTAATAATAGCTTCATTGAGAATTTTGAGGCAGTTTCGCCAACACTTCGGGTTGGGGGCAGGGTCAAGGGAAATGCCGATTTGGGGGAACCACAGATTTGAGCCAGGGAAGTGGGATGGAAATTTTCGGAAATGGGAAGAGAAGGGGATTAAGACACTAAAAGATTTGTTTCTTCAGGGTCGGTTTGCAAGGTTGAAGGAGCTGGAAACAAAGTATGGGCTGGAGCAGGGGGATTAGATACACGCGGGTTAGAGATTTTGCCAGAAAGGAGATACAGAGCTTCCCGGTGGAGCCGGCCTCCATATTGCTGGAGGAGGTGCTGGCGACAGGGGGACCGGAAAAGGGGGTAGTGTCAGTGGTTTACGGAGCTATTTTGGAAGAGGACAAGGCACCACTGGAAGGGATCAAAGCAAAGTGGGAGGAAGAGTTGGGAGAGGTTATAGAGGAGGGGGTTCTGGTGTGAGGTGCTCCGGAGAGTGAATGCCTCCACCTCGTGCGCAAAGTTGGGGCTGATACAGCTGAAGGTGGTATACAAAGCACACCTCACGAGGGCGAGGATGAGCCGATTCTTTGAGGGAGTGGAAGATGTGTGTGAATGTTGTGGGGGGGGGGCCGCTAATCACGTTCATATGTTTTGGTCCTGTCCAAAGCTGGAGGATTACTGGAAGGAGGTGTTTAGTGTAATCTCTAAAGTGGTGCACGTGAAACTGGACCCGGGCCCCCGGGAGGACATATTTGGGGTGTCGGGCCAGCTGGGGTTGGAAATGGGTGCGGAGGCAGATGTTGTAGCCTTCACCTCGCTGATCGCCCAAAGGCGGATCCTGTTGGGATGGAGATCAACCTCTCCACCCTGTGCCCTGGCGTGATGGGGGGACCTGTTGGAATTCTTGACTCTGAGAAGGTTAAGTTTGAACGGAGGGGTCCTACAATTCATGGGCATTATTCATTATGCACTTTCAAGAACTGGATAACATCGAACATTAGTTGGGGGGGGGGGGGGGAGGGGTTGACTGCATGTGTTAATGGTGACTATGGGTGAATACGGATTCCTTTTTGTCATTTGTTTATGTGAACATGTCAGCGAATGGTTTGGGTTTGGTGGGAGGGTGGGATCGTTGTTATTGATATGGGGATTGACTTATTTGTTGTGTGATTATTGTTTATTGTTGGTGTAAATTTGGGAGAAAATGTGAAAACGGAGAATAAAAATATTTTAAAAGAAAAGAGGACAATCAATTAGCCAACTGCAACTTTTCACCATCATCACCTTTCACACGACCAACATTTCAAAACTATTCTGAAAGTGCTGGTAAGCAAAGTACATGCTGATTTTGAGCCACTATTGAAGTCTCCAGACCAGCTCACTCTTCTTACTGCCATCTCATTCCTACCTTGGCACTACGTTGGACAAGGCAAGCATTTGCTCCTCGTACAGCTAGCTGGGAACCCCCCTTCACCCAGAGGAGAATGGAGATGCTCAGAATTGCTGCATTGTAAAACACACAGGCAATTAAAATTTTAAGGAGGTACTAATTTATGGGAGGGGGAAGTAAACTGGCACTGGAAGAAAGGCATTTCCTGGAACTGCTCACAATATCTATGTGTCACCTTGTGTGTCCGAATTTAACAAGAAATCTAGAGTGACCTCTTACACATCTCTCCCATCAGGGGAGACAGCTGTGGGCTGGCACGAATTATGGCAATAGCAAACTCCACACCGACAGTCCTCAAGGCCGGAATTGAAAATGAAAATGAAATGTAAATCGCTTATTGTCACAAGTAGGCTTCAAATGAAGTTACTGTGAAAAGCCCCTAGTCGCCACATTCCGGCGTCTGTTCGGGGAGGCTGTTACGGGAATCGAACCGTGCTGCTGGCCTGCCTTGGTTAAATTGAACCTGACGCTGTGAGGCAGCAGCGTTAGCAAAAACCACAAAAATGCGGTTTCATTTTTCAAAAAAGTACAGATAAGTATTACTTCGAACCACTTAATCTCAGAGTTGAGACTGTGTCGCTGCTGACTGCGTCCTGCCTTGGCTGACTAGAGATCAAGAACTCACGGCAGCAATTTCAACAATGATGAAAGTACCACATTACACTCACAAGTAACCTTTTACACATTGCTGTCTATCCTGCAGAGCACATCTCACTTTTGACCCCGTTCCAAACTAAAAGCAACAAAACAAAAAGCCTTCTTAGCCCTTTTTCTTAAATACAACTGGATTTACCAATTTTGGCTGAATATAATTTTAACAAGCTGGGGCTTTTTCTGACTGGTACCAACACACTCCTCAGCAAGCCCCAAGCACACCAATGGCAATTGAAGAAAATTTAAAAACAAAGTTTTAAATTCGACAATGAATAGCTATTTTTTGCCAACGGAGTGATAGATGGGCCTGAATGTTTACGCTCTACTTACAAACTACTCAAGCTTTGTTTATTGTAAGTTCCAAGAATTATCCAGCTTCGAAAACTCCTGGGACCGATGTAGTGTTTAGAAAGAGTTCTGGCAGGTGCTGCATGTTGATAATGTTGAATATTTTACTCTAGGTCCATTGAAGGTAAAAGTTGCAAACCTGCCCGTTCAAAATCTATGGTACAGTAACATTCATTTCATAAGCTAGTCTGTCCCAATTGCTTCAGCTTCAAGAATGATCTACTCTTGCTCGAAAATAACAGCCGATGACAAAACTTGGTACCTTCTTTCTTCCTCAATACCCTCTTTCTTCCTCAAATGAAAATTTTCAATAACATGTCTCACAACCCCATAGACTGTGACAACCTAAAGCCTCTGAGGGTGTCATATCTGCCCGAGGATCCCATATCTGCCCCTGTGAACAGGGACAATGCTGACAAAAGCATCAAAAGGCAACGAGGATCGGAAATTCCCAATCACTTCAGTCTGTGGAAGGTTCAATGGTCTACACGAGGCCATCAGCCAGGACATTATTGTCAATACCAATAAAAGCAAATTACTGCGGAAGCTGGAATCTGAAACCAAAAAGAAAACGCTGGAAAATCTCAAGTAGGTCTGGCAGCATCTATAGGGAGAGAAATGAGCTAATGTTTTGAGTCCAAATGACGCTTTGGCAATATCAACATCCCTTGGGTAGAACGGGGCTCTTGCTCTTAATCATAGGAACAGGAAAGTGCACAGATTTGAGTTTGCTCCACCCCAGTTAGATTGCAGCTGATCAGCATCCAGACTTCAATTACCCTTTCCATGTCCCTCGAAAAAAATATCGATCGCATTCTTGAAAGCCTCAATTGCCCCCGCATCCGCAGAGAATTCCATATTTCCACGATCTGGTTTGTGAAGAAGTGCTTCCTACTTTCACTCCTAATGGTTCAGCTCCAATTTTATGATTACAATCTTTTGTTCTAGATTCTCCCAGAGGAAATATTCTCTTTATCCACCACTCCGAGACATATCACATTAAACACCTCAATTAGAACACCCTGCTATCTTCGACACAAAGAAATGGAAGTCAAACTTTTGCAACCTGTCCCCATAATTTAACACTTTAACTCCCAGTATCTTTCTGGTGAATCGATGCTTTCGCCCCCTCAAAGCCAATACATTTTTCCAGAGGTGCAGTGACTAAATCTGAACAATGCTCCAAGTGGAAACTGGCCAAAGTTTGCTCTCTTTGGATTTCCATCCAATGGAGGTAAAGGTCAACAACATTCCATTAGCCTTTGAGGAGCTCGAACAGGAGGAGGCCACTTAACCCCTCAAGCCTGTTCTATTATTCAATGTAATTGTTGTTGACCTATGACCGAACTTCATTAGCCCACCTTTGTCCAATATCCCCAAATTCCTTTGGCGAAGAATAATTTCATCAATTTTCCATTTATCAATTGATCCAGCATCAGTTTCCATTACTGACGAGGGTTCCAAACATCTACCACCTTGATGGAAATAGTTCCTCACTATCTACCGATCTAATCCCCTTAACATCTTGGAAAGCTTCTAAATTCCAGGGAGAATTGCTCCAGTTCCTGGTTGGCTCTGTGGAATGTAGAAAGCAATTGGACCTATTGCTTTTTATGCCTGTTCACTAACATTTTGTGGTCTAAGTGCACACATCACCAAATGTCTAGCTTCTCACCATTTCGAAGACTTAGGAGGAACTTCTTCACCCAAAGGGTCGTGATCTCCCGGACGGATCTCGCTGCCGTTATCGTCTCGCGCTCACCTCCGCTTCAGCCGTTCCTCCCATCTTTCACCTGTATTCTCCTTGTTCTCTGTTCCTGGGGATGCCAAGTTTGTTATCGTATCCCGTGCCCTCCTACCGACTGTCATTTCCCTGCCTCCCCCCTACCTCCCTGGTTCTCCTATCTTGTTCCCTGTCCCTTCCCTCTCCCCCCTCCTGTGGTTCACCTTTCTTTCCTCTTTGTCTCCCCCCCTCTCCTCCCGGCCTATCCCTCCCTCTCATGCTTTGGCTACTTTCCCCTGATTCTTAGCTACCTGGCTATTCTTCTGCCTGTTAACAGTAAAGGAATTATGGGTTAAAGTGAGCGGGTGGGTAAGTGGAGCTGAGTCCACAAAAAGATCAGCCGTGATCTTATTGAATGGTGGAGCAGGCTCGAGGGGCCAGATGGCCTACTCCTGCTCCTAGTTCTTATGTTCTTATATCTTCACACTTCTCCAGATCAAATGCCACCTGCAATTGTTTTTCCCACTCACTCAATCTGTCCATGTCCCTTTGTAACTTCCAGTCTTCCATCTGCCCCACTTGTTGTGCCTTCCAACCCATCACTGTCTTTCTGGTTTCCTACTAGAACGTCCACATGGTGAGGGGCGGGGAGGGGGGAAACATCAGATGAGCATAGGTTACCCTTTTGCTGAACCTCCTCACTTTCATTGCTTTCATGAGCTATTTCATGAAAAATGGTCCCTGGGTGAAGTACTGGCGAGCTGTTATTACCTATCGAACCATGTCTCACATATTCAGAAGGGGAAAGAAATATTGGTGGTGGTAAGGATGATAACCAATCTCTGCTTCCCCCAACGTTCATAACATCCACCACCCACAGAACCGCCATTTTAAATGATTGATATGACATTATGGCTGAACTACCAGTTGGTCATAATATTCATACAGTAGATGCCAAAGATTTCATCACCTCTCTCATTGCCATCCATGAGTACGTGATGCACAGGCATTCAACTCGAGACATATTAAAATTAGAAATTGACACGTCAAGGTACATTATGCATACTTGATGCATGGCAACTACCCAATTCCTTGCATGTACATTTACATGTACAAAACGATAATGTAAATAATTTCAGGTCATCATTGTATGTGGTTGGCGTCTGATCTAATAATCCTATAACCTTAACTTCTAACACTCCAATTATAGTATGTTCCTATTTACAGTTTGTTTATTTTTAGAATGTGGGGATTATGAACAAACAGAATCAGGTTTGTATCCTACTATAATCCAGAAGGGTGAAGAAAACCATTGTGGTTGGGATTCTTTAATCCCTGCCACTAAGATCGGGAATTCCCATTGGGAGGAGAATCCGGTGTCAGGCCAAAACGGGATTGGTGACGGACAGTAACCCATTGCTAGCCTCCGCTCCCATCCTGCCAGACATCCTGCCCCGCACCAGCGGGATCATGTTGCGATTAACGGGCTGGAAGCTGCTGACCACCGCAAAGCAGCTGAAAAGTTTAACTTCCTCTTTTCTAACCGCAGAAAGCACTTAGCATTTTTGAAGTGATCTGCAGGTGTCAATCATAACAAGAATGTTTATAAACATTCATGGAGAGTACTTCAGATGCATTTAAGCGTAAAGGGAAAGCGTAAAGGGCAGCATCCTATTGGCAGCTGTGTTTAAACCATTAAACTAGCAAAGGCTCATTAAAAAGGTACTGCACTGTGAAATTGAATTAATTGAAGGGTGGCACGGTAGCACAGTGGTTAGCACTTCTGCCTCACAACTCCAGGGGCCGGAGTTCAATTTCCAGCCTCAGGTGACTGTGTGGAGTTGCACTTTCTCCCTATGTTTGCGTGGGTTTATAGGATGGAGGTAGGGTGATTTTTCCAAGGGCTGGTGAAGGTTCGATGAGCTGAATGGCCTCCTTCTGCACTGTATATGTAATGATTTTTATGAATGCTAAGCATTTCAAGGGAACTGTTGAATCCTGAATGAACTGGCTGGTCTGCTCATCAGCTGCCAGAGTGAGGAGACCACCTCAGAGTTCAAACAGGTCAGACCAGAATTAAGACCTTGGAGATCACCATGCCAATAATGAGCTTCGGTTGCCCAGGACCGGAAGGGGCAGTCAAGACACAGGACCCACATTCCAGACGAGGGTCCTGGGATCAACCCTTTACCCACAGCCCAAGGCCACATACGCCCCAGGACCTTGGTGGAACCCCTCCCATCTCCAGCCTGGCAGCAGCAGAGGGGCATATGAGCAATGGTCTGACCCCCTTGACCCCACTCTGGGTCCATGGTGCCAGGCTGGGGAGTCACTGCCAGGCTGGCAGTGCCAGTGCACTATCAGCAATGCTGGGGGCAGGGGCCAAAAGGGTCTGGCCACCCTCATGGTGTGGGAGTGGTGACCTGGTATTCCCATTTGGTGTGGGAGTGGGGGGGGTGGGATAATAAGAGGATGCCCCTCCTGAATGAGGGGTTGGGGTGCTCCCTTTGTCAGCAGGGGAGGTCAACCTTTGTGTTGCAGGTGGGGTGGGGGGGGGGGGGCAGTTCCTATCCCTGGATGCTGGGATCGGGGCGCCCTTCCAAAATGGGGATAGGGTGGAGGCATGGGCTTAAGTGGGGTGCTTTTTCCCAGGACCATTGCAGGTTTGATGGGCTGAATGACCCCAGTAAACTGCGGAGAAACGGGCGTGTTCAGCCCTATGCATATTTTTGCATAGTCAAGCATGGGAATCCTAGCATCAGTGGGACAGTGTCAATTCGCCACTGGCAGAAGACTCTGAATGGAGAATGGCGGCCAATATCATTTATTTTTCAAATGAGTTAAAATTCACAGCAACCTGTCCAACGTTCAAAAGACTGATGTTCAAGAGCAACGACTATGACCAAGTGTTCATGAAGGACAATTTCTGCTTCCCAGTTCAGGAAAACAAAAGTAGCATTCCACTGCTTTATATGTTTATTGAATGGACACTGTAGTCAACAGTCCACAACACTGAGTATTTACTGTATTAGAGAATTTACAGTCCAATAGACCCATATCCATCTTTACACTCCACATTTCCAGCCACCATACTATGTGAAACACTTGCAGTTGTCATCGGATGCAATCTAATAACCATATAACCTTAACTTCTAACACTCCAATTACAGCGTACTCCTATTTACAGTTTGCTTATTTTGAGAATGTGGCGATGTTTAAAGTCAGCTTTGACTATTGTTCTGGTTTGCTCAGTGACAACACTTTTGCTGAAAGCAACAAAACAAATCAGATCCAAAAGGTGGAGGGTTTCAAAACTGACAACGGGACTTCCATCAGGTCCATTCTCCATTTAAACTTGTTCAATTTCACTTGCCACACACGAGGGTTATTGGAGCTTGGGATACTGTCACAGGGAATAGCTGAGACAATGACCATCTCTAAGAAGGGAAGGGTAAATGTTTGAAGCAGAGGCAGATACTGGGTTATGAGAAGAGGGCATGTATTTCCCCCCCTCTAGAAAAGGGAAGAAAAGTTTGAATTCCTTCCCTCTGTACTGTAAAAATCCACGGTTTTGTTAATGAAAGAATGCTGGGTGTTTTTTGTTGCAAGTTTACCCTTAATACTGTGAGCAGTTTTGGGCCCAGTATCTAAAGGAAGGACTTGGAGAAGGTTCACAAGATCCTGGAAATGAAGAGTGTGTTATATGAGGAGAGGTCGAGGACTCTGGGTCTGTATTCAATGGAATTTAGAAGGTCGGGGGGGGGAGAGGGGGTCTAATTGAAACTTACAAAATACTGAGAGGCCTAGATAGAGTGAATGTGGAGAGGGTGTTTCCACTAGTAGGAGACACTATAACCCAAGGGCATAGTCTCAGACTAAAAGAACGATCCTTTAAAACAGAGAGGAGGAGGAATTTCTTCAGCCCCAGAGGATTGTGAATCTGTGGAACTCTTTGCCGCAGAAAGCGGTGGAGGCCAAATCACGGAGTGTCTTTAAGACAGAAATAGATAGGCTCTTGATTAATAAGGGAATCTGGGGTTATGGGGAGAAGGCAGGGGAATGGGGATGAGAACACATCAGCCATAATTGAATGGCAGAGCAGACTTAATGGGTCCAAAAGCCTAATTCTGCTCCTATATCTTATGGTCTACTGTATTTGGCAACATTTTCTACTTCCAACCATCTCGTACGCTTGCAAGATGTACTGATGAATGTATCGAAAACCTTGAAAGTTGTGAGTACTGGACAAAACATTGCGCTCACGCTCAGTAAGAAGATCTAGAGGCGATAGAAAGGATGCTCCCTGGTGCGAGGATTTACAAGAGGTGCTTAAAGTTAAAGGGTGGAATGGGGTAGATTGAAATAATAATTTTCACACACATCCACAACAGATGGAGGGGTTGCACTACAGGAGTTTGTATTTGAAACAGAGATAGTGACAACCTTTAATAAAGCATCAGGTGGGTGGTTAAATGGAAGAATGCAGGAAGGTGGGGACAGAAGTAGCGCATGAGATTGATTGATTGGGGATGAGAAAAATATCAGCCATGATTGAATGGCGGAGCAGACTCGATGGGCCGAGTGGCCTAATTCTGCACTGTAACAATTCTGTGGCAGATGAATGCCAAGGCAAACTGGGCGGACATTGCATCCTATCGCCTGTTGCAATCACTGTGGAGTTCCTTTCTGGTCTTCGCTTATGTTTATCCTTTCTCGACCGATGTCCAATTTAAATGATGCAGGTCCACTCAGCGGCGGCACTGTGGTGCAGGCATGGATTATATATTGCTTTTTCAATGTACGATGGTTGGTCTCCCCTACATGGTAGCAGCCACCAGGCTTGTGCAGTCACCACCCCCAAAACAAATCACATCAAAAATAAATCAAACTGTCCAGCAGCTAAACCGCAAATTATGAGAACAATAATTTTCCTCCACAAGTTTCAGTCTCCTAGAACAGAAGCAAAAGGTCGCGTGGCAAACCATCTTATATTGAGAAAAATGTATGCCTACATTGATCCTATATGGAGTCCTTCCATGTGGAAGCGTTGCACAGAGATTCTCCTGTCGAACTGATTTTACCCTGTGCAGTAAAGTTCTACACAGAAACAGTCCGCATATATAGTGTGAATCCAACACTGCCTTGAGTCGGCGACTAAAGGACATTGTAGACAGGGATTGTTTGGAGGAAGAAGTCCCATCGAATCCGAATAGAGGAGGCATGAATGGACAACACGATCTCAGACGGTGTGAACCTTTTCCTAATGCACCTGTGTGAGGCTGAACGCCTATCGCCAATCCGGAGTGACAATGTCCAGTCGCTGATTCAGTTCCAATAACATGTCTGTCCCTGAACAGGGGGCGGGGAGGGGAGTTGGCAGAAGGGGGAGGGAAGAGGGGGTGATATTTTGCGCCAACCATTTCTAAATCAGATCATCTACCTCAGACATAGATGATGATGGTAGAAAAGGAGGGAAATGAACATTTAGACCCTAGGGTGGAAACTGGGTTAAAACTAGTGGGAGGGCCGCAAAACTGCAAAGAAAGAGTTTCGATTGTGAACTAGCGGAATGCAATTCAAACTACCCAGGAGCAGCCAGCTTCAGCACAAACCCCTTTTTGCAATTGAAGCAGATACGGACTACCACATGAAGCAGGATTTTCCGTTACAATCTTGGTTGTAGAAACAACGTAACCCGAGAGGAGAGGGATACTATCCTCTTTTTTAAAAAAAATAAACTTCTGGAGAGCTCACACTGCGGTTGCAATTCGGTGGGTGTTACCAACATATGTTACCAGTTCTGTCAAAAGGAACACTTCAGAATAAAGGTCATTGACGCGCGGGGACGGGCAGGGAAGAGACAGAGAAATAACAAGCGGATACATGAAACTGCAAGACTTGTTTCATGTCTCCTGGCGGACAGCACTATTGCATCCATTCCAGATTGGATTGATTCAATCAGGCAACTTGAAAGCTTTCAGGACTGAAAGGCTGTTTTGCTGCTGAAACCTCCCAAAGCAAAAACAACAGAACCCCTCTGATATAAAACATATAAATCAGAAACCCTCTTCTGGCTAAGCATTTTAGAAAAACACAAGCAAGCCAGCACAAGTTGACGCGACATTGAAAGATAAAATATCCCAATTCTAATGTTAAACAGCACACACGAGAGATCAGCCAGATACAGCTGACAAATACATGGGTGTGTGTTGCCTGGGTGTGAGAGATCTGCTGCAGACTCTCCCAAATCCTATCCCTCTCTCTCTCTCTCTCCAAATCCCATCCATCTCCCTCCCATCTCAGCAATGTTCAATACCTCCAACTTCAAATCAAACTGCAAACTGGCCATTTGAAATTGCAAAAGACAAACAGGAGCACTGGCACCTACCCGAGAAGCCGGCCGACTTGCATTCGCATCTCCTCTGGCTCTGTCCCCTGCTCTCCCTCACACACACTGTCTCTCTCTCTCTCTAAATGACTGAAGCCTCTGTCATCCCAGCCCCGCACTCGCTTCACTCTTTGTGCCGGGGAGGGAGCCGAGAGCCTCTGACGTCACCAGGTCCGCCCTCTCACACCAACATGGCCGCACAACCGAACCTGCTGTCGGTGCGGAAGTGATGTCGCTGCGGAAAGCAAGTGGCGGATGACGTCACAACGGGACAGGCCGCTCGGCCCATCTCAAATCCCCCGCCCAGGCAGCTTCTAACTTTCACTTGTTTCTGACATGTTTCCGCAATTGTTTGCCTTGGTGGCTCTGGAAGTTTATTTCACGTCTTGGTCCCTCTTTATGCGAAGAAGAATTTCCTAATATCAATCCTGTTGTGTTATGTAATTTGGAATAACACAAGCTGCCACTTGATGCAGTTTTGAGTAAAAGATGCTCCAGACTTTGAAGTGAGTTCAATGTGTTTATTGAACTATTAGCACAGTTCTCAATGAGTTCGACTCTCTGCTAATCTAAAAGTAGTGACTCAGTCCAACTGAACCAGCCTTGCTCTAAGCCACGTGCTGGGGTGTGATGCTGAGGATCACCCTGTCTCACTCTGTAGATGTTGGTCTGTGGAAAGAGGCGGGGTGGGAGTGCCTCACCCCTTGTATAGTGAGATACCACCCCTGAGTTGGTCATTGGTCGTGTCCTATTCTATGTGTTCATTAGCTGCATGTTTGCATATCATGACATCTCCCTTTTTTTAATGTTTTGTTGGCGTATGTGAATGTATTTACATGTGAATGAGCCTGTCTAACGTGACTGACGGAGGACAACAGAACAGAAGAAACGAAACAAACGTTCAAAGGTCCAGTCTCTGAGGCTTGCGTCTGATCCTGGTCGATCGCCGGAGAGGTGGCGGAGAGGACGACAGCGCCTTGACAGACGGGATGGAAGCCTGACTGGTGGCCTCGTGGTGCGAGGTATCAGGAGGTGGCAATTCAACATATGGAAATGGCGGAGAAAGTGATTGTGGGCAGGCAACATTGCGCAGTGCCCGTCAATTCCTTCACACGATGGAGCCATCAGCCATACGTACAACATAAGAGCGAACAATGACAGCCGGGGCAGACCACCCACCATCCGGCATCTTGATCCTGACAGTGTCTGACGGGGATAGCACGGCCAGATCAGTGGCATGGGCATCATAGCCCTGCTTCTGACGGTCTCTGAGCTGCTGCATCTTCTGCAGCACCGGGATGTGATCCAGGTTGGGCAGGTGTATGGCTGGAAGTGTTGTCCACAGGTCCCTGTTCAACAGGAGTTGAGCCTGCGACATGCCAGTGGACAATGGAGTCACCCTGTACGCGAGCAGTGCATGGTGTATGTCGGAAGCAGAGTCCGCGGCCTTGCAGATGAGCTGTTTCACAATATGCACCCCTTTCTCGACTTTTCCATTGGACTGCGGATAGTGCGGACTGGAGGTGACATGCTGGAAATTGTATGACCTGGCAAACGTGGACCATTCTCGACTGCTGAAGCACGGGCCATTGTCGCTCATGATGGTGATTGGGATGACGTGCTTTGAGAACGTCTCCTTAAAGGCTTTGATGACGGTCCGAGAGGTGAGGTCCGGGAGTTTCAGCACCTCAGGGTAATTCGAGAAGTAGTCGATGATCAATACGTAGTTGCGACCATTCGCATGAAAGAGGTCGATGCCAACCTTGGACCACGGAGAAGTCACTATGTCATGCTGCTGGAGCGTCTCCTTACTGTGCGCTGGCTGGAGCAGCTGACAGGTAGCACAGTTCAGGACCAGGTTTGTGATGTCCTAGCTGATGCCGGGCCATTAGACAGCTTGCCGGGCTCTGCGTCTGCACTTCTTGACGCCCAGGTGTCCCTCATGAATCTGGCGCAGCACCAAGCTCTGTAGATTGAGCAGAATGACAATCAAAGAACAAGAAAAAGTACAGCACAGGAACAGGCCCTCCAAGCCCATGCCGACCATTCTGCCCGACTAAACTACAATCTTCTACACTTCCTGGGTCCGTATCCCTCTATTCCCACCCTATTCATGTATTTGTCAAGATGCCCCTTAAATGTCACTATCGTCCCTGCTTCCACCACCTCCTCCGGTAGCGAGTTCCAGGCACCCACTACCCTCTGTGTAAAAAACTTCCCTCGTACATCTACTCTAAACCTTGCCCCTCTCACCTTAAACCTATGCCCCCTAGTAATTGACCGCTCTACCCCGGGGAAAAGCCTCTGACTATCCACTCTGTCTATGCCCCTCATAATTTTGTAGACCACTATCAGGTCGCCCCTCAACCTCCGTCGTTCCAGTGAGAACAAACCAAGTTTATTCAACCGCTCCTCATAGCTAATGCCCTCCATACCAGGCAACATTCTGGTAAATCTCTTCTGCACCCTCTCTAAAGCCTCCACATCCTTCTGGTAGTGTGGCGACGAGAATTGAACACGAGACTCCAAGTGTGGCCTAACTAAGGTTCTATACAGCTGCAACATGACTTGCCAATTCTTATACTCAATGCCCCGGCCAATGAAGGCAAGCATGCCGTATGCCTTCTTGACTACCTTCTCCACCTGTGTGGCCCCTTTCAGTGACCTGTGGACCTGTACCCCTAGATCTCTCTGACTTTCAATACTCTTGAGGGTTCGACCATTCACTGTATATTCCCTACCTGCATTAGACCTTCCAAAATGCATTACCTCACATTTGTCCGGATTAAACTCCATCTGCCATCTCTGCGCCCAAGTCTCCAAACAATCTAAATCCTGATGTATCCTCTGACAGTCCTCATCGCTATCCTCAATTCCACCAACCTTTGTGTCATCTGCAAACTTACTAATCAGACCAGTTACATTTTCCTCCAAATCATTTATATATACTACAAACAGCAAAGGTCCCAGCACTGATCCCTGTGGAACACCACTGGTCACAGCCCTCGAATTAGAAAAGCATCCTTCCATTGCTACTCTCTGCCTTCTATGACCTAGCTAGTTCTGTATCCACCTTGCCAGCTCACCCCTGATCCCGTGTGACTTCACCTTTTGTACTAGTCTACCATTAGAGACCTTGTCAAAGGCCTTACTGAAGTCCATATAGACAACATTCACTGCCCTACCTGCATCAATCATCTTTGTGACCTCCTCGAAAAACTCTATCAAGTTAGTGAGACACGACCTACCCTTCACAAAACCATGCTGCCTCTCACTAATATGTCCATTTGATTCCAAATGGGAGTAGATCCTGTCTCGAAGAATTCTCTCCAGTAATTTCCCTACCACTGAAGTAAGGCTCACCGGCCTGTAGTTCCCGGGATTATCCTTGCTACCCTTCTTAAACAGAGGAACAACATTGGCTATTCTCCAGTCCTCCGGGACATCACCTGAATACATTGAGGATCCAAAGATTTCTGTCAAGGCCTCAGCAAATTCCTCTCCAGGTCCAGTTTGAGGAGGATACCACCAATCACCGTCAGGTCATCCTTCACATTGTAAAATTGTGGGCACTGCCTTTTCTGCCAGCCATTGGTGAGGTTGTGGATAATGCGCTGCAAGAGGGGGTCTTTGGCTGTCTATCACAGATGAGAACTACCTTCTTATCTGTGTTAGACGTTTTAGTTGCTGTGATATGAAGAGTCTAATGTTCTGTTCCTTTTTCACCAACACATATTTATTTCCTTCCAACAGACTTTGCACAAAACTCTAACAACATCATCTGACAGAGGCCACCTGAAGCCCCTTCCATCTCAGTGTCAATTAATGGATACTTAACATAAATGAGACAACTAATTGCAATGTCTCTTAACCCATTACTTAATAGTCTCCCCTTCCTTGGAGAAAAAAATAATTAGGTGAAAACAAAATTTCAAGAAACTCAAAAATACACACATGATTCCCCCCCTTTTTTTGTTGTTTGTATGAGAAAGAAAAAAAACAGTCACAGAAACAAGTGCCCTTTATTAACAATATCCAAAAGTTTCTGTGAACTCGCCCCTTTTCGTAAAACAGTCTGACAGTTGATAGCTACTGTCGACCTATTTAATTTTTGTTATTTCCCCTCTGTCCAACATCTGCTTCAAATTTGCGATGTCTATCCGTAACCTCTTTTCATTGACACTTTTTGTAGAGTGCACATTTTCCCACAGGTATTTATTGTCAATGTGACAGTCAATAGGTATATCACCCAAATCCCAAAATTTCTGTCAATATCTGACTTATATAAAAGGCCATATCCACCGCCTCTACAAGGCTTAACGTCTCAGCAGCCAAAGTGCTTTTTACCACTCTCCTTATTTTCTTTGCTTCCCACACAAGCGGGCAACATTTACCATTGTTCCCCAAAAGGAAAATTATAAAACCTCCTGCGCTTGAAACCCCATCACATAAATTTGCGTAGGACGCATCGTTCTAAACTGAGTTTCAAGTGCCTCAGGTCACCTAAAACCGGGAACTTCAAAACACACTCCTGCATTTTTAGTTTGCCCAATGCTTTATTTGCTCTTATTATGTCTTCCACTTTGGGATCATTCATTTTTGTACTCAACTCTAAGACATCAAAACTCACATCCGGTCTAGTCTGTCTACCTAACCAGTTCAGTTGTCCAATTAAACTTTGCAGTTGCTCTTTTTCTATCTTTGAAACCATTGTGTCTTTTTGTGAAATTCAGCCACGACTAATTGCTATTGGGCTGATGCTTTCTGTTATAACCTGCCTGCTTACCATTGGCTGGGGACTAATGACAATCCCACAATCCTGTGGGAGTATGAGCTTCCCCAATGAGGGGGGCGGAGAAACCATTCGTAAACTCCAAGTATAAATAAAGCTGGCCAGTTTGGAACCAGCAGGAAAGAGTGTGCAGCAAGGGAAGTTGCTGCTGCTGTTTCTTATATATATATATATATATATATATGATATTGTAAATAAATGTTATTACTTTGTATCCTTAAAACTCGTGCTGGATTCTTCGTGGCCCTCACAAAACTGGCGATGAGGGTTAAAGTGAATAGCTGTCTACACTGCTGAAGCCACCTCCCTGGATTTTTGTTGGATACAGGTTGGAAGTTGTTTTCTATTATACCATGCCTCTGTATGGACGTTTGGATGTTTATGATGCTGCGCTGGAAAGCTGGAACCAGTACGCACAACGGATGCGTTACTATTTCCGGGCAAACAATATCACCGAAAACGAGCGGCAGGTGGTCATATTGCTCACTGCCTGCGCCCCGCATACGTTTGGGGTGATTAGGAGCCTTGCGTCCCCAGCTGCACCGGACACCAAAACGTTTGATGAACTTGTGAATATAGTGGGGCAACATTTTAACCCAACCCCGTCCACGATAGTCCAGCGTTACCGGTTTAATACCGCTGAGAGGACCCCTGGAGAATCCCTTGCCGATTTTCTATCCAGGCTACGCAGGATTGCGGAGTACTGTGACTGGTGAAACCTTGTCAAAAATGTTACGCGACCGTTTGGTTTGCGGTATTAACAATGCGGCAACCCAGAGAAAGTTGTTAGCGGAGCCAACATTGACTTTTCAACAGGCCATTCAAATAGTATTGTCCCGAGAGAGCGCAGAACGAGGAGTGCAGGAGCTACAGGGAATGGAAGTGCATGCCTTGGGGCGCAACCCTATCTGTCCGAAAATGTACCCCCGCACTCCTGCGGTACCTTGGGCGAGGCGACGTCCGGACCGACGCCAGTGGCCGTCGGACATTCCTCCCCGAAGGGAGCCTTCTCCAGAACCAATGGATGAGGAGCCATGTCCGTGTCAGACCTGTAGGCGCCGACCCCGTCGCGGACGCCGGTCCTGGGGTGGCCAGAGACGCCGTCGTTCCGACCGAAACTGGGACCAGCCCAGGGGCCGTACCTTCCATGTGGATGCACCTGCGGCGACTACTCCTGAGGACGTAGAGACGGAGGACGATTGCCTGCAGCTGCACTGTTTGGCAGCTCCCCATGTGGCCCCCATTAAGGTGACAGTACGGGTCAATGGCCACCCGCTTGAGATGGAGTTGGACACTGGCGCAGCGGTCTCCATGATCGCCCAGAGGACATTCGACCGCATCAAGCAGGGTATACAGACCCTTACATTAACCGACTCACAGGTCAGGTTGGCCACCTACATGGGGGAACCACTGGACATTGCAGGAACTACAATGACCCCTGTTGTTTATGGACGCCATGAGGGGCGTTTCCCACTTATCGTGGTGCACGGCCATGGGCCCAGCCTGTTGGGTCGGGACTGGTTGCGCCATTTGCGGTTGCAATGGCAGCACATCCTCCAAACAGTTTCTGAAGGGTTGACTGAGGTGCTAGGACGATACCCAGATGTATTCCAGCCTGGTTTGGGGAAAATAAAAGTGGCCGTAGCCCGTATTCAAGTCGAACCAGGAGCCACGCCGCGCTATTTCCGGGTGTGCCCGGTGCCTTACGCCTTGCTCGAAAAGGTAGAAGGGGAGCTCACTCGTTTGGAGAGTTTGGGTATTATCAGGCCCGTCCGTTTTGCTGACTGGGCAGCACCAATTGTACCTGTAATGAAGCCAGATGCCACAGTTCGCTTGTGTGGCGACTATAAACTTACAGTGAATACGGCTTCCCGACTCGACCGATATCCAATGCCTCGCATAGAGGATCTCTACGCAAAACTTGCAGGTGGACTCTCCTTCACAATATTAGATATGAGTCACGCCTACCTACAGTTGGAGCTGGACCTTGCCTCCCGACCATATGTAACGATTAATACACACCGGGGCCTGTATGAATATACACCAAAAGACCATAAGACATAGGAGCGGAAGTAAGGCCATTCGGCCCATCGAGTCCACTCCACCATTCAATCATGGCTGATTTCAACTCCATTTACCCGCTCTCTCTCCATAGCCCTTAATTCCTCGAGAAATCAAGAATTTATCAACTTCTGTCTTAAAGACACTCAACGTCCCGGCCTCCACCGCCCTCTGTGGGAATGAATTCCACAGACCCACCACTCTCTGGCTGAAGACATTTCTCCTCATCTCTGTTCTAAAGTGACTCCCTTTTATTCTAAGGCTGTGCCCCCGGGTCCTAGTCTCCCCTGCTAATGGAAACAACTTCCCTACGTCCACCCTATCTAAGCCATTCATTATCTTGTAAGTTTCTATTAGATCTCCCCTCAACCTCCTAAACACCAATGAATATAATCCCAGGATCCTCAGACGTTCATCGTATGTTAGGCCTACCATTCCTGGGATCATCCGTGTGAATCTCCGCTGAACCCGCTCCAGTGCCAGTATGTCCTTCCTGAGGTGTGGGGCCCAAAATTGCTCACAGTATTCTAAATGCGGCCTAACTAATGCTTTATAAAGCTTCAGAAGTACATCCCTGCTTTTATATTCCAAGCCTCTTGAGATAAATGACAACATTGCATTTGCTTTCTTAATTACGGACTCAACCTGCAGGTTTACCTTTAGAGAATCCTGGACTAGGATTCCCAAGCCCCTTTGCACTTCAGCATTATGAATTTTGTCACCGTTTAGAAAATAGTCCATGCCTCTATTCTTTTTTCCAAAGTACGAAGTCTTGCAACACCAGGTTAAAGTCCAACAGGTTTGTTTCGATGTCACTAGCTTTCGGAGCGCTGCTCCTTCCTCAGGTGAATGAAGAGGTCTGTCATTCACCTGAGGAAGGAGCAGCGCTCCGAAAGCTAGTGACATCGAAACAAACCTGTTGGACTTTAACCTGGTGTTGTAAGACTTCGTACTGTGCTCACCCCAGTCCAACGCCGGCATCTCCACATCATGGCTACCATTTTTCCAAAGTGCAAGACCTCGCACTTGCCCACGTTGAATTTCATCAGCCATTTCTTGGGCCACTCTCCTAAACTGTCTAAATCTTTCTGCAGCCTCCCCACCTCCTCCATACTACCTGCCCCTCCACCTATCTTTGTATCATCGGCAAACTTAGCCAGAATGCCCCCAGTCCCGTCATCTAGATCGTTAATATATAAAGAGAACAGCTGTGGCCCCAACACTGAACCCTGCGGGACACCACTCGTCACCGGTTGCCATTCCGAAAAAGAACCTTTTCTCCCAACTCTCTGCCTTCTGCCTGACAGCCAATCGTCAATCCATGTTAGTACCTTGCCTCGAATACCATGGGCCCTTATTTTACTCAGCAGTCTCCCGTGAGGCACCTTATCAAAGGTCTTTTGGAAGTCAAGATAGATAACATCCATTGGCTCGCCTTGGTCTAAACCTATTTGTTATCTCTTCAAAGAACTCTAACAGGTTTGTCAGGCACGACCTCCCCTTACTAAATCCATGCTGACTTGTCCTAATCAGACCCTGCACTTCCAAGAATTTAGAAATCTCATCCTTAACAATGGATTCTAGAATCTTGCCAACAACCGAGGTTAGGCTAATTGGCCTATAATTTTCCATCTTTTTCCTTGTTCCCTTCTTGAACAGGGGGGTTACAACAGGGATTTTCCAATCCTCTGGGACTTTCCCTGACTCCAGTGACTTTTGAAAGATCATAACTAACGCCTCCACTATTTCTTCAGCTATCTCCTTTAGAACTCTAGGATGTAGCCCATCTGGGCCCGGAGATTTAACAATTTTTCGACCTCTTAGTTTCTCTAGCACTTTCTCCTTTGTAATGGCTACCATATTCAACTCTGCCCCCTGACTCTCCTGAATTGTTGGGATATTACTCATGTCTTCTACTGTGAAGACTGACGCAAAATACTTATTTAGTTCCTCAGCTATTTCCTTGTCTCCCATCACTAGATTACCAGTGTCATTTTGGAGCGGCCCAATGTCTACTTTTGCCTCACGTTTGTTTTTAAAGTATTTAAAGAAACTTTTACTATCATTCCTCTTGTTACTGGCTAGCCTACCTTCATAATTGATCCTCTCTTTCCTTATTTCTCTCTTTGTTATCCTCTGTTTGTTTTTGTAGCCTTCCCAATCTTCTGACTTCCCACTACTCTTTGCCACATTAAAGGCTTTCTCTTTTGCTTTGATGCATTCCCTAACTTCCTTTGTCAGCCATGGCTGCCTAATCCCCCCTCTGATAACCTTTCTTTTCTTTGGGATGAACCTCTGTACTGTGTCCTCAATTACTCCCAGAAACTCCTGCCATTGCTGTTCTACTGTCTTTCCCACTAGGCTCTGCTCCCAGTCGATTTTCGTCAGTTCTTCCCTCATGCCCCTGTAGTTACCTTTATTTAACTGTAACACCTTTACATCTGATTCTACCTTCTTTCTTTCAAATTGGAGATTGAATTCTACCATATTATGATCACTGCCTCCTAAGTGTTCCCTTACTTTAAGATCTTTAATCAAGTCTGGCTCATTACATAACACTAAGTCCAGAATGGCCTGACCCCTCGTGGGCTCCATCACAAGCTGTTCCAAAAAGCCCTCCTGTAAACATTCAATTAATTCCCTTTCCTTGGGTCCACTGGCAGCATTATTTACCCAGTCCACCTGCACATTGTAGTCCCCCATGATCACTGTCACCTTGCCTTTCTGACATGCACTTTCTATTTTGTGGTGCATTTTGTGCCCCTGGTCCTGACCTCTGTTAGGAGGCCCCTGTACATAACTCCCATTATGGTTTTTCTGCCTTTGTGGTTCCTCAACTCTACCCACACAGACTCCACATCATCTGACCCTCTGTCGTTTAGTGCTATTGATTTCATTTAATTCCTAATTAACAAGACAACCCCGCCCCCTCTGCCCACCTCTCTGTCTTTTCGATAGGTTGTGAATCCCTGGATGTTTAAATGCCAGTCCTGAACCCCCTGCAACCACGTCTCTGTGATGCCTACCACATCATACCTGCCAGTCACAATCTGGGCCACAAGCTCATCTACCTTGTTCCGTACACTGCGCGCATTTAAATATAGCACCTTTAATTCTCTATTGACCGTCCCTTTTTGTTTTCTTAGTGTGGTGGACCTTGGTTTACTGAGCCTTTCCATACACTGTGTCATATTTTGTGCGATGGGGACTATCGTAACCTCTCCTGAGTTCTGTCTTTTCGTGCTTTTTTGTATTCCTAAGCAGCTACGCTGCCCACTGATTACTTCACCTCTTGGTTCCCTGACTTTCCCTTCCCCCCCCAATCTCTAGTTTAAAGTCCTATTGACCACCCTATTTAGTCTTTTCGCCACAACACTGGTCCCAGCTCGGTTCAGGTGGAGACCATCCCAACTGTATAGGTCCCCCCTGTCCCAAAACTGATGCCAGTGTCCCATGAAAAGGAACCCCTCTTTCAGCCACGTGTTAACTTCCCTTATTCTTGCCCCCCTATGCCAATTTGCACGTGGCTCGGGCAGTAATCCGGGGATTATGACCCCTGAGGACCTGTTTTTTAATTTGAATCCTAGCTCTTCATAATCTCAAAACAGGTCCTCTTTTCTAGACTTGCCTATGTTGTTGGTACCGACATGGACCACAACAACTGGATCCTCCCCCTCCCTCTCCAGTATCCTTTCAAGCCGGTCAGAGATGTCCCGCACCCTAGCACCGGGCAGGCAACATACCATGCGGGACTCTTTATCCTGCTCACAAAGGATACTATCTATCCCCCTGATAATAGAATCCCCTACAACTACAACTTGCCTATTTACTCCCTCCCCTTGAATGGCCTGCTGAACCATGGTGCCTTGGTCAGCTGACTCATCCTTCCTGCAGCCCTGTTCGCCATCCACACAGGGAGCAAGTGCCTCATACCTGTTGGACAGGGTCAAGGGCTGAGGCTCCTGAGTTCCTGACTGCTGGTTCCCTTTACCTGCCTGATTTGCAGTCACACCCTGCTGTCCCTGGCCACTGGCAGGATTTAAACTACTTACTCTGACAGGTGTGACTGCCTCCTGAAACACAGTGTCCAGGTAAGTCTCCCCCTCCCGGATGTGCCTCAGTGTTTGAAGCTCAGACTCCAGCTCATCAACTCTGAGCCGGAGCTCTTCGAGCAGCCAACACTTACTGCAGATGTGGTCGCTGCAGCTCGCAATGGGATCTGCCAGCTCCCACATCAAGCAGCTCAAGCACATCACCCTGCCATCCATCACTAATTAATTAATTAGTTTAATTTAAGTTTACGAGTTTAGCTGTGTTTTTTTTCAAATTTGAGGCAGATTTTCTATCAACCAATCAGATCACAGCTTCCCTCTGACATCACTTTTGGGGGAAAAAACTGGATAACAGGAAGTTACCGTTAGGTTTTTATACTCACAGAGAGACTGCTCCTCCTCCTCCGAACTGCTCCCGAAATTAGGCACGAAGAAAGAGAGAGGACAAAACAGTCGGGAAAAAGTACCTTCTCCCACTCTTCACCGAATTACCTCACTGCACCAAATTACCAAATTCTCACTCTGTCTGTGTCTCACTCACTCAGGCTGTGGCTGCTTGACCAGCGCAATGCTTACTAAGTGCGCTTTCTGTCTGTCTTTTATACAGACTGTAGGATGACTCACACTAAAACTTCACTGAGAAGAAAACAATGTGTACCTTTGTGCCCCTTAACAGGCCTCAGGTGACTGCCAGATAACTGCCCCTCAGCAATTAGGGTGGGGGCAGCTTCAGGCAATCAGACACTAATCTACACTGCACTTTTAACTGAAAAACAGCACAATTAGATTAACCACTTACCTTTCCTGGTTACCTCACTGCACCAAATTACCAAATTCTCACTCTGTCTGTGTCTCACTCAGGCTGTGTCTCCTTGACCAGCGCAATGCTTCCTTTGCACGGTTGCCGTTTGGAGTATCCTCTGCCTGCGCTATTTTGCAATGTGTTATGGAGGGCATTTTGAGAGGTTTACCACATGTTGCTGTCTATTTAGATGACGTTTTGATTACAGGGACATCGGAGCAGGAACATTTGGAAAATCTGGAGGCTGCCCTTAGACGCTTTTCGGAGGGTGGAGTCCATTTACGTCGCACAAAGTGCGTATTTCAGGCAAAGGAAGTAGTCTACCTAGGTTATCGGGTGGACCGCGAAGGTTTGCACCCCGTCGCAGAGAAGGTGCGTGCGATTCAACAGGCCTCCGCCCCGACTGACACTTCGCATCTTCGTTCTTTTCTCGGTCTCGTAAACTATTACGGGAAGTTCCTCCCCAATCTGGCAACTATGCTGGCCCCGTTGCACCTTCTGCTAAAGAAAAATCACACCTGGGTTTGGGGTCAGCCGCAAGAAACCGCTTTCCGGCGGGTAAAGCAACAATTGTCGTCGTCTGGGTTACTAACCCACTATGATCCTGGAAAGCCTTTGCTCGTCACATGTGATGCATCCCCGTATGGTATTGGGGCCGTCCTGTCCCACAAGATGGAGAACGGGACCGAGCGACCGATAGCTTTCGCCTCCCGCACATTGACTGCAGCGGAGAAAAAGTACGCGCAGATCGAGAAGGAGGGCCTGGCAGTGGTTTTTGCGGTAAAACGCTTCCACCAGTACGTGTATGGCCGCCATTTCACTATCGTGACTGATCATAAGCCTCTGCTGGGACTTTTCAGAGAAGCTAAGCCAATACCGCCTATTGCTTCCGCATGGATCCAGCGCTGGGCTTTGTTGCTTGCTGCATACAAGTATTCTCTGGAGCACAAACCAGGAACGCAGATAGCAAATGCCGACGCACTGAGCCGATTGCCTTTATCGACAGGCCCCATGTCGACCCCCACGACCGGTGAGGTGGTTGCAACCCTAAGTTTTATGGACACCTTGCCTGTCACGGCATCACAGATCCGTGAGTGGACCCAGACTGAGCCAGTCCTGTCAAAGGTTCGGCACATAGTCCTGTATGGTGGGCAGCATAGACAGCTACCAGGCGAGTTGCGGGCATTTTCCTCCAAGCAGTCAGAATTCAGCGTGGAAGACGGCATCCTCTTGTGGGGGGCGCGTGTGATTGTCCCGGAAAAAGGCCAGGAGCTGATACTAAGAAACTTGTCAATGGGCATCCAGGTGTGACCAAAATGAAAATGTTGGCCCGGAGTTATGTCTGGTGGCCAGGCCTCGACACCGACATTGAGAAGGTGGCCCAAAACTGCTCCATTTGCCAGGAGCATCAGAAGCTTCCGCCGGCCGCGCGCCTACATCACTGGGAATGGCCAGGGCACGCTTGCATGCAGACTTCGCAGGCCCTTTTCAAGGATCCATGTTCCTTCTATTAATCGACGGCCAGTCTAAATGGCTAGAGGTGCATAAGATGCAGGGGATAACGTCCTGCGCAACAATTGAAAAGATGCGTTTGTCTTTTAGTACGCATGGCCTCCCCGAGGTGCTGGTCATGGATAACGGCACTCCATTCACGAGTGAGGAGTTTGTGAGGTTCATGAAGATGAACGGCATACGCCATATCCGCACTGCCCCTTACCACCCGGCTTCAAATGGGTTGGTAGAGCGCGCAGTGCAGACATTCAAAAGAGGCCTAAAGAAGCAGTCTTCCGGATCAATGGACACGAGACTGGCTCGCTTTTTGTTTACGTATAGGACCACCCCCCATGCGGTGACTGGGGTAGCTCCCGCAGAACTCCTAATGGGCCGGAGACTTCGCACCCGCCTTAGTATGGTTTTCCCGGACATTGGCGCAAAAGTACACCGCACACAAGAACGGCAGGGACAGGGATTTTCTCGGCATCGGCCGATTCGGCAGTTTGCACCTGGTGACCCAGTGTTCGTTCGGAATTTCGCTGGTGGTGCCCAGTGGGTTCCTGGCGTAATCTTTCGCCACACGGGCCCTATACCTTACCAGGTGCAAGCCCAGGGTCGTATCCAGCGCAAACATGCAAACCACGTTCGGTCCAGAAGACTATCCCCTCCAAAGACTCCCCGCCCCCGGAGCTCATTTCTACAGCCGCAGAGACCAGATACAAGGGAAGATAGTCCTCACAATCTTCCACTGGTGCCTCACTCAAAGCCTGCGCAGGTCGTTACGGAACCGAATGGAGATAGAGACGCTGACATGTCAGAGGCAGCAGACTCTGACTCCGAGATGGAGACACAGGACGCATCAGAGGGGGAATCCTCAGGTCCACGGGCCGTGGATGTACAACCGTTACGCCGTTCATCACGGAAGTGCCGGTCTCCATCGCGTTACACGCCGCCTGATCCAGCGCCGCGTGCAAATGGTGTCCGGCCTGCGGCAAAACGAGTCCAACGCCCCCCTTCACCAGTGTCTTTGGTGGATTCCTTGGACTTTGGGGGGGAGGGATGTTATGACCTGCCTGCTTACCATTGGCTGGGGACTGATGACAATCCCACAATCCTGTGGGAGTATGAGCTTCCCCAATGAGGGGGGCGGAGAAACCATTAGTAAACTCCAAGTATAAATAAAGCTGGCCAGTTTGGAACCAGCAGGAAGAAGTGTGCAGCAAGGGAAGTTGCTGCTGCTGTTATATATATATATGTATTGGAAATAAATGTTATTACTTTGTTTCCGTGCTGGACTATTCGTGGCCCTCACAAAACTTTCCAAATAAGATTGCTGATGTAAAGTTGCCCCTAACTTAGTCTGTCCAATTTTCAGTCCAATATATTTAAATGCACCAGAAGCCTGACTTCCAACCCTGAATTCTTTCCTCAAACCAGAGATTACAATAGCTTCAAAAGTCCCACTCCACAAAAAATCATCAACATGAATCATAAAAATGCCAGAAAGATTTCCTTTATAGTGCCAGTAAAACATTGCAGGATCTGCTTTCAACTGGCAACAGCCTAACTTTAACAAAACTGACCTTACCGAAAAATACCAGACTCTAGATGCATCATTGAATCCATATACACATTTGTTCAACTTCCAGAGTACCCCTTCTGTGTTAGCTGCTTCTTTAGGAGGAGGGAGAAAAATGTCTCTCTGGAGCTGATGCCCCTGCAAAAAGGCAGCTTTTATATCTATAGATTTGCATTCCCATGCCTTTGTAGCTAATAGAGCCAAGAAGATCTTTAAAATAACCTTTCCTGCTGTAGGTGAATCTACCCTTAAATCCTGATCTTCTAAGTTTTCTTCAAATCCCCTTGCCACAAGCCTGGCCTTTGCCTTATAAGTTCCATCCGGAAGAATCTTTTCCGTGCAAACCCATCTGTGGGATAGAGCTCTTTGTCCCCTATCCGGTACTTCCGTGTATACCCCAAATTCACTCCAACTATGCAATTCTTGCTGTTTAGCTTTGATAACTTTTTCATCTAATTTATTTGAAGCCACCAAAATCTCACGTGCATGTGGGCTTCTACTCCTATTAGTATTCGTAGTTTTACTCCTGTTCCGAGATCTTGATAAACTACATCCCCTCTCCCGCCTGGTATCTCGTTCTGTACCGCTACTGCTTGATCTTTCCCTTCTGCTGTGGGATGTCCTTTCAATAGTTCTCGACCTTTTCCTGCGAACCTGTTCACTATCCGATGTACTATCTGAACTGGCTGCGTTTCTGTGCCCTCCATTTTTGAACTTCATTTTCCCAATCAATTGTCTTGACTCCTTCCCCTGAATGCTGTACATTAAACCAATGTTTATACATTCCAGTGGCCTTCCCTGCTCTACTAATAACAGTTGCCTCCTTCCATTGACTGGACACTTTTGTAACACCTTTTGGCAATTGTCCTTTCGGAAAAATGGCCTGTTCTAATTCATCAGAAGTGTTGTGTTCCTCTACAGAAACCCTGTCTATATTAGCTAACTGGTCCTCATAGTTCTGTAATACATGCGTACCAGATGACTCTGGTTTCTTGTCATGTCTGTCTGCTCTGTCTAAATTTGAAAATTTGTAATCTGGATCCATTATCCTTGATGAATGTACCCTAACAGCTTGATTACCATGTTGCAAAATAATTGTTTTGCCATCTATGCACATGATCTTCCCTGGGCCTTTCCATTCATTAGAATTGTCTCTCTTATAGTACACCATGCCTCCTTGCTGAAAAACGGCATCTGATGGCCGTACGTTATGTCTTAAAGCTCTGCGAATTCTTTCAGAGACTTCTGCTTCTAAAAAAGCTTTCCACTGCTTTGTAATGCATTTAAATGTTCAGCAAAACCAGAGCTAATTGTAGTCCCCTCACAAGCTGGAGGCTGGTCATCCAAAATGGACAGAATTTTAGGATTTCTACCAAACACTAATTGATAAGAACTATAGCCCCCAACCATCTCCAATGAATTCTTTGCATGTCCCAACCATACTAAAGCTGAATTTAGCCTGCAATTTGGTCGATCTGCCAAAATTTTCCGAAGCATGTCATCGATGACAGCATGATTTCTTTCACAGACACCATTACTAAAAGGGCTTTCTGCAGCCGTATTCATAACTCTGATATTCATATTTTCTCACATATCCCTAAACTCATCATTAGCAATTTCTCCCCCATTGTCCGTAAGGAATTTTGCCGGTGGACCTATTCCTGTCCCTATTGTTATGGGCGAGGCATTTCTAGAACCCCAAAATGTATCATGGGGTCCTACCAACCTCCCCCTTTAATGTTTTTGATGTTTGTCCGAGCACACGGCTTGTTCCCTAGGTGTGGGATTACAATTATGGGCACGTGGGTTTTTAAACACAAAACACTGTTTATTCCATGAACTCAACTTAACATCTTAAATAAACATTAGATCTCTTAACACCCCTTACTTCAAAGATAACTCAGAAAATATTGCAACAGTAAATAATTCCTTAAAATGTTCCTTCAAACTTCCAAGACACTTAACACCTTTAAACAGTATCACATCAGGTTAAAGGATATAAATATTTTCTGTAGAATGGCAGAGATATATTAGCTTGGTTGACTTCAGCTCCAGCAAAACAGCCAGGCTCTTTTAAACTGCTCTCAGCAAAACCAGCCAGGCATTTTTCAAACTTGCAGCTCTCTGGAAACACACGGACACACACACTGTTTTTTTAAACTGAAACTAAAAACCTGCAAAATGGCTGACCCCAGCTGAGCTCCACCCACTCTATGACATCACTGTTTTCTTAAAGGTACATTGCTTAAACATCCAGTTCTTAAAGGCACTCTCGCATGACACCTCCCCCAAGAAAAAAAAAACCATCAACTTCAAGATAGTTTCATTTTTCACTTTTGCACCATCCACTAAGAAATGTACACAGTAAATATACCTTTTCGTTTTTTAAAAAAAACAACACATCCAAACAGGTATAATAATATAGTCCATTTTTCTTTATTCTTCTTCCTCCAACCGAAAACCTTCTCAATTGACAGGCTCTGAACAAAGTCTCTGCATGATGCATCCATTCCTCTACTCCTCGGCATTTCTCTTTAGAATCAGATAATTTAGTTCAATCTGACCACAGAGTCCCTTGCAATTCTCCAATACAGGAGCATTGGTGATCACAGCTTTCAGGCAGTCAAATGCCTGTTGAAAGTCCGCTGTCTATTGAAATTTCTTACATTTCTTCAGCAATTCCATCAGTGGAGTAATCACGCCACAAATCCTTTGCACCAAGGGTCGATCAAATTCATTCAGGCTAAGAGATTGCATTATTTCCCTTTGTCTTGAAGGTATCGGAAACTCCACAAGGAAAGTGATTCGGGCTTCACCAAATTCACCTTCGGCTAGGTTCATCACCAAACCCGCCACCTGAAGTCGATTGAAGAACTCCATACGATGTTTTAAATGCTCTTTCCATGTCTGGAAGTTGGAAATAAAAGCAGATTGTCGCACTTTCTCCATGCAATCCTTCAATGGTGGGACAGGATAAGAGTCCGTTCTTGTAACTGCATTCACCTTTCTATAGTCCACACACAACCATCTGGTCTAGGTACCATCACTACGGGTGAGCTCCATTGGCTGCAACCCACTTCAATTATGCCATTCTTCAGCATACTCTCAATCTCTCTGTTAACCTGTGTCAATTTTAAAGCATTAAGTCTATATGGATGTTGTTTGATAGGAACAGCATTTCCCACATCTACATCATGTATAGCCATTTTAGTACTTCCCAATTTATCTCTACAAACTTGCCCATGTGATATCAATAACTCTTTCAGGTCAGTTCGTTTTTCCTCTGGAAGGTAACTTAACAATTCATCCCAATTTTTAAGAACATCCTAATTTTCCAATTTAATTTGAGGTATGTCAAATTCACAGTCATCTGGATTTGGTTCGTCACTTTGAGTTAGAATCATTAAAACCACCTTTTTCTCTCCTTCCCTTTCAAAGTATCTTTTAAGCACATTCACATGACACACACGGTGAGTCTTCCTTCTATCTGTAGTTTTTACCACATAATTCACCTCACTTAATTTCCTTTCAATCTGATATGGTCCACAAAACCTAGCTTTTAAAGGCTCTCCTACCACTGATAACAACACTAAAACTTTATCCCCACTGGCAAAACTACGAACTTTGGATTACTTGCCTGCTACCCGTTTCATCACATTTTTTGCACCTTTCAAATCTTGTCTAGCCAATTCACCTGCTCTCTTTAATCGTTCCCTAAAATTTGACACGTAATCCAATAGTGTAATTTCCGATTCTCACCCACCAATTTTTCCTTAATCAAGTTAAGTGGTCCTCTTACCTCATGACCAAAATTTAGTTCAAAAGGACTAAATTTGGTAGACTCATTAGGTGCATCCCTAATTGCAAACAATACGAATGGGATTCCTTTATCCCAATCCTCTGGATAATCGTGACAATACGCCCTCAACATTGTCTTTAATGTCTGATGCCACCTTTCTAACGCTCCCTGCGATTCTGGATGGTACGCAGTTGATTTAAATTGTTTTATTCCTAAGCTATCCATAATGTCTTTGAATAACTTTGAAGTAAAATTCGTTCCTTGATCCAATTGAATTTCTGTGGGTAGTCCATATCTAGTAAAGAATTTAAGTAACTCCTCCACAATCCTTTTAGCTGTAATATTACGTACTGGAATGGCCTCTGGAAACCTAGTAGACACATCCATTACAGTCAAAAGATATTTTTCCCACTTTTTGTTTAAGGAAGCGGTGCTACACAATCGATTAGGACCCTTGTAAAAGGTTCCTCAAATGCTGGAATGGGTATTAAGGGCGCTGGTTTTATCACTGCTTGAGGTTTCCCTATCACTTGACATGTGTGACATGATTGACAAAATTTAACTACATCTTTATGTAGTCCAGGCCAATTAAAATGTTTTTGGATTTTAGCTTGAGTTTTCCTTATTCCCAAATGACCTCCCACTGGTACCTCATGTGTAACTCGCAACATCTCCTTTCTATACCCTACCGGCAATACTACTTGATGAACTTCTGCCCACTTTTCATCCGCCTGCACATGGGTCTCCATTTTCTCATCAAGACATCATTTTTACGGTAATAACACTCCAGTATAATCTCAGATTCCTCTTCCGTATATGCTTTCTGATATATCCGTTTTATTTCTACATCTTTCTGTTGTAACACCGCCAATTTTCCTGAGCTAAAAATATCCGCCTCATCCTCCACCTGTTCTTGTTCTTTTTCAACCATCTGATCAAAAATCATTTCTGATAATTTCACTTCAACTTCATCTTCACTCTTTGATATCTCCTCTTGTCTTAATCTGTGACTTTGCGACCTTGTTACTACACAATCCGGAAAAATCCGAGGATATTTGTCCTTCAACACTTCAGTTCACTGATTTTCCACTGGCTTATCAACCACAGTAGGCATCACTCCCACCTGCGATCCAACTATACCATTACCCAAGATAAACTGTATTCCTGGACAAGATAGTTTATCTATTACTCTTACTACCACTTCACCACTCTTCACTGGACTTTCCAACCTTACCTTATATAATGGAACGCTACTCCTCTCTCCCTGAATTCCACATATCACCACCTTTTCTGGCAACATTCTTCCCAAACTACATAATTCCTCATCTCTTACCATTAAAGATTGACTAGCCGCTGTATCTCTTAAAATTGTGACTTCTTTACCTGCTCCTCCTAATACACATGAGTAAACTTTACCCACACAAGTAAATTCTTGAAAGACATCTGGCACCTTCTTAACAATTACTTCTTGAACAGGCTGTGCAATCGTTTGCACCTCCTTCGCTTCCCTTGGGCTTTCCTTTACCACTCTAACAAACCCCACTGTCTTTTCCTGTTTTACCAGTGCTTTTCTTCAACCACCAACACTGTGACTTTACATGGCCTAGTTTAGTACAGTGAAAACATCTGACATTTTTCATTTCTTTTCCACCCTCCTGGATTTATTTTGTAATCTGAGGTACACTCTCTTTATTGTCTCCCATCAGATCACCTTTACCTTTTCCACTTGAGTATTTTTCATGTCCCCAGTTTCTATCTCTCACCGGCTGAAACTGATGTCGGAAACCAATCTTTGATTTATGAACTAATTCATAATCATCTGCCATTTCCGCTGCTAATCTCACAGTTTTAACCCTCTGTTCTTCCACATGAGTTCTCACTACATCAGGAATTGAATTTTTAAACTCCTCCAAAAGTATAATTTCTCTGAGAGCTTCATACGTTTGGTCTATTTTCAAAGCCCTTATTCACCTATCAAAATTACTCTGTTTGAGCCTTTCAAACTCCATGTATGTTTGACCAAATTCTTTCCTTAAATTTCTAAACCTTTGTCTGTAAGCTTCAGGCACTAGCTCATATGCACTTAAGATGGATTTCTTCACCTCCTCATATGTTCCAGATACCTCCTCCAGTAGTGATGCAAACACTTCACTAGCTCTACCTACCAGCTTTGTTTGAATCAGTAACACCCACATGTCCTGTGGCCATTTCATTTGTTTAGCTACTTTCTCAAATGAAATGAAAAAGGCTTCCACTCCCTTCTCGTCAAACCTTAGTAATGCTTGGACATATTTAAATAGATTCCCAACACGTCTTCGACTATGACGTTCTGTCTCATTATCCTCATCCATCTCCTCCAACTGTACGTGTCCCTTTACGTCTGCCAATTTTTACTGATTATCATGTTTCATGGCCATTTTCTGAAGTTCAAACTCCCTCTCTTTATCTTTTTCCCTGATCTGTATCTCCCTTTCTTTTTCTTTTTGTTCTGCGAGGGCTATTCTTTCTTTTCTCCTTTCTTCTCTCTCCTTTTCTTTTACCTCTCTCTGTCTTTCTCTTTCTTTTTCCTCTCTCTCACTCTCGTATTCCAGCCGCTTTAATTCTTTCTGATGTTCCATTTGTTTAATTTGCCACAGAATTTTTGCCAAACTCTATCTCAGGCAACTTTAAATGCTTAACCACCACCATAGTTACCTCATCGTTTCGCATTTTGTCAGGTAATGTTAACTGCAATGTTCTTGTCAAACCCAACAGTCTGCTTTTCATTTCTGTCCTTAAGGTACTACGTGTAACATTCTCCACCCCCAAAAACTTCTGAGCCTCTGAAAGTGCCATTGTTCACAACACTCTCCCCACTTAAACTAAAATACCACACCGGAAAAGCAACAATACTTCACTGTCTTTAAGTTCACAAAAGCCAATCCAATAGATAGACTTTTATCCCAGACGAGCCCCCAATTTTTATGGGCGAGGTGTTTTCAGAACCCCAAAATTTATCATGGGGTCCAACCAATCTCCCCCTTTAATGTTTTTGTTGCTTTTCCGAGCACACGGAACAATTATGGACACGTGGGTTTTTAAACACAAAACACTGTTTATTCCATGAACTCAACTTAACATCTTAAATAAACATTGGATCTCTTAACACCCCTTACTTCAAAGATAACACAGAAAATATTGCAACAGTAAATAATTCCTTAAAATGTTCCTTCAAACTTCCGAGAGACTTAACACCTTTAAACAGTATCACATCAGGTTAAAGGATATATATTTTTTCTGTAGAATTGCAGAGAGATATTAGCTTGGTTGACTTCAGCTCCAGCAAAACAGGCAGGCACTTTTAAACTGCTCTCAGCAAAACCAGCCAGGCACTTTTAAACTGCTCTCAGCAAAACCAGCCAGGCACTTTTCAAACTTGCAGCTCTCTGGAAACACACAGACACACACACACTGTTTTTTTAAACTGAAACTAAAAACCTGCAAAATGGCTGACCCCAGCTGAGCTCCACCCACTCAATGACATCACTGTTTTCGTCAAGGTACATTGCTGAAACATCCAGTTCTTAAAGGCACTCTCGCATGACACTGTCCATTTTTCCTCGATTTGATCCAGAATTACTCCCTTTTCTTTACTTCATACAATCGTTGATTGACTAAATCTGGTTGCTAAATCTACAAAATGCAAAGTAAATATATTATCTGCTTCATCCCAGACCTTAAGATCCATGGCCACAATGTCGTTAAAATCCCTGGCCAAAGGTAGGGTTACTATCGGTCGTGCTGGTGTCCTTCTGTACTCCCTACAAACTTCACAGCAATCACTAACCTGTTCTATCAGTTTAGTATAGTCGTCATCCCTTACCCCTGCATCCTGTAATAAATTTTTCAGCCTCCAAGGAGACGGATGTGCAAATTGCCAATGCAGTTTTAATACCACAAGCTTTTTATCAGCTAAAGTCCCATTTTCAACTGCCATTAACACGTCCTTTTTAAAAAAAAAATGTTTATTCAAATAATTCCAACAACATTTTTGTAACAAACAAACCCCCCCCCATAACAAAAAGAAGAAAGAACACAAACATAGAACATAGAAAATACAGCACAGAACACGATGTTGTGCCGAACCTTTGTCCTAGATTAATCATAGATTATCATTGAATCTACAGTGCAGAAGGAGGCCATTCGGCCCTTTGAGTCTGCACCGGCTCTTGGAAAGAGCACCATACCCAAACTCAACACCTCCACCCAACACCAAGGGCAATTTGGACATTAAGGGCAATTTATCATTGGCCAATTCACCTAACCCGCACATCTTTGGACTGTGGGAGGAAACCGGAGCACCCGGAGGAAACCCACGCAGACACGGGGAGGACGTGCAGACTCCGCACAGCCAATGACCCAAGCCGGAATCGAACCTGGGACCATGGAGCTGTGAAGCAATTGTGCTATCCACAATGCTACCGTGCTGCCCTTAAGAACAAATAAATCTACATTATATCATTTTACCGTCATCCATGTACCTATCCACGTACCTATCCAATAGCTGCTTGAAGGTCCCTAATGTTTCCGACTCAACTACTTCCACAGGCAGTGCATTCCATGCCCCCACTACTCTCTGGGTAAAGAATCTACCTCTGATATCCCTCCTATATCTTCCACCTTTCACCTTAAATTTATGTCCCCTTGTAATGGTGTGTTCCACCCGGGGAAAAAGTCTCTGACTGTCTACTCTATCTATTCCCCTGATCATCTTATAAACCTCTATCAAGTCACCCCTCATCCTTCTCCGCTCTAATGAGAAAAGGCCTAGCACCCTCAACCTTTCCTCGTAAGACCTACTCTCCATTCCAGGCAACATCCTGGTAAATCTTCTTTGCACCTTTTCCAGAGCTTCCACATCCTTCCTAAAATGAGGCGACCAGAACTGTACACAGTACTCCAAATGTGGCCTTACCAAAGTTTTGTACAGCTGCATCATCACCTCACGGCTCTTAAATTCAATCCCTCTGTTAATGAACGCGAGCACACCTCTATCCACTTGAGTGGCAACTTTCAAAGATGTATGAACATAGACCCCAAGATCTCTCTGCTCCTCCACATTGCCAAGAACTCTACCGTTAACCCTATATCCCGCATTCATATTTGTCCTTCCAAAATGGACAACCTCACATTTTTCAGGGTTAAACTCCATCCGCCACTTCTCAGCCCAGCTCTGCATCCTATCTATGTCTCTTTGCAGCCGACAACAGCCCTCCTTACTATCCACAACTCCACCAATCTTTGTATCGTCTGCAAATTTACTGACCCACCCTTCAACTCCCTCATCCAAGTCATTAATGAAAATCACAAACAGCAGAGGACCCAGAACTGATCCCTGCGGTACGCCACTGGTAACTGGGATCCAGGCTGAATATTTGCCATCCACCACCACTCTCTGACTTCTATCGGTTAGCCAGTTTGTTATCCAACTGGCCAAATTTCCCACTATCCCATGCCTCCTTACTTTCTGCATAAGCCTACCATGGGGAACTTTATCAAATGCCTTACTAAAATCCATGTACACTACATCCACTGCTTTACCTTCATCCACATGCTTGGTCACCTCCTCAAAGAATTCAATAAGATTTGTAAGGCAAGACCTACCCCTCACAAATCCGTGCTCACTATCCCTAATCAAGCAGTGTCTTTCCAGATGCTCAGAAATCCTATCCTTCAGTACCCTTTCCATTACTTTGCCTACCACCGAAGTAAGACTAACTGGCCTGTAATTCCCAGGGTTATCCCTAGTTCCTTTTTTGAACAGGGGCACGACATTCGCCACTCTCCAATCCCCTGGTACCACCCCTGTTGACAGTGAGGACGAAAAGATCATTGCCAACGGCTCTGCAATTTCATCTCTTGCTTCCCATAGAATCCTTGGATATATCCCGTCAGGCCCGGGGGACTTGTCTATCCTCAAGTTTTCCAAAATGCCCAACACATCTTCCTTCCTGACAAGTATTTCCTCGAGCTTACCAATCTGTTTCACACTGTCCTCTCCAACAATATCGCCCCTCTCATTTGTAAATACAGAAGAAAAATACTCATTCAAGACCTCTCCTATCTCTTCAGACTCAATACACAATCTCCCGCTACTGTCCTTGATCGGACCTACCCTCGCTCTAGTCATTCTCATATTTCTCACATATGTGTAAAAGGCCTTGGGGTTTTCCTTGATCCTACCCGCCAAAGATTGTTCATGCCCTCTCTTAGCTCTCCTAATCCCTTTCTTCAGTTCCCTCCTGGCTATCTTGTATCCCTCCAATGCCCTGTCTGAACCTTGTTTCCTCAGCCTTACATAAGTCACCTTTTTCCTCTTAACAAGACATTCAACCTCTCTTGTCAACCATGGTTCCCTCACTCGACCATCTCTTCCCTGCCTGACAGGGACATACCTATCAAGGACACGTAGCACCTGTTCCTTGAACAAGTTCCACATTTCACTTGTGTCCTTCCCTGCCAGCCTATGTTCCCAACTTATGCACTTCAATTCTTGTCTGACAACATCGTATTTACCCTTCCCCCAATTGTAAACCTTGCCCTGTTGCACGTACCTATCCCTCTCCATTACTAAAGTGAAAGTCACAGAATTGTGGTCACTATCTCCAAAATGCTCCCCCACTAACAAATCTATCACTTGCCCTGGCTCATTACCCAGTACTAAATCCAATATTGCCCCTCCTCTGGTCGGACAATCTACATACTGTGTTAGAAAAGCTTCCTGGACACACTGCACAAACACCACCCCATCCAAACTATTTGATCTAAAGAGTTTCCACTCAATATTTGGGAAGTTAAAGTCGCCCATGACTACTACCCTATGACTTCTGCACCTTTCCAAAATCTGTTTCCCAATCTGTTCCTCCACATCTCTGTTACTATTGGGGGGCCTATAGAAAACTCCTAACAAGGTGACTGCTCCTTTCCTATTTCTGACTTCAACCCATACTACCTCAATAGGGTGATACTCCTCGAACTGCCTTTCTGCAGCTGTTATACTATCTCTAATTAATAATGCCACCCCCCCACCTCTTTTACCACCCTCCCTAATCTTATTGAAACATCTATAACCAGGGACCTCCAACAACCATTTCTGCCACTCTTCTATCCAAGTTTCCGTGATGGCCACCACATCGTCGTCCCAAGTACCGATCCATGCCTTAAGTTCACCCACCTTATTCCTGATGCTTCTTGCGTTGAAGTATACACACTTCAGCCCATCTCCGTGCCTGCAAATACTCTCCTTTGTCAGTGTTCCCTTCCCCACTGCCTCATTACATGCTTTGGCATCCTGAATATCGGCTACCTTAGTTGCTGGACTACAAATCCGGTTCCCATTCCCCTGCCAAATTAGTTTAAACCCTCCCGAAGAGTACTAGCAAACCTCCCTCCCAGGATATTGGTGCCCCTCTGGTTCAGATGCAACCCGTCCTGCTTGTACAGGTCCCACCTTCCCCAGAATGCGCTCCAATTATCCAAATACCTGAAGCCCTCCCTCCTACACCATTCCTGCAGCCACGTGTTCAACTGCACTCTCTCCCTATTCCTAGCCTCGCTATCACGTGGCACCGGCAACAAACCAGAGATGACAACTCTGTCTGTCCTGGCTTTCAACTTACAGCCTAACTCCCTAAACTTGTTTATTACCTCCACACCCCTTTTCCTACCTATGTCGTTGGTACCAATGTGCACGACGACTTCTGGCTGCTCCCCCTCCCCCTTAAGGATCCTGAAGACACGATCCGAGACATCCCTGGCCCTGGCACCCGGGAGACAACATACCTTCCGGGAGTCTCGCTCGCGACCACAGAATCTCCTATCTATTCCCCTAACCATTGAATCTCCTACAACTATTGCTTTTCTATTCTCCCCCCTTCCCTTCTGAGCCCCAGAGCCAGACTCCGTGCCAGAGACCTGACCGCTAGGGCCTTCCCCCGGTAGGTCATCCCCCCCAACAGCATCCAAAACGGTATACTTGTTTTGAAGGGGAACGGCCACGAGGGATCCCTGCACTGTCTGCCTGTTTGTTTTTTTCCCCCTGACTGTAACCCAGCTATTCTTGTCCTGTACCTTGGGTGTGGTTACCTCCCTGTAACTCTTCTCAATCACCCCCTCTGCCTCCCGGATGATCCGAAGTTCATCCAGCTTCAGCTCCAGTTCCCTAACACGGTCTTTGAGGAGCTGAAGTTGGGTGCACTTCCCGCAGGTATAGTCAGTGGGGACACCGGTGGTATCCCTCACCACCCACATCCTACAGGAGGAGCATGTAACTGGCCTAGCCTCCATCCCCTCTTACCTTAAAGAATATAGCTGCTGTGTGGACTAACTAGATCTCCGCCCTCCGACTCTGCTCCCAGTCAGCTACACTTCCTGTAAACTCCTGGCTCTCTTCGCACTCTTTGCGGAAATGCCGGAAACAAAATGAAAGGAGCACCTGACTCCCTCCTCACCTAACTCCCTCGGTCACCAAACTCTCACTATCGCACTCAAAAAGCACCAAATTCAGCACTCCCTCGGTCACCAAACTCCCACTATCGCACTCAAAAAGCACCAAATTCAGCACTCCCTCGGTCACCAAACTCTCACTATCGCACTCAAAAAGCACCAAATTCAGCACTCCCTCGGTCACCAAACTCTCACTATCGCACTCAAAAAGCACCAAATTCAGCACTCAGTGCACAATCAAAAATAATAAACTACTTATACATTGGGTTTCTCCCACATATATTAACCCCCCCATATAACATTCAAAAGTACCCTTGGGGAACCCCCCCCCACCCGCCCATATACCCCCCCGGCAAAGACACACCCCCTCCCCCCCCCCCCTCCCCCTGGGTTGCTGCTGACCTCCTCCTAGCGCTCCGCGAGATAGCCTAGGAACGGTTGCCACCACCTGAAGAACCCCTACACAGACCCTCTCAAGGTAAACTTTATCCTCTCCAACTTAATGAACCCTGCCATGTCATTTATCCAGGCTTCCACATTGGGGGGCTTCACGCCCTTCCATAATAGCAAGATCCTCCGCCGGGCTACCAGGGACGCAAAGGCCAGGATACCGGTCTCTTTCGCCTCCTGCACTCCCGGCTCGTCCGTTACCCCAAATAGTGCCAACCCCCAACTCGGCTTGACCTGGACTTGCACCACCTTGGACATAGTCCTCGCAAAACCCCCCCAAAACCCCTCCAGTGCCGGGCACAACCAGAACATGTGGACGTGATTCGCCGGGCTTCCCGAGCACCTCCCACATCTGTCCTCCACCCCAAAGAACCTACTCAACCTCGCCCCTGTCATATGCGCTCTGTGAGTAACCTTGAATTGTATTAGACTGAGCCTGGCGCAAGAGGAAGAGGAATTAACCCTACTCAGGGCATCAGCCCACAGACCCTCATCAATCTCCCCAAGCTCCTCCTCCCACTTGCTCTTTAGCTCCTCTACCAAAACCTCCTCCTCTACTTTCATCTCTTGATAGATCACCGAAACCTTGCCTTCTCCGACCCATACACGTGAAATCACCCTGTCCTGAATCCTCTGTGCCGGGAGCAATGGGAATTCCCTCATCTGCCGCCTCACAAACGCCCTCACTTGCATATACCTGAACGCATTTCCCGGGGGTAACCCAAACTTCTCCTCCAGCGCCCCTAGGCTAGCAAACGTCCCATCTATAAACAGGTCCCCCATTCTTCTGATCCCTGCCCGATGCCAGCTCCGAAACCCCCCACCCATCGTTCCCGGGACGAACCGATGGTTCTCCCGAATCGGGGACCAAACCGAGGCTCCCCCTTGCCCCTATGCCGTCTCCACTGCCCCCAGATCTTCAACGTTGCCGCCACCACCGGACTCGTGGTGTACCTTGTCGGCGAGAGTGGCAGCGATGCCGTCACCAGCGCCCTCAGGCTCGTGCCCCTGCAGGACGCCATCTCCAACCTCTTCCACGCCTCCCCCTCTCCCTCTATTACCCACTTACGGATCATCGCCACATTGGATGCCCAATAGTAGCCGCACAGATTCGGCAGCGTCAGCCCACCCCTGTCCCTGCTACGCTCCAGAAACACCCTCTTTACCCTTGGGGTCTTATTTGCCCACACGAAACCCATGATGCTCCTACCTACCCGTTTAAAAAATGCCTCGGTAATCATAATGGGAAGGCACTGGAACACAAAGAGAAACCTCGGGAAGGCCAATAGTTAGGCCCCATTTAGAATACTGTGAGCAATTTTGGGCCCCACACCTCAGGAAGGACATACTGGCATTGGAGCGGGTCCAGCGGAGATTCACACGGATGATCCCAGAAATAGTAGGCCTAACATACGATGAACGTCTGAGGATCCTGGGATTATATTCATTGGAGTTTAGGAGATTGAGGGGAGATCTAATAGAAACTTACAAGATAATGAATGGCTTAGATAGGGTGGACGTAGGGAAGTTCTTTCCATTAGCAGGGGAGACTAGGACCCGGGGGCACAGCCTTAGAATAAAAGGAAGTCACTTTAGAACAGAGATGAGGAGAAATTTCTTGAGCCAGAGAGTGGTGGGTCTGTGGAATTCATTGCCACAGAGGGCGGTGGAGGCCGGGACGTTGAGTGTCTTTCAGACAGAAGTTGATAAATTCTTGATTTCTCGAGGAATTAAGGGCTATGGAGAGAGAGCGGGTAAATGGAGTTGAAATCAACCATGATTGAATGGTGGAGTGGACTCGATGGGCCGAATGACCTTACCTCCGCTCCTATGTCTTATGGTCTTATGGACCATCATTTTAATCGACTGTACCCTGCCCGCTAGCGAGAGTGGCAGCACATCCCACCTTTTGAAATCCTCCTCCATCTGCTCCACCAACCGCGTCAAATTGAGCTTATGCAGGGCCCCCCAACTCCCAGCCACCTGGATCCCCAAGTACCGAAAGTTCCTTTCCGCCCTTTTCAATGGTAGGTCGTCTATCCCCCTTCCCTGGTCCCCTGGATGCACCACAAAGAGCTCATTTTTCCCTACATTGAGCTTATAGCCCGAGAAGTCCCCAAACTCCCTTAGGATCAGCATGACCTCTGCCATCCCCTCTACTGGATCTGCCACATACAGCAACAGGTCGTCGGCATACAGCGACACCCGATGTTCCTCCCCCCCTCGGACCAACCCCCTCCATTTCCTGGACTCCCTTAGTGCCATGGCCAAAGGCCCAATTGCCAATGCAAACAACAAGGGGGACAGGGGGCACCCCTGCCTCGTCCCTCGGTACAGCCGAAAGTACTCCGACTTCCGCCGATTCGTAGCCACACTCGCCACCGGGGCTCTATATAGGAGCCTGACCCAGCTGATAAACCCCTCCCCGAACCCAAACCTCTGCAGCACTTCCCAAAGATACTCCTACTCCACCCGGTTGAAGGCCTTCTCCGCGTCCATAGCTGCCACTACCGCCGCTTCTCCCTCTACCGATGGCATCATAATCACGTTGAGGAGCCTCCGCACATTAGTGTTTACAAATCCCGTCTGGTCCTCATGAATCAGCCCAGGGACACAGTCCTCAATTCCCGTAGCCAGCACCTTTGCCAGCAACGTAGCATCCACATTGAGGAGCGAGATTGGTCTATACGACCCACATTGCAGTGGGTCCTTCTCCCGCTTCAGAATCAGAGAGATCAGCGCCCCGGACATTGTCGGGGGCAAGGTCCCCCCCCCCTCCCTTGCCTCATTGAAAGTCCTCACTAACAACGGGCCTAGCAGGTCCATATATTTCCTATAAAACTTGACCGGGAACCCATCTGGCCTTCCCCGCCTGCATGTTCCCCAATCCTTTAACCAGCTCCTCCAACCCAATTGGCACCCCTAAACCAGCCACCTCCTGCTCCTCCACCCTCGGGAACCTCAGTTGATCCAAAAATCGTCGCATCCCCTCTTCCCCGCTGGGGGCTCAGACCTGTACAGCTCCTCATAGAAGTCCTTAAATACCTCATTTACTCTCACCGCACTCCGCCTGCTATCCTTAACTCCACCTATCTCCCTCGCTGCCAGCCTCTTACGGAGCTGGTGTGCCAGCATCCGGCTCGCCTTCTCCCCATATTCGTTCGTCGCTCCCTGTGCTTTCCTCCACTGTGCCTCTGCTTTCCCTGTGGTCAACAGGTCAAACTCCGTCTGGAGGCTTCGCCGCTCCCTAAGTGGCCCCTCCTCGGGGGCCTCTGCATATCTCCTGTCCACCCTTAAGATCTCCCCCACCAACCTCTCCCTCTCCCTGCCCTCTCTCTTCTCCCTGTGGGCCCTAATGGAGATGAACTCTCCCCTGACCACCGCCTTCAACGCCTCCCAACGCCGAATACTCCGTTCCTTCCACTTTCGGGATTAGCGCCCTACTCAAAACAAAAAAATCTATCCGGGAGTAGGCTCTATGTACATGGGAAAAGAATGAGAATTCCCTGGCCAGGGGCCTAGCAAACCTCCATGGATCCACTCCCCCCCCCATCTGGTCCATAAACTCCCTAAGCACCTTGGCCGCAGCCGGCCTCTTCCCCGTCTTGGATCTGGAGCGATCTAATGCTGGATCCAGCACCGTGTTGAAATCCCCACCCATTATCAAGCTTCCTGCCTCCAGGTCCGGAATCCGACCCAGCATGCGCTTCATAAATCTGGCATCATCCCAGTTCGGGGCATATACGTTTACCAGTACCACCCACACCCCCTGCAACCTACCGCTCACCATCACGTATCGACCTCCATTATCCACTACACTATTCTTGGCCTCAAACGACACCCGCTTCCCCACCAGTATTGCAACTTCTCTGTTCTTCGCATCCAGCCCCGAATGGAATACCTGTCCTACCCATCCCTTTCTCAACCTGACCTGGTCTGCCACCTTCAAATGTGTCTCCTGAAGCATGACCACGTCTACCTTCAGTCCTTTTAAGTGCGTTGACCTTCATCACTGCTCGCCATTCGTCCTCGAAATCCACAGCTAGGATGGATTGGACTTGTGATGAGTCTGGTGTGGCATATTCACACGTTGTAATAATGCCCACACGGTAGGCGTTGTCCAGGCATTCATCATCTGGATCGGTTGCACTGCTGGGATCAGAATCCTGTAGGCGTTGTTGCACACTCCGGATGTGCCGTTGTCGGAATTGGGAGCGCTGGCTCCTGACTGGTGGTGCAGATCTGCACAGGGTTGCATAGTGGCCTGGCTTCCCGCAGTTTAAACAGCGTCTGGCTCTTGCATGGCAGTGTTTCTTTAAATGGGCGGTGCCACAGTTCGAACACGTCATGATGTCCGTGCTTTGTTGCACATGTGCAGTGTGGTTCTCAGACGTCTGCACCTGCGCAGTGCGGGTTTCGGCCGCTTCGTTATCCCGTTCGCATCGCGCATGCGTCGGGCCCCGGGAAGAGCGCGCAAAATGGCCGCTTTCGTCAATGTTGAGGCGCTGCATCCAGGAGATGGCCTGCACAATCTCCGCCTTGTGGGAGGCTAGTCTATCATTTTCTGCCGTTTGTACTGGGAATAGCGATTTTCAGCGTGCTCATGCACTGTGCATGTTTCAATCGTGACTGGCAGGGTCATATGCTTGATTTTCAGTAACTGCTCTCTCAAAGGATCAGAGTAAACTCCAAAAATGATTTGGTCTCTGATCATGGAGTCAGTGATATCACCGAAGTTGCAGGATTGCGCTAGCAGTCTAAGGTGAGTTAAATATGAGGTGAAGGATTCATCTTTACCTTGCAATTGCTGCTTGAATATGTGGCACTCGAAGATTTCGTTGGTGTCCACCTCACAGTGGCTGTCAAACTTGTCCAGGATGGTCTGAAACTTTGTCTTGTCCTGGTCTTCGGCGAAGTGAAAGGAGTTGAATATTTCCAAGGCGTGATCACCCGCTGTGGTGAGGAGAAGAGCTATCTTCCGTGCATCAGACGCACCATTGAGGTCCGATGCTTCGATGTAAAGCTGAAATTTCTGCTTGAATGTCCGCCAGTCGGCACTGAGATTGTCGGAGGTCCTGAGCTGGTGAGGAGCCGGAATCCTTTCCATTGTGCCGGTATACATTCGCTGGTCGTCACGGATCTTGCTGAGTCAAACTAACTAGATGCTCCAGACTGAAGTGAGCTCAATGTGTTCTATTGAACTATTAGCACAGTTCTCAATGAGTTCGACTCTCTGCTAATCTAAATGTAGTAACTCAGTCTAACTGAACCAGCCTTGCTCTAAGCCACGTGCTGGGGTGTGATGCTGAGGATACACCCTGTCTCACTCTGTAGATGTTGGTCTGTGGAAAGAGGCGGGGTGGGAGTGCCTCACCCCTTTTATAGTGAGATACCACCCCTGAGTGTCCTGACTGCTCATTGGTTGTGTCCTATTCTATGTGTTCATTAGCTGCATGTTTGCATATCATGACAAATCCTAAAATTGCCTTTTGCTGGGTTGATGCTTGGACTCCCTCCCATTGTTTAACTTCACGTAATATTGTGGGTTAACTTATTTTATACAAAGAACAAAGAAATGTACAGCACAGGAACAGGCCCTTCGGCCCTCCAAGCCCGTGCCGACCATACTGCCCGACTAAACTACAATCTTCTACACTTCCTGGGTCCGTATCCTTCTATTCCCATCCTATTCATATATTTGTCAAGATGCCCCTTAAATGTCCCTATCGTCCCTGCCTCCACTACCTCCTCCGGTAGTGAGTTCCAGGCACCCACTACCCTCTGCGTAAAAAACTTGCCTCGTACATCTACTCTAAACTTTGCCCCTCTCACCTTAAACCTATGCCCCCTAGTAATTGACCCCTCTACCCTGGGGAAAAGCCTCTGACTATCCACTCTGTCTATGCCCCTCATAATTTTGTATACCTCTATCAGGTCGCCCCTCAACCTCCTTCGTTCCAGTGAGAACAAACCGAGTTTATTCAATCGCTCCTCATAGCTTATGCCCTCCATACCAGGCAACATTCTGGTAAATCTCTTCTGCACCCTCTCTAAAGCCTCCACATCCTTCTGGTAGTGTGGCGACCAGAATTGAACACTATACTCCAAGTGTGGCCTAACTAAGGTTCTATACAGCTGCAACATGACTTGCCAATTCTTATACTCAATGCCCCGGCCAATGAAGGCAAGCATGCCGTATGCCTTCTTGACTACCTTCTCCACCTGTGTGGCCCCTTTCAGTGATCTGTGGACCTGTACTCCTAGATCTCTTTGACTTTCAATACTCTTGAGGGTTCTACCATTCACTGTATATTCCCTACCTGCATTAGCCCTTCCAAAATGCATTACCTCACATTTGTCCAGGTTAAACTCCATCTGCCATCTCTCCGCCCAAGTCTCCAGACAATCTAAATCCTGCTGTATCCTCAGACAGTCCTCATCGCTATCCGCAATTCCACCAACCTTTGTGTCGTCTGCAAACTTACTAATCAGACCAGTTACATTTTCCTCCAAATCATTTATATATACTACAAAGAGCAAAGGTCCCAGCACTGATCCCTGTGGAACACCACTGGTCACAGCCCTCCAATTAGAAAAGCATCCCTCCATTGCTACCCTCTGCCTTCTATGGCCTAGCCAGTTCTGTATCCACCTTGCCAGTTTACCCCTGATCCCGTGTGACTTCACCTTTTGTACTAGTCTACCATGAGGGACCTTGTCAAAGGCCTTACTGAAGTCCATATAGACAACATCTACTGCCCTACCTGCATCAATCATCTTAGTGACCTCCTCGAAAAACTCTATCAAGTTAGTGAGACACGACCTCCCCTTCACAAAACCGTGCTGCCTCTCACTAATACGTCCATTTGCTTCCAAATGGGAGTAGATCCTGTCTCGAAGAATTCTCTCCAGTAATTTCCCTACCACTGAAGTAAGGCTCACCGGCCTGTAGTTCCCGGGATTATCCCTGCCACCCTTCTTAAACAGAGGAACAACATTGGCTATTCTCCAGTCCTCCGGGACATCCCCTGAAGACAGCGAGGATCCAAAGATTTCTGTCAAGGCCTCAGCAATTTCCTCTCCAGCCTCCTTCAGTATTCTGGGGTAGATCCCATCCGGCCCTGGGGACTTATCTACCTTAATATTTTTTAAGACACCCAACACCTCGTCTTTTTGGATCACAATGTGACCCAGGCTATCTACACCCCCTTCTCCAGACTCAACATCTACCAATTCCTTCTCTTTGGTGAATACTGATGCAAAGTATTCATTTAGTACCTCGCCCATTTCCTCTGGCTCCACACATAGATTCCCTTGCCTATCCTTCAGTGGGCCAACCCTTTCCCTGGCTACCCTCTTGCTTTTTATGTAAGTGTAAAAAGCCTTGGGATTTTCCTTAACCCTATTTGCCAATGACTTTTCATGACCCCTTCTAGCCCTCCTGACTCCTTGTTTAAGTTCCTTCCTACTTTCCTTATATGCCACACAGGCTTCGTCTGTTCCCAGCCTTTTAGCCCTGACAAATGCCTCCTTTTTCTTTTTGACGAGGCCTACAATATCACTCGTCATCCAAGGTTCCCGAAAATTGCCGTATTTATCTTTCTTCCTCACAGGAACATGCCTGTCCTGTATTCCTTTCAACTGACACTTGAAAGCCTCCCACATGTCAGATGTTGATTTGCCCTCAAACATCCGCCCCCAATCTATGTTCTTCAGTTCCCGCCTAATATTGTTATAATTAGCCTTCCCCCAATTTAGCACATTCATCCTCGGACCACTCTTATCCTTGTCCACCAGTACTTTAAAACTTACTGAATTGTGGTCACTGTTACCGAAATGCTCCCCTACTGAAACATCTACCACCTGGCCGGGCTCATTCCCCAATACCAGGTCCAGTACCGCCCCTTCCCTAGTTGGACTGTTTACATATTGTTTTAAGAAGCCCTCCTGGATGCTCCTTACAAACTCTGCCCCGTCTAAGCCCCTGGCACTAAGTGAGTCCCAGTCAATATTGGGGAAGTTGAAGTCTCCCATCACCACAACCCTGTTGTTTTTACTCTTTTCCAAAATCTGTCTACCTATCTGCTCCTCTATCTCCCGCTGGCTGTTGGGAGGCCTGTAGTATACCCCCAACATTGTGACTGCACCCTTCTTATTCCTGATCTCTACCCATATAGCCTCACTGCCCTCTGAGGTGTCCTCTCGCTGTATAGCTGTGATACTCTCCTGAACAAGTAGCGCAACTCCGCCTCCCCTTTTACATCCCCCTCTATCCCGCCTGAAACATCTAAATCCTGGAACGTTTAGCTGCCAATCCTGCCCTTCCCTCAACCAGGTCTCTGTAATGGCAACAACATCATAGTTCCAAGTAGTAATCCAAGCTCTAAGTTCATCTGCCTTACCCGTAATGCTCCTTGCATTAAAACATATGCACTTCAGGCCACCAGACCCGCTGTGTTCAGCAACTTCTCCCCGTCTGCGCTGCCTCAGAGCCACACTGTCCCTATTCCCTAGTTCTCCCTCAATGCTCTCACCTTCTGACCTATTGCTCCCGTGCCCACCCCCCTGCCATACTAGTTTAAACCCTCCCGTGTGACACTAGCAAACCTCGCGGCCAGGATATTTATGCCTCTCCGGTTTAGATGCAACCCGTCCATCTTATACAGGTCACACCTGCCCCGGAAGAGCTCCCAGTGGTCCAGATAACAGAAACCCTCCCTCCTACACCTGCTGTTTAGCCACGTGTTTGTCTGCTCTATCTTCCTATTTCTAGCCTCACTGGCACGTGGCACAGGGAGTAATCCCGAGATTACAACCCTCGAGGTCCTGTCTTTTAACTTTCTGCCTAGCTCCCTGAACTCCTGCTGCAGGACCTCATGCCCCTTCCTGCCTATGTCGTTAGTACCAATATGTACAACGACCTCTGCCTGTTTGCCCTCCCCCTTCAGGATTCCCTCTACCCGATCGGAGACATCCTGGACCCTGGCACCAGGGAGGCAACATACCATCCTGGAGTCTCTTTCACGTCCACAGAAGCGCCTATCTGTGCCCCTGACTATAGAGTCCCCTATAACTATTACTCTTCTGCGCTTTGACCCTCCCTTCTGAACATCAGAGCCAGCCGTGGTGCCACTGCTCTGGCTGCTGCTGTTTTCCCCTGATAGGCTATCCCCCCCGACAGTATCCAAAGGGGTATATCTGTTCGAGAGGGGGACAACCACAGGGGATTCCTGCACTGACTGCCTGCCCTTTCTGGTGGTCACCCATTTCTCTGCCTGCACCTTGGGTGTGACCACACTTACATAACTGCGATCTATGACGCTTTCCGCCACCTGCATGCTCCTAAGTGCATCCAATTGCTGCTCCAACCGAACCATGCGGTCTGTGAGGAGCTGCAGTTGGGTGCACTTTCTGCAGATGAAGCCATCCGGGACGCTGGAAGCCTCCCGGACCTGCCACATCTCACAGTCAGAGCACAGCACCCCTCTAACTGACATTGCGTCAATTAATTAAAATTAAAATTTGTCTTTTTTTTTTTTAAATACTTTTTTTTTCAAATTTCAAAGTTACTGTCAACTATCTGTTTCCTAGCACTAGATTTCTAATAGAAATGCGATAGCTAACTATAATATTCTCCGATCTCTGGCTTAGATATCCTCTAAATTATAATTAAGTTATTATGTTTAATTAGTTCCCAAATACTCAAAAAAATTTAGGTTAGAATCCCAACCAGCCACTCAGGTCACAGCTTTTCTGTGATGTCACTTCAGTTTCCCCCCGACATACACAATTTGAAAAACAGGTATAAAAGTAAAAATCACTTGCTTACCTTCTGAGATGTTCTCAGGTTCTCTCGCTGACAGAGACTGCTCCTCCACCTCCAATCCTTGACCTGCACAATGCTAATAATATAATAATATAATATGGCACTTACCTTACACCAATGGGTCTTATTATTAGGTTAGAGGAGGAGGGCGGGTGGGAGACACTACACGTGTAGTGTCTCGGGTTTCCTCTCCACCAGAATTTATTGGTTGGGGCGGGGGGGGGGGGGGGGACTTGCCAGAGGTCGAACTTCCGGTTCCCGCCGAAATCCAAAGGGCTGCTCCTGTAAAGGTAAGTGCTTTTAAACTCACTACTCACCTCCAAGAAGGCCCCTGCGCACCGCTGCCACCGAAATCCAAAGGGCTGCTCCTGTAAAGGTAAGTGCTTTTAAACTCACTACTCACCTCCCAGAAGGCCCCTGCGCACCGCTGCCGCCGAAATCCAAAGGGCTGCTCCTGTAAAGGTAAGTGCTTTTAAACTCACTACTCACCTCCAAGAAGGCCCCTGCGCACCGCTGCCACCGAAATCCAAAGGGCTGCTCCTGTAAAGGTAAGTGCTTTTAAACTCACTACTCACCTCCCAGAAGGCCCCTGCGCACCGCTGCCGCCGAAATCCAAAGGGCTGCTCCTGTAAAGGTAAGTGCTTTTAAACTAACTACTCACCTCCCAGAAGGCCCCTGCGCACCGCTGCCGCCGAAATCCAAAGGGCTGCTCCTGTAAAGGTAAGAGCTTTTAAACTAACTACTCACCTCCCAGAAGGCCCCTGCGCACCGCTGCCGCCGAAATCCAAAGGGCTGCTCCTGTAAAGGTAAGTGCTTTTAAACTAACTACTCACCTCCCAGAAGGCCCCTGCGCACCGCTGCCACCGAAATCCAAAGGGCTGCTCCTGTAAAGGTAAGTGCTTTTAAACTCACTACTCACCTCCAAGAAGGCCCCTGCGCACCGCTGCCGCCGAAATCCAAAGGGCTGCTCCTGTAAAGGTAAGAGCTTTTAAACTCACTACTCACCTCCCAGAAGGCCCCTGCGCACCGCTGCCGCCGAAATCCAAAGGGCTGCTCCTGTAAAGGTAAGTGCTTTTAAACTAACTACTCACCTCCCAGAAGGCCCCTGCGCACCGCTGCCACCGAAATCCAAAGGGCTGCTCCTGTAAAGGTAAGTGCTTTTAAACTCACTACTCACCTCCAAGAAGGCCCCTGCGCACCGCTGCCGCCGAAATCCAAAGGGCTGCTCCTGTAAAGGTAAGAGCTTTTAAACTAACTACTCACCTCCCAGAAGGCCCCTGCGCACCGCTGCCGCCGAAATCCAAAGGGCTGCTCAAAGAACAAAGAACAAAGAACAAAGAAATGTACAGCACAGGAACAGGCCCTTCGGCCCTCCAAGCCCGTGCCGACCATACTGCCCGACTAAACTACAATCTTCTACACTTCCTGGGTCCGTATCCTTCTATTCCCATCCTATTCATATATTTGTCAAGATGCCCCTTAAATGTCCCTATCGTCCCTGCCTCCACTACCTCCTCCGGTAGTGAGTTCCAGGCACCCACTACCCTCTGCGTAAAAAACTTGCCTCGTACATCTACTCTAAACTTTGCCCCTCTCACCTTAAACCTATGCCCCCTAGTAATTGACCCCTCTACCCTGGGGAAAAGCCTCTGACTATCCACTCTGTCTATGCCCCTCATAATTTTGTATACCTCTATCAGGTCGCCCCTCAACCTCCTTCGTTCCAGTGAGAACAAACCGAGTTTATTCAATCGCTCCTCATAGCTTATGCCCTCCATACCAGGCAACATTCTGGTAAATCTCTTCTGCACCCTCTCTAAAGCCTCCACATCCTTCTGGTAGTGTGGCGACCAGAATTGAACACTATACTCCAAGTGTGGCCTAACTAAGGTTCTATACAGCTGCAACATGACTTGCCAATTCTTATACTCAATGCCCCGGCCAATGAAGGCAAGCATGCCGTATGCCTTCTTGACTACCTTCTCCACCTGTGTAGCCCCTTTCAGTGATCTGTGGACCTGTACTCCTAGATCTCTTTGACTTTCAATACTCTTGAGGGTTCTACCATTCACTGTATATTCCCTACCTGCATTAGCCCTTCCAAAATGCATTACCTCACATTTGTCCAGGTTAAACTCCATCTGCCATCTCTCCGCCCAAGTCTCCAGACAATCTAAATCCTGCTGTATCCTCAGACAGTCCTCATCGCTATCCGCAATTCCACCAACCTTTGTGTCGTCTGCAAACTTACTAATCAGACCAGTTACATTTTCCTCCAAATCATTTATATATACTACAAAGAGCAAAGGTCCCAGCACTGATCCCTGTGGAACACCACTGGTCACAGCCCTCCAATTAGAAAAGCATCCCTCCATTGCTACCCTCTGCCTTCTATGGCCTAGCCAGTTCTGTATCCACCTTGCCAGTTCACCCCTGATCCCGTGTGACTTCACCTTTTGTACTAGTCTACCATGAGGGACCTTGTCAAAGGCCTTACTGAAGTCCATATAGACAACATCTACTGCCCTACCTGCATCAATCATCTTAGTGACCTCCTCGAAAAACTCTATCAAGTTAGTGAGACACGACCTCCCCTTCACAAAACCGTGCTGCCTCTCACTAATACGTCCATTTGCTTCCAAATGGGAGTAGATCCTGTCTCGAAGAATTCTCTCCAGTAATTTCCCTACCACTGAAGTAAGGCTCACCGGCCTGTAGTTCCCGGGATTATCCCTGCCACCCTTCTTAAACAGAGGAACAACATTGGCTATTCTCCAGTCCTCCGGGACATCCCCTGAAGACAGCGAGGATCCAAAGATTTCTGTCAAGGCCTCAGCAATTTCCTCTCCAGCCTCCTTCAGTATTCTGGGGTAGATCCCATCCGGCCCTGGGGACTTATCTACCTTAATATTTTTTAAGACACCCAACACCTCGTCTTTTTGGATCACAATGTGACCCAGGCTATCTACACCCCCTTCTCCAGACTCAACATCTACCAATTCCTTCTCTTTGGTGAATACTGATGCAAAGTATTCATTTAGTACCTCGCCCATTTCCTCTGGCTCCACACATAGATTCCCTTGCCAATCCTTCAGTGGGCCAACCCTTTCCCTGGCTACCCTCTTACTTTTTATGTAAGTGTAAAAAGCCTTGGGATTTTCCTTAACCCTATTTGCCAATGCCTTTTCATGACCCCTTCTAGCCCTCCTGACTCCTTGCTTAAGTTCCTTCCTACTTTCCTTATATGCCACACAGGCTTCGTCTGTTCCCAGCCTTTTAGCCCTGACAAATGCCTCCTTTTTCTTTTTGACGAGGCCTACAATATCACTCGTCATCCAAGGTTCCCGAAAATTGCCGTATTTATCTTTCTTCCTCACAGGAACATGCCTGTCCTGTATTCCTTTCAACTGACACTTGAAAGCCTCCCACATGTCAGATGTTGATTTGCCCTCAAACATCCGCCCCCAATCTATGTTCTTCAGTTCCCGCCTAATATTGTTATAATTAGCCTTCCCCCAATTTAGCACATTCATCCTCGGACCACTCTTATCCTTGTCCACCAGTACTTTAAAACTTACTGAATTGTGGTCACTGTTACCGAAATGCTCCCCTACTGAAACATCTACCACCTGGCCGGGCTCATTCCCCAATACCAGGTCCAGTACCGCCCCTTCCCTAGTTGGACTGTTTACATATTGTTTTAAGAAGCCCTCCTGGATGCTCCTTACAAACTCTGCCCCGTCTAAGCCCCTGGCACTAAGTGAGTCCCAGTCAATATTGGGGAAGTTGAAGTCTCCCATCACCACAACCCTGTTGTTTTTACTCTTTTCCAAAATCTGTCTACCTATCTGCTCCTCTATCTCCCGCTGGCTGTTGGGAGGCCTGTAGTATACCCCCAACATTGTGACTGCACCCTTCTTATTCCTGATCTCTACCCATATAGCCTCACTGCCCTCTGAGGTGTCCTCTCGCTGTATAGCTGTGATACTCTCCTGAACAAGTAGCGCAACTCCGCCTCCCCTTTTACATCCCCCTCTATCCCGCCTGAAACATCTAAATCCTGGAACGTTTAGCTGCCAATCCTGCCCTTCCCTCAACCAGGTCTCTGTAATGGCAACAACATCATAGTTCCAAGTAGTAATCCAAGCTCTAAGTTCATCTGCCTTACCCGTAATGCTCCTTGCATTAAAACATATGCACTTCAGGCCACCAGACCCGCTGTGTTCAGCAACTTCTCCCCGTCTGCGCTGCCTCAGAGCCACACTGTCCCTATTCCCTAGTTCTCCCTCAATGCTCTCACCTTCTGACCTATTGCTCCCGTGCCCACCCCCCTGCCATACTAGTTTAAACCCTCCCGTGTGACACTAGCAAACCTCGCGGCCAGGATATTTATGCCTCTCCGGTTTAGATGCAACCCGTCCATCTTATACAGGTCACACCTGCCCCGGAAGAGCTCCCAGTGGTCCAGATAACAGAAACCCTCCCTCCTACACCAGCTGTTTAGCCACGTGTTTGTCTGCTCTATCTTCCTATTTCTAGCCTCACTGGCACGTGGCACAGGGAGTAATCCCGAGATTACAACCCTCGAGGTCCTGTCTTTTAACTTTCTGCCTCGCTCCCTGAACTCCTGCTGCAGGACCTCATGCCCCTTCCTGCCTATGTCGTTAGTACCAATATGTACAACGACCTCTGCCTGTTTGCCCTCCCCCTTCAGGATTCCCTCTACCCGTTCGGAGACATCCTGGACCCTGGCACCAGGGAGGCAACATACCATCCTGGAGTCTCTTTCACGTCCACAGAAGCGCCTATCTGTGCCCCTGACTATAGAGTCCCCTATAACTATTACTCTTCTGCGCTTTGACCCTCCCTTCTGAACATCAGAGCCAGCCGTGGTGCCACTGCTCTGGCTGCTGCTGTTTTCCCCTGATAGGTGTAAGGTTTTCGGGCAATTCGGCCTTTTTTGGAGAAACTCAGAGACTGTAAACCGACTTTCCAGCCAAGGGAACAGAACCAGTTTTCCCAGCAGGCTTGGCCCGCTGAGCTAGTAAGGGCATAAATACATAAACATGTACAAACACCCCCCTAGGAGCTACAAGGAAGAAGGAGCCAGACAAACAAGATAACATCAAGACACATACAAAGGGGCACGGGAATACACAGGAGGCTTGCATGCAAGCAGGACAATGGGATGGTCATAGCCCCATGCAAATGTAAATGACCTGGCCTCCACCAGAGCAGAATCCAATTAGCACCCCATCAACATAGCGAGGTGAGAACAGCAGCCATCTCCGGAGCAGCTGGAAGACACTGAAATTCTCCACAGAAGAGCCTAACCTCATTAAAACTAGAAATCAGACTGTCTGAGTCCAGCATATTGCGCTGGAAAAGCCCCTAGAAAATCAGCGGTAGAGAAAAGCCAAGTTGGAGGCGGACCTGGGGGAGGTACTCCAATCTTGACAGGAGCTACCGGCAGAAACTCACTGGGAGAAGGGGGGCGGAGCCAGCGCCAAATTCAAATCGCGCAGGTCTGAAAAAACCAAGTTGGAGGCGGACCTGGGGGAGGTACTCCAAGCTTGACAGAAGCTACCGGCAGAAAAACCAAGTTGGAGGCGGACCTGGGGGAGGTACTCCAAGCTTGACAGAAGCTGCCGGCTGAAACTCACTGAAGGAAGGGGGCGGAGCCAGCGCCAAATTCAAATCGCGCAGGTCTGCCCAGCTGGAAGAAGCGGACCTGCAAGGAATACCCAGAAACATACAGCTCTGACCGGCAAAGGGGGCGGGACCAGCGGGAACTTTTAAAAACTTACCTTCTCAATGCAAAAGGGGCTGGCCGATCACAGAACAAAGCCAGGTATAACTATATAAAAGGGGCTGTGTTTTCGAGAGGGGTCTCTTGGTTCCTGGCTCGACCTCTGCACCCCTGACTTGACCTCTGCAGCCTGTGACCGTAAGTAACCCGCAGCAGCTTGCGAAACTCCCTTGACTTTAATAGTGGTTGAGGCTTTGGGGAAGGGAACTTGTTTTGCGCCTTGTGATTTTGCTAAAACCTGTGTAACTGTAAGAATTTTCGTTGTGTCCGCTATATTACCTTTTGAATAGACTTAGTTGTATTAGAGCATAAGATTTTACTGTGTTTCTTCTGTTGATGATTTTGACCTGGGTTTTACAATAAATCTTGATTTGATGCTAATTGGAGTCGTTTAAATTCTTCAATCCTTCACCAGCGATCTCTGACCAAGTCATTGTTAAAATACTCCTCACCTTAATTCCGGGTTCAGGAATCGAGGGTCATCTTGAGCGATTCACTCAGGACAGACTGCTGGTTAGGGAATAAACAGCAGTGTCCTATTCTCTCTCTTGGGAAAGCTACTCTAGTGGAGTAGGAACCGGGTGGCTGTTGCACCACCGGCAAGAGAGAGAATCACCTGGGTATTGGTAGGGGTCTGGAGATCTGTGTGATATAAGTCTCAGGCTGTCGGTTAGGAATAAACGGCAGGCTTGAATCAGTGCTCTCTTCAGTGGAAGTGTCCCAGTGCGACATCCCCTGGCCTCTGAAGTTTCAGTGCCAGCTGGAGAGAGACACACACAGATATTCAAACCCCAGATATCGGCCCAGTAGTGGAGTAGCGGAGATGGCACCCTCTACAATGGCGACCGCGGCAGGAGCCCGGTGGTTTGGAGTATGTGACTTGGCAGAGGGGGTGAGGGAACGAAGCAAAATGGAGGAGAGAATATCCTCATATTTGTGGCAAAAGGTCAACCTCACCAAACCTTGGGTTTCAGAATTGATCAATGCGGAGCAACCGGTAATGGCAGCGGCTGCATGGACAGAAAGCAAGGCGCACAAAAGGCACTTGGAGAAGGCAGTTTGGCTGGTTTGCCTGTCCGAGCAGGTAGTCAAGACAGAGGATAGGGTCGAAGAGTTAGAGCAGGAGTTGAGAGAAGTGAGGGCCAGCGCAGGGGACAGCGCTAGTGCAGCGGAACGACTGCGGGAAGAAATGACAGAAATTAAACAGGACAGAGCGAGTGTAGCGGAACGACTGCGGGAAGAAATGGCAGAAATGAAACAGGAAAGCGAGTCTAACCGGTGTGAGAAGGACTATCTCCACTGCCAGATAGTGGAGGGTAAAGAAAAGGAACGGAGGCTCCAGGAACTCTATGCTCGCAGTACAGAGCAGTGTAGGAAGCTGGAGGGGAAGTTCCGGGACATCCAGGCAGCATACCGAGTGGCTCGCGAGGAAGTAGGGGACTGTGCCCATGGGCCGTGCCAGGCACGAATAACGGAATTGGAGGAGGCCTTGTCCAGGTTCAGGGGACAGATACACCTGGTAGGTCCAGGGGGGTTCCCTAGGGGCAAGGTGCTCCTCGCAGCGGATGATTCCCCAAAGGCCAAGGGGAATAGACCGCCTCCTGAGGCACCGGGATTGTGTCCGGGCCGGCAGGGGGGGATCGGACTGCACGTTCAGGGGCAAGTCCAAGGGGGGTCGGCAGGGTACCCCCAGCTGGCGGCGTGTCCGCCTGGTTTCGTATGTGGGTCCCCATGGGATGGGGACAGACCGCTGCCTGGGATGCCGGTGATGGGGCCGGGTCAGCAGGTAGGGTTTGGACCGCCCGGTAAGGGGCAGGTCCAAGGGGGGTCAGTGGTGTATCCCCAGATAGCGGCGTCTCCTATATGGGTAGTTAGCCCGGGGACAGGGGGGCTACCCAACGAGGCAGGAGAGCTGGATAGTGGGGAGGAGGAGCAGGAACCCCAGGTAGGGCAGATGTGCCCTGTCAGGCAAAGAAGGTATGGTCCCCCGGCGGGGATGGCAAACAGGGGACCGGTTGAGGGCGACATTATCGTTCCTCATGGGGCATCCGCGCTCAGGGGGATGGTGGCCCACGTTCCCAGACTAACTCCAAAGGGGGATCCGTCGCTGCATTTTATGGAGGTGGAACAGGCTGCCAACATCAATGACTGCGACGAAGGGGAGCAAATAAAGATGCTCCTGATAACCCTAGATGCCCAGCTATGCAGGACAGTGACCTCTGGGAATGGGGGAAGACCTGACACCTGGGCGGCAGCACAGACTGCTGTTCTGGAGGCAATGGGCTTGAATCTGGGGAGCCCTTTCATGAGGGTGGGGGAAACCAAGCAGCAACCAGGGGAATCTCCCACTATGTTCGCAGACAGGCTGTGGACTGTCTATGTGGAGGCGTGTGGGGCTCCCGCGGATAGGCAGAATTTAGATGAGAGAACAGCCCACTGGCTGAAGACCCTCGTAGCTAACTGTCTCCCTCACGTTAGGGCAAAGGCCGAACACTGGTTCGACCCGCAGAGTCCGGACCTTAATGAGGCAGAGGTCCTTAGGAAACTCACCCTTGCATATCGTAATGGGGAGAGGGGTGAGGACAAGCTCCTTAAGGGTAGGGTGCATGAAATCGCGCCAGCAGCCCCTAAGAGAGAGTGGAAGCATGAGGGCACCCGGACCTCCGACGAGAAACCGGTATGCTACGGGTGTGGGAAGGCCGGACATTTCAAGAGGGAATGTAAAAACCCTAGCAAGCAGGAGAGGGCTCCCTCAGTAGAGAGTCAGACCCCGGCGGTAGGAGCAGCTGCCCCGGGAACCATCGAGATAAGTAAAATTTTAGCCCTTTTGCAAGGCTCAGGACAGGGGGCAATGGCAACGGGCCAGGGCCTGCCCGCACCCACACCACAAGAACCCGTATGACTACCCAGGGAGCAGCCTCAGGAAGAAGGGAGCGCAGGGGTAGTTCTAGCCCCAGACCCTGGTCCGGTCCAGGTGCAGGGTCCCATTCTGGAGGCTGCCTCAGGGGCTATTTGCAGTTTAAATCCCTTAAGGTGGGACCCATGCGAACGCCACATCAGTCAATTTAAATTGTTCCACCCCATAAGGACAAAAAAGAGCAAGGTGGGGGGAAAACGGGGGGTGGTAGTGGAGAAACCCCCCGTAGAATTAACGACGGTGGGGGAGGTCCCTGACTCCACGGTCACACAACCGGTGACAAGGTGCTGTCCCGAAGGGGCAGTCCCAAAGAGACCGACAGTGCTGCAAGCACCCAGCCCAGGGACAGGAACGATTCCCAAGCCCTTACCTGTGGATCAGGTAGCTTGCCTTAGTATAGAGGCTAAGAAGGCGGAGGAAGTGGAAATATCACCTTGGGCTTGGGAACCAGTCGGGGGACGAGGGAGCAATCGGGTCTCCAAGCCCCCGGTAAGATGGTCCCCATCACACCTCCCTGTCACCCGGTCCCGCAGTAAGGGGGCCCGAGTAGAAGGGAGCGATGAGGGATCACCGAACCCTGTTGGGAAAGGAGAGGCAAGGGGCAGCCCGAACCCCCGGGAGGGGACGGTCTGGCCCGAGCCATTGGACCAAACAGGTGAACTGCCCCAGTTTAGCGGGGCACAGTTTTAATTTGGCCACCCGGAGACGGGTGGCATTGTATATAGCATTCCCCCCCTGTTAGTTCTAATTAGTGTGTAGTTGTGTGTGAAGTATTTAGGATCGTGGGAACACAGAAGCGCCTGGTGCAAGGGTAAAATGATGAAGCACCAGGCACTAGGACCCTGGTGCAGCCGGGCTGTAAAACACAGAACCCCAGACAGGCTGCGGCAACTTCAAAGCAGGAGCTGCTGCTGCCACCGGATAGCGGCAGGCACTAGGACCCTGGGGAGCCGGGCTGTAAACACAGAACCCCAGACAGGCTGCGGCAACTTCAAAGCAGGAGCTGCTGCCGCCACCGGATAGCACCCATGCACTTCAAGGTAGGTAGGGCTGTAGAGGCAAGGATGTGTTTTGTTTTTACAGATGGGGCACCCGACGATGTGGAGTTTGCTGATCTTGGCGATGGTGGGACCGGGAGAACTCCGCAGAGGCGAGACAGAAGAGTCCTTCGACTGACCGGGTTAGGGTGACTGGGGGCAGGCGGGTGTGTTTAACCTGTGAGGGGGACGTTCCTTTGGGGAGATGGTGGTGGCCCAGGAAGCTGAGGCTGGACATGAGGGATCGGTCCTCGGACTGGGAACAGACTGGACAACACCTACCGGACCATCACGGGGTCACCGGGTAGGATCACCGTTTGCGGGGATAAGGGGTGGGCTTCTGACCAGGGCATTTATTTGTGTTCATGGGGATCTACCAAGGCGTGCCCACAAGGGGCATTAATCACTTTTGTAAGGTGGTGGCAGAACCCAGGGAACGGGATAAATTGACCACAGTGGGGAGGGATGTGTAACGCCCAGGGAAGGGATGACTGTAGAAGCTACCGAACTGCTGGTTCAGGTAAAGCGACCCCTGCCCACAGCCCAACCGATCGACCCTCACAACTGTCCGATCACCACCAGGGGGGGGCCTGAGAATGGTTTAGTATTTGTCCCACAAAGGAAATGTTGTACAGGGGGTACATTGTGCTGTCGCCTCAGTTGGACTAAACCTCTCAGCTGCAGGTATCGACGATGGAGAGTAAATGAAGAGCCCTCATCGGGAAGAAGCGAAGTGCAGCCAAGAAAGGAGGATCCTTGGTGAAATAAACAGATGAAATAGTTGTATGGATTCGCGGGTTACAGGGACCCTTACGTTTGGGGTTCCGGTGAAATGTGTACTTGATTGTGATATATGTACAGGGACCCTTACGTTTGGGGTTCCGGTGAAATGTGTATATGTTACTGTGTGTTTAAATTAGATATGGTCTTGTCTCTCCCTTTCATTGAAACCAGGGGTAGCCTAGACTAAGGGAACTGTCTTGGGAATTGTAATTTCGCATGTTGCTGAGGGGGGGACCTACGGTCCACACAAAAGGAAATAATTGCCCTTCACCTGTGTCGATACGGTCCAAGCAGGTAGGGACGTATCGAAGGGGCATCTGTAAGGTTTTCGGGCAATTCGGCCTTTTTTGGAGAAACTCAGAGACTGTAAACCGACTTTCCAGCCAAGGGAACAGAACCAGTTTTCCCAGCAGGCTTGGCCCGCTGAGCTAGTAAGGGCATAAATACATAAACATGTACAAACACCCCCCTAGGAGCTACAAGGAAGAAGGAGCCAGACAAACAAGATAACATCAAGACACAGACAAAGGGGCACGGGAATACACAGGAGGCTTGCATGCAAGCAGGACAATGGGATGGTCATAGCCCCATGCAAATGTAAATGACCTGGCCTCCACCAGAGCAGAATCCAATTAGCACCCCATCAACATAGCGAGGTGAGAACAGCAGCCATCTCCGGAGCAGCTGGAAGACACTGAAATTCTCCACAGAAGAGCCTAACCTCATTAAAACTAGAAATCAGACTGTCTGAGTCCAGCATATTGCGCTGGAAAAGCCCCTAGAAAATCAGCGGTAGAGAAAAGCCAAGTTGGAGGCGGACCTGGGGGAGGTACTCCAATCTTGACAGGAGCTACCGGCAGAAACTCACTGGGAGAAGGGGGGCGGAGCCAGCGCCAAATTCAAATCGCGCAGGTCTGAAAAAACCAAGTTGGAGGCGGACCTGGGGGAGGTACTCCAAGCTTGACAGAAGCTACCGGCAGAAAAACCAAGTTGGAGGCGGACCTGGGGGAGGTACTCCAAGCTTGACAGAAGCTGCCGGCTGAAACTCACTGAAGGAAGGGGGCAGAGCCAGCGCCAAATTCAAATCGCGCAGGTCTGCCCAGCTGGAAGAAGCGGACCTGCAAGGAATACCCAGAAACATACAGCTCTGACCGGCAAAGGGGGCGGGACCAGCGGGAACTTTTAAAAACTTACCTTCTCAATGCAAAAGGGGCTGGCCGATCACAGAACAAAGCCAGGTATAACTATATAAAAGGGGCTGTGTTTTCGAGAGGGGTCTCTTGGTTCCTGGCTCGACCTCTGCACCCCTGACTTGACCTCTGCAGCCTGTGACCGTAAGTAACCCGCAGCAGCTTGCGAAACTCCCTTGACTTTAATAGTGGTTGAGGCTTTGGGGAAGGGAACTTGTTTTGCGCCTTGTGATTTTGCTAAAACCTGTGTAACTGTAAGAATTTTCGTTGTGTCCGCTATATTACCTTTTGAATAGACTTAGTTGTATTAGAGCATAAGATTTTACTGTGTTTCTTCTGTTGATGATTTTGACCTGGGTTTTACAATAAATCTTGATTTGATGCTAATTGGAGTCGTTTAAATTCTTCAATCCTTCACCAGCGATCTCTGACCAAGTCATTGTTAAAATACTCCTCACCTTAATTCCGGGTTCAGGAATCGAGGGTCATCTTGAGCGATTCACTCAGGACAGACTGCTGGTTAGGGAATAAACAGCAGTGTCCTATTCTCTCTCTTGGGAAAGCTACTCTAGTGGAGTAGGAACCGGGTGGCTGTTGCACCACCGGCAAGAGAGAGAATCACCTGGGTATTGGTAGGGGTCTGGAGATCTGTGTGATATAAGTCTCAGGCTGTCGGTTAGGAATAAACGGCAGGCTTGAATCAGTGCTCTCTTCAGTGGAAGTGTCCCAGTGCGACATCCCCTGGCCTCTGAAGTTTCAGTGCCAGCTGGAGAGAGACACACACAGATATTCAAACCCCAGATATCGGCCCAGTAGTGGAGTAGCGGAGATGGCACCCTCTACATAGGCTATCCCCCCCGACAGTATCCAAAGGGGTATATCTGTTCGAGAGGGGGACAACCACAGGGGATTCCTGCACTGACTGCCTGCCCTTTCTGGTGGTCACCCATTTCTCTGCCTGCACCTTGGGTGTGACCACACTTACATAACTGCGATCTATGACGCTTTCCGCCACCTGCATGCTCCTAAGTGCATCCAATTGCTGCTCCAACCGAACCATGCGGTCTGTGAGGAGCTGCAGTTGGGTGCACTTTCTGCAGATGAAGCCATCCGGGACACTGGAAGCCTCCCGGACCTGCCACATCTCACAGTCAGAGCACAGCACCCCTCTAACTGACATTGCGTCAATTAATTAAAATTAAAATTAAAATTAAAATTAAAATTAAAAGTGCTTTTAAACTAACTACTCACCTCCCAGAAGGCCCCTGCGCACCGCTGCCGCCGAAATCCAAAGGGCTGCTCCTGTAAAGGTAAGTGCTTTTAAACTAACTACTCACCTCCCAGAAGGCCCCTGCGCACCGCTGCCGCCGAAATCCAAAGGGCTGCTCCTGTAAAGGTAAGAGCTTTTAAACTAACTACTCACCTCCCAGAAGGCCCCTGCGCACCGCTGCCGCCGAAATCCAAAGGGCTGCTCCTGTAAAGGTAAGTGCTTTTAAACTAACTACTCACCTCCCAGAAGGCCCCTGCGCACCGCTGCCGCCGAAATCCAAAGGGCTGCTCCTGTAAAGGTAAGTGCTTTTAAACTAACTACTCACCTCCCAGAAGGCCCCTGCGCACCGCTGCCGCCGAAATCCAAAGGGCTGCTCCTGTAAAGGTAAGTGCTTTTAAACTAACTACTCACCTCCCAGAAGGCCCCTGCGCACCGCTGCCACCGAAATCCAAAGGGCTGCTCCTGTAAAGGTAAGTGCTTTTAAACTCACTACTCACCTCCAAGAAGGCCCCTGCGCACCGCTGCCGCCGAAATCCAAAGGGCTGCTCCTGTAAAGGTAAGAGCTTTTAAACTAACTACTCACCTCCCAGAAGGCCCCTGCGCACCGCTGCCACCGAAATCCAAAGGGCTGCTCCTGTAAAGGTAAGTGCTTTTAAACTCACTACTCACCTCCAAGAAGGCCCCTGCGCACCGCTGCCGCCGAAATCCAAAGGGCTGCTCCTGTAAAGGTAAGAGCTTTTAAACTCCCTACTCACCTCCAAGAAGGCCCCTGCGCACCGCTGCCGCCGAAATCCAAAGGGCTGCTCCTGTAAAGGTAAGTGCTTTTAAACTAACTACTCACCTCCCAGAAGGCCCCTGCGCACCGCTGCCGCCGAAATCCAAAGGGCGGCTCCTGTAAAGGTAAGTGCTTTTAAACTCACTACTCACCTCCAAGAAGGCCCCTGCGCACCGCTGCCGCCGAAATCCAAAGGGCTGCTCCTGTAAAGGTAAGAGCTTTTAAACTCCCTACTCACCTCCAAGAAGGCCCCTGCGCACCGCTGCCGCCGAAATCCAAAGGGCTGCTCCTGTAAAGGTAAGGCTTTTAAACTAACTACTCACCTCCCAGAAGGCCCCTGCGCACCGCTGCCGCCGAAATCCAAAGGGCGGCTCCTGTAAAGGTAAGAGCTTTTAAATACACTACTCACCTCCCAGAAGGCCCCTGCGCACCGCTGCCGCCGAAATCCAAAGGGCTGCTCCTGTAAAGGTAAGTGCTTTTAAACTCACTACTCACCTCCAAGAAGGCCCCTGCGCACCGCTGCCGCCGAAATCCAAAGGGCTGCTCCTGTAAAGGTAAGTGCTTTGAAACTCACTACTCACCTCCCAGAAGGCCCCTGCGCACCGCTGCCGCCGAAATCCAAAGGGCTGCTCCTGTAAAGGTAAGAGCTTTTAAACTAACTACTCACCTCCAAGAAGGCCCCTGCGCACCGCTGCCGCCGAAATCCAAAGGGCTGCTCCTGTAAAGGTAAGAGCTTTTAAACTAACTACTCACCTCCAAGAAGGCCCCTGCGCACCGCTGCCGCCGAAATCCAAAGGGCTGCTCCTGTAAAGGTAAGTGCTTTTAAACTAACTACTCACCTCCCAGATACCCGTAACAATACGAATCTCTGTGCAATCACTCCTCAGAAACCCTAAGCTGGAAGGTGTTCTCATGACTCATGTGCCCTGATTTTAGCCTTGCAGCTCTTCATTCTATCCCCAGGTCTGAAATGTTCCCTTTTGTTAAGAACTATTCAATATTAATTAAAGGATATAAACTTACCACTATATTGGTCACTAGTCAGACAGTTTTGGCCCCCTCACATGGTAGCCTTGGAAACAGACAGGTGCATCACGAGAATGATTCCTCGCTTAAAGGGAATGGGGCTACTTTTTTAAAAAAAAATGTTTTATTCTCCTTTTTCACGTTTTCTCCCACATTTACACCCATCAACAATAAACAATAATCAACAAGATATCTCAATCCCCATAATAACAACAATCCCATCCGCCCACAAACCCCCAAACCTCAACCCGCCTGTTTACATAAACAAATGACAAAAAGGAATCAGGGATTACCCGTAGTCACCCTTAATGTACGCAGCTCTCCACCCCCCCCAACCCACCCACACCCCAACCAACGCCATCCAGCCTCTAAGAGAGTACCGTACATGATACCCCAAAGTTGTACCCCCCCCAAGACTCCAGCTCCTCCCGTCCAATGCCTCTTGTAAAACTCCTCCTCCCAACCTTGGTTCCCTCCCCCAACCTCGGTTCCTTCCCCCCCAACTTTCCACCCCGGCTAGACCACTCGGACCCTGTTCTGCCAGGCTCCGATGGCCGCAGCCCCTCCCCCCACCTCACTCCCGTTCACTGGCCGGCTTAAACCGGCCAGCGTGGAGGCCCCCGCCCGGGTCCCTTTCCCGGTCCTAGGAAAGTCCAAAGATCCCCTTTTAGCACACAAACCCCGCATATCCACCTACACCCCAAAGAGCCCTCCTTTCGAGTGAAAGTCCCGTCCCTTCCCTTGTCCAAATATACACCACATTGGCTCCTTTAATCTCTACACCCGCGCACAGTGATACAAAAAAGAAAATACAGTCATGAGGTTACATCGGCACATGACCATTCCTAAATTTGTCAGTTCTGCCACAGTCCTTCTGCCTTCGCAAACTCCTCCGCTGCTTCCGCCGTTCCAAAATAAAAGTCCCTGAGCTTGTAAGTCACCCTCAGCTTCGCTGGATATACAATGCCGCACCGCACCTTGCTAATGTACAGTGCCCTCTTCACCCGGTTGAAGGCAGCCCGCCTCCTCGCCAGCTCCACCGTAAAGTCCTGGTATACATGTATACCAGCTCCAGCCCACTGCACCACCCGCTTCTGTTTGGCCCAGCTCAGGACCTTCTCCTTCACACTGTACCTACGGAAGCATAGAATCACTGCCCTTGGCGGCTCACTCGCCTTTGGTACAGGCCTCCACGACCAATGAGCCCGATCCAGTTCATATCGGGAGGGGTCCTCCCCCTCCCTCAGTAGTTTTGCCAGCATCGCGGCAAAATACTCAGTCGGCTTCGGTCCTTCAACTCCTTCGGGCAGCCCCACGACCCTCAAATTCTGTCACCTGGATCTGTTTTCCAGATCTTCCATTTTTCCTCTCAGATTCTTGTTCCTGTCCATCACCTTCCGCATCTCTTTCCCCATCGAGGGATCACCGTGCTGCAATAACGTCTCCTCCACTTCCTTCAGCGCCTCCCCTTGCTCTCGCACCTCCGCCACTGCGCTCGCCACCTCCGTCCTCACCGGGGAAACCGCCTCCTCCACCATCACACTCAAAACCTCCCTCATCTCCTTCCTCACCATCTCCATACATTTCTCAATCTGCGCCAACTGCTTTTGGAATTCCACAGCCATCACCTTAGTTATTTCTTCAGCCGTAAGCACTGCGGCCTCCCCTGGTGCTCCAGCCTCCATTTTCTTTGTTGACCCCGCGGTGACCTTTCCCCTCTCCAACGGACTTTCAGCCGCTTTTTTGGTGATTTTCGACATCCTTGCGCTGTCGCCCGACTTTTACTGCCGTCGCTGGCCCTAGGACCGGACGTTACTCCCCGAAAATGCCGTTCCCGAACGGGAGCCCTCCAATGTGCGGCTGCCTCCCGCCCGCCGTCACCGGAAGTTCTCGGGAACTCGGCTACTTGCTATACTTAAGGACCTTGGACTATTTGCTTCAGAGCAGTGTGAATTCTGAAAGGAGATCTGATAGAGGCATAATAAATATTTAAAGGACTGGATAGGGGTCCATTGAGAAACTATGCCAGTCTCACAGATGGGAGAGGACCAGGTATCATGAATGTAACCTAAGCAGACGAAGACGGGATTTTAAGTGATTCTTTCCCCATTGAGTCGTACCCCTCTGGAATAATTTACCTGATGGCGTGATGGGTGCTAACTTTCTGCTTTTTACTTTCAAATAGGAATTTGGCTGATTCGTGACTCGGCCAGAGATCATACATAGAGGGCTTGGTCTATGGGAGCTCCCGGACTGGTTAAATTGCCTGCCGGGGTCATTGCCTGGCACTTTGTGCAGCGCAAATGTTACTTGCCACTTGTTATTGCAAGTCTGACTTCCGGTTGCGGCTATGCGGAGCTAAGTCGCACATTCGACGGCTCCCGCAAAAACGGACTTTTGGGCTCTTTTAAGGGCCCCCAAGGGCACTTTCTCGACGTTTCCCGGTGTGGGAAGGAGTCTACAACAGCTCCCCATCAGTATATGGCTTCAACTAGGAGCGGGGCGACAAAAAAGGTGGTGGTGGATCCGGAGCAGGTGCGAGGGAAGAAGGACAAAATGGCGGCGGGCGGAGACTAGGCAGCGTGGATGCCCAGTGGGCGGAAGAGCAGCAGGAGGGTATCCAGCGCTGCTTCAGAGAGATTAAAACGGACTTGCTAGAGCCGATGAAGGCTTCTGTTGATAAGCTGCTGGAGACACAGGTGGCCCAGGGAGTGGCAATCCGCGAGGCTCGACAAAAGATCTCTGACAATGAGGATGAGATCTTAGGCCTGGCGATAAAGGTGGACATGATGTGGAAATGCCGGCGTTGGACTGGGGTGATTACAGTAAGAAGTCTTACAACACCAGGTTAAAGTCCAACAGGTTTGTTTCGATGTCACTAGCTTTCAGAGCGCTGCTCCTTCCTCAGGTGAATGAAGAGGTATGTTCCAGAAACACATATATAGACAGATTCAAAGACGCCAGACAATGCTTGGAATGCGAGCATTAGCAGGTGATTAAATCTTTACAGATCCAGAGATGGGGTAACCCCAGGTTAAAGAGGTGTGAATTGTCTCAAACCAGGACAGTTGGTAGGATTTCGCAGGCCAGATGGTGGGGGGTGAACATAATGCGACATGAATCCCAGGTCCCGGTTGAGGCCGCACTCGTGTGCGGAACTTGGCTATAAGCTTCTGCTCGGCGATTCTGCGTTGTTGCGCGTTCTGAAGGCCGCCTTGGAGAACGCTTACCCGGAGATCAGAGGCTGAAGGCGCACAAGGCGCTCCACAAGAAATGGCAGGAGCGGTTCGAGGAGATGGAGAATCGGTCGAGGCGGAAGAATCTGCAGATTCTGGGCCTCCCGGAGGGGCTGGAGGGGCCGGATGTGGGGGCCTATGTGGTCACCATGTTGAACTCGCTGATGGGAGCGGGGTCCTTCCAGGGGCCCCTGGAGCTGAAAGGGACCCATAGAGTGCTGGCGAGGAGGCCCAAGGCTAACGATCCTCCGCGGGCGGTGCTGGTGAGGTTCCATCGGTTCATCGATCGGGAGTGTGTGCTCAGGTGGGTCAAGAAGGAGAGGAGCAGCAGGTGGGAGAACGTGGAGGTTCGGATATACCAGGACTGGAGTGCGGAGGTGGCGAAGAGGAGGGCTGGGTACAATCGAGCGAAGGTGGTGCTGCACAGGAAGGGGGTGAAGTTTGGCATGTTGCAGCCGGCGTGACTGTGGGTCACCTACAAGGACCGGCACCATTATTTTGAGTCTCCGGAGGAAGCGTGGGCCTTTGTTCAGGCCGAGAGGTTGGACACAGATTGAGGGTCGGGACGGGCGATTGGGGACTACGGTTGATATGCTATGTTTATTTTTGTTTCGAGGGGGGGGGCCTTTGTATTGTTCAGGGTTTCTTTTTCTTTGTGTTTTTTCTCTTTTGGGTCGGTGAGTGTGGCTGGGGCGGGTTGGGCACTGTTTTGATTGGGTTGGTCGGGAGGGGCTCTTGGAGGTGAGATGGGGCCCCGCGGGGGAGGGGGAGGTCCGTGTCAGGGGCGAGGGGACCGGGCCTGTAAAAGGAGCTGCGTCAGAGGTGGCGGGGCCTGGTAGGTGGAAAGCGCGGGCTTTTTCCCGCGCTGAACACTGGAGGGAGCGTGGCTGGGGCGGGGAAGCGAGGGTTGTTTCCCGCGCTTAGAACAGAAGGGGGAGGGGGCGAGCCTATGGATGGGGACGGGAGAGGAGGGTGTGCCACACAATGGGAGGAGTCGAAGGAGAGGCGGGAGTGGCCGGGGTCAGCAGGAGTCAGCTGACTTGCGGAAGTGCAATAGGGGGAGTAAATCAGCTAGGATGGGTCCTAGCCGGTGGGGGGTGGGGGGGGAAATCGAGTTGCTGGGGGGTGGGGGGGGGGGGATCGAGTTGCTGCTGCTATGGTCAAGGAGGAGCTGGAGCGAGTGGGGGGGGGTCGAGACGGGGGTATGCCGCTGTGGGGAACGGGCCGGGTGTGGGGTGCGGGCGCGTGGCTGGCCGAGGAGGGGTCATGGCTAGTCGGCGGGGGAGGGGGGCGGGTAGCCCACTGATCCGGCTGATAACCTGGAATGTAAGGGGACTGAATGGGCCGGTTAAGCGGGCCCGCGTGTTCGCGCACCTGAAGGGGCTCAAGGCGGATGTGGTTATGCTTCAGGAGACACAGCTGAAGGTGGCAGACCAGGTAAGACTGAGGAAAGGGCGGGTAGGTCAGGTGTTTCACTCGGGGCTGGATGCCAAAAATCGAAGGGTGGCGATCTTGGTGGGAAAGAAGGTGTTATTCGAGGCGTCGAGCATTGTGGCAGATAATGGCGGTAGGTATGTAATGGTAAGTGGTAAGCTGCAGGGAGAGAGGGTGGTACTGGTCAATGTGTATGCCCCGAACTGGGACGATGCGGGTTTTATGCTGCGTATGTTGGGTCGGATCCCAGACTTGGAAGTGGGGGGGCCTGATAATGGGGGGAGACTTTAACACGGTGCTGGACCCGGCACTGGGCTGCTCCAGGTCTAGGACGGGTAGGAAGCCGGCGGTGGCTAGAGTGCTGAGGGGGTTTATGGACCAGATGGGAGGGGTGGACCCTTGGAGATTTGCAAGGCCGGGGGCTAGGGAATTTTCATTCTTCTCACATGTCCATGAGCCTTATTCCCGAATCAACTTTCTCATCTTGAGTAGGGTGTTGATAGCGAGAGTAGAGGATACCGAGTATTCGGCAATAGCCATTTCGGACCATGCCCCGCATTGGAGATGGGGGAGGAGAGGGACCAGATCCCGCTGTGGCGCTTGGAGGTGGGGCTGTTGGCGGATGAGGAGGTGAGCGAGCGGGTCCGAGGAAGTATAGAGAGGTACCTGGAGACCAACGACAACGGGGAGGTCCAAGCGGGGATGGTATGGGAGCAACTGAAGGCGGTGGTGAGGGGAGAGCTGATCTCCATTAGGGCACACAAGGAGCGGAGGGAGCGGGGGAGAGGGAGAGGCTGGTGGGGGAGATGGTGAGGGTAGACAGGAGGTATGCGGAGGAGTCCGAGGAAGGATTGTTGAGGAAGAGGCGTATCCTCCAGGCCAAATTCGACCTGGTGACCACCAGGAAGGCGGAGGTGCATTGGAGGAAGACCCAGGGTGCGATTTACGAGTATGGGGAAAAGGCAAACCGGATGCTGGCGCATCAGCTTCGGAAGCGGGACGCAGCTAGGGAGATCGGGAGGGTTAAGGACAGGGGGGGGGGAGTGTGGGCAGAGTGGAGCTGGCATCAATGGGGTCTTCAGGGACTTCTACGAGGAATTGTACCGATCCAAGCCCCCACGGGAGGAGGGAGGGATGGGCCGCTTCCTGGACCAATTGAGGTTTCCAAAGGTGGAAGAGGGACTGGTGGCGGGATTGGGGGCCCCTATTGGGCTGGAGGAGCTGATCAAAGGGATAGGAAGCATGCAGGCGGTGAAGGCACCGGGGCTGGACGGTTTCCCGGTCGAATTTTATAAAAGATATATGGACCTGGTGGGCCCGCTGTTAGTTAGGACTTTCAATGAGGCAAGGGAGGGGGGGGGCTTTGCCCTCGACGATGTCCCGGGCACTGATCTCCTTGATCCTGAAGCGGGACAAGGATCCCCTGCAGTGTGGGTCTTACAGACCGATTTCCTTGCTAAATATAGATGCCAAGGTGCTGGCGAAGGTCTTAGCCACGAGGATTGAGGATTGTGTGTCGCAGGTCATCCATGAAGACCAGACGGGGTTTGTGAAGGGGAGGCAGTTGAACGCGAATGTGCGGAGGCTTTTGAACGTTATTATGATGCTGGCGAGGGAGGGGGAGGCGGAGATAGTGGTGGCGATGGACGCTGAG